>NW_027142372.1:14072972-14672972 GCF_026170545.1 Melanerpes formicivorus | reverse complement strand
GTTCTTAAGGTAAATTAAAACACTCAGACACCAAAACTAATCACTCTGATACACAGGTCAGAGTGAACACTCTGACACCACAATTAACCACATTGATACACAGGTCAGAGTGACTTTACAGGCATGGATCAAACAAATTCATTCTTTAGAACATCAATACAACTAACTTTCTATTTACAGTAATTTGATTGAAAAAGTAAGAGTAAAAACAATTCTAAACACCTCCTGATTAGGCCCTAAACACTAAAGGATCAGAAGGAAGGATTAATGCAGTCCAGGCAATGTCCTCACTGCCTAGCTTCAAGACATTCCATACATCCACTCCTTTGCATCTCTCTGGGAAGCTAATCAGAGATTTGTTACTATGGTCAGTAAGGAAAGTGCTGCTCCAGACAGGCAGTTTCCAAGTCAAGTTTGCCAGAAACTCTCCAGACAGCTTCTAATTGCTCAGGAAAAGTGAAGAGTGTTAAAAATGCATCAAGTGCCAACATCACAGCCTTCCTTCTTGCATGCTTTAAACAAATGTCACCACCTGACATTTCCCAGAAGATCTTAGGTCACTTCTGGAGAATCAGCCCAGTGCCTAGGACTGCCTCTGGTTTCCATTAGTCTATTTCTTGGTGACATGGAAAGTGTCTCATGAAACATATGGGGTTTGAAAAGCTTGTTTTACTTAGAAAACTAGACAAGAGGAGCTTGGTTACCAAGTCTTCCTTAAACAAAGGAGGATCCTGCTATTTGCAGTTGGCTGTGACTTGTGTCTTGCAGATGAATGAGGAGTTACAGGAAACTACACTAATCTGCAGACCCAATGAAATACTGCCAGAAGGTGGTGGCTATTCAGTGAATGGAAAGCTGTCACTGCACAAGAAAGATGTCAGAAGCACATGAAGCTGTAAATTGGAGTCAAAAAGAGGGGAAAGTCAGCAATGCAGCGGCAAGCAGGTGTTTGGTTTGTGCAAGACACAGCACTTCAAACTTCACAAAGTTACAAGTTGGTATTATTTTGATCCAGTTCCAGACATGCCCAGGATTTGCAGACAGGCCACAGGCTGGCCTCAGATCTCAAGACAGGTCACAGACTGCCCCTCAGGTCTCATGAGATGCAGGAGTTGGATGAGTAGGCGGAAAAGAAGGGTATGGTCCTAATGATCCCTGTAAGAGAACACTGCAGCACCATCCATCATGCTCAGACTGCTGAATCAACATGGGAGGAGTTGGTACTCACCATGGGGCAGCACCTTGACTGCTGCTCAGTAACAGCTTCTGCCAAGTGTGTAGGGTAGGAAGCCAACAGCAAAGTGTGAAAGAGCCAAGGGGAGAGAGAGAGGAGCACTGGGCATACTCTGAGCCTACCACAGCGTCTCTCACCCTTCAGTCTGGGACTCAATCCAAGTTATTTAAAAACTTGACATAAGCAAGGGACAGTCCAGCTTCTGTGGGATCTGCTCTGTGTTTCACCGCATTGATCAATACCAGGAAGAAAAGGGAAGAAAACAAAAAACCCCAGGCTGTAGGAGGAGAAATGCAAATTCTTTAGCATTTCAGCTGCTTAATGGATATCAAATATGACCCAAAGCAGAATCACCCAATGAATCACTCAATGGCAGGGCTTGCAAGGGACCTCTGGAGATCATCAAGGCCAAGGCAGGGCCACCTAGAGAAGGTCACACTCCACACCTGCCTGTCTGTGTTTGTGTCTGCAGAGATGGAGACTCCACAATCTGTCTGGGCAGCCTGATCCAGAGCTCTGTCAACCTTAAAGAAGTTCCTCCTCGTGTTTGGATGGAACTCCTGATGTTCAAGTTTGTGCCTGTTACCCCTTATCCTGTCACTGGGCACCAGTGAAAACAGACTGGTTCCAGCCTCCTGACACCCACCCTTGAAGTGTTGATCAGTATTGAAGAGATGCCCCTCAGTCTGATCTTCTCCAGACTAAACAGCACCAGTTCTCTCTTTCCTTGTCAGGGGGATGTTCCAGTCCCCTCAGCATCTTTGTAGCCCTTTTCTGTACCCTCCCAGCACATGCCTGCTCTCCTTGAACTGAGGAGCCCGGAACTGGACCCAGTACTCCAGATGTGGCCTCACCACACTAGGATAAAGCTAGCTGAGCATTCATTCTCCAGAAGAGGAACCCTGTAGGTGACCAAAACCCTGGCTCTTCAGTGAAAGTGTTTCAGAAGGACATGCTGCTTTTGACTGCTTTTCTGTCAAAACCATTTTCCTCTTCCACACTGGATTTCCCATTGGAAAAGGATTTTCCCACTGCTCCACACTGGATTTTTCAGGGGATGCTCACGCAAGGGCTACAGGCATTAAGTTCAATCCTAGGAGCAGGACAAGTCTCTTAACCTGAAGGCTGTAAACCACAGGCAGGCCAGCTCTAAGCATCTCACATCCTCATACTTGCACAAAAACTCCTGCTGGGAGCTGTGTGGCCTTGTGGAAGGCTGCAGTTAAAAAGATCCATAGCAGGATGTGGCTGTCGGATCAGAGCACACTTGCTGGATCCTTTGTTGTGGTGGTGGTTGTAATGTATTAATCTCTTCCAGTCAACTGTGTCTTGCATTATCAATCTTTCATTAACATATCCCCTTCTTCATGATTTTTTTTTCCACTACCAGGAGCAGCTGTGTCTCATCAGACCTCTTGTGTCTTTTCTGGGACTTTGTAAGGGACCCTGATTAAAGACTGTCTCAGCTGCTGTTCTCTTCTGTCTTTTTCCTTCCATCTTGCCACGGAATATAAAGAATCTTATTGTTCCCTTTTGTAATTATGTTAGCACTTGGGCACTTGAAAGACAGAAAAAAAAAAGGATTTCTTTATTCTTTTTTTACCCACTGTCTCCTCCTCTCCACACCACCCCCCCCCCCCTGCAGCTACTGCCTAACTGAGAGCCATTTGAAAACGCAGCAGCCTGTTTTTAGAAGCCTCAGCAGAGGATGTGGTTCTGGGTTCTCCTCTGCTCACATCTGCTAATCTCATTGTTTCCCTAGATTAATCTCCCCTAATTGAAGTTGTACATTTCAACAGAGCTTCCATTCAGAAAGAAGAAAAAAAAACCACCACCCACACAACCAACCAACTGTGCATCATTTGCTGTGGTGTCTTTTATGTCTGTAGGTGCAAGGGAAGAAAAGCTTTCAACTGCAAACAAATTGTAAGACAAGACCCACTGGAGTCTGCACTGATGAATAAAACCACTGGCCAGGCAGATCAAACATACCTTGAAGACAAGCCACCTAAAAAGGCCTGCAAAAATCTTCCTCTTCTAGAGCAGCCTTATTTTTAGCTGAATTGTTGAATTACAGCCTTCACCTGCTAAAGACAATTATCTAATAAAAAGAAGCTACTGGAGATCTATTAGGCTCTTTAAAACCTATTAACTTCTTGAACATGTACATTAATTGGTACTCTCATAATGAAACACCCCTCAAAAATTCAGCAATTCTATGCAGTGAAGTTTTTAAAAGCCTCAGGAGCACTGCAGTTCAGAGATCTTTTCCCATTAATATCTGGAGACTTGAGAACTACAGGAGAGAACTTCTCTTTTTTCCCTAAGTAACTGCTGGTGGAATGCAAATACTTCAGGGCAATGTCACTGCAGAATGCTTTATAATTAGAGAAAAGAAAATGAGAAGATATATTTGTAATACAGACTGCTAACTGCTTTCAGCTGGCAACACTATGTCCTTGCATGGAAATTATGCTATTATGTTCCATGACTGTGCATGAAATCTACAGCTCATGGTTCCTAGAAGAGACAAAACATGGGTGGTGGGGGGGAATGCAAAAACCTGTGTGAGTTGCCACAGCAAATAGGGTTAGCATCTGCTTTCTTTGATCCTTTTGTTCTCTGCTTTACAGCAAGGCAGAAGGCAAAACTGTATCTTAGCCTCTGCAGGTATTTCTGTTTGCCCAACCTCTCCCAGCATGAGCAGATGATTCCTAGAAAGTCATTTTAATGTGATAAGCTTAAGAGCAAGAGATTCCAAGAAATCAAGTAAAGAGGGCTAAAAACAGGGCTCATTTTCATTGCAGAAAAGAGGAGCTGTTAATGTCAACGAGCATTTAACAGTGCATCTGGTCCTGTACAGAAATACCAGTTCCACACACTCCTTAGCCAGGAATTCTATCAATTATGTAGCATCAGAATTTGAGTGGAAGGCAACAAACAGATTTTTCGATGCTCTAACATGCTGATGGTAAGAGAAGCTCACCATGAGCCAGCAGTGCCCTCATGCAGCCCAGAAGGCAGCTGTGTGCTGGGCTGCATCAGGAGGAATGTGGCCAGCAGGGCAAGAGAGGGTAATCTGCACTTTACTCTGCTCTTGTGAGACTTCACCTCCAATACTGTCTCCAGTTCTGGTGTTCCTAGCACAAGGAGGAGACAGAGCTGCTGGAGTGAATCCAGAGGTGATCCAAGGGCTGGAGCACCTCTGCTGTAAGGACAGCCTGAGGGAGCTGGGGTTGTTCAGTCTGGGGGAAAGACGACTCTAGAGGGACCTTAAAGCTGCCTTCCAATAGATGAAGGTATCCTACAGGAAGGCTGCAGAGGGACTTTTCATGAGGGTGTGTAGAGACAAGCAAAGGGGGAATGGCTGGAAGCTGAAGGAGAGCAGGGTTAGACTGGAGCTTAAGAAGTTGTTCTTCAGTATGAGGGCAGTAAGATTCCAGAACAGGTTGCCCAGACAGGCTGTGGATGCCTCCTGTGTGGAGCTGTTCAAGGCCAGGTTAGGTGAGGCCTTGAGCATCTGAGTCTAGTTGAGAGGTGTCCTTGCCTATGGTGGGGAGGTTGGAGTAGGTGATATCTGAGTTCCTTTCCAACCTGAGCCATTCTATGATTGTATAACATCTTACTTGCTACTTCATTCCACTACTGTGGTCAGATTGCACCTTCACAGATATGAGAAATACCTAAATTAGCTTTACATGAAGATGCACAGAACCTGAAGAGTAACATTTAGTTTCCCTGCATGAAAATAATTTGCTTTTTTTATACACACCACGAATGTCCCTAGAAGAATTTGGCAGGAAGATGCTGATTTATGTCCTTGTTCTTAATACATCAAATTTGCTTTGGGGGGATTTTTTTTTTTCCCCCTTTGCATGTGCCAAACAAGTAATTCCACTTGCAAATGGACAGTGAGATGCCATCATAATGAGAAGTGTAAGAGAAACCATCAACAAAGCAGGAGATGATATTAACTAGGAGAGAAGATGGCAGCTCTAATTTTCTGTGCTATCCCTGTAAACAATGAGCCAAGAACAAAATGCCACTGGAAAATAATTGTGTTCACTTCCCTCCCTTCCAGCATCCACACTGCCTTATTACACTTCATCTTTCCCTTCATTTTCCTGTAATTACTCTATGGGCCACCCATTGCCCTTGTCAGGGGGAGTTGTGTGCACAAACTGAAGACGATGTCTTGCTCTTCATAGCTTTGGTTGGGTTTTTTTCTGACTGCCTAAGGGGGTATTTTCTGGACTCTGCTGTAAATTCATGGGGAAAATACTTGAAATTTACTATCTTGCCCTGAGATACCTACGAAAGCTATGATAGTTTTTACAATTCACAGAGTAAAATGGGGGTGATATACAGCCCTCTGCAATGCTTGGTGACAACCAAGGACAACCACAGCACACTGTTCCTGTACGACAGGCCATAAAGCTGCTGCAAGTCATCATTTACCAGCCTGCCTTGCACGTCCTCCCAGGAAAAGAGTCAAGCCACTCTAGCTTCCCTGGGGCTGTGGGAGCTGTCCCCAGCAAGAGGAGATGGATTTTAATCTCAGTAGCTGTTATTCCTAGACCTCACAGCTTAAGAGAACTGGCAGACCTCTCCCAAGTCCAGTCTTCACCTTCTGTTCCCTGTGCCTCTAAATGCTAACCCAATTTGGCTGGTTACAACCACAGCTGCAGTTTAAGGTCTTTTCTTAGATTACCCAAGAAACAATTCAGAAACTGCTGTTGTCACACTGTTCCTGGCAAACTCAAATTCACTGCTACAGTGAAGGAAAGGGACCCTATTAGGAGAAAGAAAAAATCCAATATACTCCCATATATGCCACAAGGGATTCCAGAGTTATTACATCCACTGCCTTCTGAAAGCTGTATTTCTTTCCTGACAGTAGAATGAAGTGCCTGCTTTCCTTCAGAAACCATTTGTATGAGGACACATAGACCAATGGACAGCAATTACTTAGGTTTTATTAAACCTAAACTATCATAATAGGGCACAGTCACATTATTTATATGATCAGGGGAATAAGGCAATAAACTCACTTTTTATCTCTCCGTGATGCTACCTCCAGTGCTACGCAAACCACAGCTATGACTTCCTAGGCATTTCTCCCAGCTACCAGGAACAAGACAGAGACTGAGTTCTTAGAGCCCATTTCTACCCATACAGCATAGCTGGGAATGAGACAAGATCATCTTTCCTTTTTATGGTCTTGAGAACTCCAGTTCTGATGAAAGAAGAGGGCTGCAAGGAGTTCCTCCTGCTTTCTGAGGGATTCCCCTGGAGCAGGGCTGCTTTGCAGGCTGACATCTGAAGGAACAATCACTTCAAGCACATCATTTTTCACTAGTTGTTCAATTTCCAACTTACCACATACAATATTTAATGGCCATGGTGGTCTTAGGTTGATGGTTGGACTCCATGACTTAGAGGTCTTTCCCAACCAAAACTACTCTATGATTCCATGTTAATTGGCCCCTCCTCAACGCATTCAGGATCCCACTCTTCCCCCTCAGTAGCCATTTCCAATCTTGCCAAGTAGATTTTGCATTTCAATTCCTTAAATCCTATTTAAGAAAAGGTTTTACACACCTCAAAACCATAACCAAGAACTGACAGCAACTTATAAAGCCAGTGGCAAGCCCGTGCCTGGAGACCTGAATTCACCACAGGATCTCAGTTCAGTTGAGTTCACTACAAGCAGAACAATGCATGACAAACAGGTCCACGTGATATTTAGGCATTGGAACAGGCAGCCCAGGGAGGTGGAGTCATCACCATCCCTGGAGATGTTCAAGAAACCTGTTGACATGGCACCTGGAGAGATGCTTCAATAGTCTTGGTGGTGTTAGGTTGATGGTTGGACTCAACGATGTTTGAGGTCTTTTCCAGCCTTAATGATTCTATTATATGAGCATGGTTGGTGACAGGCGTAGTAGCAGAGAAGTCACAGCTACCTCAGGAGCTAGAGCTCACTCTCAACCTCACTACATGAAGCAATTAAATAGTAAAGAGGGGTCCTCCCCAGAGCTAAGTAATGCAAGGGTTAAATAGCTAATATTTTCCTGAGCTTTGAAAACAATGTCTGATGATCCAATGCTCTCTTTCCTCGACAGATGGCTCAAAAGAAATCTGGGAAGCCTTACCCATGCAAAAAAAATTACTAGCCTTAAGAACAATTCATCTAACAGATATCTGAACACATGGCTGCTTTTCAACACTTCTGCTTGAACCAGGAACAGGATTCAAAAGCCACCATCCTCTAGAAGCTTTTCCCTTTACCAAGCTCCCATATTACATGTCTCTTCTCCCTCTCTTCAAAGGCAGCCTTGCCACACTCCTTACTGAGCTGTTATTTCTTAAGTGACTAAAATAACAGCAACATTTATATTACTTTAAAATTACCAAGCAGGGTTTTAACATTTTAGAATAACTGATGAATATGAAGTAATCATGATGGGTGTCCCCAGCATAAGGACACAGGGATGCTGGAGCAAGTCCAGAGAAGGCCACACAGATCATCTCAGGGCTGGAGCACTGCTGCTACAAGAATAGGCTGAAGGAGCTGGGGCTGTTCAGACTGGACAAGTAGTCTCTAGGGGGGGGGCCCTTAGAGCTGCCTTCCAATACCTGAAGGCATCCTACAGGGAGGCTGCAGAGGGACTTTTCATGAGGGTGTCTAGAGACAGGACAAGGGGGAATGGCTTGAAGCTGAGGGAGAGCAAGATTAGACTGAAGCTTAGGAACATGAACCAGCAGTGTGCCCAGGTGGCCAAGAAGACCAATGGCATCCTGGCCTGCATCAAGAATAGCGTGGCCAGCAGGAGCAGGGAAGTCATTGTGCCCCTGTACTCTGCACTGGTTAGGCCACACCTTGAGTACTGTGTCCAGTTCTGGGCCCCTCAATTTAAGGAGGGCATTGAGACTCTTGAACATGTCCAGAGAAGGGCAACAAGGCTGGGAAGGGGTCTCAAGCACAAGCCCTACAAAGAGAGGCTGAGGGAGCTGGGGTTGCTTAGCCTGGAGAAGAGGAGGCTCAGGGGATGCCTTGAGCAGCTGAGTCTAGTTGAGAGGTGTCCCTGCCCATGGTGGGGAATTTGGAGTGGATGATGTCTGATGTCTCTTCCAACCTAAGCCATTCTAGGATTCTATGAATAGCCCCAAAGTATGGAGACTGTTAGCAGAGCAGACAAACCTCAAGAAGAAAATCTCTCAAGTATACTCTAAAAAAGTCAAACTTTCGCTAGTCCTTGAAATTCACATTGAATTTAAAGTTAAATTTATGCATATATATAAATACAACTGTTTTGCTGTAAAGAGCAAGAAAGATTTCCATTTAATCTCTTTTGTTCCATGTTGAACAAAATCCTTTTTCAATTTCACAAAACTATAAACCAGCAGTCAGAACAAGGCTAAAGCACTTGGGCAGGTATTTGCAGTAATCCAACCCTTATCCTCTTATTGCCCTCACTCTGCAGGTTTTTCCAGGCACTGCTCCGTGCCCAGTCACCAGATATGGCACAGCCTTTCCCATACTCCTTGGTGATACTTAAATCCCTTCACAATCACAAGGGTAAAGCAATTATATTTGCAAGTCATAAACCTGATTGCTATCTTTCCATAACTGCTCTGCTGATCTGTGCTGAGCTGAAAGCATCTTCTTCAAATGGTCAGAAAATAGCCAGCATGTGGTGCCCATCACTGTGATTAACAAGCAGTGTCTTAAAGAAACCACCACTCCTCTAGCAACAGCATCTCTAGGTAGTCAGCACTGCCTGGGGAGGTGCTGGGGGCAGTTCAGTACAATAAGTTCCACCTTCTGAGGGCCCCAGCAAGTCTCTGCTCACACCTGCCTGTCTGCATTTAGTCTGTGAGAGCTCCTCACAACAGGCTCCTTGCCTGTTTTCCAGCCTTGGCAAGCACCAGCCTGGGGCTTCAGAGGCATCAGCCTCTCCATGACATTACCTCTGCAGCATTCTGAAGTCCACCTGATCTCTGCTCACATTCCTGTTTCAGTACTGAAGTAACCACCCCTAGATGATCATGCTGATCTCATGTCACCCAAGGGAGACCTTACACCTTCACCTATACACCTCCAAAACACTTTGTGGTATCCTGCCAGGTGCACCATTCCTGTCCCACCCAGCCCAGAGCCTTGGATTTTACATATTTGGAAGCTTTCAAACTTTGAAGGACAGGACAGGAGATAACAGGCACAAACAGGAAGATCAGAAGTTCCACCTAAACATGAGGAGGAATTTCTTTAAGGGTGACAGAGTAGTGGAGCAGGCTGCCCACAGAGGTAGTGGAGTCTCCATCTCTGGAGACTTTCCAAACCTGCCTGGCTATATCTCTGTGTGACCTTCTGTGGGTGACCCTGCTTTGACAGGGAGAGTGGACTTGATGTTCTCCAGAGGTCACTCCCAACTCCTATCACTCTGTGAAGTACACTCATGCAGGGCCTCTTAACTCTACATGTCACTGACCATTAAATTATGCTAGCTAAATGCTTACAAAATGAGAATCTTGTTTCCTTTAGGGGAAATGGATATTAAGGCACAGGATAGAAGACCTCAATGAATTGTGTGTGTGCCTGCCTGCAAATGAGCAAAATCATAGAATTGTTGGGGTTGGAAGGGACCTCAAGGATCATCCAGTTCCAACCCCCCTGCCTTGGGCAGGGACCCCTCACACTACATGATGATAAAACACCTTTAGCAGCTGCTTGGCTCCTCCTTCATGCCCTTTCTATGTGCCAGAAGAATAAAGGAGATTCCTTTTCAACACCTCACTGATCCCTTGCAAAGCTGCTAATAAACCTTGTGGCAGGTGCTGATTATCTTAACAAATGACATGAAGTGATGCATAGAGGATAGAGAAGAAACATCAGTCTCACTGCTGTTGGAAACAGAGCTGGTTCTTCCCTTCTAGACAAAAGCATTCCCATTGCCTGAGAGTAAAAATCTTACTGCATTAGCTCTCCTTTATGGAATCATAAAATGGTTTGGAAGGGACAACCAAAGGTCATCCAGTCCAAGCCTCTGCAGTCAGCAGGGACATCTTCCACTAGATCAGGCTGCTCAGAGCCTTGTTGAGCCTGATCTTGAATATCTCTAGGGATGGGGCCTCAACTACCTCCCTTGGCAACCGGTTGCAGTGTTCCACCACTCTCATGGTGCAGAACTTGTTCTTAAGATCCAGTTTAAATCTTCTCTCATCACTGCAGGCCTTTACAAACAGTCCCTCTGCAACCTTCTTGTAGCCCCCTTCAGGTCCTGGCAGGCTGCTATTAGGTCTGCCTGGAGCCTTCCCCTATCTGTGCTCATTCCCTTCTTTGCCTTTCCACCCTCCTCTCTCTACACTACACACTGCCATGCACTGTCATATTATTCTTTTCCATATCCTAACCTCCCAAAAGTTGGGTCTGAGCAGAATTTACTTCAATTCCCAAGCACTCTCAGCAAGCAGACAAGCCAAGGGAGTCACTGCACAGATGCTGAAGGACAGAAAACCTCTCCATCAAGCCAGACTGTGCACACAGAGCTGAGTGACAGTTCAATATGTACTAGGAACAGACAACCTCTCTTCTGCTGCTACCATAAAAACAACCAAGAGATGGGGGGAGACTAGAAATACCTGGTTAACTCTGCTTTGGAACATCTCTTACTAAAAACTATAAAGGCAACATCCCATACTGGCCACAGAGGGCTCTGGTTTGGGCCCCTCAATACAAGAACAATATTGAGATGCTGGAGTGTGTCCAGAGAAGGGCAACAAAGCTGGTGAAGGGTCTGGAGAACAGCACTGGTGTAGAGTGGCTGAGGGAACTGGGGCTTTTTGGTCTGGAGAAGAGGAGGCCAAGGACAGACCTCATTGCTCTCTACAATTCTCTGACAGGAGGCTGCAGTGATGTAGGGATTGGTCTCTTCTCCCTAGGATCAGGTGAGAGGAGGGGAAGTGTCCTGAAAGCGTGCCAGGGGAACTTTTGCAGCAAAGATATTTTTCCTAATATCCATTAAGAGTGGTCAGGCATTGGAACAGGCTACCCAGGGAGGTGGTGGAGTCCCTGTCCCTGAAGGTGTTCAAGAAACATGTGGGCATGGCATTTGGGGACATGGTTTGATGGCCATGGTGGTGTTGGGTTGACAATGGGACTCGGCCTTAAAGACTTCCTCCAAGTAAAGCAATTGTGTGATTCTAATTCTGCATATGCAGTGCCTCTGTGAGCTGAGGAGGAAAGTGAAGGCAAGAGAGAAAATTTACTGAGAGACCACCTAACAGAAAGAATCAGTGTATGCATTGAGTGCAGGAACTCAACCTGCCACAGCACCACCAGCTCCAGAGGAAGAGCAGCCCAAGAGTTGCTTGTTCTTTACTCTGACAAATGATCATCATGGAAATCATTCATTGTTATTTTTGGCAGTTCCAGGTGAAAAGAATAAAAGGCCAGCACTGCAAAGGGAAAATTACATCACAAAGGGGCTGCCCAGCATCAGAACTGAAGCCCTGATTTAATCATGTGAGCCTTATCAAGATGAATTGTCACTTATTCCCAATCCCCTTAAAACAGCCGTGCACAGACACAAAGTCAGCTGTGTTTGTCCAAGAAACATGAAGTGGACACCACTGTGGAGGTTTCTAACATAACCACCAATACCAAGGGGGGAAATGGAGATGTATAAATTCAGAGAACCAACAGTCTTCTGCCCTGAGGTTATTCCCTTAACTCCTCCATATTCAGGAAAATACTTCCACCCACTGACACGTGGATTAAATCAGCAGGAAGCCTACAAGTGTAAACCAGGGTATTCACTGCTAATCTCACTGAGAGGGACATGGAACAGGACATCACTAATCTGGGGGGAAACAAAGCAGCCACTGTATTAAGCAACGGAGGGAGTGCAGCAATCATTTGTTTTGCAGACACGGCCTAATAAACACAAAGATAAACTGTACTCTATGTGTCCACTGTGACCAGCAAAACACCAAGCTGCTGGAGTGGTCCACTGCACAGATTCCATGGCAAGGCAAAAGCTGTAACTGACTGGGAAAGCAGGAAAATGTAACTGCTATGCACAGTGAAAGGATCAAATCCTCTTCTACTAGAAATCACTTGCTATCTTACATTTATGTGACATATTTCATTCTTGAGCCATGTTATGAGCCTTTGAAAATCTTTCCATTAAATTAATGCTGTGTGTCTCCTTTACCATGATGTGCCTGATTAAAATGCCACTATATAGTTATTTCCCCCTCCCCTTAAAGGTCTAATCCCATAATACTTTATAAAGACCTTATTATGTAGAGCTTGAGTTCTTTTTCCCCCCAAACCTTTCATCTTATTCAGTTTGATTAGGGTCATGGGGCCAGGCTCATCCCAAGTCTAATTCCACTGTAGTCAAAAGGGCTACACCACTGATCAGAGCAGAGCACAGAAGCAAACATTTGGTGCCCTACATTTGGCAATACAAAAGGATAATGTTGCATTTATTCCCTTTTCGGTCCAGAGCATCCTTTGATATCTCATTCAAGATGCTAATGAGTCAAACAGCCATTGGCAAGAGCAAGTACTCCAATGATAACACATCACTCAACTCCTGTTTTGTCCAAATCTTCCAACCATTTCAGTGAACTCTTTGGATACAGTGTGCTGCTTCAGCTCTTGGGATGGAAATGATCTCCTGGAAGTTATTTTAACCAATCCATCTGAGAGAGAGCTGCTGGAATGTTTCTGTCAGCTTGATGTCCAGAATTCACCACCAGCATCTAACAGATCTTTAGCTTCCTACCTACCAAGCAGCAATTGTACAGTAAATTATCAGTAGTTAAAATTGTCTAGCTCCTCAGGCACCAATCTTTACTCCATGTGATTTGAAGCAATGTCATCTAAGGACAAAAAACCACTGAACTACAAAAGATCAACAAGGAGTGTTGGGTTTGGTTTTTTAATCTTCCTGCCCAAGAAATTCCCAGAGTGCTGTAAATTCTGCCTTGTTAAACAAGTATGCACTGTGCACAGGGACTGCACTGAGCAATCACAGAATCACCAAGGTTAGAAGAGACCTCAAAGATCATCAAGTCCTACCTGTCACCACAGACCTCATGACTGAACCATGGCACCGAGTGCCACATTCAAGCCCCTCTTGAACACCTCCAGGGATGGGGACTCCACCACCTCCCTGAGCAGCACATTTCAATGGCCAATTACTCTTTCTGGGAAGAACTTTCTCCTCACCTCAAGCCTAAACTTCCCCTGGTGCAGCTTGAGACTGTGTCCTCTTGTTCTGGTGCTGGTTGCCTGGGAGAAGAGACCAACCCCTTCCTGGCTGCAACCACCTTTCAGGTAGTTGTAGAGAGCAATGAGGTCTCCCCTGAGCCTCCTCTTCTCCAGGCTAAGCAATCTCAGCTCCCTCAGCCTCTCCTCACAGGGCTGTGCACAAGGCCTCTCCCCAGCCTTGTTGCCATTCAAGTGTCTCGATGTCCTTCTTAAACTGAGAGGCTCAGAACTGGACACAGTACTCAAGGTGTGGCCTAACCAGTGCTGAGTACAGGGGCACAATGACTTCCCTGCTCCAGCTGGCCACACTATTCTTGATTCAGGCCAGGATACCATTGGCCCTCTTGGCCACCTGGGCACACTGCTGGCCCATGTTCAGCCAGCTGTCAGTCAGCACCCCAGGTCCCTCTCTGTTTGGCAGCTCTCCAGCCACTCCAACCCCAGCCTGTAGCTCTGCATGCACATCTCTTACCCATTCCCAATAAAAACAGACAAAAAAAAAAAACCTCACAGAATTACCTGGGGTGGAAGGGACCTTCAAGACCATCTAGTTCCAACCCCTGTCATAGGGAGGGATACCTCCTCAACCTGGCCTTGAACACCTCCAGGCAGGGGACATTCACATCCTCCCTGGGCAACCTGTTGCAGTGTCCCACCACCCTCACTAGAAAGGATTACTTTCCAATATCCAGTCTAAATTCACCCTCCTCAATCTGCAGGAAAAATGGGAAGAGAAAACTGTGGAAGTCCTTGGAGTAACACTCTTCCTGAACTTCCAATATTTCCAGCATAGGAAAGCTGAACTTGGAGATGCACTCTCTTTGACATCCACTTTTAGGAGGGCAGTTGTCCCCAGCCACTTCACATACTCTACATCTTCTTCATTCTTACTCTGTTAAAAATAAAAGGTGCCACAGCTAATTAAAAACAAACTCAGTCCCAGCATTCATTAAGGAAGAAAACATGATCTTCTGAAGAGCTGTCACATGTAATAAAGCAGTGGTCTCTGCCTAGAGTTAGTGATTTCAAACGGGTAAGTCTAAAGGCAGAAATGCACCAAAAGGCAGTTCGATTAATTGCTGTTTTACAAGGGTGAGCTTAAAGAAACCTGCAGTAATTAATTGACCTACTGTTTGAGACAATTTCCCCATAGTTAACAATCACTCTTGCAAAAGAGGAAAGAGACAGCTCTCTTCTGAGAAAAGGCAACGAAATCAGTGCAAACCAGCACTGCAGCCCTTCCACTGTGCATGAAGTGCAGAGCAGAAAACCACAGAACATCTGTGGGATGGGGTCAGTTCTGAACCTGTTTTTACTTGCACAACTTCAGAGTCACAGAATGGTAGAGGTTGGGATGAGCCTACAGAGATCATCCAATCCAGCCTCCCTGCCAGAGCAGGACCACCCAGGGCAGGTCACACAGGCTGTCCTTAGAGCAGAGGTGCTCCAGCCCTTGGATCATCTTTGTGGCCCTCCTCTGGACTGACTCCAACAGCTCTACGTCCTTCCTATGTGAGTGACACCAGAACCAGCTACATTCATGTTTAAATATTCTGTTTGTCATTCCTCCTTTCTACAAACAGCGCACAACAAACAAAAATTACATCAATGGATTTTACTTGGACAGATGTATTAAAGTCTGTAGATCACAGCTAATGTCTTCCTTGGTGGGCAATAGCTGTGGTCTGTGCACTACTGGATCAAACTGTTTAATCAAACAAAAGCCCATCAGAGATTGTTCCAGCAGAGGATTAATTGTGCCAACTTAAGGCAGACAAAATAATTTTTGGCATTGCTTCTGACAGATGAAAATAAAGCAAACACTGGGGATCAGCTTGCAGCTAACAATATGCAAAATTAAAGGATATAAAAATGTTAAACTTTTATGGGAGTGCTGATTAGCTTTTGTTCTAAAAACTGTGAAGAAGAGACTCTGCCATTAATCTTGTTACACATCCACTTAGCAAACAGCAACAAGGAGCCTAGAGAGCCCTGCTATTCAAACTGCATTCACTCAGTGTCTATTATTCTATCTATTAGTGACCTATGCAAAATTGGCTTTTTATTATTATTAGACAGAAGTAAAACAGTAAAAATAAAAAACAACCCCCACCAATTTATCTTTGAAGTCATGTATGACTGTGTAAGCTGATTATAATAAAGAGTAAGGCATATGCATTTTTCATTTGAAGGTTAAATTCTCAATTAATTTTCCAGCATGTTGCCATCTCTGCTGAGTGCAGTTGCTAATTGCAGTAAAACAATGGCTTGCACTGTTTGAATTCACTTGTTGAACTCCAGGCACAGTCAGAGATCCAGTAATCTCCAGAGTGCTGAAGCCCAGGCCAGAATTATTGCACAAAAAACATCACACAAACATCCACAAAAAGTTTGGTTTTACAGTTCTAGTAAAAGAAAGGGGGAAGGAAAAGTTAATCGTAAGATCAGAGAATGGCTCGAGTTGGAAAGGATCTTAAAGATCACCTGCTCCAAACTCCCCAACACAGGCAGGGATTCCTTTCAACTAGACTCAACTGCTCCAGCCCTCATCCAACCTGGCCATCAACAACCCCTAGGAGGAGGCATCCACAACCTCCTGGACAGCCTATTCTAGAGTCTCACCACCCTCATACTGATGAACTTCTTCCTCAGATCCAGTCAAACCCTTCTTTCCCTTAGATTCAAATCATCTACTGTGTCCAGTTCTGGGCCCCTCAGTTTAAGAAGGACATTGAGACACTTGAACATGTCCAGAGAAGAGCAACAAGGCTGGGGAGAGGCCTTGAGCACAGCCCTGTGAGGAGAGGCTGAGGGAGCTGGGGTTGTTTAGCCTGGAGAAGAGGCTCAGGGGTGACCACATTGCTCTCTACAACTACCTGAAAGGTGGTTGCAGCCAGGAAGGGGTTGGTCTCTTCTCCAAGGCAACCAGCACCAGAACAAGAGGACACAGTCTCAAGCTGTGCCAGGGGAAGTTTAGGCTGGAGGTGAGGAGAAAGTTCTTCAGGAGAGTCATTGGTCATTGGAATGTGCTGCCCAGGGAGGTGGTGGAGTCACCATCACTGGAGATGTTCAAGAGAAGATTGGACGTGGCACTTGGTGCCATAGTCTAGTCATGAGGTCTGTGGTGACAGGTTGGACTCGATGATCCTCAAGGTCTCTTCCAACCTTAGCTATACTGTGATACTGTGATCTCCCCTTGTCCTGTCTCTAGACACCCTCATGAAAGGTCCCTCTGCAGCTCTCCTGCAGGATGCCTTCAGGTGTTGGAAGGCAACTCTGAGGTCCCCCTGGAGTCTTCTCTTCCCTTCTCTAGGCAGAATTGTGATTACATTTAGTCCACATTTTCCAGACTCATTTTTCCATGAAAGCAAAAGCTTTCCAACAGCTGACAGTTTTCAAAGCTCTTCAATAAAATGCATGAAGAATAAGCAGAATGCACCTAGAAATCCTTCAAAGTTGAGAAGCTGAATCAACTTTGCCTACAAATGACAGGCAGAGAGAGAGCCTGCCACAAAAACAACATCCTACTGAGGAAGATTATTTCAGCATGTATTTTTCTGTGTTAAAACTATCTCACATGATACTGGTTTATGTCCAAACACAGATCATCACTTTGGATTAAGACACAACTTGCTTTTACCATCTACCTGCTTCCCTGTATAGCTATAGAAAAGCTCCTTAATGTTAGACCATCAATCTTATGACCCTTTAAATATTCCTCTATTTAAAACTCTGAAGAAAGACCTTCACTCAAGCACAGTTGCAATCAATGGAGAAAACATTAATCACTTGAGAAGTGGTGTTTTGAGACTCATGAAATTGAAATGAATCACAATATGAAAAATGCAATTATTTTTAAGAGCTTTGTTTTGTTAACATTCAGTCACTCAATCTGCTCTCTTTGCTTTTGTGTTCTGTGAGGGGAGAGCAAAGAGTTTAACCATTGTTTTGGTGCTTGGCACATGCTCTTTTCATCTCTGGGGTCTGGCTTTCTCCCTGCCACACTGCAGGCTGCTGTAGGTACACCTCATGGAACCACAGAACTGTTTTGGTTGGAAAATACCTCTAAGATCAAGCCCAACCATCAACCCAACACCACTATAGACATTAAGCCATGTCCCCAGGTGCCATGCCCATACATTTCTTGAACACCTGTGCAGTGGCATAAGCAAAGGTCTTTTTATGAGATACTGGAAAGAGTTTATTCCATTTGTGTTACTACTCTGCCTTAGACTGCCTGTGAGCATCAGGATATGGATATAGGATACCTCAAAAGGAGTGTGACCAATGGATTGAGAGAGGTGACTCTGCCCCTCTGTTCTGCCTGCTCAAGTACCTCACCTCAAGTACTGTGTTGAGCTCTGGGGCCCACAAAACAAAAGAGACATGGACCTGATGGAGAGGGTCAAGAGAAGGGCCACAAAGAATCCCTGAGGTCACTGAGTTCCACCATTACCATAGGATTACTATGGCCCTTAAACCATGTCCCCAAGTGCCATGGCCACACATTTCTTGAACACCTTCAGGGATGGTGACTCCATCACCTCCCTGGGCAGCTTGTTCCAACCCCTGGCCAGTCCTGTAGCAGAGGAATTTTTCTTATAATCCAATCTAAACAAGACAAAAAATGCAGCCTTACCACCACCATGACAGTGCTCTCATTCCTGTTGTTACCTTTCAATCCACAGCTGAGTCCCACACACAAATAAGCCTGAATTTCCCTGTGGCATGACAGTGCCCTTCTTGGGGTTGGAGGTTTTTGGTTGGAGAGGTTCTGCTGTATTCAGACACCTCTTAAGATGCACATTCAACCTTGTAATAAGTAAGGAATTTACTTGACTATTTGTTGACCTATCAGCTTTGAAAGGTTTGTTTATGTAGACAGGTCTGGACCCTGCAATGGACTCAAAGTGTTCAGAGTAATACAGCAGTGAACCAGTTCATAAGTTAAAACTGACTGCTTCAAAACCAACATGTGAGCTAGATTTTATAGCCAAAACAGGAGTCTAATAAGTAATGAGCTCACTAAGGATAAATGAAGAGAGGAAAGCTCTTCTTCACTGAGAATTTGAACTTCTGATTAACATATGAAAAATGTCTTTTACTGTCAAAAAATTCAGCACCTTGGTGCTTTGAAAGTCCCAGCTCCCTCAGCCTGTCATTGTAGGAGAGGGGCTCCAACCCCCTGATCATCTTGGTGGCCTTCCCTCTGGACCCATTCCGTCACATCCATGTCCTTCCTGTATTGAAGGCTTCAGACCTGGACACAGTACTCCAGGTGAGGCCTCACCTGTGGCTCTACTGCAGAATCCTCCCTTTTATTCAACAGGTCAACACAGAGACCTCAGGACTTTCTTTCACTCTTGCTATCAGAGTTTACAGTGGCTTTATAGAAGAAGGTGTTACACATAGCTACTAAGCCGTAGTTTCTAATTTCACTTACACCTCAAGAAGTCCCAGATGCTAAAGAGCAACTCAGCTAAGCAGGGGCCAAGCCTGGTCACTGAACTTAATGTTTATCTTTTGTCAGTTATTTGCAAATCACATTTAATGGAAATCATTTACTTGTGTCCTATTTTTGCCTCATTAGCAACACATATAATTTCAATTAGGTTCAACAACCAAGTTCCAACCACCAGGCAATCACAGCCATTTATTTCTTGCACATTTCCCTTCCCCTCTGACAAGCCAAGCAACGCTCTTGTGTGGAGCAAGTTATTGGGGCTGGAGGAGGGGCTTTGGGTAGGGGAGGGTAAGAACTGTTTCATTAAACACAGTGATCTGATGAAGCCTGGTGGTGCCAATTCCGTGTACCAGTCATCAAATAAGAAATGCAATTGAGAAGGGAAAAAAAGCTGCCATGAGGTGTGAATAGAAAAACCCACAGGGGCAGAAATGATGCAGGGGCATCGCCGATGACAGCAAATTTGCTCCTGGTGCGACACTGTGTGAAGGATGCTGCTTCTTAGACAAGCTTTAGTTTGCAGCTTAGCAAGACATTTTGCTTTCTAAGTGTATTGAAGGCAGTGTGGAACTCATAGCACAAACAATTTCAGCTCAGACTTCAGAAAAATAAAAGTAAGAAATCTGTTTTCCACTTTGTCTCTGTAGGATCAATAGTACCGGGCACGTAGCTGTGCTGTCCTCTGGATTTGTTAAAGCCACACACCAGAGGAAATGGCCTGAAATTGTGCCAGGGGAGAGATAGGTTGGAGATTAGGAAAAAATTCTCTCCTGCAGGAGTGGTCAGGGGTTGGAAGAGGCTGCCCAGGGAGGTGGTGGAGTCACCCTCTCTGGAGGTGTTCAAGAAACATGCAGCCATGGCTCTTGGGGACATGTTTAGTGGCCATGACAGTCTCAGTCTGATGGTTGGACTCAATGATCTTCAAGGGCTTTTCCAACCAAAACCATTCTATGACTCTAATTCTTCATGGGAAAGGAATTTTAGCCTAAGAATTTTATTTCAACTGAACACCAGCTGTACAAAGTGGGTTTGAGTTCTAGTTGTATTTAGCTGTTAATGTTTAGTTCCTACATCAATAAGGCTTAAAATTTTCCCATTAGCTGGTGTTTCACCACTACACTTCTGAAAATGCTAAACGCCTGTAAAAACATCAAACAAATGCATCATCACAAAAACAGATACAAAAGGCAGTCACTTTCCATGGCATTGTTGTAGTAGAAACATCACAATATTGTTGAGGAGCAGTGTAAGAGCTCATTGCAATAATTAAGTGGTTACAGTTTGTTCCATTGGAAGGCTTATAAATAGTATGCTCTTGTCCAGCAGATAAGTGAGGAATAACTGCAACTTCAATACATTGTCTTGGTCAAAGTTTCTACTTTTAAAAGCAGGCAACTGGCTTGCTAAAGGGAGAATGAATAATTGCTATCTCCTCCTACTCTTCCTCCTGTCTCAATCATTGAGCTGTGGAGCAAAATAGCCCGTGCCAGTCATAGAATCTTAGAACCAACCAGGTTGGAAAAGACCTCAGAGATCATCAAGTCCAACCTATTAGCTGTCACCCAACACCTGATGACAACTAAACTATGGCTTCAAGTGCCACATCCAATCCTTATTTGAACAGCTCCAGGGATTGTGACTCTACCACCTCCCTGGGCAGCACATTCCAATGGCCAACAACTCTCTCTGTGAAGAACTTTCTCCTCACCTCCAGTCTAAACCTCCCCTGGTGCAGCTTGAGACTGCATCCTCTTGTTCTGGTGCTGATTGCCTGGGAGAAGAGACCAACCCCCACCTGGCTCCAACCTCCCTTCAGGTAGTTGTAGACAGCAATAAGGTCTCCCCTGAGCCTCCTCTTCTCCAGGCTAAACAATCCCAGCTCCCTCAGCCTCTCCTCATAGGGCTCATGCTTGAGACCTCTCACAAGCCTTGCTATCCTCCTCTTCACTACAAAGACAGGCACTCACAAACTGACAGCCCTTTGGCTTAGTTTTCTTCACTTCCTCTTTTGGAATCAACAGCAGCCTACAAAAGAGGTGAAACAAAGCAAGCCAAGTAGAACCCAGACAACCATCAATGTCTGAGAAAACTAAGCCATTCCAACAGCAGAAACAGCAATCTGGAAGTATCTAGTCCATCACCTCTATTGTTATGAAGAGGCTCGTATTATTGTGCTAAAATCTTTGCTTACAAAGAGTTTCCAGTTATACAACTAGATTTTTCATGAACAGTTTGGAAGCTGACATTCCAGGGTGAAAGAAGAGCTTCTACATTCAGCTATCTTCCTGATACATCTTATCATTGTAATGATAAGTAGGAGATGCTGCTTCAGAGACCCTTGGACCACCTGGAGAATCTTTCTATTTCTGTCATTTCAACAATAACTGTTTTCTCTCAAAGACCCAATTCTTAAGCTCAGGTGGCACACAAAGAAGAAAGCTGAGCTGAAGTTTTGTACAGCAAATCTGAGACACTAGGAGAGGAAGCAGTTTAATCCCATAAAATGATCTTGTGTTGCTCTCCCAGTAGCAGCACTTCAGAAGGCTTCAGTAGCCTTCTGCACACAGATGAGCAGTGGAGATTTCAGTGATAAAAAACACATTGACCTTTATCCTCCTCAGCTATTCTGCTTTCCCTGACTGACACAAGATGCTGCTTACTCCAGTTTAATACCAGTGGGTTAATGAGGTCCTATTATTTGCTCCTTCCTTCTTGTATCAAGGCTCAAAGCTTCTAACTAGTCTGAGGATATTGAATCACAGAATGGCTGAAGTTTCAAAGGACCTCAATGATCATCTACTCCAAACTCCATGCCATGCACAGGGACACCTCTCAGCTAGATTCAGGTGCTCAAGGTCTCATCCAACCTGGCCTTCAAAGTGTTAACAGTAGGATCAGAGAATGGCTCAAGTTGGAAGGGACCTTTAAAGATCACCTACTCTGAACTCCCCACCATGGACAGGGATTCCTTTCAACTAGGCTCAACTGCTCAAGGCCTCATCCAATCTGGCTTTGAACACCCCCCAAGGAGGAGGCATCCACACCCTCCCTGAGCAGCCTATTCCAGAGTCTCACCACCCTCATACTAAAGAGCTTCTTCCTCAGATCCAGTCTAAATCTGCTCTCCCTCAGATTCAAATCATCCCCCCTTGTCCTACTGCTAGACACCCTTAGGAAAAGTCCCTCTGAAGCCCTCCTGTAGGATGACTTCAGGTACTGGAAGGCAGCCCTAAGGTCCCCCCAGAGTCATCTCTCCAGTCTAAACAACCCCAGCCTCCTCAGCCTATCCTCATGGTAGAGGTGCTCCAGCCCTTGGATCATCTTTGTGGCCCTCCTCTGGACACAATCCAACAGCTCTGTGCCCTTCTCATGCTGAGGACACCAGAGCTGGCAAGGGGATTTTCTGCTGTGAAAAGCAGGTCTGACCGAAGTCATCTTCAGCCTCAGACATGCCAAGCAGATAAGGGCATTTGATTCACTAGAAACTGATGAGGTGTCACAAAAACATGCCAAAATGCAGTATTCAGTAGTTTTGTGATATCTAATCAAAGTCTCACATCAAAGTTTGGGAAGGAAAGGAATACATGAGGAAGAGAAAGTGAGTTTGCTGTTTAGTAGAGTGTTCTGGCACGGTATCAAAATCTGCTAAGTTGTTTTCTGCACCCGAAATCTGTCAGTTTTCAGAGTAATTTCTTCAGTGGCTCATGTCCTAATGAAAGATTTAGAAAGGCATTTAAAGATGAATGTCTGCAATGGTGTAAAGTGAGGCTAACACTTGCCAGAACACCATCTCTTTAAAGCTGAAGATTTGGGAACTGTGTTTTCTATCATCTGGCACATCTGTTTGTGTGTATCCTAAAACAAGACTTCCCGATTCAGACTCACACTGACACTTTTCCCTCCACCAATGCAAACAGAGAATGGTTAAACAGAGGGAGCTGCATCAAGGTCTGAACAAAATTTTAATTAGTCTGATAGCATTCTATAAATGACTGAAAACGTTAGGGCTGTCCATGCAGCAGTATTCCACTTCTCTGTCAAACGTACAACACTGTTTTCATCCTCCAGCCTGAAAGTTCAGCCTGCCAAACACAGATGTTTTCTTGACACCTTTGAGTTCAGCTAACTCTGAGCCCTTTCCACACTTGTTTCAATGGCAGCAGACTGCAAACACAGAAAAAAAAAATACCCACTTTAATTAACTTTTCCTCCCTTCCAGGGGGTGTTAAAAGCAAACCAAGAGCTATTACAGAGACAAAGTGAATGAGCCTTCCAGGCAGCGCAGGCGATTACATTCGCTTGTTTGGCAACACTTCTATTCAAACCCAACAATTTCAGAGACTTATGCTCTTAATAGAGCAGACTAAAACTCTTCTGATGAACAATTCCCCATCAGAAACTGCTGATTTTCTGGATCAAAATATTCTATGGGAATGTTTATTCCACTAAACTTCTGATGGAAACCAGGCAGGCTAGCCAGAGGGCTGGCAGATAGAAAGCTTGGAAGCTTGCCTGGGAGCCAGCCAGGCTGGCAGGAAAGCAGGCAGGCTGGCTGCCCAGCATGTCCTCTGCCCAATTTGTTAGTCCTCCTCCTCCTCCTCAGAGGTCAAGCAGATTATGTATTGTAATGATATAAATATTGATTAATTTCATCATAAATAAGAACAAACCACAATATTTCAGCCTTATAAAAACAACCCTACTCCAATAGAAGGCTGACATGAAGAGAGGCCCTGTTCTTTCAGGAAAGTAATTCAGGCATTTTCTTGGGTGAGGAATATTGCTTTGGATTGGAACAAAAATATAAATAAGAAAAACAAAAGTGAAACAGTGGAATTTGTGCAGAATAGGAGCTCCAGGTCTGAATCATCTTGAGGTATGCACAAACAACGCCACATTCCAAACGAGAAGCCACATGAAGCTGTGGCACTCCTACAAGAACAGGCAGAATGTGAAGACAGTTACTGCACAATATTGCCTTTACTTCCCCAGTAACATCAGAAATGTCATAATTTGACAAAGTCTAAGGACTTAGGAAGAGGCTTACTCTTTTTGTCCTTAGTCATTCTGAGCTGATATCTCCTAAAAACTGAATTGTCTATATAACAGCAACCAGCACCAGAACAAGGGGACACAGTCTCAAGCTGCGCCAGGGGAGGTTTAGCCTCGAGGTAAGGAGAAAGTTCTTCACCGAGCAAGTTGTTCATCATTAGAATGGACTGCTCAGGGAGGTGGTGGAGTCACCATCCCTGGAGGTGTTCAAGAGGGGATTGGACGTGGCACTTGGTGCCATGGTCTAGTCATGGGGTCTTTGGAGACAGGTTGGTCTCTATGATCCTCGAGGTCTCTTCCAACCTTAGCGATAGTGTGATAACTGCCATGGGCTACACAGACAGGACTTGAAAAACACAAGTTCAAACTGGAGAATGAAAACAACTTTGTTTCTGATAGCCCCCAAGAGCATCTGGGCTACTTACTCACACAAGCCTGTGTCTGACACACACAAGCACCAGTTGCCACCACACACACAAGCAGCTGACAAGAAGGAGCTTTGCATCGCCTATCTTGACAGGAGTGACAATTCTAGTGTCCAAGCATGAGTGGAGAATTAATCCAGCATGAGTGGAAGATATGTGTTTTAGTTAGGTAACACAGACATCTAGGGTGTGCAGACTCTACATCCCTACAAGAAACACTCCCGCCCTGCCAAAGGGATGGCTACCACTGTGGTTAACTTCATATTTCTTGTTTATTAGCAGGCACAAACTTCTACACTCAAAAATCCTGTTCACACTGAAAACTAAGAATTACAACTTGAACTCCTGAAAACCTTGTAGAAATTGTCCCCAGAGTAACTGCACTTAAAAACCCCAGTGATGAATAAAAAGTTATTCCATTGTGTCTTACTTCTTTGTAAACTTTCAGGAAGCATCTGCATTTTATTCATTTATTTCTGTAGTGCTGGAGCCAAACTCTCATGTAGATTGGGGGCATTATCTTACAAGAGGTACATATTTGTCATGTTGTACAGATGAGAGCCATGAATAAAGTGAAGAGAAGCAAGAGGAAAGAGAGAAGATTTGGACTGGAGATAAGGAAGAAGTTTTTTTGCACTGAGAGTAGGGAGACACTGGAATAGACTGCCCAGGGAGGTCATGAGATCACTCCCTGGAGATGTTCAAAGCCAGGTTGGATGAGGCCTCAGCAACGTAGGCTAGTGGAAAAAGTGTCCCTGCCCAGGTAGGCTGGAACTAGATGATCTTCAAGGTCCCTTCCAACCCAATCCATTCTATGAATATGATTCTAGGATTGATGGATATACTATTGAAGACACTTTGCATCACCAGTAAACCATTTCTACCAGAAATAGCTTTTTTTTTTTACCACTTTGATACCCCCATTGTAACCACCTCCACAAATATTCAGCAGCAGTAGCAGAAGCCTACACTTAAAGGGCTAAAAGTTATCTTAGAACTAGCAAAAACATCTGTTCTCTTATTTGTTGCTGAAGCCCCCTTGTTTCCATAAATTTCAGAAGTCAATACTACATTCACAGCAGTTAAAAATAGCTTTGCACTTGCCACATCTAGCATTTTTTACTCCCTGCATTGCAAGCACTATATATAGCATGCATGAACTGGGGATGGAAGGTAGAGGTGACACAAGCACGGTGACGCACACGGGACATATAGATTAAGGGGTATTTATAGACTGCAAACAGAAATGCCTTGCCAATATTGCTTGACCCAGGAGGCAAGGGCAAACTGAAGTGTCTTTGCCTACATACTACAAACACAGATCAACTCAAATGCATCCTACCCCTACAGTACTCAAACCCTCCTTCTAAGGTGGTGGTGATGCTGTCTGCTGCACCTTAAAAACACCTGGAATAAGAGAGAGAAAATACCTACTTCAAAGTGCTAACCCTGCAAGCAGCAGTGCTGGTGATTCACACAGGGAATATTCACACAGGTCAACTTAGAGACCCATAAATTACAGCAGAAAGAACTCCTAAATTAGGTATTTTACACCTGCAGGTAAGAAGGCAAATATTTCTTCTAAGTGGCACCTTCCTCTGAGTCAATACTGACTCAAGCTTCTGCTCACAGCTGTATTATTTTTACAGAATAAAGCTAACTCTGGAGTTAATGACAATCAGGCTTCCAGAACCTTAAGAATAAGAGCCATGAACACTCCCAATATCAAGAGATTCCATAAAATTCAGCTTGTGCTGGGTTTACATTACTGAGTTAACCTTCCTTTCCCAACATGAACTAACTCTACTGTACATGCTTCAACACCTTCCAGTTGATGCAAATACTAAATCTCAGGTCACTGGTTGTAGTTGGTACAATGAGGCAGCAGGATGCTCCAAGAAGTGGCACTTGAAGCCATGGTTTAGTAGTCATGAGGTAGTGGGTGACAGGTTGGACTTGATGATCTTTGAGGTCTTTTCCAGCCTTCTTCATTCTATAAGAGAAAAAGGTTCTGGGGGGATCTTAGAGCTACCTTCCAATATCTGAAGAGATCCTACAGGAAAGCTGCAGAGGGACTCTTCATGAGGGAGTCTAGAGACAGGACAACGGGGAATGGTTTGAAGCTGAAGGAGAGCAGGGTTAGACTGGAGCTTAGGAAGAAGTCCTTCAGTACGAGGGTGGTGAGACTCTGGAAGAGGTTGCTGAGGGAGGCTGTGGATGCCTCATCCCTGGGGGTGTTCAAGGTCAGGCTAGATGAGGCCTTGAGTAAGCAAGTCTAGCTGAGAGCTTGGAGTAGATGATCTCTAAGGTCCCTTCCAACCTAAGCAATTGCATGCTTCATTCCACCTTGTTACAAGATGGGTGAACCTTGCATGGAGGATGAATGCCAGCCTCGCCCTAATTGAGGAGCTCCAGAGGGTGTTTATGAACCCCACTAAGACTGCTGGTCAGAAAAAAGCCCAAAATCAACCAAGTTGTTGTGAAAAACAACTGTAAGTGAAGCTCACTACATTGCTAATGTCCAAGTAGTCAAGGAAGTTAAATCAAAGGTCAAGTGATGCCTCAATCTTTTAGTGTAAGGCTTTGCCTTGATTTTAGTCACTACAGTAGAGAAAGAAGACATGATAGAGAAGATGACTTACTTTCTCACTTGCAAAATCCTTAGATAAGAGAGTGTATTTCCAAACTCACACAAGGCCAAATCCTCCTTTCTTCACCCACACAAGTGAAGTCATAACAGCTGGGATTGTGTGTGGCTGCAGAAAGCAGGATTAACCCAGAGCTGGTAAAAAAGCTACTGTAGAAATGTAGTTGTGGACACATTTATCTGGACAATTCTTCAGGCTCCAAGGGAAACTCTGGTCAAATGTTGAAGTCCAAAGTAACCATGAAGCCAGAAGTTAGGTCATGCTATGCCCATGCTTCCCAACAGGCATCAGCCTGTCTCAACCAGTGGGTTTATTTACTTTCTGGGGCTTTCACTATCTGCCTTTCCTCTGACAGGTAAATAAAAATCAAATTATTTTGTCTTGATGTAGAATAAAAACAAATTTAGAACTCAACAGAAATCTCATTTTCCAACCACCTAATATTCACTGAGCTAGATGCTGACAGGATGGTGCAATTGTTATCTATATACTTTTTTACATTAACTCTTTCTGCACCAATTTCGAGTAGCAAATTCCTGCAACTCTCTGCTGAAGAAAGACTGTTTTGAAAGACTTTAAATCAACCTAAACTTTAGTTTGGTTCTGGGTTTGGGTTTTTTCCTTAAATTATTGATCCAAGGGGGGGGAAATGAAAAAGGCAAAACAACAACCACCCACCCCACACCAAACAAAAAACAAACCAAAAACCTCCACCCTAACAGATCCTCACAGGAAAAAAACAACTTATAAAGTAGTCCCAATAAGGTGAATGAACAAAAACTACCCACATGGACAAGATGTTTGCAAAAAAACAAATCCATCTACTGGTCTGTATCAAGAAGCTTCTTTCTCCTTCACATTCTCATCCTCTCCATATTAGTGACAAGCAATATTAAGGGTTTTTTGGGGGGGCTACATTAAAGGCTCCTCAAAAGCAGGCCACACTTTATAATAATGTTATGCATAGCTTCAGAGTGTCTATGGAGTGCAAATGGGGCTGTTTTTCACGTCACATATTTTAGTTTGGAGTACCAGGTCATGAATTTGCCATATAATACAAGCAGTGTGCTAATGAAAATGAGGCAGAAGCTCCTAAGTCTTTTATTTGTGTTCTAGCGTGAAACTGACTATCAGCATTTGTAAAACCCTCACAAGCATAGCCACTGAGATGTATTTATTCTCAAGCAGTGATATCTCTCCCATAATTTAACACTGAATTTCAAATTTCTAACAGCAAACTTCCATCCATTCCCTCCCCCCGCCCCACCCCCACTGGTTGCCTCCTCTACTACAACTTGCCCTAAAATGAATCCATTTCCCTGAAGCATCACATGCCATATCACAAACTTCCCTGACATGATTGGGACATTAACACAGAGAAACAGAATGGCTTGAGTTGGAAGGGACCTTAAAGATCATCCAGTGATGGGCCCCTCAGTTTAGGAAAGGTGTTGACTTGCTGGAACATGTCCAGAAAAGGGCAACAAAGCTGGGGAGGGGTTTGGAGCACAAGTCCTATGAGGAGAGGCTGAGGGAGCTGGGGTTGCTTAGCCTGGAGAAGAGGAGGCTCAGGGGAGACCTTATTGCGCTCTACAACTACCTGAAGGGAGGTTGTAGCCAGGTGGGGGTTGGCCTCTTCTCCCAGGCAACATGTGACAGAACAAGAGGACATAGTCTCAAGCTGCACCAGGGGAGGTTTAGGCTGGAGGTTAGGAGGAAGTTCTTCCCAGAAAGAGAGATTGGCCATTGGAATGTGCTGCCCAGGGAGGTGGTGGAGTCACCATCACTGGAGGTGTTTAGGAGGAGTCTGGATGAGGCACTTGGTGCCATGGTTTAGTTGATCAGATGGTGTTGGGTGATAGGTTGGACTTGATGATCTCAAAGGTCTTTTCCAATATGGTTAATTCTATTCTATTCAGATCCAACCCCCTGTCATGGGCAGGGACACCTCCTACTAGACCAGGTTGCTCAAGGCCTCATCCAGCCTGGTCTTAAACACTTTCAGGAATGAGGTGTCCATAACTTCTCTGAGCAACCTGTTCCAGATTCTCACCTCCCTTGTAGTAAATATCATAGAATGGTTTGGGTTGCAAGGAACCTGAAAGCTCATCTTGTTCCCACCCCACTGCCACAGACAGGGACAGCTCCCACTGGCCAGATGACTTAAGGCCTCATCCAACCTGGCCTTGAACATCTCCAAGGAGAGGACATTCACAAGCTCCCTGGGCAACCTGTTTGAGCACCTCACCACCCTCACTGCAAGGAATTTCTTCCTAATTTACAGAACTCCTAACATCTAATATGTTCTAATATGCCAGGCTACCATGAGTTGCTACCAACAATGGAGCATAAGGCTAAAGAAATGAGGGTCTGCAACTCTTCAGTCCCTTATCTAAGCCCTGGGATGTCAGAGGCTCAACAAAATGGGCTGTAAAGGGTAGAGACCAAACCACCCCTAAATGCACGTCAGGGAGGAAAGACAGGTTACATTGGCCACCCCTGGACTTTTACTAGCTTTAAACCAACAAATTTCATTATCTAAGTGCTGGACTTTCAAAAATCCCATCAGAAATGATCCCTTTGCAGTGTCCCTAGGAACATCCATGCTCTGGCTGCAGAGGCAGTTCTGTCCTTACACACTCCCTGGAACTCGTCCTCAGAGGGTCTGGAGGCTGTAAATAGCACAGGCAATATTGTCTTCCAAACCAATTTTAGCTTCAGCGTTTTCCACAGCTCCCTGGCTACTTTCTGCCTGATCTGCCCCCTCTGTCAAAGTGGTGGTTCAATTCATACCTCCTAGGGTACAGGAAAAGAAGACGCTGTTGTGAAATCAGTGATGAATATGCCTTTTTAAAGAGTTTTAGATTAAGAAGGGGGGGAAAATTGTCATCCTTGAATCCATCCTTTGATCAATTCATTCTCCAAGCATCTTGAGTAAATTTCTCTGACCTTCTCATTAATTCTGTCAAACAATAATGTTGCATGACAATGGCTTTTGCTGCTGCTCTTGTTTTGTCCTCTGGAAGCAAACCTTGTGATCTCCACGCAGAAAAGTCTCACATGGGGTTCTGAAAGTGCTTATCCACACGAGCACTCCAGAATTTTAGCCAAAATAAAAGCAGCAGCAGTATCACAAACATTACCATAGAAACAAACTTCCACAGCCACTGCTATTAAGGAGAACGAAACCCAGAAGCTGATTTATCAAGACAGCTCGGAGTCTTCGGTCTGTTTCACCAACACAATGCTAGTAGTACAGAAACAGATTTTATGAGGCACTGAACAAACAACCAAAAGAATGTTACCATGCCCTCTATTCAAATAGGGACAACTATAATTGGCATGAAGATCAAAAAGAGCCCAATTCTTCAACCTTCACAGACCTTTGCTAGCATCCTCCCTCTTCATCATCCTTTCACATCAGCCCATGATTTCCTTCTGCCTGCCCTACGATTTCCTCCCTGGCATCCCCTCCATACACTGAAGATGAAAATGTGATCCCAGTAAGTCACTAGGACTCGGGGCAGCAGACCTTATCTAGCAGTTACTTTTCAACAACACTGTGCTCTGTGTCTTAACCTCCTTTCATATATATAAATACTGCTTTCCTCAAGAAAGAGAAACACCTCTTACAACATAATTGCCTCACCTCTAGAGAAGTCTCAATTAAGGACACAGTAACAGTGATGAAGGTTTGTCCTTGCCTCTTACAGTTTGTTATTCCTAACTGCAGCTTCACATCACAAAAAAAATAGCCCAAGGTAAAAACTATAGGGAAAGCCCAGACTAAATTGAACTCATTTCATATTGCGCATTGTCTTGAACATCCTCAGGATTACATAAATTCATCCTAATAATGAACTTGCCACTGAGCCCTCCTGCAAACTCTAGGAAGCTACACATGCCTCTGCAGCATCTTGATTTTTTTTTCCTCCCCATGTCCTGATGTTAACCTTGGAATTCATACCATTCATTCTTGGAATTCGTATTTCCAAATTCATTAAATGATTTCTTTTTTTCCTCCCAGAGCTGCCCCATTAAAAAACTTCCATTTTCACACTAAATGATTACTTTGGTGAGACTAGGATGACATATTTAAAATAAACCAACCCAAAACAAACAAATCTGACAGAGAGATCTTTTGTATTAACTCTTATTTGCACCAAAGTCAATTTTCCCTGGGGAATGAACATCTTAAAGAATCTTTAACAGGTCAAGAAGTTCTGCTCACTATTTTTATTGCTCTGAATGCCTTCTGCAGATCTACAGTGTCTCAAGTTTTAAACTACAAGTATTGAGCAAAAAACCATTCAACATCTCACTAACAGCACAACAAAAAATGCAAATCTCACATTCACAGAATGATTTCAGCCAGAAGGAACCTTGAAGATCATCCAGTTCCAAACCTCCTGCCATGGGCAGGTTGCCAAGGCCTCATCCAACCTGGCCTTGAACACCTCCAGGGAAGGGGCATCCACAACCTCCCCCAGCAACCTGTTCCAGTGCTTCACCACCCTCACTGTCTAAATCTGCCCTCTTCTAGCTTAGGGTTTGTAGCACACCACCACAATCAGCCCTGCAATATAATGTCAGGTGGTCCAGGAAAGCTCTTCTTCTGGAGCAGGACATACATAGAATGGCTTAGTTTGGAAAGGACCTCTGAGATCACCTGCTCCAACCTCCCTCCAATGGGCAGGCACACCTCTCAACTAGACTCAGTTGCTCAAGGCCTCATTTGTTCATGCTGAGAGAATACACCAAGGGAAATCACAAGGGCTGAGACAGGTAACTATCTTGTTCATACCTTGGTCTCCATTGTTGTGGTATCTACCCTGCCATCAAGTCTCCAAGACAATAAAGGTGTTGATCATGTACATGTTTCATCACCAGATGTTATGGATCAGCGTTATGATTGTTTGGGCTGGAAAAGACCTCTAAGATCAAGTCCAACCATCAACAGACCACCACAGCCATTAAACCATGTCCCAGAGTGCCATGTCCACACATCTCTTGATGTGTATATAGGAAACAGCACTGCATAATGATTTCCTCTTTCTTGCTCATGGCTATGCAAATTCATCTATTTAATAAACTTCAAACAGGAGTGAACTGACAAATAGCTGGAGAGTTCAAAAGGATCAGTATTTACTGCACTATAAAGGCTGTCAGATCTTTGGATCTGCTTGACTTGCAGCAGATTACTGCAGACACTGGTCATCTGACACAGTAAAGCACTCACTGACGTGGTAATTTTCAGATAATTATAGCATCACTTACCAAGATCTTACATCTGCTGTGTTAAATAAATCCCTCTCCTGACAGATGGGCTAGAGACTGCTCTCTTTTGAAGCTGAAGTGGCCAGTTCTGGACTCCTTGCTGGTGACAGCCTTACTCTCTTGCAAGCCTGAGGTGTGACAACACTGTACAAAGCACCACATCAGCACCACTGGCCTCCATTTGAGAAAGACATATGGACAAGGGGGAAGAGGCATAAAATCATAGAACTGCAAAGATTGGAAGAGACCTTTGAGATCATCAGTCCAATCACTCTCCTAGGGCTCACAATCCCAGCACTAGCACCAAGCTGCTACCACTAAATGACATCCCTTGGTACCACATTCACAAGACTTCAAAAACCTCCAGGGATGGTGACTTCATCACCCTTTCCATGAAGGAATTTATCCTAAAATGCAATCTGAACATCCCATGGCACAACTTGAGGCTGTTTCCTCTTGCCCTGTCACTTCTTGCATGCAAGATAAGACTGACCCTCACCTTGCTCCAACCTCCTTTCAGCCTCCTCTTCTGAAGGCTAAGCAGCCACAGCTCCCTCAGTGATTCCCCACAGAACTTGTGTTCGAGGCTGTCCACCATCTTCATTGCTTCTCTTTGGACACACTCCATCACTCCAATGTCCTTATTGTCATGAGAGGCCCATAACCGAACATATTTGAGACCCCAAATTTAAAGCAGCTATGAAGAACAGATTAAAAAAATACCTAAGTATCAAGGTCAAGAGAATGGAAGAGGTTGCCCAAGGTGGTGGAGCCACCATCCCTGGAGGTGTTCAAAAAAACATGTGGACATGGCACTTTGAGGCATGGTTTAATGGCCGTGATGGTGTTAGGTTGGATTCAATGCTCTTTGAGGGGTTCTCCAACCAAAACAATTCTATGATTCCCAGGCCTGGTCTTCATAATCTAGAGAGAACTTCGGTATAAGTCTACTGGTCCTGCTTTTAACTCCCACTGAAGTCAGCAGATCAGACAGCACTGCTTTATACGTTTCATACTTTCTGACTGAACAAAAAAGAGAAAGTGGACAGTGAACCTCAAAAATAGCAGCTTACTGAGTCCTCCACATCCTGCCAATGAATTTTTGATGAACAAAATTTGAGTTTGCTCTGTATGCTGCAGAGCTCTCCCCACACTCTTAAAAATAAAACTTAAAAAAAAGGGCAGGAAGCCAGAACTGTATTCCTATTTCCTCAGACTTTAAATAATAGAAGAAACCTCTTTCACTTCAAAGTTCTCAAAATCCTGATGATATTTGCAACAAAACCCTCAGATTTGATACCCTTTTTTCTCATTTATGCTGTCAGATGCACCGTGGCATTAGGCTTAAAAGCTAGACAGCAGTCCTGCTCCAAAGGCAGCATAGTAAACAAGAAAAACAATTAAATTTGGTATGTTTACAAGTGAAAGTCTGCTGTAAATAACCATGTCAAGCTGATCTTGCTGTGGGAAGGTGGGATCAGAATATCGATAAGAACTGACTGTGAGGAGGAAGGAACTGTGAGCAGCAGCAGAATACAGAAGGCAGAGCTCAAACAAAAGAAGAAACTAGATCTTCCCAAGCTACAGAATAAAGTAAAAGAGGGAGGGAAAGTAACAAAGAAGGAAATAAAGCCTGGCAAACAGGATTGGGGGTGGCAGAAAGTGATGGGGAAGGGAATAGATCACAGTTCTATATTTTTCCTGCTGCTCTGCATTGCCTCTGTGGTTTATCCTCTTGCTTCAAATGTTTGATTCCCCATTTATTATCTCCTTTGCAGCAGACTGCTTCACACTGCCAGCACTGAATCTGGCAAGCCCAGATTGGAGGAACCTCCAGCTCTTTCAAGCCTTTTAACCTACAACAGGAGGAAAACTCTGCATATTGCTACCTGCAAGACCTAAGACAGAAGAACAAAGCAAATCAAGGCCATGACTATTTTGTGCTGATGAACAATTGTCATAGGGCTAAAGGTTTTTTTCCTCCTCAGTCTCCTAATCCAACCAAATGCCTTTTTCTCCAGCCATGCCCAAAGCTGAAGAGCAGGTTAACCTGCCAATACCCACCACTCCAGAAGGGAGAATGTGTCAAAGGACTTTGAAGTCCTCAGAGAAAAAGTCCCCAGCATAGTCAGCCAGGTCTCTGTGGTGTTCTCATTTCTTCCTCAAGTGTCCTCTCTTCAGAGAGGAGAGCATCTGAGCAGTGATGAGTGTGGCCTTATTGAGGGTCAAAAAACTATAAAGTAACAGGAAATAAGCACCAAAGAGGGGCCAGATTGCAAGGTTTTTACCCCAGTCTGGTATTTAGAGATAATGCAATAATGCAAACAGCAGCATTCATTTCTCAATGTTTTGTCAGTGGAGTCATTTAAAATAATCACATTTTACTCTTTTTCTCTCATAAAGGCTTTCATAGCATAAAAAAAAAAAACCCTCTAGTTCTACTTAAATCTTACACTGCCTGAAAAAAAGCTCTCACCACAAGAAAAAAACTGGCCATAGCTCATTCTCTAATCATTGCCTGGCATTAAGAGTTATGAGAAATCAATTATAATCACTATTAAATAAGAGGGTCCTCATCAATATGCCAGCAGCCTTGACAGAAATGTGTGTTAAGAGCACAACCACTAAATATAATTTTGTACAGATCTCTCTCTCTCTCCCCTGATCTGTAGAGATGTGGGAAGCTGAAAGAGGAAGGGAAATTATCACTACATGACAGCCCACAATAATGAATAGAAGTTAAATTTATTTAACAATGCCTGGTATGGTATCATCACTGCAACTAAGATGTTCTCCATAGAGAGGAAAGACCCCTGGAAGCTACACAGTCATTGTGAAATGTCAAAGTAATCCAACAGTTCTCACATCCATCATTAAAGATCAAATGGCTAAAACATGGCATAGTTCTCATGGGGGAACCTTTCTTGAGAAGTCTGATTTTGGCCATTTAAACTTGCACTGGGGTTTTTTTATTCGAGTTTCACTAAAATCCATATTCTGCATTGCCATCTCTGTGTGTATCTGGGCCCCTCAGTTTAGGAAGGAGGTTGACTTGCTGGAGTGTGTCCAGAGAAGGGCAACAAAGTTGGTGAGGGGCTTGGAATACAAGCCCTATGAGGAGAGGCTGAGGGAGCTGGGGCTGCTTAGCCTGGAGAAGAGGAGGCTCAAGAGAGACCTTACTGATGTCTACAACTATCAGGTGGGGTTGGTCTTATCTCCCAGGCAGCCAGCACCAGAACAAGAGGACACAGTCTCAGGCTGCACCAGGGGAGGTTCAGGCTGGAGGTCAGGAGGAAGTTTTACACAGAGAGAGTGATTGCCCATTGGAATGGGCTGCCCGGGGAGGTGGTGGAGTCACCATCGCTGGAGGTGTTCAGGAGGAGACTTGACAGGGTGCTTGGTTGCATGGTTTATTTGGTTGGGTGGTGTTGGATGATAGGTTGGACACGATGATCTTGAAGGTCTCTTCCAAGCTGGTTTATTCTATTCTATGCATGCACACATACACACATCACACCCACCCCCACCCCCTTACACATTAACTGCTGCTGAATAATAAAAAGAACCACCCTGAAAACCACAAAAAAACCCTGGGTCCTTTTTTCCCTCCCCACTCACCACCCTCACCCTCTGCATTGTATTACACAGGCTGTTAAGTTTCTTCACAGGAAAAAAAACCACCAAACTTCTACCCTCTGGAATAGTCACAATAAAAATCACTGCTACATTCAGGTTTCATTCATGCTACTGCTCACAAAAACCTTAAAAACTCCTATGTGACAATAATTCCAGAAAATGAAGCTATTCCATGTGCCAACAACAGCATCATTAGTAAAATAAGATGGGGGGGTTATTATTATTTTAATATCAGACTTTTACAGATATTCTAGTATGAATTTGAAGTCTTGAACTGGTTTCCAACCCAGAAGGCACCTTCAGAAGAAATCAAGGGAAACCAAGGAATCTCAAAGAAAGAAAAATAGAATAGAATTAATTAGGTTGGAAAAGACCTTTGAGATCAAGCCCAACCTATCATCTAACACCATCTGATCAACTAAACCATGGCATCAAGTGCCTCATCCAGTCTCTTCCTAAACACCTCAAGTGATGGTGACTCTACCACCTCCCCAGGCAGCACAGTCCAATGGCCAATCTCTTTCTGGGAGGAACTTCTTCCTAACATCCAGCCTAAACCTCCCCTGGTGCAGCTTGAGACTATGTCCTCTTGTTCTGTCACAGGTCACCTGGAAGAAGAGACCAACCCCCTCCTGGCTCCAATCTCCCTTCAGGGAGTTGTAGAGAGCAAGAAGGTCTCCCCTGAGCCTCCTCTTCTCCAGGCTAAGCAACCCCAGCTCCCTCAGCCTCTCCTCACAGGACTGTGCTCCAAACCCCTCCCCAGCTTTGTTGCCCTTCTCTGGACACATTCCAGCAAGTCAACATCCTTCCTAAACTGAGGGGTCCAGACCTGGACACAGTATTCAAGGTGTGGCCTAACCAGTGCTGAGTACAGAGGCAGAATGACCTCCCTGCTCCTGCTGGCCACACTGTTCTTGATGCAGGCCAGGATGCCACTGACCTTCTTGACCACCTGGGCACACTGCTGGCTCATGTTCAGCTGCTGTCAACCAGTACCCCCAGGTCCTTTTCTGTCCCTTTCAGTCTAAATCTCCCCTCTTCCAGCTCAAAGTCATTCCCTTTCAACCTATCACTACAAGCCCTTGTAAAAGTCCCTCCCCAGCTTTCTCGCAGGCCCTTTCAGGTACTGGCAGGCTGCTAGAAGGTCTACCTGGAGCTTTATAGTGGTCACACCTTTTAAGGACCATTCAATTCCTCTTATTTTCATTCATGCCAGCTGATCAACAGATACTATGAGAAAGCCTAGAGATAATTGTGACTCCCTTTTCTGCTAAAAGGCAGAAAAACACAAGCCCATAGAGCCATGCTGAGAGTCCATCCTCCTCTTGGTGTTACACTGATGCAATAGCTAAGACGTGCAGTTTCCTCCCAGACCAACGTCCAGCGCTTATCAAGACCTACTCCCTGGAATGCAGTAATAGCTCAGAACAACCTAATGGTGCCTTCTCAGAAGGGACAGGAATACTTTCTGCCATTCTACCACTATATTCCCACATGCGTTCTTGATGTTGTATCCTCCAGATACAACTTCATTTCTGGAAGAAACCACTCTCAAAGACAGCAATTTAATTGCTAATAGCAGCACTTGTAGTGCCAAACATCTTCTAAGAGAAGGCTTGAACCAACAGATGCCCTCCTTCTATTTGAAGCCTAGCTCTGGAACAATCAGGATCTTAAAGGACTAATTCTTAGCAGCTCCTCCTGCACAAAGCAAGAGCAAAATACTTCTGTGCTCATTAGCCTCTCAAAATGGAAGCACATTTGTTTTTATTCTGCAAGCCTGACATCCTCCGTATTTGACAAGCACCGCAGCAGATTAAATGGGCTGTGCAACAAGATGTACCTGCATTCAGAGGCATTCACAGGGAAGGATAGAGGGAAGAGATAGCCTCAGGATGCAATGATAGCCAGACCTAAAGCACTTTGTTTATTTGAGTTTCTTTCCAGCCATCTGTACCTTGCCTTTACAGAGTAGAAGCATTCTCTCATTTGGCCTTGACGAGATATAAATTAAGAAACGCTGCTAACACACATTCTTTTTAAACAATTGCACAGATTCTCATTTCAAAGGACATTTTAAAATCATTCTCCCTTGCAAAACATTAGCATATGCTCCTTAAGTGCTCCTGAAATAAAATTTGTATCACTACAGTCACATGGCATTAATCTGCCTACAATAGCTACTATCAGCTGCCTCGTTGTTAAGACTTGAATCAGAATTTCCTTCCTGCAAATGTTTTCTCTCTAGGGTATGTAATTTTACCTCTCACTCCTCCTGAAAATTATAAAGCAATCTAAAAACATCCTCCACTCCTCTTCATTGCAGAGTATCTCCTTTCTCACCAGCCCTCCTTGCGTGAAGAGAGCCAGCATTCATTCAGTAAAGAGGAAAACAATATTCCAGATTTCTTCAAGAAATACAAAGTTTGACTTTGAATCAACCTTAAAAAGCAGGATAACATTTAACAGATTTACCTGCCACACGAGGAGAGAGCTGGGCTTGCTCAGCCTTCAGAAGAGAAGGCTTAGGGAAGGCCTTTTTGCCATGGACCAGCATATAAAGGGTGGCAACTCCCTTTTTTCACAAGGAGTCCCATGACAAAGACAAGGGGAGATGGGGACAAGTTACTGCTGGGCAGATTCCCATTGACTCCAGCCAAAGCAATTCTCCAAACAGGTCATACTTTAGAGACTATCACAAATGGTAAAATAGAGATATCAGAGAGCCAGGGCCATTCAAACCGCAGACTTTGAAAATCCGCAGCTCTCACGATGAGCACACACATAGCAGCCCAGAGGATGCGCAGATTCTACTGTGCTTTATCCATGCCCACTTGGACATCCCAAACACTTCTGCCTGTGATGATCTCAGTTTTACAGTGTACAGGTTCCCCCCACTAAGAAAAAAAATATATACATATTAAAAGAAGAAAATTAAGCAAGGTGCCAACAACTGGTGACCTTTCTAGGAACAACAGCATGTCAGCTTCTGCTTTTTCTCTGATGTAGTCTCACTGCTGTTGAAAACCTCAGTTTTCATTTTCACAGTTTTAGTCCAGATGGATTGCAGGCTTGGATAACAACATCAAACTGGTTAATCAACTTTCATGCCATCTTCATGCTGCAACTGGAAGGCCTCACTGTTCTCTGCAGTTAACCAGGGCATATTGTGGAATCCAGCCAGTGTTCTATCTACCCTTAAAATTGCAAGCTGCAGCCCACTTGGCCAAGAGGGACCCTAAAAGCCTGCTATAAACAGCAGTCTTTTGTCTTTGCTAAACAAAGATTTGGTTCAACTAAACTGAAAAATAATCAAAGCAACAACATAACACTCCACTACCAAGCACAAATCTCTTTCACTGATGAAATTTCTGGTTTCTCAGTCTTGCTGGTGATCTTGTGTTAGAGAGTTCAGTTAAGAAGGAACAATTAACTAACTTGCTATGGTATCACTATCCCCATTCTTAATGCAAGTTTTTTTGGTCAAAGAAAGGAATTCCTTAATGCAAGCATTTGGTCAAATAAAGGAATTCCTTCCACAGAAACTGCAGTGTGACTGTGGCTTAGATGATCATATTTTGCTTTGGTTTTACAGGAGTTATTTTCCCCAGCATGCTGAAGGAAAAACAAACAAACCAAACCTGTCAAAAGCTGGTATGGCATTTTGTGTTTGATAAATCACTTGTGGACTTTTATGGCAGCATTGACTGAGCAATTAAAATCAAATTCTATGGCTGTTCAGAAAAGTCAAGACTCTGAGAGCAGGCAACAATTAACAGCAGATATTTGAACCATACCAATTACATGCAGCTTGCAATTAACATTATTACTCAGAGATTATAATGTATAATGTGTTTTGCCTAACACGACCAAGAAGCAGAAGAGTGGGAAATTACTCATATTTCAGCAACTGGCTTTCCTGCACCACCATTAATTCAGCACTGGAACTGTGTTTTCATTCTTTGCACACCAATGAAGTCCAATGCACAGCAGGAACAATTACAAACACATCTGGGATTTAGCAGCACCACTACCCTGCCACCTTTGTGAGGGAACAGCCCTGGAGTGCAGGTCCACAACTGATTTTAAAGCAATGCAGAAATATGCAGGTAGGGAGGGCACCAGTATCATGAAGAAAGTGCAAAGCAGTTCCCTCCCTCACAAAGTAAATAAACCCAGGAAAAAAGATCAGCTCCTTGCCAATCCCCCTACCTTGTCGCTGGAGCTCAGGTCGATGAGGTATTTGTAACTGCTACTGCACAGTCGCTGGGGGGACAGCGGCACAACAGCCAAATTCTCTGGCACAGGTATGAGCTGCAGAAGGCTTCAAAAGAATGAAGGTAGCGTCAATTTAGTCAAGAACAGGAGCAGAACTGTTTGGGCTGGAAGAGCCCTCTAAAATCACTGAGTACAATCATCACCCTAACACCACCTGAGTACAATTATCACCCTAACACCACCACAGCCACACATTTCTAGAAGGCCTCAAGGAATTGAGATTCCACCACCTTCCTAGGCAGCCTGTTCCGATGACTGACTACTCTTGCAGCAAAGAAAATTGTCCTAATCTCAACCTAAACCTCCCCTGGCACAATTTCAGGCCATATTCTCTCACCTGATACCAGGAAAAAGAGGCAAACCCCCACTTCACTCCAACCTCCCTTCAGGGAGCTACCCACAGCAATGAGACAAACTCCCAGCCTCCTCTTCTCCAGCTTAAATAGGCCCAGCTCCCTCAGCTGTTCCTCATAAAATTTGATCTCCAGACCCCTCACCAGCTGAGTCTGCTTTGCAAAAATTAGGTACTGAGCCAAAAGGTGATTTGTTCAAAACAACCCAGCCTGAGATACTACTGACAGTAGGCTAAAAACACAGCTCCTGATCTCCTGGTTTCAGAAGTGACCTCAGAGAAAGGTGCCCAAATCCCCACAGCAAAGGGTGAAAATAGTCTGCCTCAGCATGTTGTTGTGATTAGCTAATGACCAAAACAAGAGCATTAATCACACATGTATTATTAAAACAAAATGTGGTTTTGTCAGAGTTTGAGTGATGATGCTAGGACAAATTAGATGATCCTTCCACATGAAGCAGTACTTTTGTTTCTAAGAGTTTGCAGGCTGTACCAATGCAATGCAATTCAGCTCCAAAGAGGAACAAAACTAATCAACATTTCCTCTTGCCTTCCCCAGGAGTCACGCAGTGCTGCTTTGCTGTATTGCTGCCTGGCTCTGTCTTTTTTTCCCTGTTGGTGTTCCACAATACCTCCATAGCTGTCCCCTTTAAACAGAAGAAACCTTTCAGTCTTTTATATCTGAAAACTTGATGTTTTCTGATCTGTACAGGAGTTACAAATTATGATTTGTTGCTGTCTACAACTACCTGAAGGGAGGCTGTAGCCAGGTGGGGGTTAGTCGCTTTTCCCAGGCAACCACCAACAGAACAAGAGGACACAGTCTCAAGCTGCACCAGGAGAGGTTTAGGCTGGATGTTAAGAAGAAGTTCTTCACAGAAAGAGTGATTGGCCATTGGAATGTGCTGCCCAGGGAGGTGGTGGAGTCACCATCACTGGAAGTATTTAAAAAGAGACTGGATGAGGCACTTAGTGCCAGGGTTTAGTTGATTAGATGGTGTTGGGTGATAGCTTGGACTTGATGATCTCAGTGGCCTTTTCCAACCTGGTTAATTCTGTATTCTCCTCCTTTTGTCTTACCAGTTAAGATGCCATATGAGGAAAGGCTGGAATAGTTGGGTTTGCTCAGCCTTCAGAAGAGAAGACTTAGAGGAGAGCTTATTGCCATGGACAAAGTCATAATGGGTGCCTAACAGGACGACAGGGACTCCCTCTTTACAAGGAGTCCCATGGAAAGGACAAGGGCTGATGGGGATGAGTTACTGCAGGGGAGATTCTCAGTGGACTCCAGGAGAAAATGTTTCCCCATGAGCAGTCAGGCATTGGAATCATCTCTCAAAGGAAGCAGTGGAGTCCCCTACATTGGACAATTTGAAGACTCAGCTTGCCAGGGTGCTGGGCCAGCTCATTTCAACCCCTCTATCACCTAGAAAGGTTGGAGCAGATGATCCTTGGGGGATTCTGTGATTCTGTGAGATAGTTTGCTCCTTGCACTCAAGAACCTGAATTTGTTCAAGCCCAGCACAAGCCCCTAATCCTAGCAACTACCTAAAATTACTGGTGCCCACTCACTAAATCTAGCAGCAGACTTGTGGTTCAGTAACGATTCACCATGAAATGTAGCTTGTCTTTCTGCGACAGAAAGATCAACCCTCTGCTCCTTTTGTAAGGCTTTTTGCTCGATGTTAACAGCAAGGAGCAGATGAGAGACTTTCAATTCCAGACCTGAGTATTTCCAAGACTAGGGGATCTGCAGAATTGCTCAACTTTCGATACAGAGAGGCATTCTTGCTGTCACTTTTCATTTGTTACTGATCCATTAATACCAAGAAATCCTATTTGAAATAACAGAAAACTCTGCCTTGCAAAATCCTGTTCTCTTATGCTCCAACATCCTCATTCCCACAACTGCCTCATTAAATCGTTTCATAACAAATTCTTTAAAACCTTCCTGCAATAAGACTTCTCTGTTCCTCCAGATATGAATTCCTGGATTTAACTAATATTGAAAATAATACATTCCATCATTACAGAGGAAGGGATGAGAAATGGGTTTTAAAGCTCCAACAGCGTTTCAAGCTCTGGAATATGGTTGGTGTTGAAGTTTCAACCACGAGTAGGGGGAAGTACGACCACCCCTAGTGCCACAGATGGGATTGTTCCAGCTGGAAAATGGCACAGGAGATTAGATCTGGCACTATAGAAAACCACTGGGAAAAATGAGATTCACTGGGGGTGGGTGGGTGGAAGCCATAGCTACAGGGCATAGTGGAATAAGCAATCTTCCTTCTGCCAACATTCTCTTTTCTAGAGTCAGACCACTAAGATAGATCTTAACTTTAGCATTGTGTATATTATAAACTCCTACTGGAGTTTACTCCTAAAGGAGTTCACTCCTAAAGGAGTTTGTCCTTTCTTTGCAGTTTTGTTGTGTTTCTGCTGAGAGATTTCTACAACCACACAGAAGATAATACACTTGGTGTACCTGGATGGTTAAGGGAGAGTGCCAGAGCTTACTAAATCAGATGTACATCCAAGGGACTCTTGAGCTTGTACAATGAAATAAAATACTGCTGTAATTTTACAGAGGTTTCTCCAGTGATCCTTAATCAGCTTTGTGGCATGTAACTACACTCACCCCAAAATTAAGGCTTTCACTCATAGACCCAGGCTCCTTTATGATAACTATTTCAACTACCTGGATACACAGTACTTCAGGGTTGTTTCTCTTCCTCCTGACTGAGGAAAGGATCAGTCCATCAGACATTAGACTGAGAAATTTCAAGTTTTTCAAAGTGTGGTCCTTACAGGAACATTCCATCAAAGCAAATACTACAGGTACAGCTTCTTAAAGCATCCTCTGAGGGTCTAGGTGCCAAACTTTTCCACTGAAATCATGTGAACTCTGCTGTAGTTAAAACAAGATTCAGGTCTGAACTTTTTAATGGCAACAAAAGTGACCTCAGATCCACCTTTCACACCTGAAGGGGGCCTACAAGAAAGCTGGGGAAGGACTTTTTGCAAGGGCTTGTAGTAATAGGATGAGGAGGAATGGATTGAACCTGGAAAGGGGCAGATTTAGACTGGAGATTAGGAAGAAATTCTTTCCAGGGTGAGGAGACACTGGAACCTGCCCAGGGAGGCTGTGGATGCCTCCTCCCTGGAGGTGTTCAAGGCCAGGCTGGATGAGGCCTTGAGCAACCTGGGCTAGTGGGAGATGTCCCTGCCCATGGCAGGGGGTTGGAGCTAGATAGTCTTTCAGGTTCCTTCCAGCCTAAACCATTCTGTGAGGATTTCATTCATTTGAGCACCAAAAATATGATACCTGTGTCTAGACTGGAATATTGATGCCCAGTCACACAGAGAATTTTGAAGAGTACTGAGTGGGTTTAGAAGCTCACATTAGAAAGAGAGATAATTAGAACCAGAAGAAAAAAATACAGGACTCCCTAGTGCTGAGGACTAACCACACCACTTTGGGTGTTTTAGAAAGCAGGGGAATTCATAATTAAACATCTCATAAGACAGAGAATTAGTTGATTTAGAGCAAATAAGCTGCCATGGGAATCAACAAAGAACATTAACATGAAATGCTGAGATGCCTCTTAAAATCCTGTAAATAATTTATTTGGGAATGCAACAATGTAATTACTTTGGGGGGGGGGGGGGAAGTCATAATTCTATCAAAACTTCTTGCAAAACAATGGCAATAATAATGAAATTACCAATTCTCTCTTATTTTCCAACAGGAAAATGTTACTCCTCTGTCTGCAAAGGACAAGACAGACTTCGGTACTCATCCACACTCATAGCTTAGGCTATGAGAGGTGAATCCTCTAAACAGATGTTTCTGTGATGCTGTGGTATGTAATGAGGCTGCAACACAGCCAGGCAGCCACTCTCAGGGAGGGTTGTTGGGGTTCTATTTCTTTGAAGAATGAGGAATACAGTGTTGGTTTCTAACCAGCCACAGAAGGTATATCCTCAGATACTGCATTTGGAAGTGTAGGGTTTCCCCTGGTGAAGGGTGAAGTTAACAGCCATGTACACATTTAATTGGCATGCTCCTTGTGTTTATCTGGGCTCCTTTTAAAGAAACATAGAATTGGTTTGGTTGGAAAAGTCCTCACTGAGTCCAAATTTCAACCTTAGACCACCATGGCCTTTAAACCATGTCCCAATATCTACCTACTGATCAGCTCACAAGTAGGAACTTGTCTTAGTATGAGGTATCCAGAAAGCTCTGAAGTAATGAAAGGAGACCCAGTGGTGAGAGCCAAGCCTGCTGGGCTTGTAATCTTCATTGTGTGCTTGGCTCTGCCAAAAGTTCAGCATCTGACCTTGGTCAAATGGCTGCCTTGTTCTGTGCACCAGCTGCATGATCTGTATGTCAGAACTAACAGGACTGTTAGCCTCAGACTGAGGCTTCTGATTTCCTTCAGTGTCTATGCAACTCTTCTGAGATCCTTGTGTGGAAAAAACCAAAGAGCTTTGCACAACCTCCTTCTTATGAAGAAATTAACATTTTAGACATCTAAGTGCCAAGCAAAACAACCCCCTTCCACTTTCTCCTAAACATACCTCCTGTATTTTCACAAATGGTGCTCAGACAAAAGGATATTGTAGCCTTGCAGGATGCATCACCTCCCAGAGGGGAGCACAGCAGCACGAGGCTGGGAATTTAAACAGCCTTCCATCACAAATTCCTTCCATGCCCTGCAGGGAGTGATTTCCAATCTGCCTTAAGCACAGGACTGGAGGCCCTGTGACTATTCTCTAGATTATTTTTTGTTGCAGTATGCCCAGGCTGTCAATGATCCTTAATATTTTTCTTTCACCTATCTGTTCAGATTTGGCTGTGGGAGAAGGTAAGGGAATTCTATTTTTCACTAGAAGAAAGTTATTTGAAGTAGTACCACTGAGGTTCAACCACAGACATGTAATTTTATAAATAGGTTTCATATCAGACTGAATTCTACTCATTCCTGTTCTCAACTCCATTAAAAAACAACAACAGGCAGAGGGCTAAAAAGCTTCATAACATTGAAGCTGGGAGAGAGGAGATTCAGACAGGAGATTAGGAAGAAATCTTTCACAATGAGGGTGGTGAGACACTAGAACAGGTTGCCCAGGGAGGTTGTGGATCTTCCATCCCTTGAGGTGTTCAAGACCTGGCTGGATGAGGCCTTGAGCAACCTGGGCTAGTGGGAGGTGTCCCTGCCCATGGCAAGGGTTTGGAACTGGATGATCTATAAGGTCCCTTCCAAGCCAAACCATTCTATGAAGCTATGAAAACATAAGTTTCTCAGGGGCATGGCATAGTTTCTCCCTCAGAATACAAGATACTCGCTCCTCTGGTTTTGCTTTTGTTTGTTGGGATTGCTTAGCCTTATGTAAGGAAATTCCATGTGTCAGCAACTTCCAAAGAGGTACTTTAAGAAAGATCCATCTTGGTGTGAATTCATAGCTCCACACTTGAGCACAGCTTTCCTTTTATCCTGGTTGTTAATGATCATGGCAGCACTGGTAATAGTAAGTACACAGCAATGCTTGGGAGACAGGTCTGCTTGGTACCTAGCATCTGCTATTAAGTACATTAAGAATCCCTGTATGTGGAGAAAGAGACATAAACTGAGGTTCTAAGTCTCAATATCAGAACTATAAAGAACATTTAATTTGTTTCAAAGAAATTAGCCATCTGAAAGACAAAGCCTAAAACATCTAACACTGCATTGCTTCTACAATCTCTGATCAGTAAATAAAGCAGATAACCAAATCTCTTCTCAATCTTTTCTTGTTTTACATGAAGTTCAATAAGGATGAGTACAGAGACCTGCATCTGGAGAAGAAAACCAAGCAACAGTACAAACCAGGTGTTGTCCTGCTGGAAAGCAGCTCCATGGAGCAAGATCTTGGAGTCCTAGGGGACAGCAAGTTCTCCATCAGCCAGCAATGTTCCCTCGTGGTGAAGAGGGATGAGGGCATCCTGGGGTGCATCAAGAAAAGTGTGTCCAGCAGGTCTAGGAAGGCTCTCCTGCCCTTCTTCTCTGCCCTGCTGAGTACACCTGACTACACCTGGTATACTGTGTCCAGTTTTGGGCCCCTCAGTTCAAGAGAGACAGGGATCTGCTGGAGAGAGTCCAGCGGAGAGCTCTGAGGATGACTGAACATCTCCACTATGAAGGAAGACTAAGAGACCTGAGCCTGTTTAGTCTGGAGAAGAGAAGGCTGAGAGGGGATCTGATCAATGTCTATAAATATCTGAGAGTTGGGTGCTGAGATGAAAATGCCAGGCTCTTTTCAATGGTGCCCAGTGACAGGACAAGGAACAACAGGTACAAGCTGGAACACAGGAAGTGCCACCTCACCATGAGGAGACACTCCTTTATGGGGAGGATGACAGAGCCCTGGAACAGGCTGCACAAAGAAAACCCCACTTTAGTATGAAATGAGAAGCCTTTTCTGACCTAGGCATTCTTCCTACACCCACTATGAAACCAATACAGCAGCATTTGCTTAATGTTTTTATGTACCCAACTGTACATGAAAAAAACAAACAATTCATGCCTTAATTCCACACCCTTCCAAGTTTACCAGTATGAGCAACTGCATTTGTTATTTTAGATATCTGAAAATAGAAAGGTATCATAAATTATCTGAAACCTGGGTTTAGGACCAATTGCCCAGATGTTTGTGTTTTGTGACAGCAGCCTGATTTACTGCAGGACAATCCCTAGCACAGCACGGTTCATGTGGCACTCATGGCAATTCTACAAGAGAAATCAGCTTCTATGATTTCCTGTGCAAAGCATGACTCATTCTGGACCAAAACCAACTGAAAGACTTTCTGCTTTCAGTTAAAAGAGATTTCTGGTGCAAGATGTTAAAACTGACTCTTTCACTGAACCTTTAACACTTCTCCTCAAACCCCAAAGCCCTGAAAAATCAAGATGCCACTTACAAACTTGGTTAAATCTGACTGAAATGACCACTAGCAATGGAGCTTTTATAGCAAAGATTCTATCTCATTGCAGGACCCAATAGTATGAGTTGTGGGCTCCTATAGGTGCCAAAATATACACTGCAAAGTTCAACTCAGTTACAGACAAGTAACTTGAGTCCAAAGCAAAAAGACCAAACATAATTCTTTGGTAAGAAATACATTTCCCCTGTACTTCATGCTGTTGGATGTTATTAATAATGGTTTAGGATTGGTGTTTACTGGATATGTAGCATTCTCAGGCTCTCACATCCCCACACTTCAAACTAGATATCCAAAGCTCTACCCTGGCCAAGATCCAATTTAAAACTTAAGACCTTCTCTTCCAACTCCCAGGACAATATCCATAAAAGAGGGAGGGAAAGCCATGAGATAGAGACCTACTAGCAAACTCACCTCTTCCTTACATTGATTTATGGTTTTGGTCTTACTCACCACTACTAAAACTTCCTTAATAGCAACTAAATACACTCTATTGCTTCAAGTTTCCACAGAATCATCACAGAATGGATCAGGTTTCAAGGGACCTTAGAGATTATCCACTCCAAACTCCCTGCCATGAGCAAGGACACCTCTCAATTAGACTCAGCTCCTCAAGGCCTCATCCAACCTATTCTTGAACACCCCCAGGAAGGAGGTATCCTCAACCTCCCTGGGAAGCCTATTGAAGTCTCACCACCCTCAAACTGAAGAACTTCTTCCTAAGCTCCAGTCTAACCCTGCTCTCCCTAACTATTCCCCCTTGTCCTGTCTCTAGACACCCTCATGAAAAATCCCTCTGCAGCCTTCCTGTAGGATCCCTTCAGGTACTGGAAGGCAGCTCTGAGGTCCCCCTGGAGTCTTCTCTTCTCTAGGCTGAACAACCCCAGCTCCCTCAGCCTATCCTCAGCCCACAATGAAGGCTCTAAAGAGTGATGAATATCAGTGACAAATGATATGTACTTTTACTTGTTCTTGCCATATAGCCTTATTGAAAGTTTCTTTGGTATAGTGGGTTAAATGAGACTCTAAAACCCGAGAGAACTGTCTCATAAAACAGAAATCAGAGCCTATTTCCAATGAACTTCACAGCGCTTCTGCTTCCTTTTACATCAGCTTGGCTCCAGATTTCAGAAGAGATTTGCCAACTACAGATAGGCAGAACATCTTATTTATTTCTTAATCAAATGTGAAAAATAAAAGCAGCAGGGCTATAGCTGAAACCTGTGGCTCCACTGATGCTTCTGTGGGAACAAAAATATTTTCCTACAAATCCCTGGATTTGGGCTGCCTTTGATACTGGGGGGGAGGGGGAGGAACCCAAAACATAAGCATTGAAAAATATAAACCTTTGGGGTTTTTTTTTCCAGTAATCCTAAGCCATTTTGTGATCCCAAGAGTCTGTGAAAATACTATTTGCAAATGTTTAAAAGGCATTTGACAGTTAAAAAATACAACTAATACAAAAGGTATAAGCCCTTCTTAGAGAAAATAAGTCAAAGCCAACATTGTGAAGGTTTTTTTTGCTTCTTCTCTCATTTAGATAGGTCCTGGATCCTTCTGGATTTGATCAAACAGTTAAAATGTCCAAGAGTCAGTTAGGATTTGTCCTCATTTTAAGGTTCATAAAGCTAAAGATGTGTCTTTACAATTTGTCAGTAGTACTAAAATTATTATTTATAGCACCATTAAGGCACTTTTCATGGCAAACTTTCATGGTATGTGAGCTTGCTGTTGGCAAATGTGGTTTGGGGTTGGCATGCTCTTGAGAAAACCTGGCACTGCCAGTTTCAACATAGTATCTACAGCCAAGAGATTCCCAGAAAGGCAACTTTTGGAATTCATCAACATTTCTTTGCTGCAAGAGTGGTTAGGATAGGATAGGATAGGATAGGATAGGATAGGATAGGATAGGATAGGATAGGATAGGATAGGATAGGATAGGATAGGATAGGATAGGATAGGATAGGATAGGATAGGATAGGATAGGATAGGATAGGATAGGATAGACCAGGTTGGAAGAGACCTTCAAGATCATCATGTCCAACTTATCATCCAACACTACCTAATCAATTAAACCATGCAACCAAGCACCCTATCAAGTCTCCTCCTGAACACCTCCTGTGATGGTGACTCTACCACCTCCTCAGGCTGCCCAGGGAGGTGGCAGAGTCACCATCCCTGGAGGTGTTCCAGAAATGTGTGGACATGACACTTGGGGACATGGTTTAATGGTCATGGTGGTCTTACATTGACAGTTGGACTCATAGATCTTAGAGATCATCTTTGTGGCCTTTCTCTTGACCCTCTCCAGCAGGCCCTTGTCTGTCTTGTGTTGGGTCCCCAAGGCTGGACACAGTACTTTGGGTGAGGTCTCATCAGGCAGAACAGAGTAGCAGAGCCACCTCCTACTCTGTTGGCCTCACTTCTTTTGATGCAGCCAAGGCTGTGATTTGTTGGCCTCCTATATGCATATCTTGATATTCACAGACAGTCTAAGGCATTGTAGTAAATGAAATAAGAGCTCTGCAGTATCTCCTAAAAAGACCTTTGTTTATGCCACTACCACCCTCATTATTTGTAAGCCATGTTACTTGCCATACTATTGGCCCAGAAAATAAAGCTAGAGAAAAAGACAGGACTCAGATTGACAGCCAAGACCTTCCAGAAGCTTTATCTTAACATTTCTTCATATCATTTGATATGCTTGGCTGGACCTGTGAGTAAAAAGAAATTACTTGAAGTTTGAAGGTGTACTTTTGTAGTGGATTAAAATTCATGCATCTTTTCATTTGATGACTGCTCCAGGCTTTCTTTTTAGGCATCTTCAAAAGGGGGAATATATATATATATATATATGTACCATTTTAATGCTGAGCTGCCTTTATAAGCTGGACAAATATGAGTTACAATGTGCTGCAAGGGAAACAAAAAAGGAGCACATTAAAAACTGTCACTTGTGTGAAGAAAATAACTCCTCAAATAGACATTTTCCACATTTCCAGGACAAATTCATTGCTAGCACAAGCAGACTTCCTAAATGTTCTTAGTAAATTTGCTTAGAAAGTAAAGCATCTATAGCCAAAAAAAAAATTAGATCATCTGCTTTCGAGTTTCAATATCACTTTGCTAAACATCTAAGTCATTATTAGGATCTAATGACTTCAGAAGCCTACATCCTCATCAATTTTACCCACAGAAAATTCAGCATTCAATTATGAGTCAGCAGAATTGCTGAGATACCCTGGTTGAAAATGCCTTCAATCTTCAGCTGTGCTCAGAACATAATTCTGTGCACAGTCTTTAGTCATCTGTGCCTACAGAAAGAATTTTGGCCAAGAGGACTGTGGCATGCCTTGCACAGCTCCTAGAATCCTTGTTTGGTTTGTCAGCAGGGTCGCTTTTTGCTGTGGGAGTTTTGTCAGTGGAGCTCCTGTCCTGCTTCTGCCCTAGTAGCAGGCTAGAGTTTAGTCCTCTGAATTTACCAGAATACATCACTCCAGCACAAAAACCTGCCCACAGAAATCAGTGTGTCCATGAGTGGGAAAGATGCATCCTTAATTCTCTTCTCTTTATTATATTAAATAATAGGAAAAAGAGGCAGAAGGGGGTAAAAGGGAGAGAAGGGGGGAGAAGGGGGAAAAGAGAGGAAAAAGGGGGGAAAAGGGGGGAGAAAAAAGGGAGAAAGGGAGGGATGAAGGGGGGGGAAAGGGAACAAAATGGGGGAAGGAAGGAAAAAAAGGAGAGAAAAGCATGTGAAAAGGGGAGAAAAGGAGGGAGAAGGGTACCATAAGCAGACCCATAGGTGGACACTGTCTTAGCCAGACACTGGGGCAAAGGTTCTAAGAGTCTCTTCACAGCATTTTCCTTTCAGTACAGCTTGATGTGCTACAGCCACATGGTGCAGAAGAGACCTGTGCAGAATTCCCATTGCTGCACATCTTACAGCAATTACAAACCCCACAGCTCAGATGGATAAAAACATTATGGAATTCCCAACAGCATGACTAAAAAGTTGAAAAAATACTTCTCTTATTGCCGTGCTTCAGTGCTCAGGAAGAATTAGCTGCCTTCCACAGAATCACCTGACAGAAGCTGCAGCCTACAAGTTCCAACAAGAAAGGAGTTTGCCACAGTCCTGTTGCATCCCAGCTGCCAACAGCCCACAAAGAGCTCATATAATCTAGGTGAGACCACTTCTCTGATCTAGCAGGGAATCTCTGTGTTACTTTCCCATCATCTTCTCAGATGATCTGCAACCTTTTGTTGCTTTGCTAAGAACTACTTAGGACATTACCAACATCTAACTTAAATGTGCAGATGTTTCCCACAATCACCAGAGGAAAGCCCTGATGCTGTGGCCATGAGCAGGCATCAGGGCTTAGGGTTTAGGAATGATGTTGACTTGCTGGAACACATCCAGAGAAGGGCAACAAAGTTGGTGAGGGGTTTGGAGCACAAGAGGAGAGGATGAGGGAGCTGGGGTTGCTTAGCCTGGAGAACAGGAGGCTCAGGGGAGACCTTCTTGCTCTCTACAACTACCTGAAGGGAGGTTGGAGCCAGGAGGAGGTTGGTCTCTTCTTCCAGGCGACCTGTGACAGAACAAGAGGACACAGTCTCAAGCTGCACCAGGGGAGGTTTAGGCTGGATGTTAGGAAGAAATTCTTCACAGAGAGAGAGATTGGAATGTGCTGCCCAGGGAGGTGGTGGAGTCACCATCATTGGGGGTGTTTAGGAGGAGACTTGATAGGGTGCTTGGTTGCATGGTTTAATTGATACATGGTGTTGTGTGATGATCTTGGAGGTCTCCTCCAACCTGGTCTCTTCTATTCTATTCTATTCTATTCTATTCTATTCTATTCTATTCTATTCTATTCTATTCTATTCTATTCTATTCTATTCTATTCTATTCCATTCCATTCCATTCCATTCCATTCCATTCCATCACAGACCTAGAATCAATTCTGTACACTGGGATGTGCCAATAAACTCAGAACAAACACAAAATCCTCTGAAATGGAGAGATTCAGAGGCTTTTGGATAACACTGGAGTCATTTAATGTTCTGGTTTCATAAATGTTGACTAGCAGAACAGGGAGAGAACTTGCTCCTGACTAATACATGATCTCAGGAGTAATGAAATGGAACTGACAGATGCAAAACAAAATCATGCTGGTATTCTCTAAAAGACCAATTGCTTTTTTTCCCAGGAAGAGAAAAATGCCAACATTTTCTGGGGAGAAGGAAACACGAACCCAAACAGTTGTGTATAGGTATATTTTTAACAAGGTTTAAGCAGGACAAAACATGGATTGGGCCCAAGAAAACCACCACCACCACCAGAATCTTAAGGAACTGCTAAGACAAGCACATGGAATGGATAAATTTTACTGGGTACCACCAAATTCTCTGCTTCATCCAGCAGGCAGCCACTTAGAGGCTCTTCCACTGTAGCTCATTAAAGATTTCTATTGACTTGTGTGATCTTTGCTAGAAGAGCTGAGAGTTTGTAACGATAAAAAAGAACTCATTCCAGTTTGCACAGGTGCAAGTTACAGTACCAAGGTAGGGGCAAAAAAATAATAAATAGAGACCTTCATGTGTCTTTTTTAGGGCAAAAAGACCAATTTCCAAGTTTCATCTAGTAATGCCATGTAGACAGCAGAATAGAATAGAATAGAATAGAATAGAATAGAATAGAATAGAATAGAATAGAATAGAACAGACCAGGTTGGAAGAGACCTTCAAGATCATCGTGTCCAACAAATGAGACCTTCTCTGAGCTGCTGAAGGTGAAGAGCATCGTGGAAAAGTCTAGGACTTGTACCTCCACGCTGGAAGAGATTACAGTGTCAGATTACAGAGCAAACTTCATTTCACAGGCTCAAAAAGCACTGAACTCCTCTGTTTTTTTGAAGCATATTTAGCATAGCTCAAGGAAGTACCTTACAGCACAGCTCCAAGGGAGTCGAGACTTAGAAATGTAAAATCTAACTCAGGGGAGAAAGGGAATTAATAAAAGACATTTGATGGGCTTGTAGAAGAAGGCTAAAGTGATATTTCTTCAGGGTTCCATACAGACTTTGGAAAAAAGAAAAAGGCAGTGTTAGAATGAGCCAGCAGAAGTCAGGTATGCACAGACCCCCTAGACACCCACACTCCAACAATCCCACCTCACACTCTCCTTACTCTGATCTCATACAGCCAAAGCAGCACTCTCAGTTTGCAGTGGGTGTTCCATGAATCATCTCAGAATAAAAATGATTTTTCTTCTGCTATTGGCTGGTTCTGGAAAAACAGTTCCCCCTGTAATGGCTGGGATCTGGTCGATAAGCCAAGAGTTAAGATGAAGGTTCAGGTGTGTGATCAGCTGCCACGCATTCGACAGAGTTCCCTGTTAAACTGCCTGCCTTGTGAGGAGAGGCTGAGAGGGATGGGTTTGGTCTACCTTGAGAAGAGAAGGCTTAGGGGAGAGCTTATCAGTACAGAAAAGGTAGCTACCACGAGGATGGAGAGACCCTTTTTACAAGGAGCCCCATGGCAAAGACAAGGGTGATGGGGACAAGTTACTGCTGGGGACATTCCCATTGGACTCCAGAAGAGAATGTTTCCCCAAGAGGACTGAATATGTGAGGCAAGAGCAGGACTACCAATTGCAATTCACATGCAACAGAATCATCCTTTGCTAAGTACCAGCAGCATGCACAGCAAAACATGACAAGAGGAACACATCACACCTTAGCCATTATGCAAAGCTAGGAACATGAAAGTAACCTCTGCTTTGTCATGCCTTCCTAATCCAATCCAATGAGAAGAAAAGGAAAAGGAGGAGTACATTTGCAAAGACATTTGGCATTGCTAACAATGTCAGCCAGAGAGCTTTTTTACCCTTTCTTTATTTCCAGATTGTGCCCCTCTACCGGGCACTGGTGAGGCTGCACCTCAAATGCCGGGTTCAGCGTTGGCCTCCTCGCTATAAGACAGACATCATGGTGATGGAGTTTGTCCAGAGAAAAGCAACAAAGCTGGTGAAGGGTCTGGAGAACAGGGCTGGTGAGGAGCGGCTGAGGGAACTGGGGTTGTGGAGTCTGGAGAAGAGGAGGCTGAGGGGAGACCCCATTGCTCTCTACAACTCCCTGACAGGAGGTTGCAGTGAGGTGGGGGTTGGTCTCCCCTCCCTAGGATCAGGTGATAGGATGAGAGGAAATGGCCTGAAATTGTGCCAGGGTAGGGTTAGATTGAAGATTAGGAACAACTTCTTTGCTGTAAGATTAGTCAGGGATTGGAAGAGCCTGCCCAGAGAGGTGGTGGAGTCACCATCCCTGAAGGCATTCTAGCAATGTGTGGCCATGGGACCTGGAGGCATGGCTTAATGACCATGGAAGTGGTGGGTTGATGGTTGGACTCCATGATCTCAAATGGCTTTTCCAACCAGTACAATTCTACGACCCTCTAATGGAAATCTGTTCCAAACCCTGCATCTCAGTTAGCACTGACTCCAGCACGCAGAGAGACACGTCCCAGCTAAACATGATACATGCAACACAGCTTCTAGGGTGATGCTGCTGCTAGAACAAACACTGCTGTGTATTGTCCCACTCGCCCCAGCAGGCAGCCTCCCGCTGCCGTCCCTGTCCTTTACTCCTCATTCACTGTAGGCATTTGTCTGCTGAGAAAACAGAGGCTGACAGGGAAGGTCACTGTGACCAACTGTAAGTCTCAGCATACAAATGTGCCTTTTAGCTGCTGGCTCCACAAGCAGTGCCCGTGCCCTGTTCCTGATAAATCCTTGCAAAGGCTCTAATGTATCTTCATTTCACAAAACAACTGCCTTCAAGGTTGCTCTGAGAAAATAAGCAGCCAGGATGCTGAAGAATTCTCCAAGTTGGCGTTCTCCTGAAGATTAAAAGATAATAACACTTCTATTAGAATCACTCTGCCACGCTGTATTGATCTCATCAGGGAGGCCACTGCAGGTCTAATATGAACAGAGCAGTTTTGGAATTAATCACAGGGGGTTTTATTATGGTTCAGAGGGCTCCTCATTCAAATGGCATCGTTTGCAATATTTATGGCCCAGATTGGTTGCCATTATTAAGTGCAAGTGTGCCACATGGTGTCTGGCCTGCTGTGTTAAAACACAAAGTCATTCTTCAAAAGTAAATCTTATCTAAACTATGCACAAAAAGCCAATTACTTTTTGATTTACATTTTAATTTCACATTCAGCTTTTCTCCTACATAGGGAAAGAAAGAAAGAAACTTACTTAATCTTTGTTTTGGATTAACTAACAGAGGCATACAAGGTACACTTCATAGTTTTAAGTAGACTCTTCCAGCATATTAATGCACTCTGCTCAGAAGGATAGATATTTGGTGAATGACAAGCTTCAGTTTCACTGTAGAGAAGCAAATGAAGAGGTGGAAGAAATGCAGCTTCTTGGAAAGCGGCCTGGTCGCTGATCTTCAAGATAAGATAGAATAGAATAGAATAGAATAGAATAGAATAGAATAGAATAGAATAGAATAGAATAGAATAGAATAGAATAGAATAGAATAGAATAGAATAGAATAGAATAGAATAGACCAGACCAGACCAGACCAGACCAGACCAGACCAGAAGAGACCTTCAGGATCATTGTGTCCAACCTATCATCCAACACCACCTAATCAACTAACCCATGGCACCAAGCACCCTATCAAGTCTCCTCCTCAACACTTCCAATGACGGTGACTCCACCACCTCCTTGGGCAGCCCATTCCAATGGGCAATCACTCTCTCTGTGTAGAACTTCCTCCCAACATCCAGCCTAAACCTCCCCTGGTGCAGCTTCAGACTGTGTCCTCTTGTTCTGGTACTGGTTGCCTGGGAGAAGAGACTAAACTCTGCCTGTCTACAACCTCCCTTCAGGTAGTTGTAGAGAGCAAGAAGGTCACCCCTGTGTCTCCTCTTCTCCAGGCTAAGCAACCCCAGCTCCCTCAGCCTCTCCTCACAGGACTTGTGTTCCAAGCCCCTCACCAACTTTGTTGCCCTTCCCTGGACACGTTCCAGCAACTCAGCATCTTCTCTAAACTGAGGGGCCCAGAACTGGACACAGGACTCAAGGTGTGGCCTAACCAGTGCTGAGCATAGGGCAGAATGACCTCCCTGCTCCTGCTGGCCACACTGTTCCTGATGCAGGCCAGGATGCCATTGGCCCTCTTGGCTGCCTGGGCACACTAAGGCTCATGATCCAGCACCCATCCAGCATACCATCGACCAGCACCCCCAGGTCCCTCTCTGCCTGGCTGCTCTCAGCCACTCTGACCCCAGCCTGTAGCACTGCCTGGGGTTGCTGTGGCCAAAGTGCAGCCCCTGGCACTTGGATGTGTTCAATTTCCTGCCCTTGGACTCTGCCCATCTGTCCAGCCTGTTGAGGTCCCTCTGCAGAGCCTCTCTACCCTCCAGCAGATCAACTCCTGCCCTCAGCTTGGTGTCATCTGCAAACTTACTGATGATGGACTCAATGCCCTCAACCAGATCATCAATAAAGATAAAACTGACTCATCAAGACTCACATCTAGACTGCCTTTGACAATTAAGAAAGCATCTCCAATGTCACAGCAAGCCCACACTGACCACTTGCAGTGGTAATTTAAGGTACTGCTCTTTCATTTCCATGCTCTTGCTTTTGTAAGAATAAACAAACTAAAATGAATCTTCTTGACCATTTCACTTATGCTCAGGGGGACCACCTCTCTTTGTTCAATATCAACAGTAATTTGTTGCCATGATGGTGAGAGAGTTTTGATCTGAGCAAAGGTGAGAGGAGATTCAGACAGGGGATTAGGAATAAATTCTTTCCAGTGAGGGTGGCAAGACACTGGAACAGGTTGCCCAGGGACGTTGTGGATGCCTCCTCCCTGGAGGTGTTCAAGGCCAGGTAGGATGAGGCCTTGAGCAACCTGGGCTAGTGGGAGGTGTCCCTGCCCATGACACATGATCTTGAAGGTCCCTTCCAAGCCTAACCATTCTATGAATCTCTGAATGAGGATATGCACACCTGATGACAAGTCAAAAAATTACTTCAAGTCCTGGGGTAACGCCAGGATGTTCAAAAGAGGTCCAGGAGCCTGCAAGCACCCTGGACAAACAATGCAGCCTTATGGAGCACACTCAATTTGGCTTACATTCACAGCCTATGACAGGGTTAGCTAACTTACTGCCATGGCCTTAAAATCATCCCATAGAAAAGCAACAGAAAGAGTGCTGCAAATCCACAGCATTCCCTGTCCCAAACCTGTCCCTGTAGGATTCTGCTGTGAAGCACCTCCAGATAGTTTTGGGCTCTTCTAGACTAAATGAGCTAAGACACACAACCACCTTTACAACAGGATGATAGATTTGAATGCATCCCCCCTGAATTTCATCTCTCACCTGTAGTGACCTACTTGGAACTTCCATAAAACACTTGCACTGTAAACAGCTCTCTTCATGGCCACCAATGCACACATGGGTACCAAAGACATCAGCCCACCAGAATTTCAGCCTGAAGGCCATATTACAGCATTCTATTTAAGCTGATTTTTCCTGTTTTCTATGGATTTTTGACACTTAGTGACTTCTTCATATCTTTGTTGATCACTGCAGTTGTTGATCAGGTGACCCACCTGGTGGATGTGGGGCAGGCTGTGGATCTGGTCTACCTGGACTTCAGCAAGGCCTTTGACACCGTCCCCCACAGCAAACTGCTGGCTAAGCTGTCAGCTCGTGGATTGGACCACTACACTCTGTGCTGGGTTAGGAACTGGCTGGAGGGCCGGGCCCAGAGAGTGGTCGTGAACGGTGCCGCATCCAGCTGGAGGCCAGTCACCAGTGGTGTCCCCCAGGGATCAGTGCTGGGCCCTGTGCTCTTCAACATATTCGTTGATGATCTGGATGAAGGGGTAGAGTCAGTCATCAGCAAGTTTGCAGATGACACAAAGTTAGGGGCAGATGTTAGTCAGTTAGAGGGTAGAAAGGCTCTGCAGAGGGACCTCGACCGACTGGACAGATGGGCAGAGTCCAATGGGATGGCTTTCAACAAGTCCAAGTGCCGAGTGCTGCACTTTGGCTACGGCAATCCCATGCAGAGCTACAGGCTGGGGTCAGAGTGGCTGAGAGCTCCCAAACAGAGAGGGACCTGGGGGTCCTGATCGACAGCCACCTGAATATGAGCCAGCAGTGTGCCCAGGTGGCCAGGAGGGCCAATAGCATCCTGGCCTGCATTAGGAATAGTGTGGCCAGCAGGAGCAGGGAGGTCATAGTGCCCCTGTACTCTGCATTGGTTAGGCCACACCTTGAGTCCTGTGTCCAGTTCTGGGCCCCTCAGTGTAAGAAGGACATCGAAACACTTGAATGTGTCCAGAGAAGGGCAACAAGGCTGGGGAGAGGCCTTGAACACAAGCCCTATGAGGAGAGGCTGAGGGAGCTGGGATTGTTTAGCCTGGAGAAGAGGAGGCTCAGGGGGGACCTCATTGCTCTCTACAACTACCTGAAGGGAGGTTGTAGCCAGGAGGGGGTTGGCCTCTTCTCCCAGGCAACCAGCACCAGAACAAGGGGACACAGTCTCAAGCTGCGCCAGAGGAGGTTTAGACTCGAGGTGAGGAGGAAGTTCTTCACCGAGCGAGTCATTCGGCATTGGAACGGGTTGCCCAGGAAGGTGGTTGAGTCATCAACCCTGGAGGCGTTCAAGGGGAGATTGGACGTGGCACTTGGTGCCATGGTCTAGTCATGGGGTCTGTGTTGATAGGTTGGACTCGATGATCCTCGAGGTCCTTTCCAACCTAAGTGATACTGTGATACTGTGATACTTAAAAATCAGCCATAGAGTATAGAATATCTCCTAAATATGGACAAACTCAAGACTGAGATTAGAATACAGAGGTCTGAACCTCTTTCACATACTAGAACAGCAACTCCTGCTCTTATTCTGATAGCTAGTGAGAAAAATTGGTTTGTTTTTTAAACAACTACATGTTTTCTATGTAACAAAAGTTCTTGGATCACAGCACCATCCTCTCTACCCATCCTTACCAGCCAGGCTCCTGAAATAACATATTGACTAGCCTTCTCACCTCTGACAGATTCAAACCTAACTCTCCTGGAGTGAAAGATTAGGAAGCTAATCCATTCTGAAACCTTGCTGCAAGATATTAATGCTCTAAAAAACAAAAGTGATGGATGAATATGATTTGGGTCAACTGAAAGCAGAGTGCTAAGAAGAGGTAGCCAGGTTTCAGTTCCAATAAACAGAGTATTCAAAAAACAATCCAAACATAAAAGAGGAGATGAAATATGGATCACAAAAGTGAATTGAAATATTCAGATTATTACAGCTAGTGTCCAGTTTCAGAAATAATAATAACAACAGTAATAATAATAATAATAATCAAAACAACATTAATATTGATGATGATGATGATATTATTATTATTATTACTACTACTATGCTCTTGTGAGATCCCACCTCCAATACTGAGTCCAGTTCTGGTGTCCCCAGCAGAAGGACACAGAGCTGTTGGAGAAAGTCCAGAGGAGGCCACAAAGATGATCCAAGGGCTGGAGCACCTCTGCTAAGAGGATAGGCTGAGGGAGCTGGGGGTGTTCAGCCTGGAGAGGAGAAGACTTCAGGGGGACCTCTGAGCTGCCTTTCAATATCTGAAGGGATCCTACAGGAAGTCTACAGAGGGACTTATCATTAGGGTGTCTAGGGACAGCACAAGGGGGAACAGTTTGAAGCTAAGGGAGAGCAGGGTTAGACTGGAGCTTAGGAAGAAGTTCTTCAGTGCAAGGATGGTAAGACTCTAGGACAGGTATCCCAGGGAGGCTGTGGATGCCTCCTCCCTGGGAGTGTTGAAGGTCAGGTTGGATAAGAGCTTAGGCAGCCACGTCTAGTTATGAGGCACCTCTGGTCATGGCAAGGAGATGGTCTCTGAGGTCCCTTCCAACCCAAGCCATTCTATGATACTGTAGTATTAAAGAAGTTCTAAAGATATAGAACAGCTTTTAATAACTTTATTCATTAGCTACTCTAGAATGTTTTGGAGGATACAGCTCTGCTAACAGCACTATCTTCACTGTCTTTTCATAATACCATTCTCAGCAGTTTGTAGCTTCTTCTGGCCTGTGTTTCCACAGAGTGTATCTGTCTTGACACACAAACAGACAGATGTAGGATCTTTTCCACCATTAAATCCAGCCTTGTGAAGCCCACCCCAAGTGCTGTATTCAATACCTGAGATACTTATTTCAGGCTCTGCTGGATTTCTGCATTCCTGTTGCCTGTGCAACACTGCTCAAGTGGCTGTGGTTAATTATACACTTGTATTTATGTCAGCATTTAATGTGCCCTTGAGAACTGTAATTCAGATTCACTTAAGATTTAGTAGCCCAGCTAAAGGGAATGAGTTTGACTGATACATGAACAGGGTGACTGGGTAAGGTGGGAACTCTCAAAATAGGGATCACCAGAAAACATCTCCAGAGGGTGTCAGGACAGGATGAGTATTTCAGACTGAATACATTGCCCAGAAAATATAAAACAGGGCAGTGTGTCTCACGGAGGCAAATCACCCAGTTCCACCCAAGGTGCAAGCATTTTCTCTGCTTTTACACATATTCACAGATTCATAGAGGCATAGAATGGTTTGGGTTGGAAGGGACCTTAAAGATCATCCAGTTCCAAACCCCCTACCATGGGCAGGGACACCTCCCACTAGCCCAGGTTGCTCAAGGTCTCATTCAACCTGGCCTTGAGCACCTCCAGGGAGGAAGCATCCACAGCATCCCTGGGCAACCTCTTCCAGTGTCTCAGCACCTTCACTGTAAAGAATTTCTTCCTAAAATCTAGTCTAAATCTCCCCTCTCCCAGCTTCAATCCATTCCCTCTTGTCCTATCACTGTAAGCCCTTGTCAAAAGTCCCTTTCCAGCTCTCTTGTAGGCCCCTTTCAGGGACTGAAAGATGTCCCCTGGAGATTTAAGATGTACACCACCTGAGAGCCACAGCTATGCTTCCTGTAGCTTTCTAAAGGCAGAAGCAAAGCCAGAGAAACCAGCAGGCAGGAGTTCCTGTGGAACAGACTAAATAGAGAGTTTTGTCTTACACCAAGTTTTAAACAATACACTGCACTTGGCAGAATTAACAAGAAATTTCTTAAACAGTAAGGAAGTCAGCATCCAGAAGAGCCCAACTCCAATTTAACTCCTGAAAGTATCTCTTGTTTAGCTCCACACACAAAGCTAATGCCTGCTGCTGTGACCCAGCAGGAAGTGTGAATGGCAGCCTCCCCCTCTCTCTTTTATATTTGCTTAAAAGTCCTTCTTAGTGTGACAGCATTAAAAATCAGCACCAGCAGTGTTATTTGTGAAAGATGACTCTTTGCCATCAAAAACAAGGTATTTGCTTTCCAGCTCGACCCAGATACTACAATGCTAAAGAACCAGCCTAAACAATAGGTAGAGTCACAGAATCACAGGATGTTAGGGGCTGGAAGGGACCTCTGGAGATCATCGACTCCAACCCCCCTGCCAGAGCAGGATCATAGAATCCAGCACAGGTCACACAGGAGCACATCCAGATGGGTCTTGAAAGTCACCAGAGAAGGAGACTTTACAACCTCTCTAGGGAGCCTGTTCCAGTGCTCTGTGACCCTCACAGTGAAGAAGTTCCTCCTCACATTGAGGTGGAATTTTCTGTGCTGTAGTTTACATCCCTTGCCCCTTGTCCTATCACAGGGTGCAACTGAGCAGAGCCTGTCCCTTCCCTCTTGACACCCAGCCCTCAGATATTTATAAACATTTATTAAACCCCCTCTCAGTCTTCTGCTCTCCACACTAACCACCCCCAGGGCTCTCAGCCTTTCTTCATCAGGCAGTGCTCCAGTCCCTTAATCATCCTTGCAGCCCTCCATTAGACTCTCTCAAGTAGATCCCTGACCCTCCTGAATTGGATGCAATATTCCAGGTGAGTCACCATTTGTCCTTGGGGTTATTTTATAGACAAATTTGTAAGAGACTGCAGAACAATTTTAGAGGCACTCCTTCACAATAATTTCTTAGTTTCACTTGTTTCCTCCCTTCCTGCCCTAGAAACTGCAGGCAACTTCCCCAGCTTGAGTAAATCCATCTAGCTCTGTTCACTATAATGATTTTCAAATCACCAACTAAAAATTACCTTTAGTCAGAAGCTGACAGGCAAAACCAACCCCTCATGGACATGTTTTTATTTTACTGCTGCTGAAAGAAGCAGGAACATGACAGCAGTAACTATTTAAATATGGCAGAGAAACACAACTTCTCTAGCAGCAAGATACCCATAAGTGCCTGAAGTTCCATCTAGCATGGCCTTGACTTACAATAAGTCCACAGGTAACAGCACCATCCTATGAGGAATTACTAACAGTACAGTGATGTTTAAGCAGGAAAATATTCAAGATCTATTTCTAACTCTCAGGAAAGCTTGTTAGCTCAGGCTTTGTGGGAGAATAATACAGAATCTCAAGCCAAGCTGAGTCACAAATATTCAGCACAAATCTCTTCCCAGACTTTCTGGTTTTGCAGCCACTCCAGGAGCAAGTCTGCATTTGCTCACTGTTACCAAACATTATCCCATGGATCTGACCATGTCACAGGGAAATGGTTTGAATTCTGCAAGCAGCCTGAAGTTTCAAAGTATTAGAGCTCTCTGATCCTAGGCACTGTCAAAAGACATAACGAGCAGGCAGGGGTGAGCAGATCTGCATGTATATGCCAGGGCAGTGAGTAGGGATTTTTCCCAACACTGTTAGCTACAAGCCAGCTCTCCACAGCTTAGGATTTCTGCATAACTGTCTAAGCAGTTCAGGTACCACCACAAGTAGCCCAGGCCAACAGTGGCACATGCTCAGCTGCCTCTGTCCACCTCGAAGCAGCTGGCCAGTGACACAAAGAGCTGGACCACTGGCTATCTGCTTTTCCCATCCTTTCCCCTGCCTCTCTTGGGTCTATCTTCAAAAGCCCAGAGCTGAAATGCTCTTTGGCAAAACATCAGCCCCCAAACACATGAAAATAGTTGGTTACATTCCAAATGTGGAGTTAACCCCCCATTTCTTACCAGCAATGCTGTTTGATGGACAAGGGGGAACAGTCTGAAGCTGAAGGAGAGCAGGGTTAGACTGGATCTCAGGAAGTTGTTCTTCAGTTTAAGGGTGGTGAGACTCTGGAATAGGTTACCCAGGGAGGCTGTGGATGCCTCCTCACTGGGGGTGTTCAAGGCCATGCTGGATTTGGCCTTGAGCAGCTGAGTCCAGTTGAGAAGCATCCCTGCCCATGGTGGGGATGTTGGAGTAGATGATCTCTGAGGTCCCTTCCAACCCAGGATTCTGTGATGAAAATATGAAATACTGCAGTAAAGCACATCATATAGACACACATATCAGACTCTTCCATGGGTTACTTTGCTTTGATTTTGGTGCAATAAAATCAAAATTTAAAACAAACTAAAGTACTGTTGTGGACTTCAAAGGCAATGCCCAATTTTAGGCAGAGAGGGAAGAAATCCCCTCAGAATAAGTTGTCTGCAGTCAGCTGACAATGCACCATTTCAGAAAAATGGTTTTAAACTGTCAGTGATCTACTTATTACATGCTTGACTAATTCCTTGAACAGAGGAAAGCCAGGCATGACTACCTAACAGATAGAAAAGGCAGATGATACAGAGACTTCCTTCTGATGGAATCTGATTGCTGGTTTCTATAAATATGAAAATGCACTTTTGTGATACAAGCAAAGGCAAAATGTGACTTAGGCTCCTGGGCTATTTGAAAATGCAACGGTTTTCCACAGTGAGAGAGAGCCTGGACTGTGCCTTGGATAGAATGATGAATTAATGCCTCAAATCCCTGTGGTGTAAGTCTGATTATACATTTCTAACTCCCAGCCAGGGCTTTAAGATGGCAGAGATTCACTGGGAATACATGGACTGAGATTTATTTCCATGTTCCTCTGAGAGGTGTTTGCTGCAGAGAAACTAACCTTTTTGTATTGTACATTGACATTCTCCCTAATTATTTGTGATTCCCCATGCCCTCATCAAGTCCCTGTGATCTTCATCTAGGGACCACATCTAAAACCCCAGTCATCTTAATCTTTTAGATCAAAGTATGGACTGAGTAAACTGAAAGTCAAATTATGGGATAAACTCTTTTCAAAGCTAGGCTCATAAATAATAGGCAGGAAACATGTAGCAGAGGGAGGTTACACACAGCACCTTCCAGCTGAAGAACAGGAGAATTTATGTACATTATTGCCTGCTAACAGAGCCACCACTGACATGGGAGGACCACCTGATTAAGCCCGCAAAGGACAAGCCACCTATAGAGGGGGGAGTGGACTGACAATTTTGCTTTTATCTTCATGAACTCCCAGAAAGTTTCAAAACAAGACTCAACACCTTGGCTTGGAAATTAGATGCAGTTCTATTCAGGCTGACAGCTTTCTGTTCACCTTCCACTGAAGACATATACAGGCAAAGCTATTTTAGTGCTCATGAACCTCTTCCCAGAGCTTCCATGCCCAGAAGCAGCTAAGGAAAGCCAGGTTACTGCAGTACAGTTACTACACAATACCTCCCCTGCGGCCCAGCATGCTCATTGCCACAGAGCAGCTGTGGGATCCAACACATATACACCAAGAACACAGACACTTTCTGCTCAAGCTGCTTAGCAGCTTGGAAACCTCTCTCCAGCATGCTCTACTAGGCCATGCAGGTGTGCCTAGCATAAGTCAGGTTCAATTTATCTGAGGCCACTAAACCCATGGTGTTCATTACCTAGAGTACCTCTCATCCGAGCTGAACATTAAGATGTTTCTAAATCAAATCAGCTCTTAGTCAAGTGCAAACTGATGAAGTCTCCACTACCTAGAGTACAGCTGTAGCTTTTCTACCAGACAGAGGTTTGGTGGTGCTGCTGGAGCTGTCAGATATTCCTTCTATGCTCCCCAGTTCTCTCTCAAACCAACCCTATTTCACAAGCCAATTACCATCTCCTACCACAAATTTCTAATTATTGGAGATGAGGAAAATGCTTATACTCCGTTTACAGCTCCTGACAACAGCACCACACCTACTTAATTTCAGCTGCTCCTATTTCTCTGGCACAGTGCAGATCATTCAGCCACAAGAAATGCTGTGCCTGCTCCGTGCCTAGCTGCAAATGTCAAATCACCAACTGCCAATTCAGGCTGGTTGAATCCCTTTCATCAATGATAATGAATCACTCCCGTTAGCATATGGTTACACACCATGTGTCTGACTATAGTTTTGCCCTCTGAAAAATTATCATCTGAAGAGCTATGTACTGAAGTTTTGGATAGAGAGAAATTCAACATTAAAAAAAAATTATTGATGCCCACCATTATCTGTTTGCATACAGAGTCAGCAGGCTGGGCAGGGAATGTTCACATAGCAGCGGTGGATTAGGAGTTTTAAACTATTTCTATTATTGATTCAGCCACTTGAAGCTGCAGGAAGCAGAGTTCCTGTCACAGCTGTTAATGCAAAAGGCATTAGGCAAAATCCCTACTGTGAAGGTGTGCAAAAATGTTCACACATAAAATGGTGAGGTTTCACTGTTCATCAGCATCAGGTACAGCCAAAATCCTCATCTTCATTCAGCTCAGCTAGATAAGAAACATGAAAGGGGGAAAGCTACTCTTTTCTTTTTCTCATTTACTTTAGTCCTGTCTAAAGACCAGATCCTGCAGTCTAGCCAAATAGAGTAGCATTTTTTTCCTCCAAGTTGTTCCATTAAAGCTAATGCAGCCACTTGCAGAGCAAGGCTATTCAAAGAGAGGAAGGGTATCAGTGTAGCTCTGTGGGAGCACAAATCCATTAACAACAGCCTTAAAAATTAAGAAAGTAGCTTTGTGAGAAGGTGGAAGGGACCAGCCCCTGCAACACTTACAACAGCTCTGGGCCAATGCTGTTGTGCACATTAGCTTCTTAATTAAGTGAAATTCAAAATTGCTAATAATTGGCTACTGGAATGAAAAGAAAAATATCTACTTGATGTATTACTTTCTCTGCAGCTTAAAATTCATTGTGACTGGGGCCGAATCGTGGAGCAACGGTATACAACCTGCTCTAGAACAGTTCCACACTTGGCATGTCTTACTTTGACTACTCCCTCTCCTAATTAGCTATTCTAAAGCAACTCCTGTGTAGAAAGGCTCTTACAAGGTTCATGAAGGAAACACTTTAAAATCATACAGCACTTTGGGTTGGAAGGGACCTTAAATATCATCTAGTTCCAAACCCCCTTCCATGGGCTGGGACACCTGCCACTAGGCCAGGTGGCACAAGGCCCCATCCAAAATGTGCAATCATCTTAAAGTTTACTGTCCAAAAGAATCATCTTCACTTCACAGTATCACAAAGGTTGGAAGAGATCTCAAAGATCATCAAGTCCAACCTGTCACCACAGACCTCATGACTAAACCATGGCACCAAGTGCCATGTCCAATCCCCTCTTGAACACCTTCAAGGATGGTGACTCCACCACCTCCCTGGGCAGCACATTCCAATGGTGAACAACTCTCTCGGTGAAGAACTTTCTCCTCACCTCCAGCCTAAACTTCCCCTGGTGCAGCTTGAGACTGTGTCCCCTTGTTCTGGTGCCAGTTGCTGGAGAGAAGAGACCAACCCCTTCCTGGCTACAACCACCCTTCATGTAGTTGTAGAGAGCATTCATTTTCACACCAGTGTATCTGTATTCTAAGGGATTGTTTCATTGATGCAAACTAAACCCAACATATTATTGCCCTGAATCAACTTTATTCATTGCCTTAACACCATGCCTCAACTCTGCCTGCACAGCATCAGCAGAGTGGTCACACCAGAATGGAGGACATTTCATTACCTACAGACTTCAAGAACATTACTCTCAAGGCAGAGGGGAAGCAGTTTCATAGTTTCATAGTTTCATTCAGGGTTGGAAGGGACCACAAGGATCATCTAGTTCCAACCCCCCTGCCATGGGCAGGGACACCCCACACTAGATCAGGCTGGACAGAGCCTCATCCAGCCTGCTCTTAAACACCCCCAGGGACGGGGCCTCGACCACATCCCTGGACAACCCATTCCAGGGTCTCACCACTCTCATGGTGAAGAACCTCCTCCTCACATCTAGCCTGAATTTCCCCACCTCCAGCTTCATTCCATTCCCCCTAGTCCTATCACTACCTGAGTGAAACAAGACAGGTTGGACTTGATGATCCTTGAGGTCTTTTCCAACCTTATTGATTCTATGATTCTAAGTTGCTTTTTTAAAACACTACTGTCCTCACTGCAAGAAAGACATTGAGGTGCTGGAGCATGTCCAGAGAAGGGCAGCAAAGCTGGTGAAGGGGCTGGTGAGGAGCAGCTGACAGAACTGAGGTTGTTTAATCTGGAGAAGAGGAGGCTGAGGAGAGACATCACTGCTCCCTACAAATGCCCAAAAGGAGGTTGCAGTGAGGTGGAGGTTGATCTCTTCTCCCTAGGATCGGATGATAGGAGAGGAAATGGCCTGAAACTGTTCCAGGGGACGTATAGGTTAGAGATTGGGAAAAATTTCTTTGCTGCAAGAGTAGTCAGGGATTGGAACAGCCTGCCCAGGGAGGTGTTGGAGTCCCCACCACTGGAGGAATTCAAGAAACTCGTAGGCATGGCACGTGGGGACATGATTTTTTGGCCATGGTGGTATTGGGTTGACAGTTAAACTCAATCAATAATCTAAGTGGCCTTTATCAGCTGAAATAATTCTGTGGCTCTGTGATTCTGTCCTGGGCTTATATACAAAATTCCCATGACACACTTAATGGTTCAGTACTCAGCTGCTAGCAAGCTTTTTTGAACCCACTTGATCTATGGGTGCAACTGACATGCAAAATGTGCCCATTGCTGCTTTCAGATAGGTATCTTGCAGAAGTTGAGGAAAATTACCTCCTGTTTGAACTGAAAACAGACAAATGACAAGAAATACATAAAATTTACCAGAGCAGAAATAAGTTAATTGCTCATAATCAGCTACCAATCAGGGAATTTATTATACAGAGCTTTGGCCTGTGGATATCCAAAAGTTAAACAGCACAAGGTGAAGACAGATGTGATCTCTTTATATGCAGTGTTTCAGGGTGCTGATGAGAGCACTGCTTCTGAAGAGCAGCATGAATGGATTTCCAGTGCAGGAGAAAGAGAGTCTACCTGCTGACCCCATGGCTCTCTGGGTAGGGCACTCTTTGACAGTCCTATTGTTGATGATACTCATTTTCTACATCAATAAGCAGCAAAATTTTATGAGATCCACCCCCATAGATGTTTGTTCCCTGACACAATCTGCTCTGCAGTTACAGAAGTTGCTAAATCTGATGACTGCCTGAGCAGCAAGGAGAAAACAGAAATATGATAACCAAGCATGCTAATCCTAGTGATTCCTCTTCTGCCTCCCCGTCAACAGTTATGTCAATATGAGGCACCATCGCTCATAGAATGGATTGGGTTGGAAAGGACCTTAAAGATCATCCACTTCCAATCCCCTGCCATGCACAGGGACACCTCCCACTAACCCAGGTCGCTCAAGGCTTCATCCAACCTGACCTTAAACACTTCCAGGGAGAGGGCATCCACAACTTCCCTGAGCAACCTGTTCCAGTTTCTCACCACCCTCACTGAAAAGAATTTCTGCCTAATATCCTGTCTGAATCTCCCCTCCTCCAGCTTCAATCCATTGTCCCTCATCCTGCCACAAGAAGCCCTTGCAAAAAGTCCCTCCCCAGCTCTGCTGCAGCCCCTGTAGCCCCCTTCGGGTACTGGAAACAAACAGAGAAGTAGAAACCAGTAAATTAAGTTAACAAGTAGAAAGGCTGTTGGTTTAGTTATGTTTGAGAATAGCACATAGAATCACAGATTTGTTTGGGTTGGAAAAGACCTCTAAGATCATTGCTTTCTATCTTTCTCAAACAGCAGTTGGCGTTTTGCCTGTTTTAAGCAAAGGTAAAACCATTTGTAATTACCTCGCGTGGGTGTGAATGTGGCCAGAACTGTTCATTCCTGCAGAGATCCAAAGCTTAATTCATGTGAGAACAAACATCTGATAGTGTACAGAATACAAAATCATTTTTGGTGCAATTCCTTCAGTCACTCTTTCTGAGCAGAGCGTTTCTGAACAGTCTGGTCTTATCCTGTAAACAAAATTATGCTCTTCCTTTGCTGCTTTGACCCTCAAGAGTAATTTAACTGAAAGCAGAGCACTGTCCCCTCTGACCTGCTTCCCCCCACTTACTTGTGATAAATGTGAGGCACTTACTAGCCTGCACCAAGCAGGTGGATTTGTCAATGATCATTCTCCCTGCTGCATTAAATTGCATCCTTTCATTAGCAAATATTGCCAAACAAAGCAGTGCTCTGACAACTTCTCATTTCCAAGCATATTAAAGGATAAGATCTTAGACCAATTTTACTGCTATGGATTTAGATTGAATCTGCCTCAGTAACGTCGTCCCATTCAGGGCTGATGACGAAACCTGAGCTATCCATATGCTTAATTGCACTCATAAATGGAGCTCTGAACAGTCTGTGGTAGTGAGAGTGTTACAGTTGCTGTTTATGGAATTGTTCTCTAATTCCCCTTTTTTTTTTTCCCCTCAACTGAAGTATTTGTTTCCTAGGACTTGCCCACATTCTTACAGAGAATGGGATTGCTCATGAAATGTACTTGGCCTGCAAACAGCAGCAGAAGGGAAAGGGAAGGCAAATGAGAATAAAGGAAAGATGTAAAGAAAAGGCAAGTGTACACCCAGCCCAAGAGGGAGTCATTCTAGTTGTGATGATCTTAGCCACAACCATGTCACACAAAAGGGGCATCAAGTTACCTGAGCACCCAAAGAAGCCATCTGGGTGCATCTGTTGTGTGGCAGCCTCTCTGCAGAAAAACATTACCTGCCAAATGCCCTGCTCAAATAGACATTGCTCTCAGTATCATGTTTGCAAGGGAAAGATTCAGTTTTGTGAGGAAACTTGAGGAGGAAAATGTGATTAAGCTAAATTATCCACATCTGGGATAATGGAAGGGACCCTTACAGTAGCCAGTAGCCCTAGGATGAGGGGCAATGGCTTTGAGCTGGAAGAGGGAAGATTTAGGCCAGAAATTAAGAAGAAAATCTTTACAGTGAGGGTGGTGAGACACTGGAACAAGTGGCAATCCAGGGTGCCTCCCTGCAACCCAGGGATGTTATGGATGCCCCCATCCCTGGAAGTGTTCAAGGCCAGGTTGGATGAGGCCTTGAGCAACCTGGGCTAGTGGGAGGTGTCCCTGCCCACAGCAGGGGGTTGGAACTAGATGATCTTTCAGGTCCCTTCCACCCCAAACCATTCTATGAACATGTTTGTATAGACATGATCAAGATACAAAAGCACTGTCTCATTTTGTGAAATTTAGGGATGAATGAGATGATGTCAGAAGCAACTTCCAGCTAGAAATTATAATGATTGGAAATGAGTATTTCCAAGCTGACTTATTTTTAGTAGGGTTCCATTTCCAAATTCATGAATGCTTTCAAGTGTTTAAATGGTTGGCTTTCTCTTTCTCCAGAGACTTTCAGACACACTTGCACCCATTTGGGGTTTGGAAAATGTTTAGATATGCAACGTGTAATAAAAGATTTGACTTCAATCTCTTTGGATACAGATCATGTTGCAATTGCAGGTAGGACTCACTAAAAGCACTGCTAGGTCCATGTTGTAATTACACGTAGGGCTCATTAAAAGCCCTCTGCTAGGGTTATAAAGCCCTTTCTGGTATGGTGAAGGGAAAGTGCTGCAGGTGAAAAAAAGAGAATCAAATGCACATATGAGGAAGTTCTTTCTGTCTAATGTTGTGCTTTGAGCCCTCTACAACTACCTGAAAGGTGGTTGTAGCTGGGAGGGGGTTGGTCTCTTCTCCAAGGTAACCAGCACCAGAACAAGGGGACACAGTCTCAAGCTGCACCAGGGGAAGTTTAGGCTGGAGGTGAGGAGAAAGTTCTTCACCAAAAGAGTCATTAGACATTGGAATGTGCTGCCCAGGGAGGTGGTGGAGTCACCATCCCTGGAGATGTTCAAGAGGGGATTGGATGTGGCACTTGGTGCCATGGTCTAGTCATGGGGTCTCTGTTTATAGGTTGGACTCGATGATCCTCGAGGTCTCTTCCAACCTTAGTCATACTGTGATACTGTGAGCAGTAGATGAAAACAATTCATTTGCTTGCTGGTGTGGTTAAGCAACAGTTGTGAGGAAGATGGAGTGGAGAAACAAGGGAAAGTGATATCTGGTGACACTGGGAAGAGAACATGGAAGTGTGTACTCTGAGAAAAGGACCCTGCCAGGAATGTAAAAAGTCTAAAATACTGGTGGCTCTCAAGTCATCTGTAGAAATGCACAGGATCTCTGAGAGGTTTTCCTGCTTCATTTATGTTCTGTGTGTCCTGTTGTCTGATACCTGAGATACAAAAAACAACTGCAGAAGTCAATAATTAGGGCAACAGAAGTTTTTGTCAGGTCTTTGAAATCTGTGCTTTGCAAATCAAGGATTCCTGCTGATGAACTCCCTCTGGACAGTATGTGAGTGTGAAGCATGCACCACATAATTCCTCTATCCTCGTCTACTTACTTGAAAAGGCTCACTGTCTCTTTCCATGAGCACTCAGAGCAAGCATAAATTTCACTCATTCCTTAAAAACACAAAACCCAACCAAAACTGAGTCAGACATGAATGAAAAAATAGAAAAAGCCTGCTTTTTAACTAATTGACCTTTACCAGGCCTTGACAAAGTGCCCCCCAGCACTCTCTGTGACATGGAGTGCAAAGGCTGCTTTGCCTCATTAAAAAGGGATGAATACAATTTATTTTGCATATTAGGTCATAATCTCCTGTTCATAGAATAACTGGGATTTTACACACTTAATGTGTGGAACTGGAGTTCTATTTTGCATTAACTGATACAAATACATATAAAAAAGTCCATCCCCATGTTTTCAGCTCTGTAATTCAGTTATACTGAGCCCACAGACCGCACGTGCTGCTGCAGCGCGAATCCTGTTCTCCTTGCTGGACCACAGCTTGAAGCTCAAATTCTGTGACCATTACTGTGTTGGCTGACTACCAATCACAGCCCAACTCTGCTCCAACCATTGTAGGGTGTCAGTGAATGTAACCTGTTGTGAAAGAAGTTCTCTTAAAGTTGTTCTTTCAACCAGCCTAAATCCCTCACATAACCAGTAACAAAGAGAAGCCTGTCAGGTCCTGAGGCCATAGGAGGATGTGCTTACATCTGTCATCTTCCTTTGACTCACTGAAATATCTTTGTGCCTCAAGCAAGTGGAAATTAGCAGTTTCAAGTACTGGGGTTTTTATTTGGCAAGTAAGCAGCATTAGCTAGCACAGCTCTGATGTAGCAGGCTTTCACCAACCTCTGCTGCATCTGCCTTGCTGTTGAACTACTGTTCACAGCAAACTGCTACTGCTGCCCTGATCTAAAGCAGAGACTTACCAGAACAGAACAAACCCGTGGATTTTCAAGTCTTAGTTTCTCAGTCAAATGGAAAGAGTTCTAGATATTTGGGTGGCCAAATGTTTTAACTGTTCAGGCATTCAGGAGTGGAGACAACTCCACAGAGGTCCATGCCTGAGAAAGCACTGCTGTGATCATCCATGGAGGGATTACCTCAATCTCAAGTTCAAAGGTCAAAATCATTCCACTTTCAACAAGGGTATCAGAGTTCAAGAGGTCTGAATGATCTGCTTTCTGTCCTTGAGGGTGGTCTTTTCTTGTTGTATCAATCATCACTGGAATCCACTCGGAGCTGGTTTTTCTTTATCTCTCACAAGTTGTTCTAATACTGAGGCTTGCACTGCCCTAAAGAGCAGCCCAGAGCTGGAAGGCAGTTTAGCACAGTGAATAAAATCCCTATTACAGCTGAACAAACCCAAGATGTGCTAGGCACTACTGTTGGGTGGGGTCATTTATTTCTGGCTAAGCTGCTTGTGTCACTTTCTGGCACACACAGCCTTTCTACAGGTGACATTAGCATTCCTTGCTGTGCCCTGTGAGTTGGTGGCACAGCAGGAGTCAGAGCATAGACACATACAGACGTGCAGCGCAGGAAGCAAAAGCCTTGTGGGGATGCCAGGGAACAAGCAGGTAGCAATTATTGTTTCTGTTGCTGCTGGTTTCAAACAAAGCCTTTTTTAAATCTCTTCCCAGAATACATCACAGGGACTATACTACTTCAGCATTTACACTGAAATCAAATTGAAGAGAAGACTCTCGGGGAACCTTAGAGCTGCCTTCCAATACCTGAGGAGGTCCTACAGGAAGGCTGCAGGGGGACTTTTCATAAGGATGTCTACAGACAGGACTAGGGGCAATGGTTTGAAGCTGAGGGACAACAGAGTTAGACTGGAGCTCAGGAAGAAGTTCTTCAGTACAAGGCTGGTGATACTCAGGAACAGACTGCCAAGGGAAGCTGTGGATGCCTCCTGGATGAAGCCTTGAGCAGCTGACCCTAGTTGAAAGGATTCCCTGCCCACGGCAGAGAGGTTGGAGTAGATGATCTCTGAGGTCCCTTGCAACCTAACCCATTCTATGAGTCTGAGATGTAGTTTAATCCCAATTGGACTTCCTATTTTAATTGGCTGGAATAGGAAGACTCCATAAAACTTGAGGTAGCAACAGCTTGTTTGCACTCTACCCGTTGGATAAATAAGACTAGTCTGCACTCTGAGTGTCCAGTTCTACTGAAACCTTCACGTAGCAACTAGAAGTATTTAAATCCAGAATGTTTTTTGTCAGCATGTTTTGACAGCAGTTCATGCTTCAGTTAGCTCTTATTAGAGTGTAAAGGAAGAAACTTAATTTTCCCTGAAATATGGCTAACTACTTTGTCATAATGAATCAGCTCATCTCTTGCAGGGGTTGAAAAATGCAAATGCTGAGTTTGAATAGCATTGTTGATTTATTTTTTCCATAAGAAACATAACTAAGAATATAAGCACTGACTGTGTGTTAAACAAACATTTACCTACTTCCTTTCTTGTTCCAAGGAATATAACCTAAAAATTTCCTCAACCATCGTGATGTTTCTGCCTCTGTAATTTCTCCTAATAAAGCTTCCTCTGCACTTACCCATCTCTGCACAAGAAATTGCTTTGAGCTATTAATTATACATTTTAATTCTTTCTCTCTCCAGTTCTCTCTCTTTGTTCTATTATCTCTGTAGGGCAACACATAACAATTCAGGTAGATGTGCATCTTTACCACTTGAAGTGTTTTTAAGAGTCAGTGTTTATCTTAACAAAAAAAAAAAAGAGATGGTTATGATATGTGGTGTTAGATTATTTAAAGTTGCCCAGTAGATGTGGAAGGTACTGAGCAGGCAGGGTGCAGATGGTCTGACTGCATAAATTCACTGATTTATAGACTCAGAATGGGAGGGTTTGGAAGGAACGAGCTCCAGAGATCATCAAGTCAACCCTCCCTGCCAGAGCAGGATCACCTAGGGCAGGGCACATAGGAACACATCCTGACTCCAGAGAAGGAGACTCCACAACCTCTATGGGCAGCCTGTTCCAGTGCTCCATCACCCTTACAGTAAAGAAGGTTTTATCCAAGTTCTTAAGATAGTGAACTGGAAAAGTACCCTCCACTGTTAGCTTCTTCCTCTCTGGGTCCTCTCTGGGTCCCTGGTCTGTAATGAATACTGGTTTGTAATGAATACTCTCTGCAGAGCCTTACTGGTGTGGTTTAAAACACCTGAAGCCAGTTACCAGCTCTGCCATTCACTACAGGTTACTGCCTTGTTGCAGGGTGGTATTTAAGGCCATTCCCTTCTGCTTTACCTTCCACAGTTTTCATCATATTTTATAAGCTGGACTCTAGTTGACAAGAGAGATACAGTAGCACTTACAATTAGTAATGTCTTCATCCTTTTCAGCTTGAGAACACCTGTCAGAGCTGTCAGATTTTTTTTCCCTCCTATCTGAATTTGTGCCACCCAGAACCTGTCTTAAACAACTGTTTTAATTTTGCCTGCAGTAATGCAGAATGTGTTTGTGTTTACTCTTCGTCTGTGCTGCCTCCCGTCAATAATCTTTGCTTCTCTTCTTGTATGCAGTACGTGTGTTTTCTACCAACCACTAATCACTTCCTTTTTTAATTGGGAAGTTGAGTTCCACATTTCAACACACAGAGGGAGGAAGGGCATAGTTACACTTGGTGATTATAAATGTATATAGGGAGAAATTCAAGTGGAAAGTTGCAAAGAAGTAAGCCAGCAACTACAGGAACCTCTCTTGTCTGCCCCAGGACTGAAGCTCTGTGCTCACTGATGCCAATAACATAATTTCCACTGTAGCTATAATTTTGCTATGCCTTGGGCAATGTCTCAAAGAGCCAGTCCAGAGGAGAGCCACAAATATGATCCAAGGGCTGGAGCACCTCTGCTATGAGGATAGCCTGAGCGAGCTGGGGTTGTTCAGCCTGGAGAAGACTTCAGGGGGACCTCTGAGCTGCCTTCCAGTACCTGAAAAGATCCTACAGGAAGCCTGCAGAGGGACTTTTCATGAGGATGTCTAGAGACAGGACAAGGGGGAATGGTTTGAAGCTGAGGGAGAGCAGGGTTAGACTGGAGCTTAGGAAGAAGTTCTTCAGTATGAGGGTGGTGAGACTCAGGAATAGGCTGCCCAGGAAGGTTGTGGATGCCTCCTCCCTGGGGATGTTCAAGAATAGGTTGGACGAGGCCTTGAACAGCTAAGTCTAGTCGAGAGGTGTCCCTGCCCATGGTGAGGAGGTTGGAGCAGATCATTTCCAACCTGAGCCATTCTATTCTTCTACAAAAGGGAGCTGGGCTTGTTTAGCCTGGAGAAGAGGAGACTCAGGGGTGACCTTATTGCTCTCTACAACTACCTTAAGCGAGGTTGTAGACAGGCAGAGGTAGGTCTCTTCTCCCAGGCAGCTAGTACCAGAACAAGAGGACACAGTCTCAGGCTGCACCAGGGGAGGTTTAGGCTGCATGTTAGGAAGAAGTTCTACACAGAGAGAGTGATTGCCCATTGGAATGGGCTGCCCAAGGAGGTGATGGAGTCACTGTCCCTGGAGGTGTTCAGGAGACTTGATAGGGTGCTTGGTTGCATGGTGTAGTTGATTAGGTGGTGTTGGATGCTAGGTTGGACATGGTGATCTCAAAGGTCTCTTCCCACCTGGTTTATTCTAAGATATTCTATTCTAAGAAAGCACAAAAGTAAAACCTGGTCTTTACCATGATAGCTCAGGAAAAGCAAAAGACTTACATGTAAAAATCAAATGTTAATAACACCACATCAGCCTTCAAAGGGAGTGACCAGAATAATTTTTCATTTGACTATAACTGAAAAAAATTGAAATTAACTTGGCTATTTTTTTTTTTTTCAGCAGTATTTTCTGCTGGAAGTAATCCATAATGCAGTGTCACCATTTCAAAGGCACTGGCAGAAGGCATCCCTTTGGATACAGAAATTAAGTTGCTGGTGGCTTTTCTTTTAAACTATCATTAACTAAGCACTGCAATGGCAGAGATGACTAAAGCTCCCAGCAGGAAGAACTGCAGACCATATGATCATGCAACAGATATTTCAGAACTGGGACTGAGTTCAGAGGTAGCCTCATTTTCTGAAGATTACCATCTAGTAATTTTATGTAAATTCTGCTTTTAGATGTCCTGAGTAATGATCAGTGCAACCATTACAGGAGTTGAATTAATACCCCCTGACACTGATTGATATTCAAATAATCATGAACTTTGCCCTGACAGAAGCTAAAATATTTGTTATTATGAGCAAACCTCACAACCTGTTAACCCTAAATGTTAGATTAGACCGAAATACACCTTTGGTCATGGAACTTTATATGAAGCAAACCAAGACCCTCAAAGCTTTCATCGAATTGCAATAAGAAATTCTGGTTCTGCTCACTATCCATAGTGGTTTGAAAAACCTAGCCAGTGTATTTGTGCCATAACCATGAAGATGTGAACAAACATACAAGGTACTGATTTCTCTGCTAAATCGTGGAAGCCTAGAATGGTTTGGGTTGGAAGGGACCTCTGAAGATCATCTAGTCCAACCCCTCTGCTAGATCAGAATCACCTAGAGTAAATCATCCAGGAACATGTCCAGGCAGGTTTTTAATACCTCCAGAGACAGACTGCACAACCTGTCTGGGCAGCCTGTTTCAGTTCTCTGTTATTCTCAAAGTGAAGAGGTGTGTTTTTTTCCCTTTCACTTTCATGGAGCCTCCTGGGTTCCTGCTTGTGTCCATTGCCCCTTGCCCTGTCACTGGACACCACTGAGAAGAGTTTGGCTTCATCCTCCTGACGCTCTCCCTTTAGATCTTTACGAACATTAGTGAGATCCCTCCCTCAGCCTCCTCTTGTCCAGGCCAAACCTCCCCAGCTGTCTGAGCCTTTCCTGGCCGAGTAGATGTTCCAGTCCCCTCAGCATCTCCTGCTTCTCTTTACATCACGTTTATGCTCCTGAGCTGCACACTCTCTTGCACACCACCTCTCCATTCTGATCTATGTATAACCAACATTCCCAGCACTACAGTATCTTAATAAGGCATTTAAAAAAAAGTCTATGTGCAAACCCAAGATGTGCCAGCCACAGAACTTAATTGGGTTGTTCATTTTGGTTGCTTTTCAATCCCTACAACTTTCTCACCAAAGAAAGGGTGACTACATCAAACTCAAAGATCTGATTTAAGACAGACCTGAGGGGAAAGTACTCCCTTTGTGCTATTGCCTGTGCAGCCAGGATGGCAGCAGAAATAGTCCAGCATTTGCTGAAATTCTGCAGTCATTATGTGATTTAGACATTTCTCTGAGCAGAATGAGATGACAGACTGACTGCTGCCATCACTGACAGAACATCTACAGTGAGAAGATGGCACAAGATGAGCAAAGGCTCAGCCTGCACATTACAGATAAAGACAATACAAATGCAAGCTCTAAGAATAACCTCTTGTAGAATTTTATCAGACAGACTTGGTTTCCATGCATTATTTATCCACAGTTCAGCAAAAATGGTCTACAGTCAAATTAACTGACACTTTCCTATGGATATTTGTTAGGGGCCAGCATTAGGACATGGACCTAATGGATTGGGTCCAGAGGAGGGCCACAAAAATGGTCAGGGGGGTAGAGCACCTCTGCTAGGAGGACAGGCTGAAGGAGCTGGGGGTGTTCATTCTGGAGAAGAGATGGCTACAGGGAGACCTAATAGCAGCCTGACAATACCTGAAGGAGGCTACAAAAAGGCTGCAGAGGGGCTGTTTGCAAAGGCCTGCAGTGACAGAATGAGAGGCAAGGCTCTGAAATGAGAGAAAATATTTAGACTGGATGCTAGGAACAAGTTCTGTGTCATGAGGCTGCTGGAATGCTGCAACAGGTTGCCCAGGGAGGTAGTTGAGACCCCATCTCTGGAGATATCCAAGGTCAGGCTGGACAAGGCTCTGAGCAACCTGATCTAGTGGAGGATGTCCCTGCTGACTGCAGGGCAGGGTGGACTGTGTGACCTTCGGAGGTCCCTTCCAACCCAAGCAATTCTGTGATTACATATAGCTGGTTTATGTTATACTCTAACTTTATATCATCACAGTTATCTAATAATTGGAAGTTACTTAAGTAAATAAATAGCAAACAAAGGCTCCAGTTAGTTGTTTCAATCATCCAATAAATAGTGGGATTGGTGGTGGTGGGTTTTTTTCAGAATGAGCAACTAATGCACAGCTTTTCTTGTTCTTTCCCTGCTATTATTTCTGAGCCAGTGCATTTGCTGAAGATGGAGTGTGCCACGATGGTGCAAAACAAAATGACAGAGTTCAGGAATTAAATATTTAACTTGTGGAAGATGCTGCTTTAACTAGAAGACATGAGGATTTAATGAAATCCTCATCAAGTTCTTTTAGTATGACAGCAGCAATTATTCCTTTTCTCCTCTTTGCTTCCTCTGTGCATTAATTGAGGCCACCCAGTCTTATAAGCAGGCTGGAACAAAATCTTGACAGGCAACTTAGTCATGGCCAAAATGGTCCTTGTAAAACTCCATTGCTTAGCCCCTCTCACATTCCCTTCCTGCCCCACCACAGGCAAAACATGAAGGGCTTTCCCCCTGTGCTTTGAGTTTATTCCAGCCTGACAAATCATGAAGCTGCAACCAACTTTACCTGGTGACCCTCAAGAATAAAAGCCTCAGCAATGTCCAAGGTTGCTCAACTCTTTGAGCAAATTTATTAGTCTCAGGTTGCACAGCAGAGAAAAGGAGGCAGCACTGATGGAATAGTTCATGTAAAATTGGAACATCTAAATACCAAATTAAGGGCAGACATGAGCTAAAAAATGAATCATATTTACAGCTTTTGAAGAACACACATTAGAATGAAATTATAGTTTCATAGTTTCATAGTTTCATTCAGGGTTGGAAGGGACCACAAGGATCATCTAGTTCCAACCCCCCTGCCATGGGCAGGGACACCCCACACTAGATCAGGCTGGACAGAGCCTCATCCAGCCTGCTCTTAAACACCCCCAGGGACGGGGCCTCGACCACCTCCCTGGACAACCCATTCCAGGGTTTCACCACTCTCATGGTGAAGAACCTCCTCCTCACATCCAGCCTGAATCTCCCCACCTCCAGCTTCATTCCATTCCCCCTAGTCCTATCACTACCTGATATCCTGAGAAGTCCTTCCCCTGCCTTCCTGTAGGCCCCCTTCAGATACTGGAAGGCGACAATTAGGTCACCTCGGAGCCTTCTCTTCTGCAGACTGAACAGCCCCAACTCCTTCAGTCTGTCCTCATAGGAGAGGTGCTCCAGCCCTCTGATCATCCTCGTGGCCCTTCTCTGGACACGTTCCAGCACCTCCACATCCCTCTTGTAATAGGGGCTCCAGAACTGGACACAGTACTCCAGGTGGGGTCTCACCAGGGCTGAGTAGAGGGGGAGGATCACCTCCCTCGACCTGCTAGCCACACTTCTCCTGATGCAGCCCAGGATCTGATTGGCTTTGCGGGCTGCAAGTGCACACTGAGAGCTCATGTTGAGCTTTTTGTCCACCAGCACCCCCAAGTCTCTCTCCTCAGGGCTATCCTCCAGCCAGTCACTGCCTAGCCTGTATTTGTGCCTGGGATTGCCTCGACCCAGATGCAGGACCCTGCACTTGCTCTTATTGAACTTCATGAGGTTGGCCTGTGCCCACCTCTGCAGCCTGTCAAGGTCCCTCTGGATGGCCTCCCTTCCCTCCAGCGTGTCTGCTGCACCACACAGCTTGGTGTCATCGGCAAACTTGCTGAGGGTGCACTCAATGCCACTGTCCATGTCCCCCACAAAGATGTTGAATAAGATAGGTCCCAGGACTGATCCCTGAGGGACTCCACTTGTCACTGGCCTCCACTGGGACATGGAGCCATTGACAGCCACTCTTTGGGTGCGGCCATCAAGCCAGTTCCTTATCCATCTAGTGGTCCACCAATCAAACCCATGTGTCACCAGTTTGGAGACCAGGATGTGGTGCGGGACAGTGTCGAAGGCTTTGCACAGGTCCAGGTAAACGACATCAGTTGCTCGCCCCTCATCTATTAATTTTGTCACCTGCTCATAGAAGGCCACCAGGTTGGTCAGGCAGGATTTGCCCTTGGCAAAGCCATGCTGACTGTTCCCAATCACCTCTTCACTATTCTTTTGAGCGAGTAGTGACTCCAGGAGGATCTGTTCCATGATCTTTCCAGGCACAGAGGTGAGACTGACTGGCCTGTAGTTCCCTGGTTCCTCCTTCTTGCCCTTTTTGAAGATGGGGGCAATGTTTCCCCTTTTCCAGTCTGTGGGGACTTCACCAGACTGCCAGGACTTTTGAAATATAATAGAGAGGGGTTTAGCAACCTCATCTGCCAGTTCTCTCAGTACCCGTGGGTGTAACCCGTCGGGTCCCATGGACTTGAACACTTTCAGGTTCTTCAGATGATTACGAACCTGATCTGCACTTACAATGGGCAGTTCTTCCTCCCTGTCCCTGGCTTTGACTTCCATAACATCTGGAGTGTGGCTAGAGGCCCTTGCAGTGAAGACTGAGGTAAAGAAGTTATTAAGTACCTCATTCTAACATCCTATATGGCTTCTGTTCATGTCTGCATTCTAATATCACAGAGTGCCATGCTGCAGCTGCCCTGTGCTTTGCTAGGAGGAGTGAGGAAATCTCTCTGGACATTGCTGCTTAGCTTACCATGTAAGGTACACAGGACAAGAGGAAAGCAGGGAGCCAGCACTCCTCTGGGTAGGCTAAAAACAGGGCACAGATGATGATAAGACAAAAAGCTGGGAGAGGAAAACCAGAAGAGCTGCACTGTGTGCTAAGCAGAGCAGGGAGATGAAGCTCCAAAGAGGAGAAGGAAGGGATCTTCTGTCAGTGGCATATATGTAACCTTTAACTGCCAGGCACAAAGGTTACAAACCCTGTGTGTGCACAGCTTCACAACAGCATCACAAGTAAGTTAATGTAAGGAAAACACTGTGGAGTTTTAAAGATTTAAGAACACATTTACAGGAGACAACTGCCACACAATGACTCTTCATAGGGCCTGCACATGTTAAAATACTCTGCTTTCATTGTGAGTGTTCCTCTACCTGCAGCAAGCAGGCTGCCTTGACCTATGTTGCTGCTTTTCACACAGAATCACAGCATGGTTTGGGCTGGAAGGGACCTTCAAGATCACCCGGCTCCAATTCACCCCACCATGGGATGGAACACCTTCCACTAGGCTAGACCCCCACTGTCAAGAATTTCTTCCTAATCTCCAGTCAAAATCTCCTCTCCTCAGGCTTCAATCCATTCCTCCTCATCCTATCACTACAAGTCCTTGTAGTAAGTCCCTCCCCAGCTTTCTTATAGGCCTCCTTCTAGGGGCCGCTTAAGGTCTCCCTGAAGGTTTCTTCTCTCCAGGCTGAACAGCCCCAAATCTCTCAGTCCCTCCTCACAGGAAAGGGGTCCCAGCCCTCCCATCATTGCTGTGGCCTCCTCTAGCCCTGGTCCAACAGGTCCATGTCTCTCTTGTGCTGAGGACTCCAGAGGTAGCCACAGCATTTTCAGTTTTACACCTCTAAATGCAATCAATGGCTGTCATGAAAAGTACTGCCTACAGCTCACCACCAACACTGGCAAATGTAAGCTGTGCTGCTCGTGTTTCAAGCAGTACCTACATCCAGCAGGAGATCAAACAGGAGGAAAGCATGTTTTGCTTTCCTGGTCTGAGTGACCAACATGACACATAACCTTGGCCAGCTGCACAAATACTATCCTGTTTTCTAGAGGGCATCCTGCAGCACCCTCTCTGAGACAGCTCTCAGCTGCTCACAGGGTGCAGTGCCCAAACAGAAAGCAGGAGCTGCTGCCCCTGATGGGTGTGCATGTCGCATTAGTAAGGGTTGTCTACCCTATCGTCTTCCCACAGCTGATTTGCTGCACAATTATTCAAGGTAATGAAGGAACTCCTGACTGCCTGCTTCAAGCAGTTGTGAAAGCTGCTGCCTCCCAGATAAGGGTATGCCCTCTAGGTGAAGTCAAGGAATTCTGCCTCACACAAGCATCAGCCTCCTGCTGACGAAATAAAGGAATCCACACTGCTGCTGAACATTTCCTGCCTTCTGTTTAGTTCAAGTGAAGATTTAATACCATCTTCACAGACGCCTTCAAACTGGGAAAGAATGTTGTTTAACAGAGCTGATTCTGGTCATATTTAGAAGTTTTTGTAAAAAGGGGAGGGAGCTGTGTGGAGCAGGAGACAAAGCAGCATTCCCTGCATTCAGCAGCCATCCTGTGTAACACACAAACCCCTTATTTAAACAAGAGCAAAAGGCTAAGCTTAGCAATGTGGTTACCACTTTTCCTCATTTTCATTTTGAGGGACAGCAATGGAAAACAGTTTTATTACAGCCAATCCATTCCAAAATAAGACTCACCTGGTCAGTACTATTCATTCCACTATGCAGTCTTCTCCAAAAGTACAGAGTTTATTCCTGACCAGGGCAGACGAGATCATGAAGAGGAAATAGCTGATTTTGAACTTGTTCTCTTTACAAATCTATTGCAAGAAGGTAACTTTCTCACATTCTCCAGTGATACCAGTGCTGCTGCCAGCAAAGCAATAAAAGCTGCAATATTAAGCTTGCAGTTTACTCACTAATTTTCATGTGAGACCTTCATGGGCAAGTCACTCCATCACAGAGACAATGCTATTGCAAGGAGTACTTCTAAACCCCAAAGAATGTTGACTATTCAACCAGTGAAGTTCTTCCTTCTAACTAGGTCTTTTCAACTTGTGGGCCTGACAACTAAAAGAATTCTTCTGTACACAGGCTTGCTCAAAGAAAAGTTGTCCACTGTCAAACAACTTCAATTTGAACATCTTAAGCTGGCTGTATCCTAAAATGCAAATTCTCAGTTCCTTTGCCAATAAGAAGCTGATATGAAGCACTGGATTTGTTATCAGGCAATGAGAAAGTTGAAATCTCACATCTAGTCCCCAATTTCAGTCACATTTTCCCTCAAACTGCATTTTTCTCCCCCCCAGTTAAGTGAAGCAAACAATCTTAGAGTATTCATGAATGTCTGGAAAACTGTTTCCCTTCTTGAAAACAGGTATTTGTTTTTGCCCAACAGCCCTGTGTGTTTTGGTGATAGCAGGAGAAAAGAGAATGACATGCACAAGTAAACTATTAATAGCTGAAAGATTTTGCTTTCAGTGCTTTGTGTACTTGCCAGGTAATTTTCACTCTGGGATGCCTGCATGTAATCAGCAAGGGAAGGGAAATTTTTAAGTGTCTAAAGATTCTTTAGACTTATCTTCTGCTACCTAACTGACAGAAGTAACTTCCTCCATTCCAAGTGGGATTAAAAGGCCCCTGACTTGCACAGAATCCCCTTGCTATATAGAACAGGATATGCAGTCAGGGACCAAAAGCAGCTTCCCCCAATAGTTAAGCTCTGTAGCTAAAAATCGACTTAGAATGCCTGTGGAGAATTGGGAATCTTATTCCTTCAGTGCATTCAGTATGAGGGTAGTGAGACTGTGGAACAGATTGCCCAGGAAGGATGTGGCTGTCTCTTCCCTGGGGGTGCTCAAGGCCAGGCTGGATGAGGACTTGAGCAGCCCAGCCTAGCTGTGAGGCATTTCTGCCCATGGCAGGGAGGTTGGAGTCAATGATCTCTAAGGTGTTCTATGATTCTAAGTTTAGACCTATAAAGGTAGTGGTCACCATCACAGTAAGAGTGATGAACAGGTTCAGCAGATAAAGCTGGGTGGGGGTTGGTCTCTTCTCCCAGGCAACCACCAACAGAACAAGAGGACACAGTCTCAAACTGTGCCAGGGGAGGTTTAGGCTGGATGTTAGGAAGAAATTCTTCACAGAAAGAGAGATTGGCCATTGGAATGTGCTGCCCAGGGAGGTGATGGAGTCACCATCACTGGAAGTGTTTAAGAAGAGTCTGGATGAGGCACTTAGTGCCATGGTTTAGTTGATTAGATGGTATTGGGTGGTAGCTTGGACTCAATCTCGAAAGTCTTTTCCAACCTGGTTAATTCTGTTCTATTCTAGGATGTTCTAATGCAAATAATTCAACTGTCTGGCTACTTCTTTACAAGAAAATTACTTCTTTTAGAAAATTCCACTATTAACACAGTGCCTCCCTTATCCTAATCTTAATCTAGAAGAGATTCCTCAGTTCAAGTCTCTTATGACTGAGAAATGCCAGCCACTAACTCAGCTTCTGAACCATTTGGGGTGATTTGGTGTCCCCAGACCACAGCGCTGTAATGTTCCTTATTCAGCCTCAGGGCGACAAGCAGAGTCTGAAATAAAAGCTGCAGACACTCTTATTAGCACATATATTATACTTATGACTTGCTGAGGACTCAAACTTCTCTAAACCTGTCAGCTTCTGCTTTTTGTGTCATTGTGCATTCTGCTGCAGGAGGCTGTGTGCAGTCGGGCAGCGGCAGACATGCAACATCAATTCTAAATAAACAGGAGGTCACAAAGCTCACATTCTCCAAGCTATTATAGAAATTGCAGGCTTCATCCAATCTCAAATCCCAGTGCTCACTTAAAAGCTCTAAACCATATAATTAAATGTAGGTCAGCTTAAAAGTGGACAATTCTTTTTTTTTTCAGGCTTTCTGCAATGCTCTTCAAGCAAAGCCTTCAGCAATTCTCTTCGTTTTATCTTGGAGGGCTGACAGATCGCTGTCAAAAACAGGGCCTGGGTGGTAAAAAGTTTCAACACAAAGAGAAAAGGTACAACAGTGGAGGAGGAGATTCTTAAAAGAGAATAAATCTCTGGCTTGCTTTCTTCAAAGTTAGAATTCTTCCCCTGCCTGAGACATACTGAGGACAAGTTTAACCCAGGGTAACTCTTCTGTAGTCTAATGGCCTTACACCAATGAGGATTTTGACCCAAACTGTCTGAGACGTGCTTGGAAAAAATAACCTTCTATTTCCCTCATGGTCCTGCTGCACAGAGGGAGATCTTTCTTGTCACTCCCTCTAGCTCTCACATCTTAGAGTTTGTCTAGAAATTCTCCCCTGGCAGTCTTCCCCTCGACCAGCCATTCTTCATAAGAGCAGGCCAGATTAGATTGCCCCTTCCTCCAGTGGATGTTACTCAGATATATGCTACTCTAAGTGCTAGAAGAACATGGCCATGGGTTTTGGAGCCCTGCTATGGTTTCTTTTATAATCAGAACAGAGAGAGACTATCAAAATAAATCAATTCCCTGACTTGAGGCAAGTATGATTGGACAGGTTTTCCACTTTTACTGTGTGTTTTCTAAAGCTAAATAACACCAAATGTACTCATATGATTTTTCTTTAAGAAAACTCTTCATGGGAGACAAAGGGGTACAGGAGACCAGGAAAGCAAAGGAGAACAATGAAACCCTAACACCTAGGTAGAAGAAGCCTACTCAGGAAGGGAAAAGTATGTAAAAAAAAAGCCATGTAGCTTTACAAAGTAAAAACCAGCTTGGCTTTCAACTCTGGCTATATTCTTTTTCAACTTGATCTATTTTAATCTCAACAGACTTTGGCTCACTGAAGCTTTTGTTCACTTTGCCCAATGAGATCTACTCTGTAGAATCATAGAATGGCTTAGGCTGGAAGGGACCTGAGAGATTATCTACACAAGCCTCCTTGCCCTGGGCAGGGACACCTCTCTATCAGACTTGGCTGCTCAAGGCCCTATCCAACCTGGACTTGAACACCTCATGAGAGGAGGCAACCAATCTCCCTGGGCAACCACACTGAACTACCAAGGCCTTTTGTGCTGGACAATTTTCATTTCCACAAGAAACTCCCCTGTACTGGCATTATCCAAGACATTTAGGGCCAGCAGATCATTCATGGTAAATGACCAAGAACCCAGAATACCTTCTGCTTGCCTCAGAGGAAAAGAGATCAATTGCTGGCTCTTCCCAAGTTAAAACCCTTTCCTCCTCAGCTCTCCAGCACACCGCAGACACAGCAAGCAATCTGCTTTCCATCCTTCCTTCACTCAATCACGTGTTCAGTTGGAAGAATTAAGCTCTCATTTGCTTGATTCCCAACTGGAGAGAAGATGATGCTTCTTAGACACCTAGAACTGTACATAATTCAAGACATCATTCTGAGCAAGAAAAAGTGGGGGGGAGTAAAACTATTGATGGGAAAGGCATCAGAAATCCTGTGTACTGAGATCAAGCTCTCCTGCTTGAACAGACTTCAGTACAAGGGTGGTGAGACTCTGGAAAAGGCTGCCCAGGGAGGATGTGGATGCCCCCTCTCCGAGGGGGATTCAAGGTGAGGTTGGATGAGGCCTTGAGCAACCTGGGGCTAGTGGCAGATGTCCCTGCCCATGGCAGGGGGGTTGGAAGTAGGTGGTATTCAAGGTCCCTTCCAACCTAAACCATTCTATGAATCTATGCAAGCTGGGAACCACAGCCCTTCTAATCCACCCCAGGATGCCGTTGGCCTTCTTGGACACAAGGCCCCACGGTCCACGGGGTTGTTCTTTCCCAGATGCAACACTCTCCACTTGTCCCTGTTGTAGTTAATCCAATTTCTCTTGGAATCTTTCTAAAACTACTGGGAATTTGCTGATATCAGGCAACTGGTTTAGCATTAAGCACTAACAGTAGAAGAATTAAATTCTGATTAGGTAAATATAAACAAATCATAAACTTTGCTCCTGCATTAGCTGCTGTGTCTGCCTGCCAATTTGCAATCAATTTCTAAGTAGTCTCCCTGGGCCTCTTGCAAGGCACTACAATTTTCCTAATATACACATTGTGTAGGCTGTGTGCCTGAGCCTGCTAGACTGTGCTTGCCTCACTTTTGAGAAGGTCTACATTTTTTTTCCTGCTAACATACAACTGAAAGTTAATCCTGAGAGCATTGCCAGGTATTACCATAGCTGTATCAAGGTGGCATCGAAGCCAACAACAAACTGAGATAAACAGAGGAGTGTAGGGTCTCCTAGCAGAGGGGTGTTTTGCAATACCCTCACAGGGACTCAGTTTCAGTAGGCATGAGGTACAGTAAAAATGTCTGATTCATTCTTCAGCCCTCAAGAAATAAGGAGCACAACACTGATGGTGTACAAACACATGGTGTGCAGATCCAGGAGTGATTTCTATGATATATACATGCTGCAAGTAGAAAGGATGCAGCTACATTATTGGTTTGTATACCTCTTCATATATTTGCTCTCCCATCTTAAAATCATAGAATCCTAGAAATATTAAGGATTGAAGAGACCTCTGAGACCATCAAGTCCAACCACTCCCCTAGAGGTCACAATCCCACCACTAATGCTAAGCTCCTGCCACTAAACCATGTCCTCCACCTCACTCCAACCTCCTTTAAGGGAGTTGTAGAGAGCAATGAAGTCTCCCCTCAGCCTCCTCTTCTCCTGACTAAACCACCCCAGGTCTCTCAGCCTTTCCTCCTAAGCCTTGTTCTCCAGACACTTCACCAACAAGGTTGCTCTTCTCTGGATACTGCCCAGCACCTCAGTGTCCTTCTTGTAGTGAAGGGCCCAAAACTGAACATGGTATTTGAGGTGTGGCCCCACAAGTGATGAGTACAGGGGGACAATCACATTCCTAGACCTGCTGGCCACACTATTCCTGATGCAAGCCAGGAAACCATTGGCCTTTTTGGCCACCTGAGCACACCGCTGGATCTTGCTCAGCCAGCCATCAATCAATGCCCCAAGGTTCTTCTCTCAGCAGCAATCCTGGAGCTTGAGAAGGCACATCAAAAGGGAAAACCTTTCAGGAAAGGCAAAAGAGAAAACTACAGAGATTCAGTGGCCCAAATCACTGCACTGGAAGAAATGATCCATTCTGCAAGGGCACAAAGGTGGGAGGATGATTTCCACAGAAGACTTACTTTAGTCTATTTCAACAGTCCTTTGAAAGTTTTCTGTGGCCTTCTTCCTTTATTCTTGCTTAGAATCTGAGATGTTCCATTAGTTTCTGTTTCTCAATATCAAGGGGGGGAAAAAAAGTCTACAATTCTACCTGAAAGTTCAGGTAAATCTGAGTTTCAATCATCATAGAGAAAAACTTCATTTATTCCCCAGGTGTTCCTATAAATACCAAGCTAAAAGGAGCCATGGAGCCACTTAGCAAAGAGTTCAATCAAATGGGCTCCATATTCAGAGCCCATTAACAGAGCCTCTAATTAATTATTCAATCCAACACAAGAAAGTGTTCTTGCTCTTGTAAGTGAAGAATTCCCCTCTGCCACTCTGTTTGAAGAGCGAAGAGTAAAGCACAGAAGTTCAGCTACAAATCATTTCATACAGTGTTTGAAGGATGAAGGAAAGGAAATACCTCCCCTCCAACAGAGAACAATTTCCATTTGGATTAAAAAAAAATATATTCCCCAAAGAGTCTGTTCAAATATCACAAAACCTCCAGTATGGCCAGTAATAAAATCACAGTGACAGAGCAGAGGAGTATCAGCTCCATAAAGCCCACCAAATAATCACCACCCCCTTATTGGCTCCGTAAAGCCCACCAAATAATCACCACCCCCTTATTGGCTCTGTAAAGCCCACCAAATAATCACCACCCCCTTATTGGCTCTGTATTGCCCACCAAATAATCACCACCCCCTTATTGGCTCTGTAAAGCCCACCAAATAATCACCACCCCCTTATCGGCTCCGTAAAGCCCACCAAATAATCACCACCCCCTTATTGGCTCTGTATTGCCCACCAAATAATCACCACCCCCTTATCGGCTCCGTAAAGCCCACCAAATAATCACCACCCCCTTATTGGCTCCATAAAGCCCACCAAATAATCACCACCCCCTTATTGGCTCTGTAAAGCCCACCAAATAATCACCACCCCCTTATTGGCTCCATAAAGCCCACCAAATAATCACCACCCCCTTATTGGCTCCATAAAGCCCACCAAATAATCACCACCCCCTTATTGGCTCCATAAAGCCCACCAAATAATCACCACCCCCTTATTGGCTCTGTAAAGCCCACCAAATAATCACCACCCCCTTATCGGCTCCGTAAAGCCCACCAAATAATCACCACCCCCTTATCGGCTCCATAAAGCCCACCAAATAATCACCACCCCCTTATTGGCTCCATAAAGCCCACCAAATAATCACCACCCCCTTATCGGCTCCATAAAGCCCACCAAATAATCACCACCCCCTTATTGGCTCCATAAAGCCCACCAAATAATCACCACCCCCTTATCGGCTCTGTAAAGCCCACCAAATAATCACCACCCCCTTATTGGCTCCATAAAGCCCACCAAATAATCACCACCCCCTTATCGGCTCCATAAAGCCCACCAAATAATCACCACCCCCTTATTGGCTCCATAAAGCCCACCAAATAATCACCACCCCCTTATCGGCTCTGTAAAGCCCACCAAATAATCACCACCCCCTTATCGGCTCTGTAAAGCCCACCAAATAATCACCACCCCCTTATCGGCTCTGTAAAGCCCACCAAATAATCACCACCCCCTTATTGGCTCTGTAAAGCCCACCAAATAATCACCACCCCCTTATCGGCTCTGTAAAGCCCACCAAATAATCACCACCCCCTTATTGGCTCTGTAAAGCCCACCAAATAATCCTGCACAATTCTTGCAGGTACCATCAGAATCATAGAATGGTTTGGGTTGGAAAGGACAACCAAAGATCATCCAGCCCAACCACACCTGCAGTCAGAATGAACATCCCTCCACTAGATCAGGTTGCTCAGAGCCTTGTCCAGCCTGACTTTGAGTATCTCCAAGGATGGGGCCTCAACCACCTTCCTGGGCAACTTGTTGCAGTGTCCACCACCCTCATGGTGAAGAACTTGTTCCTCACATCCAGTCTAAATTTGCTCTTCTCTAATTTCAAACCATTGTCCCTTGTCCTATCCCTGCAGGCCTTTGCAAACAGTCCCTCTGCAGCCTTCTTATAGCCCCTTTCAGGTACTGGAAGGCTGCTATTAGGTCTCCCTGGAGCCTTCTCTTCTCCAGAATGAACACCCCCAGCTCCCTCAGCCTGTCCTCATGGCAGAGGTGCTCCAGCCCCCTGATCATCTTTGTGGCCCTCCTCTGAACCCACTCCATCAGCTCCATTCCCTTCCCGTGTTGAGGGCTCCAGAGCTGGTCACAGAACTCCAGATGAGGTCCCACCAGAGCACAGGGGCAGAATCCTCTGTCTCATCTGCTGGCCATACTGCTTTGGCTGCAGCCTATGCTGCCATTGGCCCTCTGGGCTGCAAGCTCACACTGTTGGCTCATGTCCAGCTTCTCAGGATTACTCCAGATGTAGATCACTATGGCTGAGCTGTACTCCATTCTGTGCTGACATGCCAGTCACTACTACAAATCTGAACCCTCAGCCAGTACTGCTGTCCAATGGAGCATTTCCAGCACAAAACACAACAGAGACATTTAACATAAAAGATCCAAATAGCACTCAATAGTGTTGCATCCTCCAGACCATTCCTCCTTAGCATTATGCATTCAGCTTACCCTGATCAAGATTTGACAGTCAGCTCCCACTGTTGTATTTCTGAAGTCAAAGAGAAAGTTTTCCTGAATGTTCAGTGTAAGGGAAATACCAAAAACACAACAACCTTCAGTGTTTGGTGTCAAGCACTGAGTTTGTCACTTAATACAACTTATCATTCTTTTTTCCCTGCTCTAATACCAGCATGACTGACATTTTTCCATTTCCATAACACCAAGTCTGTACTGCTCAAAATATCTTGTGAAATACAACCCTCAACATTTGCAACTGCTTAGTTGTCTGCACAAAGAGAAAATAATGCCTGTGTCATCAGTAACCTTTTGTGTCACACAAGGGTAAACCATCCAACATTCTTACTACTACTTCTCTTTTTTCCACCTGCTTGACAAATTAAGAATTGCAGGCACTGATCAGCAGTTTTCCAGAAGTATTTATCTCATCTCTCTCAACTAAAGAAGAAGCTGAGGGGAGAACTTGTTGCTCTATACCACTGCCTGAAAGGAGGGAGAGGTTTGCTCTGTTATATATGGTATCCATAACTTCACAACATACACACAGGCTACAAAGTTTTCTTTTTCATAAAGACTTTGCACACAACCAGGGTCCTCTACAAGGTACACTGGAATGAGTATCTGTGCTGCTTTATTCCTTCCAGACCAGCCAGGGGAAGATGTTTACAGAGATCTGAAGAAGAAAGAAGGGGACAGACAGTGAAAGCCAAATGAGATCATTGCTTCAGGAGTTATAGAATCAAAGACTCAGAACAGTTTGGGTTGAAAGGGACATTCAGGATCATCTAGTTCCATCCCCCCTGCCATGGGACACCTCCCACTAGCCCAGATTGCTCAAGACCTCATCCAACCTGGCCTTGAACACTTCAGTGAGGGGGCATCCACAAGCTCCCTGGGCAACCTGTTCCAGTGTCTCACCACCCTGGCTGGAAGGAGTATCTTCCTAATCTCCACTCTAAATCTCCCCTCCTCAAACTTCAATCCATTCCCTCTCATCATTAAAATCTTTAAAAGATGGGAAGGCATGAAATTTTGGAGTAGGTTTCTCATAAAAGCCAGCTTAGGGAACAGGAATAGAAACTGGAGACAAAAAAAGGCCCAAAGGAAATCTGTAGCAAATCTCCTGTTCTGTAGCTCAACAGCCACCTCTCCTCATCCAGGGTATATTTCAGTCCTCTTTTTAACACTGAATGGCAAAGCAGCAGAAGTCAAAGGTGTCAGCTTGTAAGCCTAGCTGGCAGCTTTTGGCTTGGGTGACTAAAAAGCTGGAAGTGTTAGAGGAGGCGGCCACGTAGCAGCCGTGGCGGGGAGTGCCGACAGCAGCTCCTCGCCAGCGTGAGCGCTGCCGGCGTTTCCCAGACAGCACTCTGCAGTCAGGAAGAAGTGGGAAAAATGAGGAAAACCTCCAAGTGCTGAGCCCTATGAGCTCATAAAAGCTTCTGTGGCCCAGCAGCTGTGGAGGCCGTTCCTCTTATTGGAATGAGTCTCATGGGAGTGCACTTAATCTAAGTCCCTGAAGTTAACACCATTAGAAGCTACATTTCCTTGCTGATTAAAAATGAACCACACAAGTATCTCAAAGCTTTTGAAATAACTTAGGACTAATGAAGGACTAATTGCTTCACAACATGTCTTCACATAATGATGTCTAAAAATTGGTGTCAACTGTCTTCTGTCAACGTTTTCAGCAGTTAATTACATGTTTTCTATCAGTCATCCATAGTCACAATTAAAACATGAGGATAGTCTCAGTTTGCTGGTTTAGAGAAAGAAGCTGAAAGACCTGGTAAAACTTGGTTGACTTTTACCTGCCAAGCTGACACATTCATAACCAGCAGCTCAGAAATCATACAATCACCTGGGTTGGAAGAGACCTCTAAAGGTCATCTAGTCCACCCCCCCTGCAGTCAGCAGGGACATCCTCAACTAGATCAGGTCACCCAGAACCCTGTTGAGCCTCACCTTACCCTCTAGGAATGGAGACTCAACCACCTCCCTGGGCAACCTGTTTCAGTGCTCAACCACCCTCGTTGTAAAGAATCATAGAATTGTCAGGGTTGGAAGGGACCTCAAGGAGCATTTAGCTCCAGCTCCCCTGCCATGGGCAGGGATACCTCAAACTAGATCAGGTTGCTCAGAGCCACATCCAGCCTGGCCTTAAAAACCTCCGGTAGGGGCTTCCACCACCTTCACAGGCAACCTGTTCCAGTGTCTCACCACCCTCATGGGGAAGAACTTCTCCCTCAATCAACTCCTCACTAAGTTGGCTGGTGGTAGTTATCTTGCTGAGACTTCATTAACCATTAGAAAAATGGGGCTTGGCAAATATAGGTCCATAAATTTAGTCAGTTAATTCTCAGACTTTGAAATCTAATGATCAACATCTCCTTATTTATCAGGTTAATAAAGACTGAAATCTCTTGTTAGCAGAAGTAAGTTAGTAAGCAGTGACTACTCCTGTTCTCATGGGAATAGAGAACAAGAGGACTGGAGAGGAGTGGAGGAGGGGGGGAGAAAGAAAGGGAAGAGGAGTGGAGGAAGGGGGAAGAAAGAAAGGGGAGAGGAGTGGAGGAAGGGGAAAGAAAGAAAGGGGAGAGGAGTGGAGGAAGGGGGAAGAAAGAAAGGGGAGAGGAGTGGAGGAAGGGGAAAGAAAGAAAGGGAAGAGGAGTGGAGGAAGGGGGGAAGAAAGAAAGGGAAGAGGAGTGGAGGAGGGAAAAAATAAAAAGAAAGGGGAGAAGAGAAAAGAAAGGAAGAGAGAGTCCTCAAAAATATCTTCCCTCAGCCCCAAACAACACATTCCACTACCTGGAAGATCAAGTGAAAAAGAAAGGACTTGAACTGCGAGTCCTGTCAGGCACCAGGACCCTGGAGCCTTCAGCATCTCAATAAAGTCAGGATTTATGAGAAAAAACAAGCCAGGCTCCTGCTCCCACACACTTGGCTGCAAGCAGAAGGGCCAGAGCACAAAACCCATCCACTGCTAAGCCACGGCATTAACCTCCTCTCCAGGAAGATGTAGCTGCATGACAAGCATGACCTCAGCCACAGGCAAGGACAGCTCCTTCACCCCGTGCTGCTGGCGATGCATCACTGGAGCTACACCTATCGTTTGCCTCACACAGCAGAAGGTCAGAGAAGCACAGCCCTGCTTCGAGAGAGACAGAGCTAAATGAGACACTTTTTCTAACAACACTGAAGGCATCCTAACCTTCACTAAGTTCAGGTGAGTGTGACAGTACCTCACTTGAAAGAGTCACAGGGGCACCTCTCACTTCAACAGCTCCTTGCCTCTTCAGAGCTCTTTCTGACTGCTCCTCAAACTTCTTGAGAGTGGATCCTTTTCAACTGCCATTTAATTCCTCGCAATGAACTTTAAATGTGATGGACATGAAAAAGAATAATAAATTACACCAGGTGCAATTGCCAAGAGCAATGAGCAGTCCCAGAATCCTGCTGTGTTCTCTTCCACATCGGACTTCGAATCGCAGCCTGTCCTAGGTCTGACTCACTTGGCATGGACAGCCCAGCCCACCCCGCTCTGTAATTCACTGCTCTGCAGAATACCTGAATAGGCTGAATGCAGATTGCACAGGAACAGGACACTTCCCTAGGCTCACAGTAGAGATGCTGCTTGCTACAGCAAGGACTTGAGTCTCTTAACTAGATGCAACAATGGAACCCCCTCCATAAGCAATATAAGCAATGTCATTTCACAACTTCCACCTGCAGCACTGTGTCCAGTTCTGGTGCTCCCAGCATAGGAAGGACATTGAGCTGCTGGAGAAGGTCCAGAAGAGGACCACAAAGATGATCAGAGGGCTGGAGCACCTCCCCTATCAGGACAGGCTGAGAGATTTGAGTCTGTTCAGCCTGGAGAAGAGAAGGCTCCAGGGAGACCTTAAAGTACCTGAAAGGGGCTACAAGAAAGCTAGAGAGAGAACTTTTTTCAAAGGGCTTGCAGTGCCAGGGCAAGGGAAATGGCTGAGAGCTTGAGGAGGAGAGATTTAGGCTGAAGATTAGGAAGACATTCTTTCCAGTGAGGGTGGTGAGATACTGGAACAGGTTGCCAAGGGAGCAGCTTTCTTGTACCCCCCTTCAGGTACCAGAAGGCTGCTCCAAGATCTCCCCAGAGCCGCCTTCTCTTCTCAAGGCGGGACAAACCAAGCTCTCTCAACCTGTCTGCACAGGGCAGGTGTTCAGCTTTCTGGCCCTCCTCTGGACCCACTCCAACAGTTTAATGTCCTTCTTGAGTTGGAAGACAGAGCTGTGACCCCAACACATTCCCCACTATGATTCAAACCTTCACTTTTTTCAGGCCAGTAAGAGAACATTATGCATTTTGCCAACTCTTTGGACTGTTCCTCAGAACCAAGATGCACAATTCTTCATGAGAACAAGGCTATTCTACAGAATCATTTCAAGAGCTACATGGTCCTGCTAGGAGCCAAATCACCTGTGTGCCCATACTGGTGTTCTGGCACTTCCTGGAGTGGAAAAGTAACCCTGAGAAGAGCACACAACTGCAGCTCTGCATTAGGCCCTATTCCAGTGCTTAAGACTCAGCCTTCCCCTTAATAAATAAATAATGAACTTCAGAAAACTTTAATATTAAATTAACAGTTAAGTGAACACAACCTTGAGGGACTTATCTTCATAGACATTTCAGTTTACTGCCAGACCAAATGCAGACAGCACTTAGGGGACAGGCTTGGTTTATTTGACTAACAAATGATCCCTTTCCCAGGTCTGCTTCCAGCAGAGTCACATTTAAGGAAGTCCCAATGTGGTGTAGTGGTGTGCCCTCGCTGTGTGCAATTTCTTAACCTTTCTCAAGTGCAAAATTTCAATCTAAGATTGTTATTCTGCAATTAAAATACTACTAAAATAGCTCTCTCACTCTGTGTGTACATGGAAGCATTAAAGGTTACAAGGGCAACCCAAGATTTTTCTACTTCTTAACATTTGACACCTAGCTTTAAAAAAAAACCTGTAAGGCTGCGGTTTTCTGACCTTGATATTATGAAGGGGGAAAAAAAAAACCCTCCTAATATGTATTTAGAGTTTCCAAAATAACTATATTCAACTTATCTTCTACAGCACTGATTAGAGACAAGACTCACCACGTTATCTGCATTCTACTGCCTTCTGCAGAGAAATGCTGGGGAAAGCGAAGAATCCTAAGATGGTTTGGGTTAGAAAGAACATTGAAGTTCATCTAGGTCCAACCCCATGCCATGGGCAGGGACACTTTCCACTGGACCAGGTTGTTCAAGGTCTCATCCAACCTGGCCCTGAACACCACCAGGGAGGGGGCATCCACAAAGCTCCCTGGGCAACTGTTCCAGTGTCTCCTCACCCTCACTGGAAAGAATTTCTTCCTAATCTTCAGCCTAAATCTCCCCTCCTCAACCTTGAACCCATTCCCCCTCATCCTATCACAACAAACCTTTGTAAAGAGGTATCCAAGTACCATATTCACATTGAGATGGGAAAAAAGTGGCCCAGAGAAGCTGGTCCACAGTGTGTTGATAAGTGTCAGACATGGATCCAGTCCACCAGCTCAGAGCCTGGCGATTAAAAGGACAGACTCTTCTAGCTGCTGCCATTCAGGACACCTCATTTCCACAGGGTGGTTTACAGAGTTTCTACTTCTTAGAAGCATTTGAAACCCTCTCCAGCAACTGAAAAGGAGATGCTTTGAGCTTGGCAAGAAACAACAATGCTAAGTACAAACTGTGATTCCTGCTCTGCAGGCTCGTGTGGGGACATACGGCTGAACAAGGAGCTGCTTCTCTCTGCTCAATTCCCTTTCACAGATGCCAGTCTGGGGAACGGCGAGGGAGCTGCTCCTCACACTGCTGCACAGATGGGTGAGAAAAGGACACCGCAGACATCCCATGCAGCAAGCTGAATTGGGAGTTAAACACAGCCAGGAAGAGAGTTTATGGTGTTTACTCCCTCTCTCAGTAGGGAAAATAGCTGAATTTTAATTCTCGGGCTGAAAATAGCTGAATGTAATTGAACATTCAATAGCACTGCTACCAGCTAGCTGCCAGGGCTCCATCTCTCCTCAGCCACACACTCCTGTGTTCCCTCACTGCTCAAACAGCACAGCCACACAGAGATCCAGGCTAGGGACATGAGCTGGCTGAAAAATAATCCTCAGCAAACCATTAGCAGTTGGTCACCTTAACACACAACAGTACAAATCAAGCTGGAGGAGAGGAGATTCAGACCAGGTCATCAGGAAGAAATTCTTTCCAGTGAGGGTGGGGAGACACTGGAACAGGTTGCCCAGGGAGCATTGTGGATGCCCCCTCCCTGGAGGTGTTCAAGGCCAAGCTGGATGAGGCCTTGAGCAACCTGGGCTAGTGGGAGGTGTCACTGCCCATGGCACGGGGTTGGAACTGGATGATCTTCCAGGTCCCTTCCAACTCAACCATTCTAGGATTCTTTGATATAGTTGATTTGAAGGTTTAAAACTTGTAATCTGACCATCCTACAGACACTAAACTTAAAGCAATTTCTTAATTCCCTTCTCCCACCCTGATTTTTGTAATATCTGATAGTGCCTTCTGCTTTGGCAGTTCTGTCCTTGATTTGGTTGTCTGCTGGCAGACCTTGTGGAGCTCAGTCTGGTATTACAGCAGTGGTATTTACACTAGTGCAAACAAATAGCAAAACACCACCAAGCAGCTGCTTCTCTTCAGTTCCCATGCAAATGAAAGATAAGAGCTCAGCCATGTTAGGCTCCTTGTTCAATCACACAACCCAGAGTCAGTCTTTTCAAGGTAAAACTGCCTTCAGCTGGCACAAATCCCAGTGTCTTATTCTGGCTTTATGGGGCTTTTCACTGCTACAGCTGTCAAATTAGTGACAGTTCAGTATGGCTTGTTGATGTGCTCTCTCAAAAAAAATAGCAGGAACAAGGCTGAGACCATCTGATCTCATTTTTACTCCTTGCAGTGCTCTGAACTGTCATACTGGATGTGGCTCTTTCTAACATTTCGGGGTAGTAAGAACTCCACAGTGGGTCTGAGAGGTTCAAGATAAGTTCATTAAGCCAATTTGTTAATCATCTCCATGAATTGTGCTCCCATTTCTTATGAGGCTCTGTCTAATAGATTTTATGAAAGCTTAATGAAAATCTAATTAGAGCCAAAGGTCTTGGAAATTTTTTTTCCCCTCTCTCTTTCTTCTTCCCCCTCCCCTTTCTTTCCCCCTTTTAATTATGAATTGTAGAAAGGGACAAAAAAAGGGACAGTAACACTTCAGAACAAGATTCAGATTGTCAGCATTTTTTGTTCTCATTCGTGTGCATGCACAGCAGACAGTTTGTAACACTCCTGATGTCTCTATGTACTTATATCCCACCACAGAAACTGCTGTAACAGGACTCACGTGGACAATAGCCACAGCTCTAGACTTGTAGAGCTCTTCCTCAAAGAGGCTGCTCTTCCACCCTTATCTTCAATCCCACAGCTCAAGGCACCATTCTTTGAACAATTATCTCAGTCTTTCCCAGGTCATCATCTTTATGTGTATCTACACATACACACTTGAAGTTAAAGGAGGCAGGGCCAACTGAGCTAAACTCTCTGCAGCTGTTGAAAGGGAGGAGATCTTACTGCTCTCTACAGCTGCCTGAAAGGAATGAGGCTGGTGTTGGTGTCTTCTCCCAAGTAACCAGCAATAAAATGGGAGGAAATGGATTGAGGTTGTGCCAGGGGAGGTTCAGATTGAATATTAGGAAAAGCTTCTTTACTGAGAAAATGGTCAGGCATTTTAAAAGGTTGCCCAGGGAGGTGGTGGAGTCTCCATCCCTGGAGGTGTACAAAAAGCTGTAGATGTGGCACTTCAGGATATGGTTTAGTGGTCTTGGTTGGACTTGATGACCTCAAAGGTCTTTTCCAGCCTTAGTGGTTCTACGATAAGGAGTCTTTAAGAACACAAGTTTGTGGGGGTGTTGTTGTTTTAATTTGGGGGGGCGGGGGGGGGATAAGGAGTCTTTAAGAACACAAGTTTGTGGGGGTGTTGTTGTTTTAATTTGGGGGGGGGAGAAGAAGGGGTATTAACTTGTCCCTAACTTATTAAGTGCGAGACAAGGTTTGTTTTTGAATGGCTTTTTTCCCACCTCTCTGAAACAGGCATGGTTTTTCATCAGGTTTTCATGATGAAGAAACTAAGCTTGGCCACTAAGCAGACTCCTCAAAAGCTGCATTTGTAATACAATACAGCATCCTTATTACCAAGCATGAGGAAAGAGAGGGGAAAAGAGAACTGCAAGCCATTACACCTCATCTAAACGGTATGCGAGATGTCAAAGACCTTGAGGGACCAAAATAATTAAATCAATTTGTAGGATTGCAAATTTCTGATTCAACAGAAACAAGTGACAAATAGTTTCAGCTGAAAAGAACAAACAACTGCACCCAACAGGGATCCAAACCCTGACGTCTTTGTTCAGCCATAATCCGGCAGCTCCCACTGAGCTCGACTGATCTCGCTTGAAGATGCCACAAGTTTAAACTGAACACGGCCGTTAGGATTTTCCCCGTGAATAGACTCTGTGCAGGAGCAGCAGAGAGACAGAGCTGCGTGTCAGGCTGCACAATACGCTGAACACAAGTGAACAATAAAACACTGTCACATAAAAAGTGAATGTTATTTAGGTCACAGCAGCGAGTATGTAAAATAAGCACGATTATCCGAGTCCCATTAGATCTCAGTCAGAGCGCCTGTGTTGTGGAGCAGCACATTTAGGAGATGGACAGATCAGAGGCAGTTCAGAGAAAAACATCTAAGATGATAAAAGGTTTGGAGAATGAAAAAGCCCTTCTCTGAGAAAACACCGCCACATGTCAAGAAGAAAACTCTCGAAAGACAGTAAATGGAAACAAGAAAGGAAGTCACTGCAACAAAGTTGTCAAAGTTCAAGCAGATAAAATCATTCCCTAAACCGTTTCTAGCAGTCGTCACTTGTGCTACGCAGCAAAATGGATAGCACCGGGAACAATGATCGTCTACTGCCCAAATGTCTCAACCCTGGGTCCTGAGCCAGCCTTGGACGTTAGGGGAGGTCAGGCTGAGATTCAAAAATTCCCTTGGACGAAATTAAAGCAAAACAACACCAAGTGGCTGCTGAGTTGGGTTTGCCAGAGCCAAGGAAAGCTCTCAGCAACAGACCAGAGCAGAGAGAACAGGGGAAGAAAAGGGAGAGGGAAAACGAGAGAGAGAAGATATCACCACTCCTTGGATCCAGAAAGGACTTCCTCAGGCATAGTCCAAGTTCTTAGTGCACATCCCAGCAGGGTCTTCTGCAGCAAATGAAACACTGAGACCCCAGGAGTTGTGGGGGGGTCTCTCCAAACAAAGGGATGTGTGCAGAGTGAGGTGTGCACAGAGGGGTGAGGGCTCCAGTGCAGGGTCTCCATTGGCCTTTCTGGGAGGCTTTTGCAGTGTTTTTAAAATAAGGAAAGAGGGAATCCCCACTTCCACAGAAATTCTCTTCATTGCTCAACATCCTGCCAGGCCAGGAGCTCTCCTCCAGAGCTTTTAAGGTCATCACCCTGCCTATTCAGACGGGTGTGTCACACCTTGTTTGAGACAAAGGAGTCATTAAGGCCTGTAAGGCCTGGCTGGCTGCATGAGTTGCTTTGAGAGAGGAGAGGATTGAGCTGTAACACCAAACTCTTGTAGTTCAGTGGTAAACTTGTAAATGAGGACTACTGGAGATAATCTCCCCCATCCCAGCCATGCCACCAATTATACAGATGGATGGGATGGGATGGGATAGGATAGGATAGGATAGGATAGGATAGGATAGGATAGGATAGGATAGGATAGGATAGGATAGGATAGGATAGGATAGGATAGGATAGGATAGGATAGGATTAACCAGGATGGAAAAGACCTTTGAGGTCATCGAGTCCAATCTATCACCCAACACCATCTAATCAACTAAACTATGGCACCAAGCACCCCATCAAGCCTCCTCCTAAACACTGCCAGTGATGGTGACTCCACCACCTCCCCGGGCAGCCCATTCCAATGGGCAATCACTCTCTCTATGAAGAATTTCTTCCTAACATCCAGTCTAAACCTCCCCTGGTACAGCTAGAACATTTTTCTGGAAGTAATGCTACAGAACACCAAAGGTAGTAGATCAAAGCCTACAAACTTTACTTTCTGCCATGCTCCCCAGGTTTTCCAGATTTATGAAGCATGAGACATTTAAAACCTACTTTGAGCACCTCTTTGAAAGTCCAGGAAAAGCAGACCCATCATGGTAGGTCACCAATTGAGTGCTGGGAAAACAGCCTTACATTTGCACTTAACAAGTTCAGTCTGTTTAACTCCTCAAAAAGGAATGACTGAGTGTGCTGTGGTGTCATCATTCTCCAACACAGCACTGCACTATTACAGACACACAGAATTCTTTGGGTGGGAGAAGACTGCTAAGATGAGCAAGTCCAACTGTCAAACAAACACCACCATGGCCATCACACCATGCCCCCAAGTGCCATGCTCACCCATTTCTTGATAATGTCCATGGATGGTGACCCCACCACCTCCCTGAGCAGCCTGTTCCAATGCTTGACCACTCTTGTAGCAAAGAAATTTGTCCTAATCTCCAACCTAAACATCCCCTGGCATAACTTCCCCTGGCACTCCACTCCAACCTGCTTTTACATTGATTAACCCAATGTGGCTCCAGCTCAGCTCCCTAAAGGACCTGCACAGCCAAGCCAGCACAGTGCTGCATCCAACCTAATTAAAAGGAAAAAGGAGGGGGACAGGACAGAAGACAAACTAATTAGATCAGGAGCAGCATCCCACCACCATGTCAATACTGCTTCCTGGACTTCACAAAGCCCTCTCCAGAGGTGTGTTCCACAGTAAACGAGCAAAGAGGCTTCTTATCCAGGAATAAAATGATGTGCAATAAAAAAGCTTTCTAATGAGTTAGGTGGAAGCAAAGGTGGTGGGTTGAAAATTCCCCCCCCAACATTTGGATACTGAATCCAAACAAAAATCAAACTGGATTAGGGCACAGATCTTAAGAGGAAGGGAAAGCAACCAGTGGCACACACTGCCAAGAGATAATTAGAAGACTTCAAGACATAGTTTCCTTTCTTTCTTTTCTTCAAGTTGAGGGGGGTGAAACGCTGGAACAGGTCACTCAGAGAGGCTGTGGATGCCCCCTACCTGGAGGCATTCAAGGCCAGGCTGTGAGCAACCTGGGCTAGTGGGAGGTGTCCCTGCCCATGGCAGGGGGTTGGAACTGGATGATCTTTCAGGTCCCTTCCAACCCAACCTATTCTATGATTCTATGAGATGTTGAATCGGGCTCAACACAACGATAACTTATGGACTAAGTCACATAAGAGGCCATAACAGATTTTCTGCATCCTTCTGGCCTTTGTGCTTACTAACTTAGATTAAAAATGTCTTTGATGCAGTACAGCAAGGCTGCAAATACACAGTCTTTGTTATGTTGGCTACAACCGCTGGTGAAGTGACACAGTGCTTTTTAAGTGCCCTTTCAACTGAATACAAGAGTACAACTTCATGTGGGAGGAAAATTGAGAACACTGCAATATGCATGATAGGAATAAACAGCAGCTGTCTACCCATATACAAAAGCCCATTGCCAAATTACAGCACAGGATAGGAGGCTGCCCCCTTTCCTTGCTGTAATTTACTTTCTGTGTTTGGTAGCATGAAATGAGGAGGTGCTGGAGGACACAGTACTGCCACTGCACAAGCAAAACACTTATTTCCCTAGGTGTGGATGAAAAATTGTATTATTTATACAGGAGTGATGGAACAGAATGCATTGTGATAATAAAAGATTCTTTTAGGATACGTGGAACCCAGGCAAACCTGCACTGTGGGCATACTTTGCTGCTTTGCTGGAACTTGAGTGGCTGAATGTTTGTTGCACCTTTTCTCAGCATTTCAGAAAGTGTTCTCTGTTTATTTTGTGTAGGTTTACACTGGCACTCCCAGTGGGATTTTCATTTGCCATGCTAAATTGGTTTGCTTGTCAGGTAGCTTTTCAGTCACCAAGCCAAGCAGGCAAAAGGCAGAGGAAACTGAACACATAAGTCCTCCAGGCACACTGAAAATAAAACCCCTCCAAATAATTTTGCTTTTCTGCTTAGGATAAACCAGGGCTGCTACAAAAAGGGCATTGGCCATAAATATGGAGTCCCAAAGCCTGGGCTCTCTCTTTATTCAAAAGGTAGGGAAATAAAGTCTTTCCCAACTGTTGGCTCACTTCAAGCAGATGGGTGCACTATGAAAAGAGCTGAAAAACTGGTTTTATTTTCTCAGCAGTATTTACTTCAATGCACATCCACAAGCACAAACGTCAGGAAAGAGCATTCAGTGCTCCCAAAGGCCACATCACTTTTCCCATATTCATGGAATGGTTTGGGTTGAAAGGGAGCTTAAAGGTCATCTAGTTGAAACCCCCCTACCATGGTCAAGGACACCTCCCACAAGTTGCTCAAGGCCTCATCCAGCCTGGCCCTGAACACCTCAAGGTGTTCATCCACAACCTCCTTGGGCAACCTGTTCCAGTGTCTCACCCTCACTGTGAAGAATTTCTGCCTAATCTCCAGTCTAAGTCTCCCCTCTTCCAGCTTCGATCCACTCCCCCTGATCCTATCACTGCAAAGTAACAAGTCTCTCCTCAGCTTTCTTGTAGCCTCCTTGAGGTGCTGGAAGCCCAGTTCATTCATGTTATTCCCCACCTCCATCTCTATGTTTCCCTATGCAGGAGACATATACTCTTGATCCAATTTGTCTTCTGGAGTAATTTGGGGGAAATGTCCAAGTGGTTTTGCAGCAATATTTTGTATCCACAAAGTCAGTTCAGAGTTATCTGCATCTTGATGTGTACCTGCTGTGTGATAAGCACAAAACACCGTACCTTGTGTTGACAGGTGACTGAGAGGCAAAGGTTTTCAGCTTCGAAACTACCCTCATAAGGGGAAATCTGTGCTAGAAGATTTCCTGTAATCCTGTTCATATAGTATTCAAGGCCAGGATTAACTCCTTTTTAAAACTAAAGCTGACCTAAGCCTCACACCTGTGGCCAGTCCTTTAGTACATGTGAAACAACTTTCTCAATTTCAGTAAGGGACTAAAGACCTTTTCCCACAAATACTCAGCTGTTCTGTATTTCCCAGGGATGTAAATTAGCAGTTTTGCAGTTCCTTTAACATTTCAAGCACAAACCCAAAGGCTTGGATCCAAGGCAATATGTATTTTGTTCTTTTAATTTTACCACCCAATTAAAACATTCCAAATGATTATACATTAAGACCTTGCCTAGAACAAAATGAAGTATAGACTCATAGAATAGTCTGGATCAGAAAGGACAACCAAAGGTCATCCAGTCCAACCCCCCCTGCACTCAGCAGGGACATCCTCCACTGGATCAGGTTGCTCAGAGCCTTGTCAGGCCTGACCTTGAATATCTCCAAGGATGGGGCCTCAACTACCTCCCTGGGCAACCTGTTGCAGTGTTCCACCACCCTCATGGTGCAGAACTTGGTCCTAACATCCAATCTAAATCACTTCTCTCATTTCAGACCACCTCCCCTCATCCTCTCACTGCAGGCCTTTGCAAACAGTCCCCCTGCAGCCTTCTTGTAGAACCTTCAGGTGCTGGAAGGCTGCTATTAGGTCTCCCCAGAGCCTTCTGTTCTTCAGGCTGAACAACCCCAGCTCCTTCAATCAAATCCCACAACAAAATCTATTTAAGATCCAAAAAAAAGGTCTCATTGCAACTATTTTTGACAGACATGCCACATATATATTAAACAAACAATCAATTTAGCAGAATATGGAATGAGAAGTTCTAGTTTTCCCCAGACAAACAGCCCTGTGGTGAGAAATATAAACATTAGAACACTATTAACTATAACTGTCAAAATATAACAATAGTAATGCTGTTCAGACAAGTAGGAATCAAGTGAGTTAGGAAAATAAACACAGAATTAAGTATGTGATTTTAGGTAGGCATTAGATCATAGAATCCTAGGTTGGCAGGGACCTCAGAGATCACAGTATCACAAAGGTTGGAAGAGACCTCAAAGATCACTGAGTCCAAACTGTCACCACAGACCTCATGACTAGACCATGGCACCAAGTGCCACGTCCAATCCCCTCTTGAACACCTCCAGGGATGGTGACTCCACCACCTCCCTGGGCAGCCTGTTCCAAGGCCTGACCACTCTAGCAGCAAAGACGTTTTTTCTAATTTTGCACCTAACCCTCCCTCCCCTGGCACAATTTCAGGCCATTCCTCTCCTTCTATTCAATTCTCATTCCATTCCATCATCTGATATAATGTAGAAGAGACCAACCCCCACCTCACTCCAACCTCCTTTCAGGAAGCTGGAGAGCAATGAGGTCTCCTCTCAGCCTCCTCTTCTCCCAGGTCCCTCAGCTGCTTCTCACCAGCCCTGTCTTCCACACCCTTCACCATCTGTGCTGCCCTTCTCTTGACACACTCCAACACCTCAATGTCCTTCCTGTAGTGATGGACCCAAACCTGAACCTAGCATTCAAGGTGCAGCCTCACCAGTGCTGAGTACAGGGGCATGGTCACTTTGCTACTCCTGCTGGCCACACATTCAGGCCAGGATGCTGGTGGCTTTATTGGCCAGCTGACCACACTGCTGGCTCATCTTCAGCTGCCTGTCCAGAATCTCATTCCATCTTTTTTTGTCATAACAGGTAGTGTCCTCTCTAAAGACAAAAATCAGTGGCAGTATTTATTATAGGATATCATTTGTGGTAAATGATCTCTTTTTTAAGACTTCTTGATGAAGGAATTGCCAGGGGGAAGAAATGAAATAAACAAACAGCCACAAATCTTACAATTCAAAACCAAAACCTGCTGAAATATCTCACAGAAAAATTTTGTCAAGATACATTTTATGTCTGTGTTGTTTTGTGTTTGATGTCTGCTCAGCCAGAAGATTCTTCAGGGACTAACCCTAGCGAAAATAATCCAGAGCTCCACATAGCTTTTAAACTGTACATGGGGTGCAGGGCACCTCATGTTCTCTGTAGTCTTTGTTCTGTCAGATTTATTTATCCCAATTGTTTAACCTTCCCTGGATCCCCATGGATTATAGCTTGAGATGCAGATCTAATCAGTGTTTTAATGAGAAAATAATGAAACTAGCGTTGCAGAGATTACAGGAGATCACTAGCCTGACACAGTGAGAGTGTGAGGAGGGCTTCTTCCTGGTTTCAGGAGAACACATTTAAAATGATAAAGATGCTTCAAAGCATCCCACAGAGGAGTCTGCAGAGATGCATGTTGGCCAGTCTCTAGCTGGATTGATGTGGCACAAAGACACCAGTCAAGTTTCTCCCCGTCCTCTTGTTATTCTCTAGTGGTGCAAGAGGTCTTCTGCTGTTAAAGCTCCAGCAGCCTTTCCTGCAGTGGCTGAAGAGTGTCCAAAGCTGCAACATCTGGTGTGAAAACCACGACACACATGGGAAATCAGAGAAAATGAGGTCTGATTTTTGTTATGGGGGCACAAGATTTTGTTAAGAGGATCTTACTGCAAAGCTTGATGAACCCATCAAGTACCAGAGTGGATGCACCACTAAATTCCCCTGTGCTGTTGCTAACCACAGACATGGACCTGTGGAAGTAGTTCCCACCTTTCCACAGACCTTTACAGTTAAAAGCTGCTCTCTTTCCTTATTCTTGTCAGGCTTTATTCAGTAGACCCAAGTCATTGCTGTGTTCATGTCACTGTGCTTGCATTTCTCCTCAGAGCTTTGAGTGACAGCTTGAACAACTGTGAACAACAAATCTCTAGACTCTTTTGCCCTCCTTCAAAGCTGTGTTAAAATACTTTGTTATTTATATTTAATCTGCTTTCTGTGGGGTTTGATTTAATGCAATGGCTTTTTGAAATCTGGGGCCTGTGGGATCACATGCCTTCACTTGGGGAGAAATTGAGAATGCAATCATGAACTCCTGGATTTTGTTGATTCTGTGAGTGTAGAAGTGATTCACCTTCTCAGTGGTTCCAGACAGCAGCCATCACATGCAAGTGCTGTCTGTAAGACTGGGGCTCAATGAAACCTAAAAATTAGGCTTGAAAATTTGACACCAACTATATTTGACTTCAATGCTCTCTACAGCTCCCTGAAAGGAAGGAGATTGGTCTCTTCTTCCTAGCATCAGGTGGCAGGAGGAGGTGGTGGAGTCACCATCCCTGGAGGTGTTGAAGAACGGTGTGGCCATGGCACTTGGATACATAGTATAATGGCCATGGTGGTGTTGGGTTGGTGGTTGGACTCCATGAGCTTTTCCAACTGAAACAATTCTACAATTCTGTGATTCTTTTAGGATTACATTTGAAGGGGGCTTCAGAAAATTAACCTGTAGTATCACCAGATGCTAAGGAAGCAGCACTCTGGATGGATGGGAGAGCACAGAGGCACAGGAATCCAATACACAGAAGTGCTAACATCTCTTTCCAGGGAGTTTTGGACCAGTGAGCCCATAGCAATGAAGTAGACAAAAAGTCCTACTTAGAAATGCATGAAGGAATTCTGGTAGATAGGAAGAGTCTACACATTTGACATCCTAATCAACCTGCTGAAGGTGTTTTCTACAGTGACCACTGCAAACAGAAATGGAACAATATACAAAGTGAGACAATGCCAAGCTCATTTCTCTTTCTGCCCTGCAGCTGGGTTGACAGCCACACACAGTCAGTGACAGCCCTAAGACTCTGAACTACTTCCTCCCTCTCCACTGTTCCCCTGGCAGATTTCCTTGGGCCTCAACTGATTTGCTGCCCTTTCTCTTCCTGATCTAGCACCACCTCAATCCCCACAGTTTTCTCTCTGCCGCCTCTCAAAGGCCCCTGACCTCTCAGATCACTCAGCCCCTGCCTTTTCTGCAGTTTCTGGCTTCTGTTGTCATTTCCTCCAGAGACAACTGACCCATTTATAAACTAAGCTCTCAAAAGGCAAAAGGAAAAGTAAAGCCACTTAATTTAGAGTTTGGCAGGAAAGTTGATGAGAGGATGGCACTGATGGCTGAACAAACACAACATTAAGCAAGTGATTTAGATTGGATATTAGGAAAAAAAATCTTCACTGCAAGAGTGGTCAAGCATTGGAACAGGCTGCCCAGGGAGGTGGTGGAGGAGTCACCATCCCTGAAGGTGTCCAAGAAACATATGGCCATGGTAGCTGAGGACATGGTTTAATAGCCAGTGGTAATGGGTTGATGGTTGGACTCAACAATCTTAGAGGTCTTTGTCAGGCAAAACAATTCTGCTCCAACCTTCCTCCCATGGGCAGGGACACTGCTCAACTAGACTTGGCTGCTCAAGGCCTCCTCCAACCTGGACTTCAACATCCCCCAAGGAGAAGGAATCCACAACCTCCCTGGGCAGCCTATTCCAGAGTCTCACCACCCTCAGATTGAAAAACTTCTTCCTAAGATCCCTTCTTTCCTAAGATCCCCATTTCCCCTTGTCCTGTCTCTAGACACCATCATGAAAAGTCCCTCTGCAGCCTTCCTGTAGGAACCCTTCAGCTATTGGAAGGCAGTTCTAACATCCTCTCTTCTCCAGGCTGAACAACCCCAGCTCCCTCAGTCTATCCTCATAGCAGAGGTACTCTAGCCTTCAAATCCTCTGGACTCCAGCAGCTGTGTCCTTCTTATGCTGGGGACACCAGAACTGGAGGCAGTATTCAAGAGGGGGGTCTCACCAGAGCAGAGTAAAGAGGATCAGAGTAAAGCTTCATAAAAGCCCTTTTGAATTTCTCAATAAAAGAGATCTGCAAAGTCCCATTCTTCTATCCCAGGAGATATTGAACTGAGGTCTCTTCCTTTCAGATCTGCTCTAGAAGCATCTGGCTTTTTCTTTACCCAAGAGGAGAGGATCCAAAGAGGAGAAAAACAGCTAGACAAAATATATAAGTTATAAATTCTAGGTTAATAAATGTGCTTTCTGTGGGTGATTCATGAGCTTTTGTGATTACATTCAATTATTTTTCAACAGCTCATGCTTCATTTCATCAAGAATTTCAATCAATGCCAACTGATTAATTATCATTCTACCAGTAGCCTTTTGTCTAATAAACAGTCATAATGAGCATGTTCATCCTTGGCATGTGTAAATGTCAGTGATGTACTAATGCTTTTAGAACTGGATGCTGGAGGTAGTCATTCTTTAGATCTGTTTCTGAGGAGGCAGAAAAGCAATCTCCTACCTTTTGCTTCCTCTGCCCATCCAAAATAAAAGCTGCAGTCAAGCAGCAGGACAGGGCCCAATGTCTTCCTTCAAAAGAATGCCACTGTGCCACGGTGAAATACTGTTATAAACCCACTGTCTTTGCCTTGATTTTTGCAGGGCAGTTTGCTCAGTGCATCCTGGACGTTTTCAGGGTGGCTTTTCCTCCCTTGTGTCAAGCATTCAGGTATGGCCTCACTCTGCCAAAAGCAGGATCCCCACAAACAAAAGGAAGCCTGCAGAGTTGTGTCTTTGTGTGACAGAAGAGGATGACAGTAGAGCCCTTTCTCTTTCTCTTCCCAAGCCAAGGCTGGAGATATGAATCACAGGAAGGTGTTGTAGAAATGAGAGAGCTGCCTTATGGCTCAAAACCACTCTGCTCTTCTATACCTTTGAACAGATGGTTCATTTAAGTGCTGGCACTCTAGCTTGACTAATTGCTTTAGACCTTCCATTTTTTTGCTGTATTTGGGTAAGAAGTGGGCAGCCCTGCCCACACAGCTCTAGGAACATATGAATTGTAAATAAACCCAGAATATGGGATGGGAAACCATGTCTAATTGCACATAGGGGGGTTTGAATTCTCACAAAGTGCAGGAAGGGGAAGCAATAATGGCTGGCTGCATTTGAGTTTGGGAAGCCAGTAATATTTCTAGCCTTGCATCTGTGGTGTGACACCAAAGGCTTCCTGCCCTTTTAGGGTGGATGCTCATGGAAGAGCAGGAGAGAGGTGCAGGGATAATTCCCCACAATGTTCCCCAGACTCCCTTGACTTGTGACTCAGGGACTTTCTGTACTAGATGTAATGTGCATGTGGGACAGAAGGTATCACTTAGCTGGCCATTGTATGAGGAAGTTAAATGTTAATGCTGAACACACCAGATCTTTTTCTACAACCACTAGTCCTTCCTGAGAAGGGGCAGGATCCACCGCTCTTTGCTTCTTCAAATTAGGTACAGTTGACAGATCTTTTTTATATCCTTCTTCAGCCATCTGTCTTCAAGGCAGAAGACTCTCTACTGATAGGAACAGGTTCTTTACCATGAGGCTGGTGCAACACTGCAGCAGGCTGCCCAGGGTGGTCGTTGAGGCCCCATCCCTGGAGATATTCAAGGTTAGGCTGGACAAGGCCCTGAGCAACCTGATCCAGTGGAGGATGTCCCTGCTACTGCAGGGGAGTTAGACTAGATGACCTTTGGGAGTCCCTTCCAACCCAAACCATTCTATGATATATTATGATCAAGTCAAAATGCTCTTTTTCATAGATCTGGAGAGAATTCAGTTTCTCTGGTCTCATTTCTGTACTCCTATTGTGAGGGTGCTACATAAAGACCTAAGGTATGTCATGCAAAGAGCATTTGGATGTATTTATGTTAAGTGCAAGATGAGTGAGGATTACTCTCATGCATCACCTGTGCACCCTGTGCTATTTGAATTAGAGCTGGATGCTGCAGGATTTAGAGGATAAAGGAGACAGTGGGAGAAATCATGCCAAAGGTAGTCAGTAAAATGGGAAACCTACACATACATCATGCACTCTGGAAGAAAATAATCCTTTTTGTATCTAAATAGTTGGTAAGTGTGAATGCTCCTAGCCAAGTGCTGAGTGAATAGATCTATGTGCACTGTAAATGCAAGACTTCAGTCCCTCACAACAATGCAAACAGCCTTTGAAAGACTTTTTTTATACAGCAGGGCTGTTTCTAACGTTTAAGGTTCCTGCTCAGATGAAAGCAGTGTCCAGTGCTTAGAAGGAAGCCAGTGAGATAATGTTACAGGAGGCTTCCTTAGATTGTTTGTTGAATATCTCTCTCCCTGAACACTGAGCATAAACAAGTTCAAACACAACTTGTTAAGCATCCTCCTCCTTTCCTTTCTTGGTTCAGCAGTGGTATTTTAGCCAGTCTATCAGTACTGCTGTGCTGAATGGAGTTCAGTGGCAGGAAAACATCAGGGTGCCTCCTGCATGGTGCAGTACCCAGAATAGGGACTCTTCACATCAGCAGTCTGTCTGCACTGAGCATAGGAGAGGAGAACAAATATCTCTGCCTCAGATCTAATAGGGGAAGGAGAGGAGGAAGGAGGAATAAGTGAGATGATATCTGAAAGTATTTTCAAGAAGGGTTACTGCTGTGAGGTAGACTATCCAAGATAAATATTTCATTTCAGAGCAAATCACCTTTCACAATGGATAAAAATATTAGGAGCTCTGGAATGGCTGCAATGGTGATTCTCTGCTGAGTTTCTGCTCTCCCCTGTATTTCTTATCACTTGTATATATTGATAAAAACACGCTGGGGATTGGTAGCTGAAGCACTTAAGCATGATAAATACCCTGCCTATTATCTGAAAAGGATGGTATCTAGCAGATAATCTCACAATATTAAAATACATAACAGTGTTGTATAACATGCATTTACACTCTGACGTGGCACAGTAAGAGCAGGTCTTAATAGTGGCAGGAACACAGACTCCTAGAATGGCTCAGGTTGGAAGGGACCTCAGAGATACCTACTCCAACCTCCCTGCCATGAGCAGAGATGCCTCTCAACTAGACTCAGCTGCTTAAGGCCTCTTCCAACCTGGTCTTCAATATGCCCAGGCAGGAGGTATCCTCAACCTCACAGTAAGCTGTCCCCATCACCCCTTGTCTTTTCCATGGGATTCCTTGTAAGAAGGGAGTCTCCATCCTCCTGGCAGCAACACTTTCTGTACTGGCCCATGCTGATAAGGTCTGCCCTAAGCCTTCACTTCCCAAAGCTGGACAAAGCCAGAATTTCAGAACCCTAAACCTGTCAGGTGCAGAACAGACACTGGAAACTGGCTGGGTAGGCAGGCTGTTGGGAAAGAGGAGCAACTCAGCCACTGAATCACAAGACACCTCTGATTTGTGGGGGGGGATTTTGGGGGCTCATATCTGACCACCCTAACCAACCTATCATCCAACACCATCTAATCAACTAAACCATGCAACCAAGCACCCTATCAAGTCTTCTCCTCAAAACTTCCAGTGATGGTGACTCCCCCACCTCCCCAGGCAGCCCATTCCAATGGGCAATCACTCTCTCTGTATAGAACTTCCTAACATCCAGCCTAAACCTCCCCTGGTGCAGCTTGAGACTGTGTCCTCTTGTTCTGGTGCTGGCTGCCTCGGAGAAGAGACCAACCTCTGCCTGTCTACAACCTCCCTTCAGGTAGTTGTAGAGAGCAATAAGGTCACCCCTGAGTCTCCTCCTCCCAGAACTGGACACAGGACTCAAGGTGTGGCCTAACCAGTGCAGTGTACAGGGGCAGAATGACCTCCCTGCTCCTGCTGGCCACACTGTTCTTGATGCAGGCCAGGATGCCATTGGCCCTCTTGGCTGCCTGGGCACACTGCAGGCTCATGTTCAGCCTACCATCGACCAGTAACCCCAGGTCGCTCTCTGCCTGGCTGCTCTCCATCCACTCTGACCCCAGCCTGTAGCAATGTGTGGGGTTGCTGTGGCCAGTGTGCAGAACCCAGCACTTGGATGTGTTCAATCTCATGCCGTTGGACTCTGCCCATCCATCACTGAGCTTGCTGTGCCTGTAGCTCTGCTCGCTGTGAAGGGCATGGAGCAGTCCTGCTTATGGGTACGTCTTGGATGGGCTAGGCTGGTGTACATGCTTTACTTTAATTTCTTTATCACCACCTTCCTGACTCAGAACACTGTTATGAAGATAAACTATTTGGAAAACCACAAAGTGTTACAGTGATGAGGATCATTTCCTAAGCTCCAGCCCTCTGATCATCTCCCTGGCCTCCTCTGGACCTACTCCAACATTTCAATGTCCTTATGCTGCCCTGGTTCTTGCACATTAGACAGGCAGCCCACCCGTAGCTGTTGAAGCTATAGAGTGCATTAGCCAGGCAAGAGAGTGCACCCAGGCTATCTGATCACAGCCTGGACGTGCTGGTGCATTGCCAAGCACAAGGTAGCTCTAAAGCAGTCAGATCTGGATTCCTCAAGCACAAGCCAACACCATGCTCTTGAACTGGCACCCAATTAAAACGCAGCTGCTGAAAATTTAATCTTGTAGGCAAGCTGTATCACAAAGTGGCCTGACATGGCTGGTCTGGAATTATTTGAAGCAGGCAGAGTTAATAATAGAAGAGGGTTTGTATGGTTACCCCAGTTGAGCACAGATCAAATGCCTGTAAACGCATCCCAATTTGCTCGCAGGACGAGCGCTTCCTCCCATCCTGCTGCTGGAGCCTGACCAGAAGAGAGAACTTCCTCACTTCAGACCCTGCTCCTGCAGCTGCTGGGTTTTATCTCTGCCATGCTAAAAACACTTCGGCGCTTTTGACTCTAAAAGGAGACCGTCATTAGCACGGCTTAGTACTTTAGGTAGAACAATAGTTAAAAGAAAGCAACAACAAAAGCCACAAACGAACAAACAAAACCCCACAACAAACTCACAAACCTCAACTATCCTCTTCCAACACGGAGGAGGGGGCTTGACCTTGGAACTAACAGCCAGGTTCTGTGCCCCAGGAGCAGCTTGGAGGAGCCAAAGCAGCATCTCCTTCAGCGTTCTGCAGCAGAGCCCAACAGCCTGCTGCCACCTCACGCAGCCGGGCTGGCGTGCAGAGACACTGCCGAACCTGGGTTTGCCGTGCCCGAATCTTAAGCCTTAACAGACTTAACAGCGAAGGTATAGAGATCTTGAGAGGCTTGACAAATCCTTGTAGGAATTATGTCACTAATTCTTCCTATCCATTTACATCACAGACATCTGTTTAGCTGGAGCCTCGCAGCTTGATTAATTCATTTATTATTTCAAATGGATTCAAAATAGGATAACTGACATTTTGGATTGCAGCTCTTCACCAGTTTGACATTACCATGCATTTTAATCACCATCAATACCTCGAGCTGGGGACTGAAGAGAGAGCTAAGGCAGTGTTTCAGTCCAGACACAGAACAGAACTAGACACTTGAATCACACTGGTTCCAGGGGACAGTATCAATTCAGTTCTGAAGATGCTTGCATCAAATTAAAAAGCACTCTTCAACACTCTTTAAAAGGAATGGGCCAAGTGCAGCACTCCTACTCATTTGCTGTTAAACTCACCTTAACATAGACAGGGAGGACAACTCTCCCCAACTGCCAACCAACCAAAGCTGAAGTCATACAGGGATTAGAGTTTGGCCGTGTGCAGAGGGGGCTCTCCCCTTCCACGGCAGTGGGGTTAGCTCAGAGCTGCCAGACTTACATTAAAAATAAACCAACACAAACCCCCACACACACCTCCCCACACCCCATCCCACATCTTCCAAAGTGACTCAGGAAGGAATGCTGACTGTAGGCTTTAGGCACAGTGTGTTTACATCTCGCCTTTGAGTCGCCCTGAGTCAGTCTTCCTTTGGTGAAACCCAAGTACATTCTTCAGGAAAACCTTCAGCTTTCACTCATGGATAGTTCCACCCTGGACTGACTTTTTTTTCCCCCCCCCCAAGGAGAGTTTATGAGCACAAATCCACCTCCTACTTGCTATGACTAACTTAACACTGTCACAAATTGTCTTTAAAGCTGACTTGATAACCATGCCAATTAACCATCATGTAACAGAGATGTATATGCCCTCATTTACTGTTCATTATTTAAAGTGGGAAAACAGAACTCTTCAAGTATAACCTTTAAATAGCAAAATCCAAGAAGCTTTTGTTGAGTGTGTTGTGCTCTCATCAGGTTCTTCATGAAAATGTAACAACATACTGGAATTAAATTGCAGAGCTAAGGACAGAGAGACGTCAAGTGTTGGCTGCACAAAATATTCCATGCCATCCCTACTACATCTAATGAATTCAGATATAAATTAGATAGTTAGCATGTTATTAAAGCATGTTAATGAGTAAACAGAACTACACAAACACCAACTGTGCACTGAACACAACTGGGGAGAAAAGGAGTTCAAGGGGGTTGCTTCCCGATTAGGTATGCAGCTTTGCAATCAGAGTGCAAACCAATTCTGCCTGATACTTAGGGCTGGAAAATGTAACAAGCAGGCACCCACCATGCATAAAATGCCAGCTTCTCTCTTGCCTAGCAAGCTGGGAAGTTATAGCCCCAGCACCCTTCCCATCACCTGCACACCCACACAAAATCCCTTTGTAGCAATGCACTGGCATCACCCAAAGTAGAGAGAACTCACCACCTCCATGAGCCATTGGGCTGCTGGACCTCTACAAGATAACATTAAGTAATCCTCAAGCACGCCAAACTTCCATTCTTTTGTGAGAAGGCCAAGAGTGCAGGAGTGCGAGCCACAAGAGGGCTTCTAAAGCAGAAACAGGATCACAATCCTGCACAGCCACTTCCTACAGGCCTGTTCCATGAGGCCAGCAGCCACTCACGCTATCGATCTTCCCTTCTTCCTAGCTCTCCTTTCTGCAGACACCTCGCAGCTCGATCACAGCTAACAACATTAGAGCCAAGCAGCAGTGATGCTGTGATCATGACAGCTGGAGAACTTCACACTGTGTATTATATTTTCCTCTAATCACTGTTTCCCCACAGTAATAACTGAGATGCGCTATCTTTTACCATTAAGAGATGGTAGTCAGGTTAAACACGTTTCTGCATTACAGGAAGCAAATGGAAGGTCCCTGGGTATATTTTCCTGCCTCTTCTCTTACAATAAAGATTTATTATCCAATGACACAATCTTAATGCTGTAACTTTCAATAGCCCTGACCTTTTAATGTTCTTCACTTTCAGCTCTAAATTCCAGGCTTGCTGTCCCTGAGTCCAGGGATTCTTGGCTGGTGTGGGTTTTTTCCTTTAAATTCAGGGCCACAGATCACTTTCAAACTTGTAAAAACAAGTAATAATCCATTCTGCTTCCAACTTTGTTCAGCAAGAGTGCAAATCACTTCTGGGCAGAAAGGTTGGCTGACAGCAAGATAAAACATGTTCTCCAAGGCTAACTGATTGTGGTTTGAAGATACTGTTAATGAGTATCTGACTCTCTGTCCACTGGGTATACTTTAAGCATGTTTGCTTCTACATCTCTCTTAAAATGACTACATAGTGCCAGTTAAATATTTCCATGCTGGGTGCTACAGAGAAGCTCCAGTGATGGGTGCTTACACAGAAACCTCATAAGAGAGGCCTAGGAGTCAAGACATGAGGTTTTGTGTAGCAGCCATAAAATTCCTTGGGTTTCTATTCCCCAGCTGAAGGGAAGTTTGATAACAGCATCAACATATCCTAACAGAAAAATCATGCAGACCTTAGCATGGAAATAGGTGGGTGGAAAACAGCTGAGGTGTTCTCTTCTAGTCAAAAAAACCCCAATGACAAATAACTCAACATTTACAAGTATTTCTTAAAGAGTTTACTAGGTAACAGCACTGTGCAATTTGCAGTGCTGCAAATGGAGTTATTTCACCAAATTCTTCCAGGCAGTCAGTTTAAATCTAAAAGCATCTCACAGAGTCCAGATGGAAACCTCACCACCAAGTGACAGCAAAATCTGGGAGTGAAGAGGTTGTCATTGCTGCTTACATCAAGGCCAGGCAGAAGGTTAGCAGTTTGCTCACTTCCCAGTTCATTTCTTCATAGCCACAGGCTGCCAGGTGTTCTTTGCTTCTTCCCAAGGGAAGGCTCTCATGGCAACAACTCTGTGTTGATCCCAAAGCCACCTGTCAGTTGTGGACACAACAGAGGTGCCAGGGCTGGCAATCCTCTGCTTTCCCCAAAGGCTGAAGGAACAGCAGTCCTCCCAAACCAACACTTCTCCCTTTCTCTCCAGCTGCTACACACACATGCTCACTGGGGCATCTGGGTTTGCCAGGTGTGCACCTCACCCGCTGGATCCAGTGCCAGGAAACAGCACGGAGCCTGCTCAGCCGCTGCTACCTTAGCAGATGCCTCACATTCGGGCCAAAAATCAAATTCTCTTTGATGCATCAAATGGGGAAGTTGCTACCAGGGGCAACAAAGTATCAGTAATACAAACTTCTTTCTTTCTTTGTGGCTAGAATTGACTAGATTTGATTAGATTTAGGAAAAGCTAGTCCACTCTTTGGAGCTACATATTTTGTTTACATACATATTACACCCTGAGCTTGCAATTCCCTTTGACACAATGAAGCTGCCTATTGTTAATACTCATCATGGCCATGTTCTTTCTTCAGGAAAGACCTTTAGTTAAACCCCTGGTCATTGTGAGTGAAACATCATCTTAAATCACCAATGGAAATTGAATATTGAATTTTCATTTAATGGTCTACTAACCTCAGCTGATAGTTTTCTTTTATGTGCACCTTAAACTATAGGCATAGCAGAACACCACCCTCCAATTAAATATTGCCTGAAGATGTCCTCTACAGCCTTGCATCTCGTGGCTCTGAGAGAGCCATACAATGACCAACTTCAGAAGCAGTCATTTTTTTGTCACCCTGTTTTGTCATCCTGTCATTGGAACAGGCTGCCCAGGGAGGTGGTGGAGTCACCATTCCTGGAGGTGTTCAAGAAATGTGTGGAGATGGCACTTTGGGACATGCTTTAATGGTCATGGTGGTCTTATGTTGATGGTTGGTCTCTTCCAAGCCAATCTTATGGTTCTCTTCTCACTGGTTTGTTTGCATTGCTGTGGAATGCAGCTCTAAGGGGAGTTAGCCAAATCAACCAGCACGACACCACAGATAACTTGCAGAAATGCAACATATTGCCTTCTTTTCAATTAGAATGTTTTCAGAATTAATTGGGTTCTAATAGTGACACTGTGCACTGAGTAATTGAGTGAAAATTGCTGTTACACAGAGGCTGCCATCACTACATAATTAGTGCACCAGCAGCCCCTACTTAAGGCATGAATCTTCTGTCCATGCAAATGCCGGGGTCAGGCAGTTAAAGTGGCCTCTGAAAATCAAGACAGCACTTCTCTGCTGGCTTGCATTTATGCAACAAAACAGGCATCTTCCTGGGGGGACAAACAGGTTGGGGTGACAGGCAGTGGAGCAGCAGCAGCTCAGAAGGCCAAGCAGTCAGGGCTGCCTGCCATGCTGCTGAAAGCTCAGACTCCCAGTCCCACCACGCAGCCTGGCTCTACCTTCTCTCTTCAGCTCCCCACATAACTCTTCTGCCTAAACGTTACCAGGTGTTGGCACCCTTGAGCTTGTTTTCTTTAGCTTTGGTTCTTATGCCTGCCTTGTGCCATTTCAATTGCTATTTCTCATTTGGAAATATCTTTTATTCTAAAGGAGTTTCTTGTCCCACAGAGGATGAGATCACATCATTTCATCTCAGCATTTTTGTTTTGACAAAACACAGTTAATTCTAAGAGCCTGCAAGGAATTTCCATGGTACCTAGCACAAAATTATCCAGCTTGGTTCCATTTTAGGGTAGGGTAAATCTCCAAGGCCTTTAGATACTTCAGCAAAGCTAATAGTTGGTGGCACTGGTCTGGAAATTATTTTTGAGATCCCTGAACTTCTTGGTCTACATAATTATGTAAAAAGCATTAAATGAACTGTTTCTCATGCCAGCAACATCTATCAGCCTTCTTCAATTCAATTCCCACAGAATTCACTTTGAAGTGGCCAGCAGAAGCAGAACAGGATATTGGAAAACTCGTATTAGCAGAAGCCAGGCTCTGCTAGGCATAGCAGAGCCCCATCAAGATCAAACCATTTCAATACCACATTATTCTCCAACTCATTTGTATATTTTCAAAGAGCAGCCTGGATGTTGCTTCACTTTCTTCCCTGCCCCTGCCAAATCAAAGTTTCGCCCATCTCCAAAGGATAGAAAAACAAACAAACAAACAAACCCACCACAAACTGATTTCATCATCCTCCAGGCAGGGCAAACAAAGCAGAGTGATTTTGACAGGAAGAAAAGCTAATGGCTTTTGGAGCATACAGAAATTCACTTAATGCCCAAAGCACACCACCTCAAACCACTGACCCATTTACTAGGAGTGGTGTCAAATTAAATACAAGAACAAAAATATTCTCATTCCCAAAGCACCTTTTTTTTTTGTTCCAGGTTGATTCAGAAGATTAAACACAAATTCATTTACTCCATCCCTCCATCAATATAGCAATTATTACACACAGCAGGAATTTAATCACTCTTGTGACACATGTGGGCTACGCAGACCACTTGTTGGGTCAACTTTCACATAGGCTACACGTGAACAAGAGGTCCCACCATGCACTGTGGATGCCCCATCCCAGGAGACTGGATGAGGCCTTGAGCAACCTGGGCTAGTGGCAGGTGTCTCTGCCTATGGCATGGGGTTGGAACTCGATGATCTTGAAGGTCCTTTCCAATCCAAACCATTCCATGAATCTTCCTCCCACAGGCTGGTCAGTTAGTCTAAACCCAGTGTCTGCTGCTACCCAAAGCACAAACACCAGCATGCCCAAAAGCAGCATGCCAGGCAAACTCATCAGAATGAGTGGCAACAGGAGGGACACCAGGTTAGCAGAAAACCAGCCTTGCAGCAAGTTAGGAGATTCAACAGGGCAACAAGGCTGGTGAGAGGCCTTGAACACAAGCCCTATGAGGAGAGGCTGAGGAAGCTGGGGTTGTTTAGCCTGGAGAAGAGGAGGCTCAGGGGTGACCTCATTGCCCTCTACAACTACCTGAAAGGTGGTTGTAGCCAGGAAGGGGTTGGCCTCTTCTCCCAGGCAACCAGCACCAGAACAAGGGGACACAGTCTCAAGCTGCACCAGGGGAGGTTTAGACTCAAGGTGAGGAGGAAGTTCTTCACCGAGCGAGTCATTCGTCATTGGAACGGGTTATCCAGGGAGGTGGTTGAGTCATCAACCCTGGAGGCGTTCAAGGGGAGATTGGACGTGGCACTTGGTGCCATGGTCTAGGCATGGGGTCTGTGTTGATAGGTTGGACTCGATGATCCTCGAGGTCCTTTCCAACCTAAGTGATACTGTGATACTGTGAACAAGGTCAAGTGTCAAGTGCTGTCCTAGGCCACAGCAAGCCCATGCCCACACAGGCTTGGGGCAGAGTGGCGGTGAGCTGCTTCGTAGAGAAGGGCCTGGGGGTGCAACTCAGGAAAAAATGGATTATTAACTTTCAACAAGCTAGTGAAAATAGATTATATCATGGGAGGGACAAACAGGGTCATTTGTGTCTAAAGCATCTACACTCCATCAGGTCTGCTTGTCATCATAAAGAAAAGAAAGCTCTACAGGTAACAATCACACAAGGTCAACTCAGAACTGCTCTGGTGAGACCTCACCCAGAGTACTATGTCCAGCTCTGGGGTTCCCAGCACAAGAAGGACATGAACCTGCTGAAGTGGGTACAGAGGAGGCCACAAAGATGAGCAGAGGACTGGAGCACCTTGACTATGAAGACAGGCTGAAAGAATTGGAGTTATTCAGCCTGGAGAAAAGAAAGCTCCAGGGACACCTTAGAGCTGCACTTCAATATCTGAAGGGGACCTACAGAAAGGCTGTGGAGGGACTGTTGAGAAGGGCTTGTGGTGATAAGATGAGGGGCAATGGTTTGATACTGGAGCAGGGTAGATTTAGGTTGGACATCAGGAGGAAGTTCTTCACAATGAGAATGGTGAAATACTGCAACAGGTTGCCCAGGGATCTGGTTGAGACCCTGTTCCTGGAGACATTCAAGGTCAAACTTGATGCGGTCCTGAGCAATCTGAGTTGAAGATATCCCTGCTGACTGCAAGGGAGTTGGACAAGATGACCTTTGAGAGTCACTTCCAACCTGATGCAATGTGTGAGTCTGTCAATTGTGGGTATGGCACAAATATTTCTTAGAGAAAAGACCAAAAGCATGAAGCCCCTCCCTACCCTCCATGGGGTTTTAAATACAACAAACTGGAGATTTTGGTGCTGTAAATCCTTGACTCCAGTGAAGAGCTTTGACAGGGAGATAACAGATTCAGTATCAAAAAAATCTGCCAACAGACACCCACTGAAATGCTCACCAATGGCTGTGAAATTAGCAAATCACAGCTGAGGAATTATTTTTACCAAAGGGGTACTATCAACAGTGATTCCACTGATGTTTGAGCTTGAAATAGACACCTCTGCTGGAAGCACATGCCAACACTGCTTTTATTTTCCAGTCTCACTGAACATTGGGCTCCCCACTGTGCATGGATCTTATTTCTAGTGCTGCTCAAGCAGAGACCTTCCAAGTCTGTGGTAGCCTTGAACCACTGGTCTGCTTGGGTTTGCTACAAGAACATTAAGCAGTTCTCATCCTGTTTACTTTGAAGCTTATTGCAGCACTCTGTTTCTTCTGGACATATCCTCCTTCTCATTTTTCCTTTTAATCCTACATAATTATGTTTGGGATGGTCGAACAGCAGTACCTACAGAGCTGATGCAACTACAGAAAGGTGCTGTCTGCAAAGAGCAGTGCAAAAGCAGCCAGCAGCTGTTGCCAGAGCTGGGCAGCAGCTTGCTCTGCTTTCAAACGTGCCATTAATTAAAACAGCAGAGAGAGACTGCTCTGGAGAATCAGTTCATTGATTATAGATATCCTTTCAGAATGAGCTTTAGAGGGGATACTACACTTCCTAATAATGACTGGGAAATGTTAAGGTGCCAATCTAGACAAAATATGCACATGAAAAGCTTCCTAAAGGCAGTACCACAGCAGCTGTTTGTAAACCAGGAGTCACCTGGACTGTAAAAGGTAAACTAATAAAAATCCACCTGCAAGTCCACTCTTGTTCCTCTTTCTGCAGTTCTGAAAGGTACACCATCAGGGCATCAACCATCCACCTATAAACACTTAAAAATACAGACACACAAGCAAGTAATGATTTGTGGAAATTCTGAAGCAACCCTCCTGAGTGCATCTTTCTTCTGTAGCTATGCCTTGGGGCCACGATAATCAGCATGAGAAGCACAGAACAGATTTAAGAGCTTTCATCTCAAAGCTGATTTGTATTCTCCCACTTATGTACAGTTCCAACACAGGTCTGCACCATCCTGTGCTGGAGTGCTACTGTAATGTATTTCTCCAGAATTCAAAGCAGGTAACCCTACCACCTCCAAGCAAGCCTTCTGGAAGGGTAGCAAAGAGCAGAGGACACTGTTGACTTGTTTTATCCTCCTTGTTTCCCTCAAAGGTTGTTCTGGGACTACACTCACTTAATTCTTCCACTATACAGGAGCATTGAGGAGAAAAGAAAACCAAACTACTGCACAGTAATTTATAATAAATCACTCCTGAACCCATTGACTTCGTCTTCATTACAATCTAATACTACAAAGATTTCTACAGGCTTAGTGGGTATAAGGATTTGCCCAAGGGCTGAATGTTATCAGAGATGGGACTGAATAAAAACACAACTAGCTTGTTAATGCTGCTACACAGAAGCACAGGAGCAGCTCTTAATAATGGTGAAACTCCTGGGAAAAGATGGGATTTTTTTTTCTCACTAGCTCTTCTCAGCAAGTCAAGACCTTGCCTCATTCAATCTGCTTTTCACAGGGATATTCCCCCTGATTTGAGGAAAATGCCTGGTTTAGCCTAGGGAAAGTTTGATTCCCCAGGACCTGCTTTTTGCAAAGTCTAGCAGCATCCAGTGATGTTAACCAGGGAGACTGCAGGATGAGCAAATGGTTTGAAAGGGCAAATTTACCTTTTCCTTATTATTTCAGTAAAAATAGCCCTCAAAACCACCCAGAAACAACAACAGAGGGACAATCAAAAATGTTCTCTGAAGCTACAGTGTCTCTTTTTACTTCTGCAAGCCACATTCCCTCACAACTGACCAAAACAGAAGAACTGAAGACCTCCTGGTTGACAGATTCTAGACTGGTCCAGGGCAGCATGCTGCTTCCCTGAGAATGCCCTAGCTTTGGGGGCTCTTCACCTTATTCTCATGTCCTGTGTTTTTAAGCTGCCAAATGAAGTAAAACATTGATTTTGTGGCCCATGCTCCACTTCAGCACGAACTGTCTGCTTCTGTTGACTAGATTGAAGTGAGCTAAAACCAAGGAATTAACAAGTAGTCACCAAGCCACAGTGAATCCTGACATGTCCAAATACCCTGCAAATGCCATTTGCTGTTGCAAAGCAATTGGGTCATGGGTTCCTCCACTTCAGCTAGATGTGAAACGACAACACTGCCACTAAGGACAAAGAGCAGGGATTCAGCTAGGCAACCATCACAGTCCGTGGCTACCAAAAGAGGTCTGTCTCCTCCACCCCTCATGGCACTCTGCCTTCCCAACATCTCAGTTAAGCCCTTTGCCCCACATCAGCACTCTTGCCTGTAGCTCTTCATTGACCTGATTGCATTCATTAGCCCAGCAAAAGACTTGGGAAACTGTCCCAGTGTCTGGGGGGAAGTATTTGAGGTGAACTGGTTTGCTGAGGGACACACTATGAGAGAAATGTCTGTACCATAGGTGACTGAACAAACACCTCCAGAGCCAGACCTCAGCCAGACTGAACCTAAACATTGGCATTCGTTCCTGCAAATTAAATACATGCCAAGTAATTTTAATTCTCCAAGATCTAGGTGAGCAGTCTTTTGACAGCACATTAAGTGGCTTGCAAGGATGGATAAGGATGAAAACAATCAAAAGAAAGAGAAGAATGGGAAATATTGTTTACCACTAGAACACAGGGAAGAGAAGAAAAACTCTGGCTCAAGAAAGAGGATGTTTGAAGCAGGCTACCATTAATCTAACCCTTTTTAGGTACATAAAGAACAGAGTTTCTACTTGGTTTTCTATGCTGCTGGCTCAGAGGGGCCAGAAATACAGTATCAGCTGCAGGTTTGTGGGATAAATTGCAGATTTATAGACAAAATCTGCTCTACAACGTGCTGGAGACTGAGAACTGAAGAGGATTCTCTTGCTCGTTGCCAAACAGGCCTGGCTTCTCACCTGGCATCCTTACCAGGGCATGGCAGCTCTCATGTTGGAGGTGCAGCAGCGAAGGGCCAGCCTGCAGCTGTAATCAACCAAATTTATTTTCCACATAGGCTTATAGCTGAGCAGCTATTTGCAAATCACTGCCTTGTCTGCAATAGGCTGGTAGCACAGAGAGAATTTCATTAACCAAGGTATTTTTACTATGTAGAAAGCAGGCCAGCAAATTACCATTCACACAAACACCTGAGTTCCCCACATGTGCATCCAAACAGATTTTTCATTAGATCTGGAGCTCAAATCCTGCTCCTCCACCCCCCCACTCCATTAAAATTCTATTGATTTCTTTGTCCACTCTATCTACTACTTCCTGAATGTTGCTGAGCTGGTTTACAAGGAGGCAGTAAAACCACTGTCAGTTTTCACACGTTTCAGCTGTCTACAACTTCCCTCTTCAACGTGTTCAACTTCTTATTCCTCAAATTTATTGTTTCTTTACCCCAAAAAAAATCTTTTGCTGTGGGCACAGCCTGACCTGTAGATCTCCATCTCTGGGGACAGGCAGGGGTTGTGTCATTCATTGGCATTCCTATCTGTCTCAAGTTTTGTTTGGCTCCCCCATCTCTCTCACTCCCCCCCCCAACTCATTTATACAGCCATGGATTGAGTATTTCTTGGAATACATCATCTCATTCCTATCTGTCAGCCTAGGCTGCCTTCTGCTGAAGACATATGGAGAGGCATTCTTTCTCCTTGAGGGGTGACCAAGCAGACAAGGCCCTGCAGTACAAACTCTCTCCACAATAAATAAATAAATAAAGTGTTAGGAACTGCATGGCTTCAGAAGCAGCTCTGGGGAGCCCAAGTGGATGAAACTGCAAAAGCACAGACAAAAGCCTTTCCCTCCTCTGCCCCAGCATTTACTGGAGCTGATGATTAATATTGCTCCTTAAAACAAGTATTTTATCATCAGTTCTTGCTGATGAAGTTGGCCTGTTGGAGTGGTGGAAGGACAGCAGTGAGGGCAGCTGCCCTCCAATCCGCAGCTGGAATGTGTCTCCTGCGGGTATGCGACCAAAGATAGCCCAAGTTCAAGAACTCTGCTGCTCTGCCAGCAAACTGATCCAGCCAGCTGCTAATCTGTTCTCCAAGATACCATGGTCACACAAGATAACATTCACAATTCCATTAACTTAGAAGATTTCAACCTCTTTTCCTTCCACCTCACAAATAAAAGTAAATGAGATCAGGCTTTCCCTCGCATATTCTTCTCACCACGTCTGTCCTGTTGCAGGTCTGGTTCTTGTCTGAATCATTAAAGTGCCTCCATGCACAACGGATTAAGAACTTACATAAATACTTCACTTTTCCTCTAAATTGCAAAAAGTTATCTCACTTTTTTTTCAGCTGTTCATGGAAAACATCTCTAAAAGGTTGTGCTGGGTTACACCCATCCTGGGGGAAGGGCTGCGGGAGCCCTGCTTCCCTCAAGGGACAAAAGAAACCTGACCCAGGTGAACAGAGAGGGACTCGGTTTCCCCCTCTCAGGAGGAGGGGTCCCTCAGGTCAAAGGTGGTCTGTTCCACTCCCCCTTCCTGTCCAGCAAGCCTATAAAAAGGAGAACACTGCTACCATTTGGGCTCTTTCCCCTGCCTTGCCTGCTCGAGAGGACCAACAACTGCAACCAGTCTCCTAATTCCTCCACATGGTCAGGCCTGGCCTCTCCCTACTGCATCCACACTTCTCTCAAGCACTGAAATCCAGGTACATCCAGGGAAATATAAGGCCATCCGGGCTTGGGTTTGTATATTTTCCTATTTATTCTTATTCCTTACCCTTGTAAACCCTCCCTGTTACTGATACAGATAGCTAAATATATATATATAGGTAAAAAATTGATGTCTCTAACTTCCAAACTGACTCCAGATTATTTTTGGTACACTTCCTTCTCTTCCCCCCTCCCTTTCTCTCCTTTTTCATTATCAGGGAAAAGGGAAAAGGAGGGGGGGGGGGAGGAACTCTTGGTTTGCTACCATCTGAGCTCTTAAACTGCAGTTAAGACTCAAACAGCAACAAAGGTAAACATCCTCTTCATTGTGCAAAGACAGGATGCATTTTTGTGGCCAGCTTTCCTCCAGATATCTGTAGCAAAAAACAAACAAGTCTCTTTTTCTTGCTCTAAAAGATGTAGTAACTGCTTCAGATTCAAAGGATACAAGCTTGAGCTACGCAGAACCAGACTGGCACGTCAGAAAGGCTATTTCCACTCACCCCCACTGCAAATAAAGCTTTATGCCAGAGTGATCAAGTCCTGCCTGTTTGGACTGGAGATACACATGGGATTGAAAAAAAAGGAGTAGTTCTTGCACTTATTTCACTGAGGGCCTAGAATGAGAAGATGCAGGCAGCCTTACTCCTATTGTAGCACTCTAGTAACAGTGCTTGTCTAGCAGTCTCTCTTTAGAAACCACACAGAAATATTGGTTTAGATCCTGTTCATTGCAGTATGAAAGATGCTGGCCAAACAGTTCCCTTATGTTATTTTGATGCCCCAGGGCAGTCTCAGATGGGTACTAATGCCATTTGCTTGAAAGATTTGCTGCAAAATAAAAGATGTTTGTTCTTCAGCTAGGAAATCCAGCAAGAGAAATAGGCAGGCTGAACTTAGCACCTTCTCCTGTAGCCAGCACATCCTCCTCCCTCACTACACTTCCCATCTGCTTTTGGCCTGCAGTCTTGATGCAATTTACAGTCATATTCATAATTTCTGAAGTGTTTGGAGACTAAGTTAGAAGCTTATCTCCCTGGGCTCCCAAGAGAGCTAACTTAGAGAAATGATCCTCTCCAAGAGGCAGTTCAACCTATGGGAGCTACTGACCAGCCTTATTTCTCTCCACCACCTTCACATAGCTCCTCATTTAAGAGGCTTATATAGGTGTTTAAGATTAGCCAGAACTAAGTCCATGAAGCCAGCCCAAATCAAGTACCAGATAAGTCAACATTAGACCCTTTGTGACCACAAAGGGACCTCTTTGACACTGTTAAAATAAATCTCTCTGCATAAATCTATAAGAACCATCAACATGAATCATTGGATAAAAATTCAATTTCCCCTTTTATAATCCTGGCTCAAGTTAAATCTCTTGTTCAAATTTACCTTCTACTGCTCCTGTGTTTCCCAGCTAATTATATTATGCCTGATAAAGGCATCTAGCTCCTAACCCTTCCTGAGAAGGGAGAGCTTCAGCTCTCCACATTCTTGCACTGGGTGGAGAAATCCAGCACAGGTCTTCTCTTTGGGCCAGTGTTCAGCTCAGAGGGGTGCTCTCAGATGACAGGCTCCATACACAGAGAAGCACTTTGCATTTCCAAACAATCAAACCTCAATGCATTGTGTAGGGAATGATAGGTGCAGCCCAAGCCTCACAACTCCATCTGCGTCTGCTCACCGCTGTTTGCCAACAGTCTATCACAAACACTTCAACGCTGACTCTAGAAGTCATCTCCGCTATCAAAGTGCTTTTGTGCTTTAGGGTGTCATCAGACTACAGATGAGAAGGGTTTTTCACCACTTCCTCCAAAGATGAGGTTTTTAAAAGATAAAATAACAAGTTATTAGGTAGTCACCTGCTGCAAAGAGCTGACCAGCAGTCTGAGTGCACCCAAAACACGAGGCAAAACCAACTCACATTGACAGGCAGGGACTTGAGCTGGCTGTAACAGATGAGTTCAGAGAGCTCTGGAAATTCCAGAGGCTTCTTTAGAGGTCACAATCACATCCATGCAAGGCAGCACAGCTTTTGTTCATTTAGTCTGACTTGTACATTTTAGATCCCTTAGTTGTCAGCCATAAAAGTTGCCTGTGCAGCCGTCAATCATGGCCAATACAGCAATTTCCCCACCATCAGGCAGGTCTCATTAAATCCAGAGGTCTTCCATAAAATACATGGTTTAAAAGATGATATTCCACAGTTTGGCTTTTTTTAGTGCATAACAGACCAAGCACAATGAGCTCCACTAATTACAAGCTCTAGAGGTATAGCAGAGAGGCATTGTGAAGAGGAATGGTCATTACAAAAACACATGCATATTAATTACATCTCTTCATCAGAGGACATTCCAAATACTGCTGCTCCAGACTATGAAACCATTGCCATGGGAAAATGCTGCTTTGGTTTCCAGCCTGCTCTGCCCTAGTGTAGGGGCTGCATTTATTTGTTGTCAGAGGGGAGTGCTATTTTCTCTAATGGATTGGCATTTCCAGGTCAGATGAGGTCAATCTATCACAGCAACGTTTCAGGCTGTTGCTGTGTTATGCAATCAACGCTGGGCTAGTGCAGCCTGGAGCCATTCAGGGTTTGGACAGAGTTTAGCTGACTGCCAGGAAGAAGAAAGCAAGCTTGCAGAAAGAGATTGATTTCAATAAATGATAAACTCAACACTTGCTAGATGCCTAACCCTTCAAAGTCAATTAGAGCTGGGCAGAGATGGAATGATATATGATGATAGAAATTGTGCCTGGGGAGGGTTAGGTTGGATGTCAGGAAGAATTTTGTTCCTGCAAGAGTGGCCAGGCATTGGAACAGGCTGCCCAGAGAGGCTGGTGGAGTCCCCATTGCTGGAGGTGTTCAAGAAACATGTGGCCATGGCACTCTGAGACACAGTTTAATAGCCATAATGGTCTTGGGTGGACAGTTAGAGTTGATCTGCTTAGAGAGCTTTTCCAACCCAAACAGTTCTATGATTCCATGATATTTGCTAGCAAAGACTTTGCAACTATTATTTGTGAAGTTATTTTCCATCTTTGAGATACTTGCAATACTACTTGCTTCCTTGAGCCTGAAACAACCAGTCCAGAGCAGGAACATTAAGTTACAGAAGAGTTTTGACAGTTTTCACTGAGCCCACTTCTCTAAGTGCAAACACACTTGGAAAGCACACTCAGGCTGTGAGAAAGGTGTTTGCCTTCCTCCCAGTTTCTGCCTTATACATTCATTTCATTGAAAAGAAGATACTTTCCAAAGGACTGGGTAGTAGATTCAGAATGTCACAATCCAGTTACGCTCCAGGGAGACCTTCAGTGGCCTTCCAGTAACAGAAGGGGGCTAAAGGAGAGCTGGAGACAGAATTTTTGCAGGGGCTTGTAGTGATAGGATGAGGGGGACTGAATGGAAGCTGGAAGAGGGGAGATTAAGACTGGAGATTAGGAAGGAACTCTTGACAGTGAGGGTGAGCAGACAGTGGAACAGATTGCTCAGGGAGGGTATGGATGCCCCCTCCCTGGAAGTGTTTATGGCCAAGTTGAATAAGGCCTTGAACAGCCTGGGCTAGTGGGAGGCGTCACTGCCCATGGCAGGGGGCTGGAACTGGATGATCTTGAAAGTCCTTTCCAACCCAAACCATTCCCTGATTCTATGAATTCAAGTGTGACAACATTCCCTAGATCCAGGCAATTCTCTTTTTAGCCCTGTTCTTGCAGAGGTTCTGATCACTGCAGAACAAGGCCGGGGGTGGGGGTGGGAGTGTGTTTTTCTTGAAGGGTGGCTTTGCAACATGTTGTAGATGCTGGTTGGGACTTCCCCTCCCATACTTTTGGTTCTTGAGAATAAATGCCAATTTCAGCCCACTTCCAGGGGAGTCAAGGCATTAATAACTTAAGTCAGAAAGATAGTCAGGTCTCTATAAAACTAGATACCTGAAAAAGTCTAGAAGCCCCTTCTTCCTGACACAAAGAAGAGATCATTATTTCCAGGCAAAATCTTTTCACTGATCTCTCTTTTCTAAGCATACTTTATTTCAAATATTTTTTGGTACTTGTGCCAGAGACTCAATCCTGACACTAAATCTAGGCATTAACTTGCATCTCTCAGTTGAGTTGCACTGAAGCATTGATAGTAGCTTAACCCAACCTTGCAAAGACAAATATTTTGCATTCTGTGTATAATTCTGCAAGGTAACTTCAGTTCCCCAAAGTAAACATCTTGGAGATACATAAATCACTTCTTAACAAACAAATACCCTGCCATGTACATACAGCTTACTACTGCCTCCATGCAGCATTTCCCAGAGGGTTTATGACCTCTGCTTTCTCATCTTGTAAGAAGCCCATAAGAGACATAAATATTCCTCAGGAAACCAGGGGACTGTTTAAAACCTACCATCAAAGTAAGAATAAAACAAGCAAAAAGATCAGCTGTCAGAATGGTAGAAGACAGGACAAGCCAAGATTTTCACATCCATCACCTGCTCTCTCTCAAGGATCTACCTCATGAGGTTTATAAAGGTGACCTGATGCTGTAAACCAACATTCAGGCTGAGATGACCTGAATGAATGTTTAGCTTTCAGCTGGCTGCAATACCACGTCTGCTTCCCCCAGCACACAAAGGTTAATAACATCCTCAGTGAGAACAACCCCAGTGTGTTTGCAGAGTGTTACCGTGGTGGGAGATGCAGAAGATAAGAGCTAAGAAGTACTCTGCCTCCTCCTCTCACTACTGAGGATCACAGCACATTTGGAAATACTCTTTGGAGGCTGCTGTTGAAATCTGCAATAGTCACAGCATACAAGAATGAGGCACTCCTGCTCCTCTTTCTTGTGTGTCAGCAGAGGAAGTGCTCTGAACTCACCTGCTGAAACAGAACATTGGGCTCAGGCTACAGCCTGATCATCTTAATACAAGTCAGTGCACCCTGACCAACTAGATGTGGACAGGAGAATGAACCAAACAATGGTGCTTGTACCTCTTGAACTATGCTAACAAGCCAAGTGCTGCCTCATGCTGCACTGCTGGCAAATCTAAACAATACAGCTTCCAAATGAGTGGAACTAAGCAGGCAGGGACCCTTGGGTAATGGACACTCCTCACTCTCTCATCTCCAGGCAACAAGGGAAAGGCATTTTTAAAAAGGAAATTAAAACGCTGGTTAGAGGTAATTTATGATTACAGGGTAACACTAAGAGAATTAGGCTAAGGTTAAGCAGCTGCTTTGGCTTACTTATAAGTTATGTTTGAGCTAGTAACTGCCTTTTAAAGTGATGTTCCAGCACCTGAGAAGATAAAGTAACTGTTCCTGAGATTAAAAGGCACAGCTGGGAGGCAAAGCATAAAAGGTGTTTACTACACAGAATCACGGAACGCATCCGGTTGGAAGGGACAATCAAAGGTCATCTTGTCCAACCCTTCTGCAGTGAGCAGGGACACCTCCAAAAGGATCAGGTTGCTGAGGGCCATCTCCAACTAGATCGGCTTGTTAAGTGCCCCATTAAGTTTTACTTTGAATATCTCCACGGATGGGACTTTCACCACATCCCTGGGCAACCTGTTCCAGTATTTCACCACTCTCATTGCACAGAGCTTCCTCCTGACATCCAGCCTAAATCTACCCTGCTCTAGTCTCAAACCATTGCCCCTCACCCTATTGCTGCATGCCCTTGGTGAGCAAGATTTAGTAAAGGGAAAAAAAAGAAGGGAAAAAAAAAAAAAGGTAGAAATATGTCAGATTAAGAAAGCAAATTAATACATAAGGGGAAAAATAGTTACTTGTGCTTTGCTCTGAACAAATCTGCTTCAACTAAATTTCAGCCTAAAAGTTTATCAGCACTGAACATGTGCAGAATGCCACTGAAGACAATAGGACACAGTTCTGTTTTCAAGTGTTTGTTAGATCAGGGACTTACCTCCCAGAGAGAACTGTTTGCTCAGCAGTCCCACTGCTTACTGCTGGGGAAGATATTACTTCTTTCCTTTCCTGCAGCCACTACAGCCTCTTTCATACCATTAAGCTTCTGCAAACCTGCTATCACAAATGTTTTGTGCCATCCAGCACACACATGCTGGCATCTCAATTGGCCCCATTTGTTTTTTAATCAGTAGCTCCCAAAATACACTCCCTCTCACTCTGCAGTGAGGTGCAACATGTTGTTGCTGTTGACAAACAAACATGGGTGACGGCAAATACAGAGCTGCTGCCATGGAACGGTCAGTCTGACGCCTTGCACAAATCAGTATCACACTGCTTACCTCCGTGGGACTAGAGCAAGACCACCAGCTGGAGGTCTAGCTTACAACACTCAATCAGCATTCTTCCCACTCCCCCTCCTCCCCCCCCCCCCCAGGTTTGGGCTTAAACACAGGAGAAAATGATATTTTTGCCACAAGCTCAGCAAACAAACTATTTTCACTGAAATATACATTCCAAGAGAACTATGTGAGAATAAACACTGCAGCATCTTACAAGAGTTCTAGCAGTAAAACAGCTGCCAGATTGCAACTGCATGACCCAGGCAAAACCTTAACAAACTTTCTTGCACACTGTACCTTGGAGATTTCATACATTACTGAATTATTACACTCTTCTGGTGTGTTTTTGCTGTCTCCCTTGTGCCAGCACTGGCATGTGCATTAGGGAAAATAAACATGGAAACCTGGAAGAGAGGTTGCAGTCCTAAAGGATGAAAACCCCTCAGCTGTAGAGAATGCAAGTAGAATCAAGAGAAGTCTCATGTACAGAGTCTGGACATCCAGGGAAAACTTGCCAGTACCCACTGAATTTTGTTCTAAAATCTGGGTATCTGCTGCCACAGAAGTTTCTCCATTCCTTCAGCAGCAAACAAGAAAGGCATCAGAGAGGGTGCAGAACACTTCTTGTTTGTCTGCATCAACCAAGGACTCATTTGTGAGGGAAGAATGATTTCACAATTAAAGCACTGGATGGGGACCCTGGAGATCTGAGTTTGGTTCTTGTCTCTCTCACAGACCCTTAAGCATGTCCTTAGGCAAGGTGCTACCCTACCTTTTACATGGAAGCAATGACTTCCAGCCTCTCACCCCGAGTCTTCCTTGCTGCAGCAGGCTCCTAAGGACAGAGAGAACTTGGATTTTGCAGCGCTCGGCATGAATGTTCCCTGGTGCAGCTTGGGGCACAAGCTCAGGGGCAGTGCAGAAATAACCCATCTGAACACACACTCCTGCTCTAACATCTCCCACAGCATCTTTAATCTACCAAAAAACAGTCTCTGGAGGCAAAAGTTATCCAGTCCTGGACATTCACACTATCACATGGTGCAGATGTGCAGTTCTCTTTCCTAATCAAGGGTCCTCTTGATTAGTAACTCCTTTGATAAAAATTCTTGTTATAGGAAAAAAACTGCAGAAGGTGGACTGATTAGCAAGACACTCTGTCTCCAAGCATGCAGAGAGCTGAGCTTGACTCTGAAGAATATGAATTACCTTGTGCATGTAGCAGCCTCGTTAGGCATGCTCACAAAAGATAATTTTCGATAACAACGAAAATTGAAAAGAGCACAAAGAGATTGAATTTCTTCTAAGGCTGAACAGCATGAGAGTTGCACTGTTAATCTGATTCAACCCAAATGTGAATCTGGATCTGACATGCTCTGTCTACTGCTTGACAGCAGCAAGCATTCATCTCCCCAAGAAATGGCACCTGCACCCATGGCAGGGGGTTGGAACTAGATGGTCCTTGAGGTCCTTTCCAACCCTACCAGTTCTAAGATTCTGTAAGTTCATTCCAGCAGACTGCCCTGGAAAACTCTGACAGCTGCATGGTAGGGAATGTCACCCGCAGATTCCACTCAACCCATGAGACTTGTTTAGATCTATGCTGCAAACAAGAACAGAGTCCAGCACAGAGCCACAACAATGATTAGGGGAGTGGAACATCTGCCTTATGAGGAGCGGCTGAGGGAGCTGGGGCTTTTTAGCTTGGAGAAGAGGAGACTGATGGGTGACCTAATTCATGTTTATATGTAAAGATGTAAAGGGTGAGCGCCAAGAGGCTGGAGCCAGGCTCTGCTTGGTGATGTCCGATGACAGCACAAGGGGCAATGGGTGGAAGTTGAGGCACAGGAAATTCCATGGAAACATGAGAAAAAAATTTTCACTGTAAGGGTGACAGAACACAGGAACAGGCTGCCCAGGGGGGCTGTGGAGTCTCCCTCTCTGGAGATATTCAAAACCCACCTGGATGCATTCCTGTGTGATCTGCTCTAGGGAATCCTACCCTGGCAGGGGGGGTTGGACTGGATGATCTTTCAAGGTCCCTTCCAACCCCTAACATTCTGTGGTTCTGTGACTTGCACAAAAGAGAAGTATTTAATGGAATACATCTAGAGTAAGTTATGAGGATCTTCAAGATCCATGTAGAACATCAGCAAACTGATACATTTATCCAAGAAGATTCATCCTTCATCCAGCTCACTCAATGGTTAAAAACACAATCTGAAGGTGAGAAGAGGATAAAATTAATCCTGATCTCCTCCACTACCATCTGCCCTTATTTTCTTATGCTCTAGACATATGATCTTACAACCTTCTTTAATTCACTGTTATTCGAAATGTGAAGTCTTTTAAGCTGAGTGCAAAAGAAGGTCTTTAAAACTGCAGAAAGAGATGACCCTTCAGAAAGGGCAGCTACCAGGAGGATGGAGACCCCCTTTCTACAAGGAATCCCATGGAAAAGACAAGGGGTGATGGGGACAAGTTACTGCTGGGGACAAGTTACTGCTGGGGAGACTCCCATTGGACTGCAGAAGAAAATGGTTCCCCATGAGAACAGTCAGACATTGGAATCATCTCCCAAGGGAAGCAGTGGATTGCCCTCCATTGGACAGTTTGAAGACTCAGCTAGCCAGGGTGCTGGGCCAGCTCGTCTCTGCTCCACTGTCACCTAGAAAGGTTGGAGCAGATGATCCGTGGGGTCCCTTCCAACCTGGCACTCTGTGATTCTGGAATTATGAAATATCTTGCTCTAAAACTGCATTCTGTCACATATGTTGTATGAAACTAAATAAGTGTATTATATTTCAAGACTGAAATTAGAATATAATTTCACTTTTAAGGCTAGAAAGCACGTATGTATATGTTCATGAGATACCCACCTCTGGGTGCAGGCCTTTCTACCACACAGCTGCTGCATTTTGCCACTACAGGGCTGATTTTCCAGTGCATGCTGCTGAGCTTTCCACTGAATTCACAGAGAACCCCCAAAATTCAAAGCTGGAACTCTGCTCTAACATCATCAACAAGCTTTGGGGTCACTTAATGCAATGGGTATGCACCACTAAAGCATATTATTTGCCATTTAGAGTAAAAGCATTAGGAGAGAATTCAACAGCTTTCCATTAGGAAATAAGGTTTAATAACTTACCTATAGGATATTTTATGAAATTGCAGTAATCCCACTGCAAATGCACTGCAAAAAAGAAACATGAGAGAAGCAAAACAGCTGAAAGGAGCTGATAGGTGATTAAAAAGAAAAGCTGATAGCTTTTTATTATTTTTTCCATTTGAATTACAGAAAGTGAAACCAAACATTTGGGTAAATTTAAAACAGGAAAAAAAAATAATTTACAAGTGAAAAAGAATGCCTTTAAAAATAATTAATCATTCAAAAATACATTAGAGGAGGTTTTAATAATAATAATAACAACCAGGTTGGAAGAGACCTTCAAGATCATCACTTCCAAACCATCAACCAATCCAACACCACCTAATCAACTAAACCATGGCACCAAGCACCCCATCAAGTCTCCTCCTGAACACCTCCAGTGATGGTGACTCTACCACCTCCCTGGGCAGCCCATTCCAATGGGCAATCACTCTCTCTGTGTAGAACTTCTTCCTAACATCCAGCCTAAACCTCCCCTGGTGCAGCTTCAGACTGTGTCCTCTTGTTCTGGTGCTGGCTGCCTGGGAGAAGAGACCAACCTCTGCCTGTCTACAACCTCCCTTCAGGTAGTTGTAGAGAGCAATAAGGTCACCCCTGAGTCTCCTCCTCTCCAGGCTAAGCAACCCCAGCTCCCTCAGTCTCTCCTCATAGGGTTTGTGTTCCAAACCCCTCACCAACTTTGTTGCCCTTCTCTGGACTCGTTCCAGCAAGTCAACATCCTTCCTAAACTGAGGGGCCCAGAACTGGACACAGGACTCCAGGTGTGGCCTAACCAGTGCAGTGTACAGGGGCAGAATGGCCTCCCTGCTCCTGCTGGCCACACTGTTCCTGATGCAGGCCAGGATGCCATTAGCACTCTTGGCTACCTGGGCAAACCTATCACCCAACACCATCTAATCAACTAAACCATGGCACCAAGCACCCCATCCAGTCACTTGTTAAACACCTCCAGTGACGGTGACTCCACCAGGAAATTGTCCATGAGCCAATTTCCCAATGCCAAGAGGAATTTCCAGTTTTAAATCCCCATATTCATATTTCAGTCTTAAAATAGCCTGTTGAAAGAAGGGGTTGTGGGGAAGAAGAGAGGGAATATTGGTGAGCAAATAATGATGGCAACTCAAGGATGGAGAAGCTGTCTTCTCAAAATGAGTCAGAGGTTCACATTCACTTGGTGAAGTTTGAAATATCCTTTTCCATCTCAACATATTGAGCTGGAACTCTTTCTCCTCCACTAATGAACTCAATAAAAGTAAGAAATCATGCAGAACACAGAATTAATAAGGTTAGGCAAGACCTTCGAGATCATCAAGTCCAACCTATCACCCAACACCATCTAATCAACTAAACCATGAAATGTAAACCAAGAATGACCAGGACTGCCATTGCCCTTCCTTTCCCCATCCCTTCCAGACTTACTCAGCTTTAGAAAGCATTCCAAAATGATGGATTTCCTTTTCAAAAGTCACTGAGGGCAGCAAACTGCTGAACTCGTTCTGAGTGGCATTGACAACTAAAAAACAACAAATCCCTACCAAAAACAAACAAAAAACAATTGCCAAAGCCCACATTTTGTTGAGAAACACTTTGATACATTCTAACTACAGTACTTGGGAAAACTCCTAGTGGTGTGATGACAAGTTCAGTCAGAAGCCGAAAATAGGTTTGGCAACAAAATCTCTTGCAAAGAGCAGAGCAGAAAGTTTAACTACCCCTCTCTGCTTGAACATCAGTAACCCAACCATGCCTCCCAAGAGCCGGAATGATTTTAAACCTCTACTATATCACACACAGAAAAAAATTAGACAGACCCATAGACTGTACTATTAACAACAGATCAGGTTTGTAAATACAGCTCTGAACCAACACCAAAGCTGAAGCTTCCAAACCTAGGAATAAAGGATTTCATGGTGACAGCGATGACAACCTGCATTCACTGTGCCTCTTCAAGCACAGGCTGTAAATGTACGAGTGAGGATCATCTTGGACTTGATGATCTTTGAGGTCTCTTCCAACCTTGGTGATACTGTGATCTCAGTAGGATCAGAGAACAGCTTAGGTTGGAAGGGATCTCAGCGATCACCTACTCCAACCTCTTCACCAAGGGCAGGGTCACCTCTCAACTAGACTCAGCTGCTCAAGGCCTCATCCAGACTGACTTTCAACACCCCCCAGGGAGGAGGCATCCACAACCTACCAGGGCAGCCTATTTAAGAGTCTCACCACCCTTGTACTGAAGAACTTCTTCCTAAGACCCAGTCTAGCCCTGCTCTCACTCAGCTTCAAACCATTTTCCTTGCCCTCTTGCTAGACACCCTCATGAAAATTCCCTTTGCAGCCTTCCTGTAGGATCCCTTCACATACTGGAATAAGCATAAAACACCTTGGTGTGCCTGTGACTTTCCACACTCTCACCTCTGGTTTTCTTCGTCTCTGCAGCAGACATCAAAGGTAAGGACAGAGAGAGCTTGACCTGGACAAGAGGAAGGTCTTTATTTCTCTGTTCAGGTCTTAGACTTAGTGATGGTATTGAGAGGGGTCCTCAGACAGACACTGATGGATTTATACAAACAAATTCCAGAAAGTTTTCATGAAACACAACCATATGTAAGTTCATTTTTGCCTGTTTTCCCCATAAGAACAGTCAGGCATTAGAATCCTCTCCCAAGGGAAGCAGTGGATTCCCTACATAAGTCAATTCTAAGACTCAGTGTGCCAGGATGCTGGGCCAGCTCATTTCAACTCCACTATCACCTAGAAAGGTTGCACCAGGTGATCCTTGGGGTCCCTTCCAACCTGGCACTCTGTGATTATTTTATTGCAAAGTTCAATGCTTGCTCAGCTGCAGTCTTTCAGAGCCCTGGAACAGGCTGCCCAGAGATGTCGTGGAGCCTCCTTCACTGGAGACATTCAAAACCCACCTGGATGTAATCCTGTGTGACCTGCCCTGGGTGATCCTGCTCTGGCAGGAAGGATTGTCCTGGATGATCTTGGGATGCCCCTTCCAACCCCTAACAGTCTGTCACTATTATTATTTACTACTATTATTATTATTTCCTATTACTATTATTACTCACTACTACTTTTTCTGTAGTTCAAGAATCAACTATCTGGAATCAGTGTTTCTGCCATCTACACTTTGAATTCTGTTCTGTTTAATCCTAAGTAATAAATAAATAAATAAAACTCTGACACATGCAGGACTGGCAAAGTGCCTGAATATTTGTAATATTCTGACAGACTGCATCTACCCCAACACCTCAGAATAAAACAGCAACTGCAATCTAAGTTTGCACCAAGGGACACAAGGGTTTCTTCTTTCCTTCATTACATATGCATGCTCTAAAAATTCTGGGCTTATCTGTCACCTCCAAGTAAGTCACAAAAACACTTGCTTGAGACAAGCTGGTGCAGAGAAGGGCAATTCTAAGCTCTCAGAGCTTCAGCATTTCTAATTCCTTGCCCTCCCCCTCTGGGTGTAGGCTCTCTTCCCAACACAGGATACACAGGGCTCATAAGGGTATAGCTTCCTGATCCAAGGGGAAAATGACCTCATCCCCCTGTGCATGGAGATGGAGGTAGCTGTCATTTTGTCTGTCAAATCCTGGCCATTTCAGAGTCTTGACAAGGGGCAGAAGTGCCTTGCAGGCTTGCCAATCGGCCCTGACACTTAGAACTCTTATGAGCACTAATTCAATATTAAAGTTTCAACTGGTTTGATTCTACAGGAAAGGTCACAGCTCAGAAGTGATTTTATTCTGAATCAGAACACAAGCTGCAGATGCTGAGGGTTCTCCCCACCCAGCCAACTCTCAATATCAACAACAATGAAAGGATGCACCAGCACCAAGGGTCACACATCTCACACCTGGAACATTTCACACAAGTGATTTTGAAGCAGGAATAGGGAATTTGAGACCCCTCAGAATGGAAGGCACAGCACAGCATCCTTCCCATTGGCTCAGGGCTGGGGTGGGGGGGTGAATTAGACACTTGTTAACACATAAAGGTCAAATGAAATTGTGGGTTTTAAGACTGCCATCCTACCTGACCTTTGCTGCTCATATGAGACCTGAGGAAAGAACATTTTCCATAAAATATTGATAAGGCAGGCCTTTAAAAAAGCTTAGCAAACCCCCAGTAATATAAGACCAATTATTAAGTATAAATCCAGTAAGGAGAGAGAAGAAGCTTTCCCTCAGCAGAACCCAGCCTGCCTGTGTTAGCCTTCTCTTTTCTGCACCAGGAGGGACAAGCACAGCTCAGCAGAGCATACCTGGTCTCACACACCGACACCACCACAGCTGGCCTTGCAGACTGAGCACCTGCAGGCTAAAGGACAACCAGCTACCAGATGATCATGGTAAACTCCATGCTGCACTATTCAAAGGGGGTAACTGCAATTAGCCTGATGGTACATGAAGAGTTGTAGTCACCCTGCTAATTGCTGGTTGGTTTTTTTTGTAACCAGAGCCTGAGTGGCAACTGAATTTGTTCTATCTTTAAGTCTTGTCTTAAGGGAAAGGCAGAAATTCAGGGCATGCAAATAATCTCTAGAGATACTCTGGTAACAAATTCTACACTCATCAGCCTGGATGACAATCCAGGGTGTAGTTACCAACTGGCTAAGAAGATGCTCAGTGAAGACAGAATCACAGAGTTGTTTGGGTCGGAAAAGACCTCTAAGATCACTGAGTCCAACCCTCAATCAAGACCTCCACAGCCATTAAAGCATGTCCCAAAGCACCATGACCACACATTTCTCAAGCTCCTCTAGGAACCTCTTCCCACGCAGCCTGTTCCAATCCCTGACCACTCATGCAGGAAAGAAATTGCTCCTAATCTCCAACCTAAACCTCCCCTGGCACAACCTCAGGCCATTACCTCAGCTGTATGTAGGTATTCAGTGATTCTGTAGCCAAGAACACAATACCTCTCTCTATTAAAAAGGAGAGAGAGAAAAATAGATCAAGATGTAAAATTCTAATATTCCTAATTTGCAAACAGAGTGAATAGTCTGAGGGGTCTGAGTCATTCTGAGGGGTACAGCAGATACTTACACCAACAGGAGTGCATTGGCCTGGCGAAGTCAGCCACACAAGCCCGGCTGTCTAGGCCAGCAGAAGGACCTCCACTATCATTACCTGTGGCAGCATGTCAATGGAAAGAACTTTCTATTTTCCAACCACTCTTTGAGATCAGTCTTTTTACTTCAAGTGTTCCACTAATTGTTTTTTTCCCCTCACTTGCATCAGCAGGAGACCCAATTATAGCTCTATCTTCAATTTGCAATAACCTCCTTTTTAAATAGCGTGAAGTCACCTTTTCACCTTTTATTACGGAGATAGCAGAAAGGTCTGATAGAGAAAGAGTGCAAACCCTGAATCCCATTTCTCAGAAATAGGATTTTATAATTGTTGGTCACTTTGCTTGATTTAATTTAAATCACATTTGCATCCTAATATGACCTAGAAGAAACCATTTCAGTCACAGTTTTGGGGGGTTTTAAGTTTTGAGGATTGGATAAACGCCCTCCTGTTTCCAGCAACCAAAATCTTTCTTGGTTTCTTTTTCATCTCCAGAAGTTCCAGCATCACTGAACCTATTGTCAGTCACTGAAAGGGATTTTCATTTATTTCTTAATAAATAAGTAGGCCATCTATCCTTGGGCAAGCAGACTGGTAACCTTGAAAGCTGCTGTATGAAGCTGATTGATATGTATTGGATGCACAGAGATGAGCAAACTGGGACAGTATTTAGCTGGAGTAAACTCCCACGGTGCTATCAGTTGTGATTTCAAAGAGACAGCTCTCATTTCCACCTGCTGAAGGCAGCTCTGCAATAGAAGTGTAGTTCAACAAAACTAACAGCTTGGACCAGCAATGTCCAGAATGAGGAGCACTGTCTACTTCAAATGTACTGGAAACAACAATAAATCAAAGTGCTGGGAAAGAGCAAACTGCTGGACCAGTGGAGGTTGGGGACTGACCTGTTGCACAGCAGCTCTGGGGATCCTGGTGGACAGGAGGATGATCATCAGCCAGCAATGTGTCCTTGTGGCTATAAAGGCCAATGGCATCCTGGGGTGGATTAGAAGGGGTGCCCTGGTGATGCCACATCTGGAATATTGTGTCCAGTTCTGGGCCCCCCAGCTCAAGAAGGACCTCAGGGAAATGCTTGAAAGAGTCCAGCACAGAGCCACAAAGCTGCAGAAGGCAGTGGAACATCTCCCTGTGAGGACAGGCTGAGGGAGCTGGGGCTCTTTAGCTTGGAGTAGAGGAGCCTGAGGGGTGACCTCATTCCTGTTGATAAAGATGTGCAGGGCAGCATCAAGAGGACAAAGCCAGGTTCTGCTTAGGGATGTCCAGTGACAGGACAAGGGGCAATGAGTGGAAGCTGGAGCAGAGGAGGTGCCATGGGAACAGAAGGAAAAACTTATTCATTGTGAGGGTCCTGGAGCCCTAGAGAAGGCTGCCCAGAGAGGTTGTGGAGTCTCCTTTTCTGGAGACATTCAAAACCCACCTGGATATGTTCCTGTGTGACCTGCTCCAGGTGACCCTGTTCTGGCAGGGTTCTGGGTTGGACTGGACGAATTTTCAAGATCCTTTCCAACCCCTGACATTCTGTGATTCATTTTGAGAAGCTGAATCACCAGAAAACCATGCTCTTTTCACTCTGAAAACAATCTCACAATCAGTTAACAGCATAACAAATGTTTCAAAATAGCTTATGCAAGTTGAATCTTTGAGGGCCCTGCTAACAATAATTAATATTATTGAGAGAGAGTTTTGTAAGCTTTGAGGAAAAATCAGGCTTGCTGAACTCCACTCAGCACAAACTCAAGATAAAAAAACTGCACAGTGCTCACTAGGGAAAAAGATGGTTAAAAAGGGATAGGACTGAAGTCTTTCAGATGCCAGAGGAACTAGGAGAATAGTGCTGCTGCTTTGTAGAGGGTAAATGTCTGGAAACAATGGTAAACACATGAAGATGCCTGGAAAGGTGACACTTCTGCACGGAGGGAAATGGATTCGGACCTGCAGATAATTTGGCTCTAAATGGGAGACTCATTTCTAAAAGAAGTGATGAAAGGTAGGAAGAATTTTCACAGCTAGGATTCAGATTTTCTTACAAAAGGCAGAAGTAGTCCTAATGCTTCCCTTTTCCATCTTTGAGGCTTTAAGTCTGACTAAACAGTCTTGACTTTTCTGCTAACAAGTCAAAGCCCAGGATCAAGGGGCCAGCCAGAGACTGTTCAGAGACCCCTGAGGGACACCACTTGTCGCTGGCCTCCATTTGGACACTGAGCTGTTGTCTTCATCTGAGCGTGGCTGTCCAGCCAGGTCCTTACCCAGCCAGTGGTCCACCCCTCCTATCCATGTTTTTCCAATTTGGTGACCAGGATGTCATGTGGGACAGTGTCAAACACTTAAGACACGTCCAGGGAGATGACATCAGTTGCTCTTACCTTATCCACTGATTCTTCAGGTGGAGCCAAATACAGAAGGAGGTTTTTATTCAGCTGCTACATGGCATCTGTTTTCCTCTATTTGAAGAGCTTTATTTGTACATGTTATGCAAAAATAAGCTGAATATTATGGGAAATAGGCCAACAGGAGTCTTTGTCTTGGAGCTGAATTGCCTGAACTGAATGTGTGATCTGAAAGCACTAAGCAAGACTGGAGAGTACGGGCTAAGGGAATCGTCAAGTGTCTACATGATAAACCAACAGAGATGTTATATTCCAGCCTGAGGGGAAAAAAAAAGTAATTTCCACTGCCAGGATAATTAATAACAAACACCTACCCCACAGTGATGTGAAGACAGGAGGGGTCAGCATGGAGAAAGCGATGTGAATGGCAGCAGCATGACAGGGTCTGTCCGCCCGCCCAGTACGCACAGGCTGCCGTCACGCAGCGGGGACAGGAGAGAAGTTTCTGGCTGTAGTGCCAGGCTGATTGACTGGCACAGCATGCACACGAGGAACCAGACACAAATCCTGACCTGCTCCGTGCTCCTGGGTGCCCTCGAGGACAAACAGCTTCACAGCTGTCACCCTCCTGCCACGGCCAGCACCATGACTCATCTGCACTAACATCTGAGCTGATCACTTCTGCAGTTACTGCTGCCAGGAGGACTTCTCTTGACAGGTTTCCACACCAGCTTCAGGCAAGAACAGAAACTGCTTCACCACCTTCAGAGCCCCTGAAGCTGGCACTCCACAGCAGTACATGCAAAAGCCACCTCTGCCTCATGGACATGGTCTGGGAGTCCCAACCTGGCCTGGGGCCTGCCCTGAGGGAGCCTCTGCCTCACCAAGAGAAGCAAGGACTGACCATGAGGGTGCAGCTTTGCTAGTGGGCAGAGTGAAGGCTCCTGCCAATGCCTCCATCCAAGGATCTCCATCTCTGGAAGGAATGGGGCTTCTGGCCTTTAGGAGGGACCCCATGCATGGGCTACACTTGTGATGGCAACTGGCAATCAGTGGGTGGGGTAAGAGCCCAGCTGCCTCAGCACAGCGAAACTGCTCCTCTAAATCTAACCGAGGCTCAGTGCATCTGGAACAAATGAACTTGGCCCTTAAGTAATCATAAACCAGTGGTGATTTCTCAACTTAGGGACAATGTTGTGGTACATTCAGTGAAGAGATCAGAAGAGGTGGAGGATCCGCTGAGCCTGAGCCAGTGCTGTGGAATCATTGATACCCAGAGACGAGCTACATGGCTAGGTCATCTTGGAGGTGTCATTAACTTTTCATTTATATCAAAAGGAAATTTCTATCCAAGGAATTTCACTGATGAATCCTCCACAGAACTGCTTCAGAACCAATGGGTCTGTGTTGTTATTTCATTTCCAAAGCTCCCTGCACTGTTCCTGTAATTTCAGCTTCCCCTCAGGGGTGCATTTCCTCAGGAGATCTCCCCAGGAGATTTTGGGTAGCATAGCACTCCCATTTTTCCACTTGAGAAATCTGAAAAGCAATGTTTCAGTAAATGCACAGTGTGCTGTGCACCATGAAAAGCACCCTGGGATGCACTCTGTGGCAGCTGTAATTCACACGGAGGTGCAGTGCTCCCTCAGCATCACTCATCACAGCAGCACTCCAACAAGAGGGAGTTGCTGGAAATCCAGAAACTACCAGCAGGCCAAGTTCTTCTCAATTTTCATAGAGCCAGAGAATATTTTTGGTTGGAAGAGACCTTCAAGATCATCCCATCCCAACTCTGACCCAGCAATGCAGAGTCACCACTAAACCATGTCCCTAAACACCAGGTCCACATACCACTTACACACCTTCAGAGATGGTGACTCCACCACTGTTCCAATGTTTGAGAACCCTTTCAGCAAAGAAATGTTTCCTACTATCCAGCCTGAGCTTCTGATGGTGCAGCTTGAAACTATTTCCCCTAGTCCTGTTGCTTGCTGCCAGGGAGCAGGGGCCTTGGTACACCATGCCAATGTTTGGTAACCCTTTCATTAATTTCCTAATCTCCAACTTAAACCTCCCCTGGCACAATTTCAAGCCATTTCCTCTCATTCTACCATGTGATACTAAGGAGAAGAAACCAATCCCACCTCACTGCAACCTCCTTTCATGGAGTTCTAGAGAACAATGAGGTCTCCCCTCAGCCTCCTCTTCTCCAGGCTGAACAACTCCAGCTCCCTCAGCTGCACCTTGCAGGACATGTGCTCCAAGCCTTTTTTTTTTTCACTTGCTGGGTCAGTCCAGCTGCATTTTTATTCCTCAGGCCTTATTTATGAGTCCTCAGAAGCCTATCCCAGGATGTCTGCCTGTAAGCAGGCAGCAGATCAGAAATGCCAGCAGACAGGAGCTACAGATTGCTGCCAAACACAGGCACATGCACGGTGTCTAAACAAAATCCCAGGCCCATAAGGTGAACTCCTGACCATAATGCTGTCATTCTTGCTTTCTTTATCTGAGATGTAGCAGGTGTGCAATCCTCTCTTTTGTTGTGTTTTGTGTGTGTCTGTTGTGTTGGGGTTTTTTTTTAAACAGGTGGAAAATGTCAATTTGTCACAAGAGATTCAATGCAAACCACTCTAAAGCCCTGCTGCAGTGGTACATATATTTCAGCATCCATCACCTAACAACGAGATAGAATAGCTTACTCTAGCCTCTGAGCCATAATTTAGTTTGTCAGTTACTGGCAAATCTATTTCAGTGGTGCACCCTGCAAAAGTGTAAAAATACCAAATGCATTGTGTTGTTAATAACATGCTTGCAAGTCATTCCTGGCAATTAAACTTGCATGGCAATTAAACCTCTTCTGACCATTAATGGTGCTCCTGTTACGCCATTTGATTATTGCAGGGAGAAAAGTGCAAACCAATGTACACCCAGCAAGCAAAAAATGGAAGGGGGGATATTCCCTTGTCTTGTGGAAGGGGGGATATTCACTTCTTAAAGTGTTTTTAAATGTTGTCCTTTGGAAATATAAACTGGCATAAAAATACGCAGTAGAAAAATTTCACACCAGAAAAAAATATTTCTCCTTTTCTTTTTCCCCCACTGCCCCCCTTTTGTTTCTATTTCTCAACCAATATGCCCACTGATTTCCAGTTCTATTCCAGTACTAGATATTTTATCTAATAGATATTCTGAGCTTTGGCAGGAAGTTTTTAACTGTCATTTCCCAGTTGAGAGAATCAATGAAATTCTCGTACTATCAGAACAGCAGATCTGAATTCACACCCTCCAGCCGGCAATGCTGCTTTGCAAGTGGCATTTAACATTCTGTTGCTTTTGTCTCCACAATCTACTTGTTGGGTTTTTCTCCTCTTAATACACTGCAAAAAGCAGGAAATGTAAAAAACTTGGCCAACAATATTTTGAGACAAAAAACCCCTCCTTTTCAAGGGACAGAATAAAGAAAACTCTTCATTTCACTGCATCTAATACCAAGGCTTGCTTCCCTATAGTTCTGGTGCTAGAGCTGTAGAAATTTCTGTCTGACTGCCATTTGAGAAGGAGACAAAAGTTACTTCTTTTTTTTTTTTTTTTTAAGGACTTAAACCCATGTGGGTTTGGCTTCTTTTTTGTTGGGGATTTTTGGTGGTGGTGTTTTTTTCTGTACTGAAGTTTTAATGCACTTTAACCCCACATTCTGGAAAGATGAATTCAAACCCAAACAAGAAGAGACAAGGAATAGCAGAATGATGGAGGAGCTATTGTAGGAAAGAAAACCTTTGGCGTGCTTAGTCTTAGCAAATCAAAGGTTAAGAATATTATTTATAGAGGGCAGCCATATCCAACTGGAAGTGAAACCAAACCCTCCAAAGTTTGGTTGGAGGGTTATGAAAGCTGGAGTCACTTCTGAAAGAAGCTGAGATGTTGTGGCTGCTCCTTACTGACAGCAAATAGATTTATTGTCTTGCCAGGTTGCTTGTAGTTCTGTGTTTGTCCCTTGCCATGATAGTGGAGAGCCAAATGATGAAGTGGTCACTATGGGTAACAGAGAGTGCAGTTTCAAGGTGTTACCTCTGCAGGACAATAGCCAGAGGATGCCTTACCACTCAGGTGTAAGTTCCAAACAAAATGTTCTCTCTTTGCCCTAAATTGCATCAGTTACCCAGCCTTGCCTTGCAGGGAGCCTTAGTTAGCCATTAAAGCACAGTGGTAGGAATCATATGGTTGGATTCTCTCAAACTCTTTCAAAGCTTTATTGTGGATTTTTTCCCTAATTCTCCTCTGCACCACCACTGGAAACAGAGTTTTGCTGCCTCTCACAAGGGAGGTAGCAGATAACCAATGGATTATTGAAATTACAGTCTGAAATCTCTCCAGGCACTTATCTGCATCTGTAGATGTCGAAATGCATTGACAGTCTGGCCTTAGAAGTCCTCCAGGTTGGTAAGGCATAGCTAGAGAACTGCTACAGAGGCACCAAGTGTTCTCTCAGTTACTGATATCCATGTTTCCTTGGATACAAGTCAGGCTAAATCAAGCACCTTTTGGGTGTTTTTTTTTTCCCCTCTCTGTATGCTAATAGGCTTTTGTAAATTAATTAATGAAGGAATCAAGCACACTAAAAGAACTACTTGGCTGACTTCTGAAGGATTAATAGTTTTTTAACTTCATTTGCTTGAAAAATGGAGAGTAGGTACAAAGTACCAGGTTGTATGCCTGAGCTTTTGTACTGGGTGGGGAGGGGGAGTAGGAAAAAAACAAACACCACCTTTTTGTTGTTGTACAGAAACAATGAGAGTCACCAGAGAGCTATTCAGTATTCCATGATATTCCTGTTGCTAAGGAAACTTTCCTTTATCTGTGCTCAGTAAGCCATCCTTAATAATTCCTCCACTGAAGGATGGACTTAGAGATCAGTGCTGGAACAATCAGAGCACAATTAACTGGGAAACTAATCACTGCAAAGTTTTAACAGGAGAGTTCCCAGTTGCTTTGAGAAAGCCCAGGATGGTTGGTAGTAAGGAAGAGCCTGGAGGAACTATAGCAAGCCTGTATGATCAATCTCATTCTGACAGAATTTCCCTCCAGAAGCAAAACCAGAAATAAACAAGAATGAAACTAATCTTTTGGCTTGGGTTTTGTTGGCTTTGTTCCATTAGCTTACATCCTGAATGCTCTTCCTAAAAGACAATGCCAAACTCTCCCTCTCCACAAGGCATACATGTTCCTTACCATCATCTTGACTCTTAAGACACTTTAAAGAGAGCAGGATACAAAGCAAGCATTAAAATCTCTTCACTGCCTGTGTTGCATGTCTTCATTTTCAATCCACCACACCCTCACCACTGTGGCTTTCACTACCATCATTCACAACACAAGGTTCCACTTACCATGAGAAGGAGCAGAGCTCTTACAGAAATAAGAGGTGAGAGTGTGCCAGCTAATTTCTTCTGTAAGCTTTTCTCTCCCAGCAGAGGTTTCCCTGTTTTCATCACGTGAGTCCTGCAATGCAAGCCAGCAGCTAGATTCACTAGATTTACACATCAACTGTTCTAAGAATGAGGCCTTTCTCAGGGCCTTAGGAATCAGGATTCTGTGGTGTTTCACCATACACTAAAGGTAGGGCTCAGCCACTGTGGCAGAGCCTAGCTGAACTCCTTTCTCCAGCAGCATTTCACCACAGGTGTGTCAAGAAAGAGTGCAAGAAACAGGGCTCATAGAGCATGACCCTGCTCTGACACCCTCTGGAAAGAAGACAGGTGAAAGCAATCACTGCTTAGAGAGGACTAAACCTGTTGCTTCACCCTGCCCAATTTGTTTAACAGTCACTAATGACCTTATGCTCTCCTCGTTTGTCTAACTGCCTGTTAAAGCCATTTGCACTTTTGCCCAGTGGCAAGATATGTGTATTATTGGTCCCAGCAGTGTTGCTGCCACGGAAAATGTGATCCAGGGGACAGCAGGCCCAGTTTGTTCTCATTTGACGTATGCTTGTGTATGACAAAAATGAGGAAAAGGGAAGACTCTGAGACCTTTTCTGTTTCCTGGAGGGAAGCAGTGGCTGCACTATGCCACTTGTAGCACTTAGGAAACATACACCTGCTGGAAAGCAGAACCTTGTATGTTTTGCTCCTATTTGTACTCCACGGCATGGCTCTGCTCAATGAGAACTTCTGCTCACACTCCCACCAGCTTTGACAGAAAGTCTGCTTCCACAATAAGTTTTTGTTTCTCTCTTTGGAGCCATTTGTTTTGGCATATGATCCCTATCTGTTCCAGAACTGAGCCAAGTGCAAGGTTCAGCTGACATCCATCTCACTTCTACCCTTGATCACCCAGTGTAATGTAACCCACCGTTACCCATTCTAGGAGACACAAAACTCCAATGCATGCAGAACTGCTCTTTCATTTTCAGATGAGGACTCACCTGGTGCAATGCAGGAAAAAGGCAGACTTTTCAGGGGCATATTTCCTGAATATATTTGATTTTCTTTATAGAAGGACTTCAACCACATCATTTTCCAATCAACCTCCTTTGTTTTTCAGGATCATAAGGTGGTTTTCCTTAACTTCAGTAGGAAATCTGTGTATGTGATCTCAAGTATAAAGTATCATTTCTTATTCCTTCTTCATCTCCTGGATGAGAGCCCACAAAACAATCTGAACATCTCCACCATCATTGTGTGACCTTCTGTCCTGGCCTGTTGAACGTGACCACAACGTTGTTTCTCTGGAGCCTGCCAGAAGGAGTCTTAGGCCGTGGTGTATAAAACGTGAGTAATTCCCACTTTCCAACAGATGGAGAACCTCAAAGGGATACCAGCTCTTTTCAGATGGCTTAGGTTTTGCCCAGAAGACCTTGGCTTTCATCTTGGTTAGCAGTGAATCTGAAAGAATGGAAAACACTAAAGTACTGTGGCATGTCTGGAATATGAAAGATACATTCTGTTGCTTCTTTGATGTCTCCTGAAAGGAAACTGAAAGAATACAAATGCAATATCATTAAAACACATTACTAATCCAGCAGGAACAGAGTGCACTAGAAACTGGTGCTCAATACTGCTTCAGACTATGATTTGTAACCTGTGGAGGGATCTGTCATGAATAATGTTGCTTAGCCTGGAGAAGAGGAGACTCAGGGGTGACCTTATTGCTCTCTACAAGCACCTTAAGGGAGGTTGTAGACAGGTGGATGTTGGTCTCTTCACCCAGGCAACCAGTGCTAGAACAAGAGGACACAGTCTCAGGCTGCACCAGGGGAGGTTTAGGCTGGATGTTAGGAAGAAGTTCTATACAGAGAGAGTGATTGCCCATTGGAATGGGCTGCCCGGGGAGGTGGTGGAGTCACCATCATTGGAGGTGTTCAGGAGGAGACTTGATAGGGTGCTTGGTGCCCTGGTTTAGTTGATTAGGTGGGTTGGATTAGTTGATAGGTTGGACATGATGATCTTGAAGGTCTCTTCCAACCTGGTTTATCCTATTCTATTCTAATGGGTTTGGAGATGACAACAAATTTAAAGCTTCAATTGAAATATGGATGAGAACTTCCAGCACCATTTCGAAACGCCTTGGAGTGGCAGTTGCTGGTTACCGGAGGAAAAGCCAAATGGCATGGCTTAGATATACAGAAAATGGAAGATAATGATGCATGAAATAAATGGAGAAGAAGGGAGGAAAACAGTGTGGAAGTGAAGCAAACAGTTTGACCCACCAGTGAGCCTCGTCCTATTTCTATGGAAATGAGCTCATTACTGCTAATTTTTTTTTTAAGCTCCGAGTTGATTCGTGAAGTGCTCGTTGAATTCCGATAAGGGCTTCATGAATCATTGAAAAAAAATCATTTGAACAAAATATCCAGAGTCAAATGATTACCAACTCCCATAGACTAATCAGCTGAGTACTTTATATCACAGAGCAGAGCCAGCTTTCCCCCCCTAGTATCATAAGCCTATAGTGTTTTGTTCTGCAATGAAAAGGGATCGTGTTTCTGAAATCTAATTCTGGGTGGTGACTCCAGCCCAGAGTCTATATTAAATAGGAAAGGCATCTTTGATTTTATTTTCCCCCCTGTTGCTTCCATGTTTGATCTGTTTTAAAAATCATCATCATGAGAACTGGCCACAGGATTGCTTCTCCTCAGCAGAGCATCTGCGGTGCTCATATAAATGCCACTTTCACGTTTGCAGCCAAGTCACACTGTTGGCTGTAGGCACTCATGAGCAGCAAAGGGAAATGCCCAAGGGCCAAAACATTTGTTCTTCTTCAACCTTCAGGATGCTGAAATAGAAATTAAAGCAAGCAGTGGATTTAAGTAGCAGGTGAGCTTGCCTTATTGCGTAGACCCAGCCATTTCTCAGGCTGCCTACAGACGTGAATAGAGCCCACGTCTGCGACAGCCCTGTTTCGCCTGGGCAGTGCTGACTGACTGCATGGGCTGCACACAGCATCTACACTGCACACCTTCCATTAAATCTTTAAGCACTTCACAAAGAATGCCTTTGGCAAATTCAGTGGCTTCCTGCTAATTTGCCTTGTACTAATTTTCAAGGTGTGTGTAGGTCACAAGTATTCTCCAGCATGCATCTTGTAACAAAGCTCTTGCTGGCAATTAAACAAAATCAGTCCAATCCTACTGCATGGAAGTGCACTGTGTCTCTTCTCTAAAACCTTCTACATGACAGAAACCACTCCAGATAGCATTGGCTACATCCAGCTCCTCTCTGGGGCTGAACTATAGCATTTGCTCATCACCTGATGACCCCTCCCCAGCAGAGAAAGGGAGTCAGGAAAAGGAGAAAAGACCCATGGGCTGAAATCCCAGAATCACAGAATGTTAGGGGTTGAAAGGGACTTCCAGAGATCAACCCCCCTGCCAAAGCAGGATCACCCAGAGCAGGTCACACAGGAATACATCCAGATGGGTTTTGAAAGTCTCCAATGAAGGAGACTCCACAACCTCTCTGGGCAGCCTGCTCCCAGGCTCTTGCACATGTCATACAAGGAGCAGCTGAGGGAGCTGGGGTGTTTACTCTGGAAAAGAGAAGGCTGAGGGGAGACCTTATTGCTCTCTACAACCACCTGAAGAGAAGTTGGTACTAGGAGGGAGCAGGCTCTTCTCCTTGGTTGTAAGCAACAGGACCAGAGGAAATGGTTCCAAGCTGCAGCTGGGGAGGTTCAGGCTGGATATCAGGAAATATTTCTTCACTGAAAGGGTTCTCAAACATTGAGATGGTCTGTCCAGGACACTGGTGGAGTCACCATCCCTAGGGGTGTTTAAGCAGTGTGTGGACCTGGTGTTTAGGGACATGGTTTGGTGGTGAGCTTGCAGTGCTGGCTCAAAGGTTGGACTGGATGATCTCTTCCAACCAAAAATATTTTGTGGCTCCTTTGAAAGATAAACGTCATGACAAAGTACCTGAAAAGTGACACTGGTGTAAGTCAGAAACACACTGGCATTCAGGAGCCCACTGAATTTAGCACAGATTTAGATTGGATTAAGTTTGGTAGGGTTCAGAATCAATTTTGGAAGGAGGTTCTAAAAGCAGCAAGCGTTATGCTGTTCAGCTAATAACAGTGCTAATAATGCCCAGGCTGCACTTGCATTGTTTATATTCCAAACACTTGGGCAGGAAGCGAGACACCAAAGCTGCTTTGTTAAAACACTTCCAAGGACTGCTTCTTGCGTCTTGCTTTTCTACACTTCTCAGGGCACCCAGACCATAAAGAAATCAGCATTTGAAGAAAAAACAAAGACAAAGGATTGATGTGGGAAAAGAAGATATCAAAAGCCGTTTCTCTAAGCTGTGAAATCTTGTGACAAAGTTGTAGAGGTGAATACAACTTTGGAGTAAAACTTTGTGTGTTCTGCTTATGAAGTGCAAAGTGAAGGTCCAAAAGCCTTCTATTTCTGAGACCTTATACTCCCAGGCTTTTTAACTGCATCTTGATGCTTGGCATTATTGTTGTCTCCTTTTATTTCCTATTTCCCTCAAGGGAAGGCTGTGGTGTAGGACAGAAGATCAATTTATTATTGCAGATTACTTGGAAAAAGATAAACAATAACAAAGATTATTTTGTCTTCCATATTTATTCTCATCTACAGCTGGGAAGATTTCCACTCTGCCTAGTCAGTTCTTTGAATTCTAGATGATAAAACCCCTCTGCAAACTAAATTAAAATATAATAGGATGACTCCAAAAGAACAAGGGTCAGTACCCCCTTCAGACAGGTGCAAAACACACCTAGACCAACAGATAGTTGCCATTCCAAAATGTAAAGGACATGTGAAGCACAGTAAAGTGATAACAACCAGCACTGACTCATCAGTGCTGCCCAAGAGAAATGGGGGAACCCTGCTTTTGCTGTATTTTATTTGTGTAGGGTTTATGCAACAGCTTCTAAGAGGGTATACAGACAAAGAAATCAAAAAGTGAAAACTGCAGTCACTAGGAAGAGAGGAAGGAGATCCTGAGAGGGTGATGGAGAGTTTGATGTAGAAGGAGTCTAAGGGAGGCTGCTGGAGTAGACAGCAGAAGGGACAACGTCCAGAAAAAAACACTCACTAGAAAGCATTGCTGCTACATCTCAAATCAGGCTGTGCTCTCTATGTTCTCTCTGATATGCCCCTCCACTTAGTCCTGGTGAGGCCTCCTCTGGAGTACTGTGTCCAGTTCCAGGCTCCCCAGTTCAATAGGCATTGGGAACTGCTAGAGAGGGTATAGCAAAAGGTATAACAAAGATGCTGAGGGGACCAGAACATCTGTCATGCAGAAAGGCTGAGGGACTTGGGGCTTTTTAGCCTAGGGCAGACTGAGTGGGGGGAATCTCATCAATGCTGATCAGTACTTGCAATTGTTTTGTACTTCCTCTGTCCTTAGGAACCAAAACACAAAACACTGCACTGTCAGTCTCTGTGCCCTTTCCCTCTGTGGATTCAAATGCTCTGCTGCAGTATATTTGTACCTCTTAAACAAGCATGCTGAATTAAGAGCACTTTCTCAACCCCCTTTTTTCCCCCTGTAATACTGATTAACAGTACTTTCATCTAGAAAATTTTAAACACATGTTTTCCTTTTCATCATATTAATGTTGACAGCCCTCCTTTATCAGCACTTTAATTAACAGCAGGTAAGGGAGGCAGGGTGGGTGTGACGTGCTATTGCCTCTGCTTGATTTAAAGCCTTGCTTGTGTGACTCTCTCTCAACTCCTGGCTGAAATTGTCTTATCTCAAGCATTCCCTGGATTACTGTTTCATGTAAATGTCATTTTTGCTGTCCAAAACATTAAAAAAAGCCCCACACCACACCAGTGCTATATAACTACTGTCTCTTTCTGAGAGACATGAGGGAAGCTGTATGCTTTTGATCAAAGACAAGATCCCAACTTCAAAGTCACACCTCGTCTGTAAATATATTACACAGTACTCAGCACAGAAAGGAGGGCTCCTTGATTTCAAATAACCCAAGGCTAATGCTGTGGGATTTACCCACAGTCACAGAGTTTAATCTTGCTCTTCTGAATACCTACAGAAAATTAGACAAAAAGATTTGAAAAGACCCCAGGTTCTAGTCTCCTCTTTTATATTGCTCTAAGTCTGACACCTCACGGAAGATTACCTGGTTTATTGTGGGATGAGAAGGATGTGGAAACAATGTGGGATCATAAAGGTGGAAAAAGACCTCTAAGACCATCAAGCCCAACCTTCTACTCAACACCTCCATGATCACCATGGCCATGTCCCAAAGTGTCACATCTACTTGTCTCCTGAACACCTCCAGGGATGGTGACTTCCCTGGGCAGCCTGTTCCAATGCCTCACCACTCTTGTAGCAAAGAAATTCTTGCTAATATCCAACCCAAACCTCCCCTGGTGCAGAAGCAACTGAGGGTTGTTTAAAACCAAAGCTTTTATTCCAATGACAGAAAGCAGGAGCTGTACGCCTCTGGATGCTCTACTAGGCTGCCCAAAGATGGTGAAGCCTCCATCTCTGGAGAAATTCTACACCCTCCTGGATGCGTTCCTGTATGACCAGCCCTAGGTGATCCTGCAGGGTGGTTGGACTTGATCTCCAGAAGTCCCTTCCGACCCCTACCATTCTGTGATTCTATGAACAGACCTGTCCAAGCCAAGAGATCCAAGGCAAACTTGACCCAAGTAAGGTAGTTTCCATCCTTTCTCAGTCAACACTGGTAATCTAAAGTAAAACTTTGCTCAGCTTTGTGGATTGTGTAGCAGCTTTCTTGTTAAAGGTCAGCTGGAAGCCAACAGCCACAGAACAAGGCATCACAACACAAGCCAGCAAGTCCTACAAAGATGTCCTCAGTTTGCACAAAACCAGATCAGACACTGCAGGACTCATGCTGTAGAGATGTGACAGTCACTGCTTGTGCCATTAGCACAAAATAGGCACCTTTAATCTGCCTGGCTGCATCTTGCCATCTCCATATTGCCTCCTTGAAGTGAATCTCCCCTAACTTCTTGACAGGTGAAATATTAAACAATACAGCGGGCATAGAGGGAATCTGCAGCTTGTACAAGCTGTGGCTTCACTGCAGAGCTAAAGGCATACCTGGAAACACTTTTAAAATATCTAAAATTCATGAAGACTTTTCAGTTTTCAGCTGAGACATAAATATGTGTAATGAGCATGTAACAGACATCTTACCTCTCCAGCATGGATATCTATCTGCTGCCTGACTCTCCCTTGGAAGCAGAGTGATTTAATGTGCTTTGCTTGGCGAGTCACCCTCCAGCCAAAGAAATTTGATTTCTGCTGCAATCAAAAGACTTTAAGAAAAATCCCCCATCAGCTCTCCCTGGGTTCATTTACCCAAAAGCCCATTTGAGTCTTTATTGTCTGTATAGAGCAATTAAAGCAGGTTGGTTTGAGGCAGCCATAATGACTCGCTAAGGACAGGCAGGAAGGCTTGTCTCAGATGGCCACATCTCTCACATGCATCTTATTTCCTGAGTCTGTGGTTATATGGAAGTCTCTGGGAGTAAGTCACTTTCCCAGTTATGCTCATCTGCATCTCTGTCTTCTAAAAGCAAAGGTCTGGCAAGGAAAGAAAAGACAGGGGACTGTGCTCCCTGCCACTCTCCCATCAGACCCTGCACATACCATAGTCAGAAACTTCCAAGAGTATCAGGCTCCAAGCAGGCAAGGCAAAAAAGCAGCAATGTACTGTGGTGCAAAATCAGCTTTTAGCATGGAATCATAGAACTGGTTCAGGCTGGAAAAGGCCTCTAAGATGATTGAACCTAACACCACCACAGCCATTAAACCATGTCCCCAAGTGCCATGTCCACATGTTTCTTTAACACCTCCAGGGATGGTGACTCTACCACCTCCCTGGGCAGCCTTTCCTAAACTTATGGGGTGGGATGAGGAGCAGAAAAGGCCATGGCTCTGTCACCACTCAGCAAGAACAAAAACAGCTCTGTACCATCAGCTCTGCCCTCAACACAAATCCCAAACACAGCCCCACACTAGCTACCACAAAGATAATTAACTCTGTCCCAACCAAAACAAGTACAGGATGACATTAGAACATGCTTGGCATCTTCCACAAGCATTCTGCAGATGTTTTCATGTCATAGTTTACCCCACATTTGGGGTTACAATCTACCTTAACTCTGACAAATTATCAGTAGGCCACCTTGGGCATGAAATCTTTTTCTTTTCTCCACTGTCATTTTTACAGGCAGCTCAGCAGATAATTTTATGCTCCTGCAGTCACACAAGGCAGATTCTAATATTGATCTGAATTTTCCCCTTGAATATGATTTGCATTCTTAGCCTGATCTTTCCTTTTTTTTTTCCCCTTCCCATAGAACATGATTTACATTCTTATGTCTGGCTGCTTCATTTTAAAGCCATCTTGAAAAAGTCTCTTCCTAATCATCCTTCTAAATTCATAAGGGAATAACTCTTCCTCCCAATGCTTAGGAGAGGAAAATCTCAAATAAATTGATGCTATTCTTGTAGACTATAATGACTGGAAACTGTATTTGTTGATGGAAATGAGAGACTTTTTTATAGCTTACTAATAATCTAGCTCTGGGACAACCAATTGATAGGAATTGTCATGTCTGAAGACTGAGGAAGGGCCTCCAGTCTTCCAGCTGATCAACCAAAGACTATCACAGAATCACAGAATGTTAGGGGTTGGAAGGGACCTCCACAGGTCATCCAGTCCAACCCCCTTCAAAGCAGGACCATTTAGTGCAGGAATGCATCCAGAAGGGTTTGGAATGTCTCCAGAGAAGGAGGCTCCACAGCCTGTCTGGGCAGCCTCACCCAGGGCCCCAGCACCTTCACAGAAAATATTTTTCTTATGTTGAGATGGAATTTCCTGTGATTGAGTTTATGCCCATTGCCCCTCATCCTATCAGCAGGTATCACTGACAAGAGCCTGGCTTCATCCTCCTGACAGCCACCTTTGAGATATTTATAGACATTGATAAGGTCCCCTCTCAGCCTTCTCTTCCCTAGACTAAACAGCTCCAGGTCACTCAGCCTTTCCTCCTAAGAGAGATGCTCCAGCCCCTTCATCATCCTTGTAGTCTCCATTGAACTCTCTCCGGTCATTCCCTGCCCCTAGAAAAACTTGCTTCATATAAAGCAAAACCATTTTGCTCTGAATACAGAGGCAGGTTGTGGAAAATCAAATTCCCTGTAGCCACAGCCTCTTTCCCCTTGCCTTCTTTACCCATTGCACACGTGTGGGAGACGACATCTTCATCCCAGCATGTGAACATGGCCTCACTCCTTTCCACCTGTTGAACAACCTCCAGACTTGCTTTCAGCTGCTGAACTGGGATTTTCTGACAACATTCAGGGGGTTTGGAAATGTCTGAGCAAGGAGCTGCTAAGTTGAGGCAGTTTTGAAAGTTTCAGATCGGAAGAAAGTCTGACACAAAGCCCAGCAGCTGCTTTAATCTGGTGATGCAGAGTTTGTTCCGCACACATCAGTTTAAGAAGTGCAGGGACTCTGGAAGAGTTTGAATTGATGCACTTGGTACTCTCAAGTGTCAACACATCTGCACTAGTGACACATCAATCCTTTGCCAAGAATTAAAATGGTAGAAGTCTTATGGCACTTCTGAAACCATCACCAACACTGAAGGACCAGATTTGGTACTTGAGATTACAGTTACAAGGGAAAAGACATAACCTTTTTCAAGACCAGAAGTTCCATCTGAACAAAAGGGAAAAATTCTTTTCTTTGAAGGTGACAGAGTCCTGGAGCAGGCTGCCCAGAGAGCTTCTAGTCTCTTTCTCTAGAGACTTTCAAAACCCACCTGGTTAACCTGCTCTGGGTGAACCTGCTTCAGGAGAGGGGTTGAACTCGATGATCTCCAGAGGTTACTTCCAACCCCCACCCATTCTGTGCTTCTGTAACACAGGAATAATTTCAGAAGCAGCTCTTGTTTTGATATGGTGCACACCTGATCTGCTTATGGATGGGGAGTAGGGTCTAAACTCCAAATAACTAAATATACAGTTTCAAGGCTTTTAAAAGACATTGAAATGCTCAGAAGCCTGCTGCCATGCAGCTTGTAGGCCGTGTGCAAGTGTCTGTGTACTATACACCATGACTATATTAACAGCCAAAGGGCAGACTAGAAGCTGTCAGCTGAGGGAGTGAACTCTCTTCTCGAGGCAAAGACACAACTGCTGTCTCTAGCAGGATTCCCAGAAATACGACCTCAGAAAAAGTAGCTGAGTAGAGAAGGGAGGTGTGAGAGACAAGTCATGGGGTTATCTGCAAGATATGCAGTGATAAGTTCTTTTTGTTCTTGCAGAGAGAGTGAATTCAGAATTACTGGAGTAGAAGACATTTAATAACTTTCAAAGCAGAAAAGAAGAGAGTATGTAGAGGATGCCTTCAGTATGAGAATTAAATTAAGTTTGACACATGAAGTGGTTAAGATACTGAAAGATAAGCTGTCTTAGTTAGGAAGAAGTTAGGCACACTGGGTACATTCCCCCCCCAAATCATTTTATTATGCTCCAGTGGCTGCAAATATGCTTATGGGAGGTGCAGTTAGATCTGTCACAGTTTCAGAGAGCTACCTTCTAGTGCCTGACCTCCTCCTTGCTTACCTTCTCAAGGCAGAGCTTGCTTGTTTGCAGATATCCATCACTTTGCAACGTTGTTCTGGGTCTAGTCCTAAATTTCATCCACATGACCACAACCTAAGAATGAGAGCATATTAATTAAACAGTCTTGTGCATATTAATTAAACAGATAGTCTAGTACATCCTGATTTAAAAAAGTCTAGTATATCTTCATTAAACAAATATCCTAGTACATCTTCATTAAACAAATAGCCTAGTACATCTTAATTAAACAAATAGTCTAGTACATATTTATTAAACAAATTGCCTAGTACATATTCATTAAACAAAGAACCTAGTACATATTCATTAAACAAATAGTCTAGTACATATTAATTAAACAAATAGTCTAGTACATGAGAGCAAGCAAGGGCTCCATATGGGCTTCTATGACCAGAGAAAGACAAAGGGAAAGAAACATCTGGTTTCTGATCTGAAGGAGACTGCAGATCTCAGGAGACTGAAAGGAGGCTGGGGGAGCTCACAGCTGAACTGCAGCACTGGACTAATGGATGCCTTCAAAACACAAGGCAGAGGTAGGCCCAGAGAATGTGCAATGAAATAGCACAGGAGTGTTGAAATGCTCTCCAAACAAGTCACATAATCATCAACACACAGCAACAGAGAATTTCATATTTAGACGTATTCAGCTTTTCTGAGTCACAAATTAGGACTTTTAAAAGCTTATCTTTTTCCCAATTGACTTTAATCAAGTGTTTCAGAAGCTGAAAAAAATGTTTTAAGTGAATAGAGCTCTTAAGCAGAGAGCCCAGGGAGCTGAATAGCAGCTATTTTGTCCTCTCCTTCGATATTTTTGATTCTGTTTTCCCTTTGTTGTCGCCTTTTTCTGGTTTTCAATACAAGCAAAGCAGCACAGCTGCAGGTTTCACACATAAAGAGAGGGGCAGGCAGAGAGAGACCCTGGTGGGGACAAGTTCAAGCAAAAAAAATTAGAGCAATTCTCTTGACAGTGTCAAGCTGGTGATCTTTTAAGTGTTCACTCTGCTATGATCTCTAATGCACTTCATGTAGACATGCCACTGATGCTCTCCCAATGACAGAATCCCTTCCTTTTCCAATAGCCTGTATAAAGCACAAGTCACTTCTACTTTTTTAATGATCCCTCAGGAAAAAACAACAAAAAACAAATCAATACACCTCTTAGTATATGTCTAGGGCTTAGCCAAATGAAGTCAGGCAACTCTAGCTACATTTTAAGGCAAGTGGTCTTGGAAAATGTTATTGAAGCCTGCCATGAAACAAACACAGCCTGCTGTATCCGCATGGCAGTGCTGGAGGCAGATCTTGGAGAGCATCACATCACAGCAGGTTTATCAAGTATTTGTTCTTGTTATCAGATATATTGAATTCCATCTGAATATAATCTCCTTACAGTGTATTTTTAATCATCACCTCACACATCTACCTGCTTGTCCTGTGTCACCTGCTGTAAAATAGTACTGCCTTCCTTCCCTGAGTTCTGGAGCTGTAAGCTATACAGAACCATGGAACTGTCTAGGTTGGAAAAACCTTCTAATATCATCCAGTCCAAACATCAACCCAGCACCACCACAGCCATTACACCATGTCCCCAAGTGCCATGGCCACAGGGTTCTTGACACCTCCAGGGATGGTGACTCCACCACCTCCCTGGGTAGCCTGTTCCAATGCCTGACCACTCCTGCAGGAAAGACATCTCTCTTAATACCCAACCTAACCCTCCCCTGGCACAGTTTCTGCAGCAGATTACCAGCATACCTTGAAGCATTCTTCAATCCTAACCTGCAGAACTGAAAGTGCAAAAATTCAATTCCCCAACTCCACTACACTTAAAAAAGAATCCTGGCTTCTCTTTTAATAACAACTGTGCAAATAATCATGACTTTGAACTGAAAGGATGAAGGAAACAAGTCAAAACCTGGGAACCAGTGATGATCATTTTCTCTGTTATCAATTTTAATACTTACAGAATATTTCTATGATGCTTTTCAGAATATTTCTGTGATGGCTTTCAAATATTTCATATTGCCTGCGTTGGTACAGATTAACCAGACAGGAAATGTTCGCCCCACAGAAGCCAACAGCAAAAAGCTTTTTCTTTTCCTTTTTGAGAGTTTTTCTTTATTAATTAGGTCTCTTGATCCTGCCACTGTTAATTGTTAACAGCACAGGGATCTAGAGACTTGGGACTCTGTCTGATCTGAGTTACAGCTATGAAATGTGCTCTGAATATTTCACTACAAGACTTAATTTTGTACCAAGAGACAACTTGAAACAGCTATTGTGGGGTTGGGGTTTTTTTTTCTTACTTATACTTCCTACTGAATGTTTAATGCTTCTCTCACTCCTTTCTCCCAAAATGCCTCACATTCACCCCAACTTGGGTTTGATACTTTTCCTAGTGTAGAAAATTCAGAATGCACTGGGCAGCTCTGTGGCCCAGTTCCAGAAAGTGCAGTGGTGAGATGGCTGGTAAAGGTTTTTAAAGCATTCAATATTAAATATATTACAATAACTGATGAGGTTTTATTTCCCTACTATATCATAGTATCACAGTGTCAGTCAGGGTTGGAAGGGACCACAAGGATCATCTAGTTCCAACCCCCCTGCCATGGGCAGGGACACCTCACACTAGATCAGGCTGGACAGAGCCTCGTCCAGCCTGGTCTTAAACACCTCCAGGGACGGGGCCTCAACCACCTCCCTGGACAACCCATTCCAGGGCTTCACCACTCTCATGGTCAAGAACTTCCGCCTCATGTCCGGCCCGAATCTCCCCACCTCCAGCTTCATTCCATTCCCCCTAGTCCTATCACTACCTGAGATCCAGAGAAGTCCCTCCCCAGCCTTCTTGTAGCCCCCTTCAGATACTGGAAGGCCACAATGAGGTCATCTCGGAGCCTTCTCTTCTCCAGACTGAACAGCCCCAACTCCTTCAGTCTGTTCTCACAGGAGAGGTGCTCCAGCCCTCTGATCATCCTCGTGGCCCTTCTCTGGACACCTTCCAGCACCTCCACATCCCTCTTGGAATAGGGGCTCCAGAACTGGACACAGTACTCCAGGTGGGGTCTCACCAGGGCTGAGTAGAGGGGGAGGATCACCTCCCTTGACCTGCTAGCCACACTTCTCCTGATGCAGCCCAGGATCTGATTGGCTTTGCGGGCTGCAAGTGCACATTGAGCGCTCCTGTTGAGCTTCTCCTCCACCAGCACCCCCAAGTCTCTCTCCTCAGGGCTGTTTTCCAGCCAGTCACTGCCCAGCCTGTATTTGTGCCTGGGATTGCCTCGACCCAGATGCAGGACCCTGCACTTGCTCTTATTGAGCTTCATGAGGTTGGCTTGTGTCCACCTCTCCAGCCTGTCCAGGTCCCTCTGGATGGACTCCCTTCCCTCCAGTGTGTCTGCTGCACCATACAGCTTGGTGTCATCAGCAAATCCCCCGCACAATTTCTGGCTTACTGATTTTCTTTTCCAAGTGCTTGTCTGCAGCATATTTTTTATTTAACAAGTAGTTTTGTTGATATGGAATTTCATGGGCTGATTACAGAGTTAGCCTTAATTAAGGTCAACAAGTGCAAGCTAACTTTCCATGGCCCTCAACAGAAGCTGCAATTTTTGTTTTCCTCATACAGATCTGAGAATCATTTTGGTGTGCTTTAGGTATGTGCTTTGAGGGAGAAAAAAAATTATCATCTGTGTATATGGAGCAGTCAGTTTTTCATAAACACACTAAATATCTGTCAACAGAAAGTCACACATAGAATCACAGTCAGAGAATCATAGAAATGTTTTGGTTGGGCGAGACCTCTAAGATCTCTGAGTCCAACCATCAATCCAACACCACCACAGCCACTAAACCATGTCCCCAGGTACATGGCCACACATTTCTTGATCACCTCCAGGGATGGTGATTCCACCACCTTCCAGGGCAGCCTGTTCCAATGCCTGGCCACTCTTGCAGCTATGAAATTTTTCCTCATATCCTACCTAAGCCTCCCCTGGCACAAGTTCAGGCCATTTCCTCTCATTCTCTCTGTATGGATCAATGCAGTGCCATGCAGGAGTCACTCCATAACCAAGGAAACTGGAAACAATGCTGGCTGATTTAATTCATCCCCTGCTTTTTGAAGGACCTGATGCAAAAAGAGGATTGGAGATCCCCTATGGTTTATCCTTGCCCACATTTGTCCCTCCATCAGGCCTCTCTCCATTTCATGGAGAGCTCTCTATTCAGTTCTGTGAAATGCAGAAAGCACTCTGGGTTGTGCTGTCTCTCTAACACTGCCTGTGAAACAGAAGCTGGACTGAAATACACCAGCATGGGACAAGCTGTTTTAAGGCTTAACAGTCAGGCACAGGCAGAGTTTCCTTCCTGTGGATCACAGAATGAAAAAAAAAAAACCAGAGAGAACAGAGCATGGGAGGGGAAGAAAAAGGCAAATCCTATTAGCTGATACTAGGGAGAAGAGACCACAGGCTGAAAATAAGGTCCTATCTTATCAAGAGGCAGAGGATGTGGAGTTACAAATGAGTTTCTCAAATTTTGGAATTGGTTCCTATTAACTGAAAAGGATTTTTTGATTACCTTGTTACTTGTTAACTTGTTAATTATGTTTCTATTTTCCCAGTTCAGTCACCACAGCCATCCCCTTCCTTTGAAAGATAAAAGTTGGGGGCTTATTATTATTTTTCTTTTTTTCCTCCCCCTACAAATTTGTTTGCCTCAGGTTTGAAACCTGATAGAAAACATCAAATATTCCAGCACTTGACAATGAAATCAGAAGAGGCAGTTTGGAATATTTATTCTCAAATAATCAAAAAGAATTCTTTGATGCATACTTCAATAATTATTTAGTACATTTCCCTCTTCTAAATAGGTTTCTTTGCCTTACAGATGCAATGGGGGGGGGGGGGGGGAACACAACCCCACAGCTCTTAAAAGCTATTTCCAATGAATAATTCAAACAATGACTGACAATATAATTGTTTAGACTTTTTTTCATCTTGGCACATCCACTGCATTCCTCCAGTTTCTAAACCAAGTTATCACTCTCTGTGATATTTATAAAAGTTGAATAAATAAAAGGGACTTGGTAAAGATGTCTTGTCATTGGCTTGTTGGGTTTGTTTCTTTCTCACACTGTGTTTGCTAATCTGCTCTCATTATTTTAGTTCTTTAGTTGACAGCTGCTGGTACCACTCATATACCACTTTTGATGGGATTTTAGCTATAGCAGGAAAAGACATAAGCACTGGCAATTAAATTGCCTTATCAATTTCCTGCAGCTTATTAAGTTGTTTTATTGTAAAGGAAGATTAGTGTCTTCAGCAGAAACAGGAAAATACCTAAGTAGGAGTCCCTGGATTAAAGTTGTGATATCTTGTACAAACCCACCTTCTGAATGGATTCTGAAAGAGCTGGAGTGGGAATGGAAGGAAATTAACTAAACCCACAAGCTGAACACACAGAAATGATAATGCTAACAAGGAGTTGGAAAAACCTTTCATAGATGTGGAAGAATCCCTGAGGGAATGAACACGGTATCCTCTGAAGCAAAAAAAGCCCTTATTAAAAAAAAATAAAATATTAATAAGCAGGACAGCAATAAAGCTGCAAAGAGAGATTAAAAACTCACTAAATAAAAGAAAATGGAATAAAAATCTACTTGGGGAAAACCAAAAAGATATAGGAGCAAAAAAAAAAACCCCAACTCAAGAGCAGCAGAGGAACAGCTAGAAAGAAATGGAGAACAAGACACAGAATTATGGGTTACAAGGACAGAAAGGAGTCTGAAGTTATGAGCTTGGCACTGCCAGGAGAAGCAACAGCTCATACCAAAAACAAGGAAATATGGACAGAGGTGCTTTCATGTCAGCAAAAGCAGCCTCTCCTCTCATCCTTCCTCCCCTGTGTTGTATTGATGGCTATGGACCAAACTCCATTCAGGCTAAAAGGTAATTCCCAAACTGGGATGCAGCACACAGCTCCCATACTGTGCTTCTGACACAGCCCCTGTGACCAGTGCCACTCCTGACTTTCTATCTTCAACTACATTTTGAATATATCAACACTCAGGCTTCCCACACCTATCCTGCAGTGCTGCACCAGGCCCAAGAAAGAGCACCCAGCATGAGAAGGACAAGGAGCAGTTGGAGCACATCCAGAGGAGGCCATGAAGATGATCAGAGGGCTGGAGCACCTCTGTGTGGGGACAGGCTGAGAGTTGGGGCTGTTCAGCCTGGAGAAGAGAAAGCACCAGGGAGAACTTAGAGTTGCCTTCCAGGGGGCCTAGGAGAAAGGTGGGAAGGGACTTTTGACAAGGGCTTGTAGTGACAGGATGAGGGGCAATGGCTTTGAGCTGGAAGAGGGGAGATTTAGGCTGGAGATTAGGAAGAAATTCTTGACAGTGAGGGAGACACTGGAGCAAGTTGCCCAGGGAGGTTGTGGATGCCTCCTCCCTGGAGGTGTTCAAAGCCAGGTTGGATGAGGCCTTGAGCAACTTGGGCTGGTGGGAGGTGTCCCTGCCCATGGCAGGGAGGATGCAACTTGATGACATTTAAGGTCTCTTCCAAGGTAAACTATTCTAGGATTCTATGATTTGAGAAATACAAAGGCTAGGTTAGCCAGGGGGTGTGTGAAGCAGCACAGACTATTCAACACCAAGATGTGAACCCACCAAGGCAAGTTACTCAGGACCACCGAAATCACTCAGTAGGAACTTGAATCAGATCAATAGCCAAGTCCATGGAGAGATGCTTTTGACAACAGAGCTTTTAACTCAATTGTCACAACACTGTCCCTTGGCTAAAAACTAAAAATACAGGCATTTCTGAGGGTATTTTCTTACAAAAGCAAAAGCCTCAGCTTGGAAAAGCAGAGCCTAAGAAATGCTTAACTCATTAACTCTTGGGAGACAAAGCCATACCTTATGGCTGCGAGGTAGCTGAACAAAGAGGTGAGTTTCAGCACATCAATTATGATTAAAGCAAGATGAAATTCAAAGGGGAAAGAAAAAAAAAATTAAAACAACAAAAACCAACCCACTACCAAAAAAATCATCCTGGGATCAATGCCACCTTCCAAGTTGTCAGCCAGACAGTTATGTTTAAAAATATTTTGTTCAGAATTCAGACATCTGCTTTGCTGAGTGTTTGTTTTGCAGGTTTTGTGGTAGAAGGACTGGCAAGGGATGAGGTCTGCTGTTTAAAATTCTGGGCTGCCTCAGCTTTCTTGAGTTTCAGTTTATTAACTTATTTAATTGATTGAGAAAGATGTTTTAAATCTTTCAAAGGTCTCATTGCATTTCCAAGAAAACAGTAAAAAATGAAGTCCAATGCAAGCTCTGTGAATTTGTGTGAGGAAGAGGGACACACAGCTGCTGGAGCTGGGCCAAAAGAGGCCACAAAGATAATCAGAAGGCTGGAGAACCTCCCCTGTGGGGACAGGCTGAGGGAGATGGGGTCGTCAGCCTGGAGAAGAAAAAGCTCCAGGGAAACCTTAGAGCAGTCTTCCAGTACCTGAAGGGGACCTACAAGAAAACTGGGAAGGGACTTTTGACAAGGGCTTGTAGTGATAGGATGAGAGGGAATGGATGGAAGCTTGAGGAGGGGAGATTTAGACTGGAGATTGGGAAGAAATGCTTTATAGTGAGGGTGGGGAAACACTGGAACAGGTTGCTCAGGAAGGTTGTGGATGGCCCTCCCTTGGAGGTGCTCAAGCTGAGGTTAGATGAGGCCTTGAGCAGCCTGGGCTGTGGGAGGTACCCCTGCCCATGGCAGGGGGGTTGGAACTGGATGATCTTGAAGGTCCCTTCCAAGCCAAACCATTCTATGATTCTGTGAAAGGAACAGTCACTCCACTCTATTTTTTTTACTGTAGATTTGTGCTTAACTCAAGTTACTGCTTATAGAGAAAAAAAAAATACATAGATATACATAGATAATGTTGTTAATTCAGTTAAGGAGCTGAAAATATGCAACAAGGCAAGGCAAAACATCATCCACAAAATATGTAACATTCCCTTTTCTTTGTAGCAGCACCCAAGGGGAAAGGACACATGGGCAAAGGGTGGCTACCATTTCTAGTACCACTGGCCTCTGGGGAAAAGCCTTTAGATTGTCTTGAGTTCTGAGAAAAAAGGAAGTGCAAAGAGCAGGAGGCTGCTTAAATTGATCTCTAACTACCAACACAGGAAAGAAGGAACACACTGGAGAAAGGGAGAAGTCAAAACAAAGCAGAGGGATTTCTATGTTGGTAGCAAACTAAGCTGCCATAAAACCTTGCCTAGTAAAGGTATTAATGTAAGTGCACAGTGCTCTGTTGGGGAGGAATGTGCTCCTCTTAACAGCTAAGAACTTCACAACATTTATGTGGTATGCTGCTCCCATGAATGATGCTTTGTAGCATTGATTCTGCCAACCTTGCCTCTAATCCTGACATTTCCTGACATTTTCCAGTTTGTAAAATAAAGAGAGTTTAAAATATTTAGCTTTGACCTTGCCATAATGAACTGATGGATCAGAACAAGGAAATGGAGAAGTATGATCATGTTTGTTCCAATCTTTCCCTCTGGTTCCACCAAAACTGTAGATTAAATTATACATTTTATCAGAGGTGCTAGAAAAATAGATATTCTTTCTTACAGTGGGGGGAAAAAAATCCCACATACAAATGTTTCTTCTTAGATTGGGACAGAAGCCCAAATACAAAATAATTCAGGAAGAGTTTCCAGAAGAAAAATGCATTCAGGGACAAACAAGTGGGTGCCTTGCTTTTCTATTTTTTTTTCCCCCCCAGCTTGCCCAATTTAGCTGCCTCCCTACAATACAAATGAATATCCAATTTGAGATCCAGAGAGTTTCCTTTGGTGCTATGAATAAAGCAAGCTGTTAGGCTGTCTCCTGGATAAGCAAGAGCCTGGTATGCTTAATAGTTACAACTTGTTTCCTACTACTGCTCAGACAAGCCTCGTATTAGCTTTGATGGGTTAGAGCAAGCCTTGCATTGCCAGCAATCAGTGTGATCCAGGGTAAGTCACTAGAGTGCTTATGCAGATAACACTTCTCACCAAAGAAAAGGAATAATCCTGTTAGGAAGAAGTTGGAATAAAATGTTGAGATATTAAAAGGCATACCCCACTAAGAATTGTCTGACCTGGGTGAGGCAAAGCAGCTTCTCTGCTCTCTTTTAATCCTCCTCTCACTAGTAAAAGCACATCATAAAAAGAGCAGTGACACATAAAAACTTTAAATGAAATCATAAACCACACAGATGTGACACACTCTTGTTTCTGCCTTCTATCAGGTAAAACAAATGTCACTGCTTGGATTGTGAGACCTGAGATCAACTTGGCTGACAGCATTACTTTATGTAATAGAGCCAGTTGGTTGTGTTATGTCTGTCTCGTCTTTGGACATAGCCTACATAAAGCTTTGCTGTGAGCCATGCTTCATCAGAGTCACTTTCAATAGTGAAAGGTGTAAGAAATGAGAGTGTGAAACAAGTGTCTCAATTTGCATCGTATTGCTACACACTCTCCCCTTCAGAGACTCACAGAATGGTTTAGGTTGCCAGAAACCTTCAAAATCACCTAGACACAACTCCCCTGCCATGGGCAGGGACACCTCCCACTAGCTCAGGTTGCTTAAAGCCTCATACAACCTGGCCCTGAACACCTCCAGGGAAGGGGCATCCACAACCTCCCTGGGCAACCTGGTCCAGTGTCTCCCCACCCTCACTGTCAAGAATTTCTTCCTAATCTCCAGCCTAAATTTCCTCTCTTTAGCTCAAAGCCATTCCCTCTCACCCTATCACTATGAGCCTTTGTAAACTGTCCTTCCCCAGCTTTCTTGTAGGTCCCCTTCAGATACTGGAAGGCTGCTTTAAGGTCTCCCCATACCTAGCTTAGGGCAGCTATTGTCTCTCAGTCCATGTCACTTGCTCCCTCTAGCAAGGTGAAAGGAGTGTCCTTCACTTCCGCATGAGCCTCAGCACACAGAGATGAAGAGCAGCAAAGAGTCTGAACAGATGAAAGTGGCACCAGCAATATACACAACCCCCTCCCTGAGATGCATCCACAAAACTGACCATAGCCTTCTGACAGATAATCAAGGCTGAGGTTATCTGAAGTTCCTTCCATGAAGAAATCTATAGAACTGAAAAACTGAAACAAGGCAATGATCTCAGAGCCGTTTGTCCACTCTCCCACCTCTTCAGACAAGCCCAAGGACAAGGCTGCAAAAGCCTGACAAGGCAGGTTTCAACGTTGCTTATCTTCAGCAAGATCCATATTGGCAGTTTTAACTTAAATCTACTGCTTTGTCTTCCAAAGAGGGACAAGTGCTTTACATAAATCTTCTCCTGGTGCACTCTGTGTTAGCACTTCATTTTCTCCAAACTGAGTAAAGCATCCATCCTGATTTAACAGACATCTGGGAGAGACAGGGGTAACAACATTGGTCATGAAATCTTCAGGGCTGCTCCAGACTCCCTTGGAGCAAATGTCTTGGGTCAGGAGTTTAAACTACTTTGAGAACAAAGATTTTCCATGCTGTATTGCAGCCTCTTTGGGGCTTAGGCAAATCTTATTAGAGTCGAAGAAAATGACCCAGACTGGACTCTTTGCCTGTCAAAGGTGGCTGCTTTCCCCCATTTTACAAGCCTCATATTTTTTTCTGGTTGCTAGGTGGCAAACAGTGAGTGAAACCAGAGGAAGAGTATGCAAAGCAGAAACATCTTTTTCGACCAGCTTGAATGGGAAAAACAGTTGTTTAGAGTCCTCATTTCCCTCCATTTGCAAAAAGAGTACCCAGTGCAACAAAAACCCCTGGGAACCATGACTCCTCAAAACATAGAGTCCAAGGAAAACTCAATACCTCACAAAGGAAAAGATGAAGATGAGGAAGACAACCACACGGCGTAGTAAGCAGCCCTAGAAGCTGTTGCTTATCTTTATTTTCCCTCTCAAATTGCAACTGTCTTGTACACTCTTTGGTAGAAAGATCAGAGCTAGACACTAAAGTGCTAGTCAGAAATGCCAGGCACTGCAGAAACCAGAATTTTAATTTGAGTTTTGATCAGAATGAAGCCTTAACATAGCTCTCAAGCTACTTAAACATGGGGGGAATTAGCTGAATGAATGAAAGAAAATAACACAGCTGGTGACTATTTAAATAGGAAGAGGGAGAGGGAGCTTTTGTCAGCTCAAACAGGGATGTTCAGAAAGAAGTTCTTAGAAACTATGTAAAATCAGCTGTTGTACAAATAGACAACTGTATGGACATTTATCTTTCCAGATCAAGACTCTGATAATAATTAATCAAAATGAAAGTTTCTCCAAGAAAAATCCCAAACACTTGACTCTGAAAGAGCCCACAGAGTGTCTGGATCTGTTAATTTATATTTGTATTGTTTATATTGATTGATATTGATACACCTACATTTGAAAGCAATTCACTGAAAAGTTAATTTGTCATAGAATTCTACAATGGCTTGGGTTGGAAGGGATCTTAGAGATAATCTACTGCAAACTCTCTGCCATGGGCACCTCTCAACCAGACTCGGCTGCTCAAGACTCATCCAACCCACCCTGGAACACCTCCAAGGAGGAAGCATCCAAAACCTCCCTGGGAAACCTGTCTTAGAGTCTTACCACCCTTGCACCAAAGAACTTCTTCTTAAGATCCAGTCTAAACCTACTCTTCCTCAGCTTCAAACCATTCCCCCTTGTCCTGTTTCTAGACACCCTCATAAAAAGTCCCTCTGCAGCCTTCCTGTACAATACCTTCAGGTACTGGAAAGCAACTCTAAGGTTCCCTCAGAGTCCTCTCTTCTCCAGGGTGAATAACCACAGCTCCCTCAGCCTGTCCTCATAGCAGAGGTGCTCCAGCCCTTGGATCATCTTTGTGGCCCTCTTCTGGACTTGCTTCAACAGCTCTGGGTCCTTATGATGGGGACATCAGAAGGGGAGGCAGTTTTACAAGCTGTACATTCTGTATCTTCACCAAATTATTCCATAGCATCTGGGAGGCCTAATTTTGGAAAAGAACTTTTCCAGCTAAAGCCAATATCCCACTTTTTTACAGTTTTTGGAGCTAGCAACATAATAGCTGCTCAGAGAGTCTACACAGACTGCTCCACCCTCATGCTGGGCTGGCTGGCAGCAGCTGTCCAACATATGGCTCTAAATTCTTGAGTGGTTTCTTTTGCCATCAGAACATCACAAAATGTAAAGTTTTTCTCTGCAGGCTAAAGACTGAAGTGGGTCAGGATCAGCACATTAACCTGAGCTCCTCAGCATCCTGCACACTTACAGTTCTAGATCGCTGCAGAAATGTTTCCCTTTCTGTGCAGCATCCCAGCATTGTTCAGCAGAATTCTCCTGGCAGAAATGACTCCTCTCCTTTTGTGAAAAGAGAGAGAAACCAGAAAGGAGGCATCATAAATTCAGGAGCTGTGCAGATGAAAAGCTCCAAGCCATTCAGGCACTGATAAAGCTGAAAGGCCAGCTGATAGCTCTGCATCTGTCCCTACAGCCCTGCTAGCTGTCCTCCCTCCCACCACTGCCAAGAGTCTGGGTAAGGCAGCACCTTTTGTTCTAATCATACCCAGAACACAGCTCTGCTTCACACTTTCACGTCCTGTATAGGCCTGCTTATTTTGATGGCAGAGTCTCTTCTGCAAGCCAAATCATTCCTTTTTCCAGTTAACCCTTTGGGGCTTCTCTTGGGACTTTCTGATTAAAAGAAGTTGTTTTTTGAGCTTGATAGGCTTGTAGAAGTGTTTTCATTTATCTAATTTTTCCATTTACTGCTTGCAGGTTAGCACCACCCCACAAAATCCTTCAGTGGTAACTTGAAGAAGAGCAACAAAGCAGAGACTGCTGAAGACTTTGTTGATGCCCCAAGGCTGAAGTACAATCATTCTGTTTCCTGGCACAGGATCTTGCAGGTCCATTGTGCCAAGGGTTGCACCTTCCTTTACTGCGGCTGGAAGCCACATGAACTCATTGAGAGAGGTGATTCTGTCCCTCTATTCTGCTCTGATCAGACCTCACATGGAGTACTGTGTCCAGTTACAGAACCCCAAATACAAGAAGCACATGGACCAACTGGAGTGGGTTCAGAGGAGGCCACAATGACAATCAGAGGGGTGGAGCACCACTCCTACAAAGATAGGCTGAAAGAATTGGGGCTGGTCAGACTCAAGAAGAGAAGGCTCCAGGGAGACCTCACAATTCAATACCTGAAGGGGACCTACAGCAAGGCTGGGGAGGAACTGATCAGAAGGGCCTGTGGTGATAGGATGAGGGGCAATGGCTTGAAAATGCAGCAGGGCAGACTTAGGTTGGACATAAGGAAGAAGTTCTTTACAGTGAGGGTGGTGAAATACTGGAACAGGTTGCCCAGGGATGTGGTTGAGGTCCCATCCCTAGAGACATTCAAGATCAGACTTGCTGTGTCCCTGGGCAGCCTGATGTAGTTGGAGGTGTTCCTGCTGAATGCAGGAGGGTTGGACAAGATGACCTTTGAGCTCTGTGAATCTTGAAGATGCTAACTTGTCTCTTTAAGAAAGCTGAGTACTTGGGAGCCTCCAAAACTAAACAGGAGCTCCACCCAGTCTTCCATTCACCTTCCACAACTATTCAATGCACTTTGCTTTGACTAAAAGCTGTGCACATTTTGAATTCCACCCTGAGTGTATTTCTCCTTGCCAATGTTTTTTAACCAGATTCAAGGAGCAGAACATTCCAAGGTGCCACAGGTCCTTGCTTTAGACTCTCATTCCTACAGTCTAATCATTTCCAGTACCACTTAATAGGCTGCAAAAACTTGATAAGACAATGCAATTGCCAGCTTTCATGTGTACTCTGAAAATAGCTACTCTCCTCGTAGAGGTTGTGCAGGATATAAGTGTTAGCACAAACCACTAAAGAAGTAAAACAATAGAAGCAGATGAGAGAATTACAGCATGAAAACAAACAAACAACAAACCCTACACAAAAGTCCAAACAAAATATCCTTATTCCTTGTCCTGCATAAACAATCATTTCAGGTACTGGAATGAATGGCTCAAAACTATAACATTTCATTCACTAAGAATAATGAAGACAATATTCGCCAGTGCCACAGGAAAAAGAGCTATAAAGAGGATTTTATCAGTTGCAGTAATTGAAATGAACAAACTTCATCTTAAATATTTCAGGTATTCAAGCCAGTGGGAAAAAAAAACACCTCAGTCATTTACTTACTCCAAATATTGGTGTTCAACACATCCCCAGTTAACAGGGCCCAGCCTTCTCACTCTAGTCCTGGATTCTAGCTATAGAAGGTGAAACAGAAACTCACAATTTGATGTGTATCAGATAGAGCCTCAAAGAAAATGCATGGTAGGACTCTGACATCTGTTTTCTATTAGTGATACTGCCTGAATAACTTCAGAGCTTACTTTAGACACCCTTTGGTAGATGTTCCTCTTTCTTTCCCAAGCAGGGAAACGGGAGCCAAACAGGATCACAGAACAGTGGCTTGCCTCTAACCTTGACTACTCTGAGTATATTTTCTCCTACACAGATATCTCTTGATTGCATTTCAAAGTATGCTTTGTAACAATGTCATCAGGAAATAACCGTAGAATCCCAGAATGGGTCAGGTTGGCAAGGACCTCAGAGCTCATCTACTCCAACCTCCCCACCATGGGTAGGGACACCTCTCAACTAGACTCAGCTGCTCAAGGCCTTGCCTAACCTGGCCATAAACACCCTCAGGGAAGAAGCATCCACAACCTCCCTGGGAAACCTATTCCAGAGTCTCACCTCCCTCAGACTGAAGAACAACTTCCTGAGATGCAGTCTAAACCTGCTCTCCCTCAGCTTCAAACCACTGCCCTTTGTCTTATTGCTAGACACCCTTATGAAAAGTCCCTCTGAAGCCCTCCTGTGGGATCCCTTCCTGTACTGGAAGGCAGCTCTAAGGTCCTCCTGGAGTCTTCTCTTCTCTAGGCTGAACACCCCCAGCTCCTTCAGCCTATTTTTCATCACATTAAATAGACACTAAGGTGGTGGGGTTTTTTTTCTTTCTTTTTTTCTGGGCAACAGAGGGTAAAATAAAAGGATTTGTAGCAAAGTGGTTTGGAAGACACTAAATTAATCTTGCACTCCAATCAAGCTGCAAGTGAAAAGATACTTGACTCAATCTGTCAGCAAAGTCAGACAGGTATCTGATCAGCTCAGTGGAAATCCTTTTATAAACTCATGCTATGATGAATACTGCAACCTTACTTGAAGCAATGGCATGCCTCATATTCACATGCATGGTAATGAGATGAAATCTGAAGCCTGAACACCTCATCAAGGCATTTCTTCCTTTTACAAATGGAATTGCTGTGCTAAGTGTTTAAGCAAACAGCCCTCTTCCATCAGAGGGTGAGACCTCTAAAATAATGGTCTTGAGGACTCCCTGTGACAGAAAGTTTTTAGATTACATAGTTAGGCAAATTCTGAGCATCTGCTCAATACAATAAATCTGAACAAGAAGAAAAATGATCAAACCAGGAGATTGCTGGCCAGCATTCTGGCAGATTTCCTGAAACACATATCTATGCTGTAGGAATCATCAAAAAAAATACTATGCATGTTAAGAGCAGCAATGACAAAGCCAATGGAACTGCTTTATATTTCTCTCTTTTCTCACCTGAAAGTCCAGGTCAATGTTAATTTTTTCTAGTATGTTTGATAATCAGATCATTTATTGCCTTATGATTTCAACAGCTACACTGCAGACAGCAACAGGATGACCAGCTAGATTAAGGGTGTTAAGATCATATCCAGAGGTTGTAAAACAGCTGGTTTTTATAAAACATTGAGCTGTAGGTGAAACACAACACTGTAGTCCAAGCTAGGGCTCAGCTCTATCCAGGCTAGGTCTTACTATCAAGTTGAGATACTGCTAAAATCCATCACAAAGCATGAGAAGCAGCAGGCTACCCACACATCTCATTCAGATCCCAAATGGGGTTCCCAGGCCATGCTTTGCTCAGGGGTCCTGAATCCCAAAGCTGCCTCGGGTCAGTCCCTCCTATAGTTGCAGTACATGCAGTGTGAAAACAGGGAGCTTCATCCTGTTTCTGCTTGAACAATGCCATTTCTCCTTTCCAGGAGGAGATGAAGCCCTGGGCTGCCTGCTCTACTTGGAGGTGTCCCTGCTGACTGCAGGGCAGTTGGACAAGATGACTTTCGAGGGTCCCTTCCAACCCTATGCAACCTGTGAGAGCTGGCCCTGACCCACTCTGGAAGGGTGTGGGAGCTCCCCTATACTACACCACATTAAATGAATATGCTAAAATGGACAAGCTCTGTGGGAGTCAAACCTGACAGAGAGCTTTGGCACTTCGGTGGGAAATGCTCCCTGACTGCAGAGCAAGGTTTTGCCTTAGTTCTGATGAACAAAAAGGTGAAAGGCCTGACAGGAATAATGTTTGGTCAGGCGAAGTCAATCCCTTGGCTTAGTTTACACTGGAAATTGTGTGAGGAGGGAAGTACCATCTTCATTCAGCATGAGGAGGTCCTGGAAGCTCAGTGAGATGCACAAGAGCGCAAGTAGCTGCTGTGCTTTTCCTGAAAACTTGTCATTTGCCACATGGAACAAGGAGACAGACAGAGGGAGGGGAGGTGTTGAGTCCTAGCGTGGGTAGTTGTGTTGCTGACATTTAGCAATAGCAGGCTGACTTTCAGTGCTGAAAGTGAGCCAGAAAGGCTCAGAACAAAGTTTACAGTATCAGAGAAATACTGCAGAGAGAGAAACCAGATATTAAGCAGAGTAACACAGCAATTGCTATGCTGCCATAGATTTTGGAACGAGGTAACTGTGGAAACATCTTCCATTTCTAAGAGATGGTTGAAAATCAAGGCCATGGCCTTGCCATGATTATTTTCTCTTCTATGTGCAGGCTTCAACTATGTGCAGGTCATATCTGACCACCCTATCCAACACCATCTAATCAACTAAACCAGGGCACCAAGCACCCTATCAAGTCTCCTCCTGAACACCCAGTGATGGTGACTCCACCACCTCCCTGGGCAGCACATTCCAATGGGCAATCACTCTCTCTGTATAGAACTTCTTCCTAACATCCAGCCTAAACCTCCCCTGGTGCAGCCTGAGACTGTGTCCTCTTGTTCTGGTGCTGGCTGCCTGGGAGAAGAGACCAACCTCTGCCTGTCTACAACCTCCCTTAAGGTAGTTGTAGAGAGCAATAAGGTCACCCCGAGTCTCCTCCTCTCCAGGCTAAGCAGCCCCAGCTCCCTCAGTCTCTCCTCACAGGGCTTGTGTTCCAAACCCCTCACCAACTTTGTTGCCCTTCTCTGGACTCGTTCCAGAAAGTCAACATCCTTCCTAAACTGAGGGGCCCAGAACTGGACACAGGACTCAAGGTGTGGCCTAACCAGTGCTGAGTCCAGGGGCAGAATGACCTCCCTGCTCCTGCTGGCCACACTGTTCCTGATGCAGGCCAGGATGCCCTTGGCCCTCTTGGCTGCCTGGGCACACTGCAGGCTCATGTTCAGCCTACCATCGACCAGCACCCCCAGGTCCCTCTCTGCTTGGCCGCTCCTCTTTTCCAGCCTTGGGAATCTATGATTCTAAGCCTTCTCTGCAAAAGAGAATATCATTATGAGCCCCAGTAAGAAAGAAGTAGGTGCAAGGACGTTGAAGAAAGAATAGCAAACCGCTGCAAGAAGATAAATTATTTACACAAAATTCCATCTAGGAGCACACAAAAAAAAGGCTTCTTTTTTTTTTCAAAGCCACATTCTTTAAGCCATTGATTACTGCAAAGAAACAAAGAGGTGCTGAAAGAGAAATGGGAGTCTAAAAACTACACAGGGAGCACTTAGCAAAATAAGGGAAGAGTAAGCAGCACACAAAAGATGCTAAAATCAACAGCCTCATCTAAGCCATATTTATTGGCATTAGTTTTTTTTCCTTTACAAAAATGTACAATTGCTCTTTTAGCACAAGCACTTCAAGTTAATCCAAGCTGTATCTTGGGAGTTTCTTGTCTATGTGCCAACTTTCATATAAGGGAGACATGGTTATTAGGCTTCTCAATAAAATATGCAAAACTCAGAAGATGGTCGAGATCATTTGTGCATTTTAATTGAATGACTACTGGAAAAGGGGGGGGGGTGGGAGGAAAAAAGGTATTTTTATCACATCACATCTTAATAGAGCCTCTGGATTAAATACTAATTAATTTGCCACCAAAGTTTGCTGTTAATCAGTTGCATGTCAGCATACATTCTGAGTGACATTTAAATTATAAAGCATAGTGGGATTATCTCCAGTTTTGCAAATTACCTCTTTATAGAAGTCAGAGTAAACATTATGCACTCACTAGGGGTATAATTACTGCCCTGTTTACTCTCTGTATGGGCCTCGGGATTATAGGTTGTCTTGCCCTATAGATGTAACAGTTGGATCACCTCAGACAAGAGGAGTTGCAAGTTTTAAGTACCACTTTTGATCAACCTCATTAACAAATGTCTCATTAGGTTTGTGGGCAATTGACAGTGTTTGGTGACTAACAGTAGAGGCTAAACTGAGCTTCCTGCAGAGCACTGAAAATGCTGATGACCACCAGCATTGCCTCCTCCCTGGAAGTGTTCAAGGCCAGGTTGGATGAAGCTTTGAGCATCCTGGGCTAGTGGGAGGTGTCCCTGCCCATGGCATGGGGTTGGAACTGAATGATCTTTAAGGGCCCTTCCAACCAAACCTTTCTGTGATTCTGTGGTTAGCACATTGCCAGTGACTCAAGCTCTCAGAAATAGTCTAGAAACTACAGGAAATGACAGTTGGGAGCTGTGTGAGTAGAAGCTCACTTTCCATCTTACCTCTGCATGAAAAAATGTCCATCAACTACAGAGAACAACTGAAGAATGATCTATGGAAACAGATGGACTAATGGGAGGGGGAAGCAATTAGAAGAAGTAATTGCTGCAGTATCTGTAAGAGCATCACAAAGAGTTACAGTGGTCTTACATTTAAAAAATAATAATATAAAAGCAATATAAAATCAGTTCAGTAAATAAGCAGACCATTTCCTTGAAAGAACAATCATTTGGAAAAAGAAGAAGGGAATCCATGTGAAGCCTTCCTCCTGTTTGAACAGCCTATGGGTGCCTTATAAAAATGCTAATTGAAGTGTCAGCTGCTTCATGCAATGTAAACTAAGGAAGGAGGCTGTAGAAGGGGATTGAATCGTCACACTGATTAAAAAGTCATTCATGGAGCCTCGGTGTGTATCATATATATCAGTGTGTATGACAAACAGCCATTAAAGCACAATTTCAACAGCAGAGATAAAGAAGGTCTTCACTACTAAATTTGTCACAGCACAGAAGAAATTATGATTTAATTTCTAGTGAGATGGACAGATTCCAGTGTCCTCAAACTCACTTACAACCTGAAGCAAAACTGCAGAGAAATCTTGAGAGCAGTCTCTCAAACCCTGGGTGAAGGAAAAAACAGTGACAGAAAAAATTATTAGTGCTAAATTATCATTTTGATCCCACACTTCCCAATGATCTTAAAGTTGGCCACTAATCTCAAACCAAGAGCTGACTGTAGATATCAATTGAGGGATTTGTCCAGCACAATCACAGAGGAAAGAAAAACATCTTGGGAAGACAAAAACCCCCAAACCTCCTGAGCATCCACACATGTAAGACACACTTCTCACTTCACATTACAACTGTTAATGTGTGAAACTGCACCCAGATGGAGCAAAAATATCAAGTATGGAGGAAAGCATGCTGCATGCAGTGCCTTCTCCCTGTCCTTACCTAATTCACGTCATCCCTACACAACCCACAGAGACCCAACCACTTGGAAACTGTGCAGAGGGTTCTTGTGCAGCAACATCACCTTACTCCTTCTCTTTTAGCTCCACCATCAAGGCTCAGCAGAAAGAAGCAATTGTCTTTACACTTAGGTGAGAGAGTGAGATAGTTACCAAGGAAACAGGCTTAGTTTGACAGAGATTTGGAAACCCAAACCAGCTGGAGATGGGAAATTGGAGTATCCTCCCCCAGAAAACATTTGAAAACTAGATACAATCTGGCAGCAATTAAAACCTGGTTAACTCTTACCTTTCATCCCTTTCTGAACCCACCCTTATACTTCTTCATAGTTCTCCTCTTTGGCTAAATGGACTCTAAGAGAACAGTAATGAACATTCCTGAGAGCCAACATCTAAGAAGGACACACAGATAGATCTTTCTGTTTAGAGGGATGATTACTCTTCTCTGTTTAGGTGAGAAAAGTCCAAGCTGTGCCCCTAGGTACACACAAGGGACTCTCACTTTAAACGAAATTCAATCAACATAACCAAGACCAGAATTTCTCCTAAGGCTGAAACTCAGCTCACAGTTCAGTACAGTACAGACATGCCATTGATTACTTGGAGAGGTGCTATAAAATTGATTAAACACACCAGGATAGATCCTGAGCTGGTGTAAATCAGCAGCAGGCCCATTGATTTACTCCTAGCCAGAGGAAAGCTAATCTAATTTACACAAGCTAAGGATCTGAGGCCACCACATTGGAAGAAGCAGGGAGTGGAAAATGATACTGCCCAGAGGAGATGTATCAATGGAATGTAAACATAACAACAAGACAAGGGTAGGAAGGGACCATTTGAGGTGGTTGGAGAAGAAAAGACCAGGAGTAATGGCTGTGAGCTAGACATGGGAAGATCTGCTTCAGAGAGTAAGGATGCATTTTAAAGGATGGACTTAGAAGAGAATCTTTTCCTCAGAGAAAGGGCAAATGATGAGTACCTCCAGATAGTTTCCCTAGCAAGTTAGCGTTGAAGCTGAATTTTACCTTAGCTTGAATTACCCCTTTGGAAGTGGTCAAAGCTGGGTTTAATGTGGGATTCCATTACTGCAGTTTCACCTTTAGAGAGAAACAGCTTTAAAAAAAAATATTAAACATTCATTTATGTGGAGGTATACACCAGAAAATTAAGGGTTTGGGGGTTGGGTTTTTTCAGGCTAAGCATCTAAAACTCTTTTTATCATACTGAGCTACAAGAAAGGCAATGGAAGTCCCAGAAAAATTGTTGCTGTGAATCATTCATAGAATCATCATAGAAGGGTTTGGGTTCGAAAGGACCTTAAAGATCATCTAGTTCCAACCCCCTCCTGTCATGGGCAGGGACACCTTCCACTAGACCACCATCCAACCTGGCCTGGAGCACTTCCAGGGAGAGAGCAGCACTTTTTATGTCTTAATCCTTTTTTGCCATATTTCAGGAGGAAGAGTTGGTGCAATGAGAGACAAATGGAGTTACAGCTTTGGTGCAGTGGAACCTTCCAGCTGAATTCATGAGCAGCCTTTCTAAAATCATCTGGAGTGTCACAACTCTACATTTCAGGTAACAGTAGATGAAATCTAGAAAGGCTTCTAAGCTAAAAGCTTCATGAAAACAAACAGCAAATTGGTATCACAGCAAGCAAATAAAATTATTTTAACAGCTGCAGTTGTCTCTACAAGGATCTCTGGGTAAACCTCCTGGGATTTTGGTAACATATTGTCAAGGCTGTTAGAAATGAAGGCTGCTGTTAGAAACCACAGTTAACTGATGGATGAGCTTCACATAATGCCTCTCAGGGATGCCTAAGCCTCATGAAGAGCAAACTCATCCTCTCACACATCCCTGACCCACCCTCCCCATCTCAGGGAGAAAATGGAACTACAGCCAGGCAGGCTCCTTGAGCTGTGGGCTGAATATGTCCAAAGATCCAAGAGAAGACTTCTCCAAGAGTCACATGTCAGCACCACACACTCTCTCTACCACTTACAACTTGCTAATCCTCCCCTCCCTAGTCACCCTGGGTGCAAGATCTAGGAAGCATTGCTTTGGTAAACCTATGAGTAACTGGAGTGTGCTCTGTGCAGCTGCCCTGTTACAGCAGCAATAAATCTTTCCCTCTGAGAAATAAAGACAACATCAAATCCAAAATTTCTGGCCTGGAGGACAGTTTTTGTATCACTGCAAGCTCTGCAAGGGAGTCCAAATTCTAGATTTATCTAATCCCAGTTATCTAAGACAGATAATTTTCCTCTTTAGGAGCATGGTATTTAGGAGGACTATTCATCAGTTAGTTAATTATTATAATTAATAACTGTATACATAGCATTTTTCTACTTTTTCTCCCCCAGCATTCTGGCAATTCTACAAACTTGGCCTGAAGAAACCAAGTGGTTCTTCTGTAAGTCTTTCTTTAGCCTGCAAGCAAAGGGGATGCAGAAGAGCAGATGTGCTTTCCCAGCGCCCAGCTGAGGGTTAGCTCATCAGCCACCCACGGCTGGTGGCTTCCCAGAACGGGAAGAAGGATCCTACAGAACAGAGGCCAGAAGTTGTACTGGCACAAACACAGCACAGCCTAAATTATGACTTCCTACTTGACCTTGTTGGGATTGATCATTGATTTCCTGTGAGAAGGATTGTGTTTTATCTTTTGTTTGTTCAAATGAGGACAGTGAGACACTGGAACAGGTTGCCCAGGAAGGTGGTAGAAGCCCCATCCCTGGATCACAGTATCACAGTATCACTTAGGTTGGAAAGGACCTTGAGGATCATCGAGTCCAACCTATCAACGCAGACCCCATGACTAGACCATGGCACCCAGTGCCACGTCCAATCTCCCCTTGAACGCCTCCAGGGTCGATGACTCAACCACCTCCCTGGGCAACCTGTTCCAATGACGAATGACTCGCTCGGTGAAGAACTTCCTCCTCACCTCGAGTCTAAACCTCCCCTGGCGCAGCTTGAGACTGTGTCCTCTTGTTCTGGTGCTGGTTGCCTGGGAGAAGAGGCCAACCCCTTCCTGGCTACAACCACCCTTCAGGTAGTTGTAGAGGGCAATGAGGTCACCCCTGAGCCTCCTCTTCTCCAGGCTAAACAATCCCAGCTCCCTCAGCCTCACCTCTGAGGAACCTGATGCAGTGTGAGGTGTCCCTGCCCATGGCAGGAGGGTTGGAACTTCATGATCCTCAAGATCCCTTCCAACCCTAACAGTTCTATGAAATAATTGCAGGTCACTTACCTCTAATTAGAGAAGACTAATTAACAAGTAGCCAAATGAAGTTCAGTAGTGCATTATATTGCTGTAAAGGATCAGATGCTCCTCGTCCTATTTCTGTATTTCCTTTCTCCTTTCTCTGAGTCACATAGGTAGTTAGGATGTTTTGCCACATTTCCACAAAGCTATGTATCCATGATTATTCTTTTATTATTAACAATTTCTCCAGGCTAATTTGATAAATACAGAAACCATTTTCACCTTCTTTTTTTTTTTCCCCCACAAGAGTGGTTTGAGTTTGGTTTTTTTTTCTAGTCAGATTTTGCATTTTATTTATAGGCTTTATTAGCAGGAAGAGAATTTTAAGCCTGTCAACTGTCAACAACTGGGAAGGAGGGCTGAGAAAATAAAGATACTTTAAAAATAACTCTTTCTGTAGAATCCTGGCTCCAGCAGGTTGTCATTCAGGAGATTTAAGCCATGTACAGCCCAGTATGAGAATCATACAGATACAAGACACTGTTCCTAAATGTCAGAGCAATAGCTGACCTCCTCCTAGTGCTGTGTGTGACTTTCTCAGAGGTTATTGTTCCTGGTTGATAATTTGTTCACCCTGGAAATATTTTTTGACAGAACTGAAAAGTTGCAAGGAATTTGTTTTCTGATTGACCAAACAAAGCCTTTTCCTCTTCCTGAAAACCAGTGAGGAGGTCTACAGAAAGCCTTGTACAAGATATCACACAGAATCATACAATGTTGGAGGTTGGAAGGGACCTCCAAAGATCATTCAATCCAACCTCCCTACCAGATCAGGATCACCTAGAGCAGGTGACACAGGAACACATTCAGGAGGATTTTGAAAGTCTCCAGAGAAGGAGACTCAACAAACTCTCTGGGCAGCCTGCTCCAGGGTTCCAGCACCCTCACAATGAAAAAGCTTTTCCTTCTGTTCCCATGGCACCTCCTCTGCTCCAGCTTCCACTCATTGCCCCTTGTCCTGTCATAGGTCATCCCTGAGCAGAGCCTGGCTCTGTCTTCCTGACACTGCCCTGCACATCTTTATCAACAGGAATGAGGTCACCCCTCAGGCTCCTCTGCTCCAAGCTAAAGAGCCCCAGCTCCCTCAGCCTGTCCTCAGCAAGATGTTCCACTAAAATAAGGAGCTTTCAGGGTATGACACAAACTAGGCCTTGCTAAATATCCAGGGTACTGCTTCCATTTTACCCCCAGCTAACGAGTGTTCTGCTCTCATTTAGCCATGTTTTCTGACAAGAGTGTAATTTGAAGCTGGAATCTGAGCTATAATTTGATACAACAAGTGTAAATTTTCTTGCTTCTCCCTAAGCCAGGCAGTTAATACCATTTACAGTCATGTCATTGCCTGGCATTGATACGCAGCACTGGAGCTCCACGTCATGCCGCTTGACACATTTTAAATTAACATGGAGCAGCCAGTCCTTTCCTTTCCTTTCCTTTACCAAGTTCCACCACTGTTAATCAGCCACATATTGTTCCTGAAATTTAATTGTTTTATACCTATGATGTTAATCCAGGGATTTCCAGGTGTGGATTGCCAGCTGGCAAGCATTAGATGAGAAGTGACACTGACCTTCAAACATGTGTATCTGCCTCAACCCTCTGGGAGCTCACCTTTCCCAGAAAGGAAAAAAGCCAACACCAAAGACAACAAACCAAAAGCAAAAAAAAAATCCATACCTGTATTTGGAACAGCCCAAAGCCTTGGGATTTAGTCTGCTTCAGACACCTTTTTGAAAAGATCAAACAATTTTTATACTTCAAAATGGCTCTGGCTCCAGATTACAAAATAAGATGTCTTTGCTTGCCTCCCAAAACTGGGCTAAGACACTTCAGACTACCCCTTGTCTCCACAGGCTGTAGTATTGCTTCTTTCCTTGCCACATCTGACACCAGAGGCTCTATGCATTAAGAAGCAGACCACTGCTTAGCTAACAATGACCAGGATCAGCCACCTCTAGTATAGTAGTATCACAGTATCAGTCAAGGTTGGAAGGGACCACAAGGATCATCTAGTTCCAAGCCCCCTGCCATGGGCAGGGACACCCCACACTAGATCAGGCTGGCCAGAGCCTCATCCAGCCTGGGCTTAAACATCTCCAGAGACGGCGCCCCAACCACCTCCCTGGACAACCCATTCCAGGGCTTCACCACTCTCATGGGGAAGAACTTCCTCCTCACATCCAGCCTGAATCTCCCCACCTCCAGCTTCACTCCATTCCCCCTAGTCCTATCATTACCTGAGATCCTGAGAAGTCCCTCCCCAGCCTTCCTGTAGGCCCCCTTCAGATACTGGAAGGCCACAATTAATGTAATGACAGTAGGTTTTGGAACTGGAAGAGGAATCTCACCTCAAATCAGATGCTGATCATTAAAACTTTCAAAAACTTGAAGCTCTGAAGTAAAGTCTTACCAAGAAGCTATGAAAGGAAATATTTCTTACTTATTTTGGAGGTTTGGAGATAAGAGACAGGATATTTGTTACTATTTGATTATAGTTTTCTGATAGCAGCTAGATTTGACTAGCATCCAAGCCACAGAAATGTATCTTCCTCAGATCAGGTGAAAGCTACACAAGCTAACTTATCTATAGATATTGAAGTCCATTAAGCCCTGAAATTATGTGCTGCTACAGGCAAACTGGAAAGACCTTTACTTACAGAGTCACAGAAGCATAGTCTTGTTTTGGTGGAAAAGAGCTCTAGGATCATCAAGTCCAAGTGTCAACCTATGACCGCCATGGCCATTAAACCATGTCCTGAAGTGACAATTAGTTCAAGTTGGAAATGTGCCTCCATTTTCACTATTAAGTGGGAAAGTACTTGTAATCAGGCATTAGCTCCTACAATTTACCCATACTGTGGAGTCAGCAGCTAGCTTTCAGATATGCATTCAGTCCCAGTTACTGTACAGTCTTCAGGAAAACACGAATCAGAGAATAGTCTGTGTTGCAGGTCATCAGTTCCAACCCCCCCTGCAGTCAACAGAGATATCCTTTACTAGAGCAAGTTGCCCAGAGCCCTGTCCACCCTCACTTTGAGTATCTCCAGGGATGGGGCCTCAACTGTCTTCCTAAGCAACCTGTTGCAGTTTTCCAGCACCCTCACAGTGAAGAACTTGTTCCTAACATCTTTTAAATCTGCTCTGCTCTCATTTCAAACCATTGTCCCTTGTCTTGTCACTGCAGGTCTTTGAAAACAGTCCCTCTGCAGCCTTCTTGTAGCCCCCTTCAGGAACAGACAGGCTGCTATCAGGTCCCCCTGGGGCTGAGCACCCCCGGCTCCCTCAGCCCGTACTTGCAGCAGAAGTGCTCCAACCCCCTGCTCATTTTCATTGCCCTCGTCTGGACCCACTCCATCAGGTCCACGTTCTTCCTGTGTTGTGGGGTCCAGAGCTGAATGCAATACTCCAGGTGAGGCCTCACCAGAGCAGAGGGGCTCTCTATCTGCTGGCTGCGCTGCATTAGCTGCAGCCCAGGCTGCCATTGGCCTTCACTATTTGTTATTATATCATACATCACGCTGGAAGTTTAACATTCTTGAAACAGAGATGAAATTAGAAACATCTTGAGAAGAGCATTCTTGTTATCAATCATGTCATCTTGAACATGTTTAGGAGCTCGCTGCTGGCGCCAGGCAGGGATGTTTTATTCAAAAGAATGTATTTAAGGCAAACGACAGCACTTTGCCATTCAACTTCCCTGAACCAAGGAATCCTTCACGTCTTGCAGGCCACGTGGATGGCAGCGTTCTAGCGATTAAGGTTATTTTCAATTATACATGCCTTTTCTATTATTTTTTCATAGCTCCAGGGGAGATTTTCGACACTCTGCATGAAGAATTAGGCACACAAATCACTCACAACTATTAATGGAAATTGCACAGACGGCAGGAGAACTGGCACAGAAGGAGAAAAACCAACTCAAAGCATCAAAAACTCGAGAAAAGCCTGTCATGAACTTTGCAGGGTGGGCAGAGCTGTCTTTCCTCCTTTCTCATCTTGCCAAACCGCACACTTCCAACTTCTAGGCTGGGAGCCGAAGACATCGAAGAGCCATGGAATGGGGAGAACACCTCCACAGCTTCACATCTCTGTGACCTTCAGAAAGCAATCTTTGGTCTAGCTAAACACAGAGATGGATGACCCTGTGTGGTGTACATATCCTGGAGCTTCTGGGTAGCAGTGGATCACTACAGTATTCAGTATCACTAAGGTTGGAAGAGACCTCAAAGACCATCGAGTCCAACCTGTCACCACAGACCACACCACAGTGGTGAGATCTCCACCTGCTAGAAGATACAACTCTGACGTTCCTGTGTCTCTCTGTTGCCATTTCTCCCAGGCAAACACCAACAGAACAAGAGGACACAGTCTCAAGCTGCACCAGGGGAGGTTTAGGCTGGGTGTTAGGAAGAAGTTCTATACAGAGAGAGTGATTGGAATGTGCTGCCCAGGGAGGTGGTGGAGTCACCATCAATGGAGGTGTTTAAGAAGAGACTGGATGAGGCACTCAGTGCCATGGTTTAGTCGATTAGATGGTGTTGGGTGGTATGCTGGACTTGATGATCTCGAAGGTCTTTTCCAGCCTGGTGAATTCTATTCATTTGAGAGAACAACAGCTGAACTGGGAGGGGACATGGAACACACCCATCTGGTTTTGTTTGAGTGTTCATTAGGAAAAAACTGCAATATTTAAACAATGTTTATATTCTTTTCTTGTTTTAATCAAGGGAACTGTTAATGAAATAGCAGAAACTCACTTCATTACACTCCTCTGTTGCCTCGGCAATCCACTTTCCTGCAAGAAATGATCTCTTTAATCTAATTCCATCAATATAACTTCAAAAATAACTTAATTAAACATTCATTAAACCAAACAGATTTCAGTCTAAAATTTGTTAGGCTTTACTGCTGTGAAGAAAGGTGCCATTTTCTGTTAGGTTTTTATAACAGCTGCAGACAGAAAGATTCCAAGAGCAGAAAGGCTTGAGAAGATGACATGACTCACGGAATGGCTGAGGTTGGAAGGAACCTCAGAGATTATGCACTCCAACTTTCCCACCATGTCCAGGGATGCCTCTCAACTCAGATGTTCAGGTGCTCATCTAACCTGGCCTTGAACATCCCCACTCAAGAGGCATCCAATACCTCCCTGGGCAGCCTATTCCAGAGTCTTACCACCCTCAGACTGAAAAGCTTCTTCCTAAGCTCCACTCTAACCTGACTCTCCCTCAGCTTCAACCCATTCCCCCTTGTCCAGGTGCTAGACACCCTGATGAAAAGTCCCTCTGCCGCCTTCCTGTAGGATCTTTTCAGGCATTGGAAGGCAACTCTAAGGTCCCCCCAGAGTCTTCTCTTCTCCAGGGTGAACAACCCCAGCTCCCTCAGCCTATCCTCACAACAGAGGTGCTCCAGCCCTTGGATCAGCTTTGTGGCCCTCCTCTGGACTCACTCCAACAGCTCTGTGTCCGTCTTATGGTGGGGACACCAGAACTGGATGCAGCATTAGAGGTGAGGTCTCACCACAGCAGAGTAAAGGGAAAGAATGGCTGAAAGCCCACACTCACTACTAGCATTTACCTCTGACCACCTCATGTCTTTTTAAGTGCAACAAATGGTGCTTGATTTTGTTTTCCCTTAGCACTGTAAAGGGCCTTTGAGGAATGCTGCCCAAGTCTGTATGAATTCAGATTCATCAATCATGCAGCAAGCATCTAGGTCAGCAATTACACACCAAGATATTTTGAATTACAGCACTGCATTGTGCATCTCCTGCTCCCCACATGAACCCTTTAGTGTTGTTTGTAATACATAATTTCAAAACTAAGCTCAAACCATTTTTGGTTTGCCCTCAAGCATCTGTGCAATTCAAAAACACACAAGCTGGGAGGGTTTTTTTGGTTGTTTTTTTTTTAACTGGCCAAAATTATTCTCCTTTTGTATATTTTCAGCTACACAAACCAGAAAGCACAATTGTTCAGTTTAAGCTGAAGAAATGCATCATTAAGCAATGTACAAACAGTGCTCTTCATTATGCTGTCAGAATTTCCTCAAAAGCAATTTCATCACGGTATGATTTGAACTATCTGGCAGGATAATATTAAAGCAATAAACCATAGCCAAGTGTGTACAAGTGTATAAAAGTGTGCACTTGACAGATAAGTTGAACATCCTGAAAAGTTATTGCTGTGTTCTCCATTTAGTATCACAATACCTAACTGCACCTCGTAATGTTAACTCTGCTGCTCTTTAGTCATTTTTATGACTCACTGGAAAAATAAAGCTGTCTGCTGTCATTTCAGATGTTTCTGGGTGGTGGTTTGTTGCATGGACAAAGACTAAAATATCTAACTCTACTAGAGAGACAACAGCATCTTTTTTACAACCCAGAGACTTGTAAATTTAATTGAATATTCATGCTCAAGAGCTCGTTTCTGAATCACACCTAGAGCAGCAAACTGGACAACAAATGAGAAAACTGCAGCTAGAAGTTATGGAATCATACAGTTGTTTCAGTTGCAAAAGACCTCAGACATCGAGTCCAACAATAGAATAGAATAAACCAGGTTGGAAGAGACCTTCACGAGCATCGCATCCAAACCATCAACCAATCCAACCCACCTAAACAACTAACCCATGGCACCAAGCACCCCATCAAGTCTCCTCCTGAACATCTCCAATGATGGTGACTCCACCACCTCCCCAGGCAGCACATTCCAATGGGTAATTACTCTCTCTGTATAGAACTTCTTCCTAACATCCAGCCTAAACCTCCTCTGGCACAGCCTGAGACTGTGTCCTCTTGTTCTAGTGCTGGCTGCCTGGGAGAAGAGACCAACCTCTGCCTGTCTACAACCCCCCTTCAGGTGCTTGTAGAGAGCAATAAGGTCACCCCTGAGTCTCCTCCTCTCCAGGCTAAGCAACCCCAGCTCCCTCAGTCTCTCCTCACAGGGCTGTGTTCCAAACCCCTCACCAACTTTGTTGCCCTTCTCTGACTCGTTCCAGCAAGTCAACCTCCTTCCTAAACTGAGGGGCCAGAACTGGACACAGTACTCAAGGTGCGGCCTAACCAGTGCAGTGTACAGGGGCAGAACCATCAACCCAACACCACCATGGCCATTAAACCATGTCTCCAAAAGCCATGTCCACATGTTTCTTGAACACCTCCAGGAATGCTGGCTACCACCTCTCTGGGCAGCCTGTTCCAGTCCCTGACCACTCTCACAAGAAAGAATTTTTGCCTAATCTCCAACCCAAGCCTCCCCTGGCACAATTTCAGGCCATTTCCTCATTCTATAACTATGGAGAAGAGATCAACTCCCACCTCACTCCAACCTCCTTTCAGGTAGCTCTGTAGAGCAATGAGGTCTCCCCTGAGTCTCTTCTTCTTTAGACTAAAGAACCCCAGAATTTTCTGAGTTTCTTCAGTGTTACTTCTTAGCACTTTTGATTCTCCTGCAGCCACAAAATTGCAGCATTTAGGAAAGCTGTGAAGCTGTGTGCTTTGCAGTGTAACTTTACAGACAAAAAGTATTTGCAAAAGATTGACCTTTGCCTCTTCAAAGACATCACTTTGCTGCCACATTGGCATTCTCAGATTATGCTGGCAGAAAGTAAGTGTGCCACTCACTGCTGAGGCTTCCAAGCCTACACTCTTGTGGGAAATCTAGAAGGGCAGGTTTAGAATGGAGATTAGGAAGAAAATCTTGAGAGTAGGGATGGGGTGACACTGGAACAGGTTGCCCAGGGTGGTCATGGATGCTCCCTCCCTTGAGTTGTTCAAGGCCAGGCTGAATGAGGCCTTGAGCAACCGGGGCTTGTGGAAGGTATCCCTTGCCCATGGCAGGGAGATTTCAACTAGATGATCTTTAAGATCTCTTCCAACCTAAACCATTCTAGGATTCTGTGAATCCATGACATACAGATCCAGAAAAGGCAAGAGATTGAGCTGCAAGGACACATGGGGCCTTCAGAGCAGTCAAAGTGGGAGGAAAGGCTTGAGCTAAATTTAATTCTTTGGGAGATGACTCAGGGAAGCAAACAGCAGTTTGTGACTCCACAAAATCTAATTTATCCCATAGTTGTAAAAGGTAAATTTAAGACAGGTGTCAAACCCATCAGATTGCTTGCCAAAGAGAAGATTTAATTAACTCAGATGAGGAGAGGATAAAAAAAACAAGGCAGGCACCCTCCCCCCCCCCCCCCCCCAAACTGTACACCAGTCTTGTTTTCACACAAGGTGTTTCTAAATAGCTGACCAGTGTTCATTTGGCAGCATTTCTTGGCATACAGAGATATTTACATGAATCACAAATAATTTATGGCTGTAAGTACAGAAAACTCACTAATGCTAAGTGCTCACCTACCTAGCTAGAAGTGTAAATGTTTACAAAAACTGGGGGAAAAAGACATCTGCTCAGCCTAACACATTGGTAGTCTAGTGAAGCAGTTTCAAAATTTATACTTCCTGGAATTTGTAGCTGATATTTTTAGTGTGATCTTTGCAGGGCTGATTTGTGTTCCTAGCTGAGAATTAGGAATGTATCTCTCCTCTCTCTCTCTCTGTTTCATGGCATAAGTTCTAGTGCGTAAGAAAATCTTGATAATCTTAGACTCATACAACAGTTTGGGTTGGAAGGGACCTTTATAGCTCATGCAGTCCAACCCCCCTGCAGTCAACAGGGACATCCACAACTAGACCAGGCTGCTCAGAGCCCCATCCAACATGTTGAATACTGACAGGGATGGGGCATCTACCTCCTCTCTGGGCAGCCTGTGCCAGCATTTCATCACCCTCAGCGTGAAAATTTTCTTTAGATCTCATCCGAATCTTCCTCTTTTAGTTTCAGTCATCACCCCTGTCCTGTTGCAATGGGCTCTATTAAAGAGTCTGTCCCCATCTTCCTTATACCCCCCCTTTAAGCATTGCAAGGCCACAATAAGGTCTCCCTGGAGCCTTCTCTTCTCCAGGCTGAACAACCCCAAACACCTCCTCCTTTCCTCGTAGTCTTAGCCAGCTGGACAGGGCACGTAGTTATTACTAAGTTCCATAAGTTTGCAGGTTCACCTAGTGAAAAAGAATGCAGGTAATATCCTGACACACACACCTGCTCTCTCCCTGAACACTCTTGGAATAAGGCTGGCAAAGCGGGTGAGTAACTGCAACATTCTGGTCTCTGGGACTCTTCTGGAGCCTAAGCTACAGCTACACTGCAAGTGAACTCTTACTGCATCATAGAGCCTCAAAATGAACAGTGATCTCTATTTTTACTGAGGAGAAAACAGACTGTGTATCTCATCTGTTCAGCTATATTTTATTCCCAGCTGCTTTTTATGTCCTTGTTTCAGCTAAAAAGATATTGGAATCTTTCATGTGCCTCAGAGAGCCCATTTTGTCAAGTCTCCTGAACAGAAGGTTTTCAAAGCCCTGAAGGGCTAACCTGCACTGTGGAGGACACAGCACAGCTCTTAGGTCTCTGTACCAGCTCCACACTGACATCCTGAAAAAAAACATAGTGTTTATAACCACAGCTCCTACCTACAGATCTTTTGAGCATATGACATTAACCAAAGCTTAATACAAGAGAACAGAAGTTGGGATGGTAAGTACATCCTTGTCTGAAGATGCAAGCTGACCTCAAACAAGATGAGCTAACAATACCTTAGAAGTGTACCTAAAGCAAGTTGTCAGCTCTCAGACAGCTGGTAAGGATCTGGTTTGGCACAGGTTTGTGAAAGCAGTCAAAGATGACAGAGGGCTCTGAAAGTGTAGATTGCCACCTTCTCAGAATTTCCCTTCAGTATCAGAAAGATTTTCCACACCCTTTTCAATGCCATAACACTCTGATGTGCAGCACCAAAAAGGCTCCAGCTATCATTATTATCACTCTGTATTTTAGAATCAAATCACAGCATGTGCCAGGACAGCTTTTATAAACCCTTTCAGATGCTAAATAAGCAGCCACATTTTTAGATGAAGTTCAGCTCCCATTCAACAGCGAAGCAAACAGGTTTTGAGCTTCCAGCTCCTGTTCTCAACTGAAGGCCAGAAATCTTCATTTGCATGCCTGAGCTAAAAATTACCCAAGCTCCAGTTATCCAAATATCCAGTTCAAGGACCACTTGTAGGTGCCTGCTTCTATATGACACATGACTCAAAATTCATCTTGTTTCACTCTTCCCAGTTTCATCTCTCTCTACCATGACACATTCCTCTGTGGACACAAGGAAGCTGAGATTTGCCAGCTAGAAAAGAAAGACCACTCTGCTGCACCGTGCAGTATTGTGATGCACACACAAAATACTGTGAAACACTTCACATTTTAAGTGATAACCAGAGAATCACAGAATTGGTTTGGATGGAATAGGCCTCAAAGATCACCAAGTCCAACCATCAGCCTAAGACCAACATGGCCATTAACCCACATCCTGAAGTGCAATGTATCTTGGTTATTTAGGGACATTGGTTGATGAGAAGCTCCCCATGAGCCAGGAGTGCCCTCATGCAGCCCAGAAGGCAAATCATGTGCTGGGCTGCATCAAGAGGAATGCGGCCAGCAAGGCAAGAGAGGGGATTCTGCCCTTTGCTCTGCTCTTGTGAGACCTCACCAACAATGCAGCATCCAGTTCTGATGTTCCCAGCATAAGAAGGACACAGAGCTCTTGGAGAGAGTCCAGAGGAGGGCCACAAAGATGGTTCATGGGCTGGAGGACCTCTGCTATGCAGACAACCTGAGGGAGCTGGGGTTGCTCAGCCTGGAGAAAAGACAGCTCTAGGGGGACCTTAGAGCTGCCTTCCAATACCTAAAGCCATCCTACAGGAGGGCTGCAGAGGGACTTCTCATGAGAGTGCCTAGAGACAGGACAAGAGGGAACAGTTTGATGCTGAGGGACAGCAGGGTTAGACTTGATCTTAAGAAGAAGTTCTTCAATACAAGGGTGGTGAGACTTTGGAATAGGCTGCCCAGGGAGGCTGTGGATGCCTCCTGTGTGTGGATGCTCAAGGCCAGGTCGGATGAGGCCTTCAGCAGCCAAGTCTGGTTGAGAGGTGTCCCTGCCCTTGGTGGGGAGGCTGGAGTAGATGATCTCTGAGGTCCCTTGCAACCTGAGCCATCCTAGGATTCTGTGATTATGCTAAACCCATTGCTTTCCATAGAAGGTTACAGGGTGAACTTCAAGCTGCATTTTTCTCCTGCTAAGATATTTCTTGGAATTGTATGAGCACAGACAATACTTTTTAATACAAAAAAAAAACCTTTTTCCTTGGACTTCAAGCTCCCTTATAAACATGATCTCTTTCATGTCACTGAAGTGTGCCTCTTTGCAGGGCAGCATAGCTGAGTTCCAGCTTACAAATGTATGTATTGAAAGCAGCACAACAATAACAACTGTTCTTTTGTCTCTGTGAGAAAAGTCTGCCTAGAGCCAATTATTGTTTATCATTCCAGAAGCACATTTTGTGATCACTGTGTTAAACAAAAAATAATGAAGAAAAAACAACCTCCCCCCCAAAAAAAGTTTAAGAATAAGAAACCAATTTAATATCTTCGAGTCCAACCGCACTGGAAAGGATCTTTTCCTTGTATTTTGTGTTGGCTCAGTCTAATTGTCAGGTTTTATTAATTTTGCATGCTAAGCTGGAAACATCAGGCACAGGTTTCTCCTTGAGAGAGTAGCAAAGCTAAAACCAGCACAAGCACCAGAGGAAAGCCTGTTTATAATTGCTCTGTTTCTTAGTTGGACTTTGTCAGTTCAACTTGGGTGGCAAAACGACATGGAGAGAAAAAGCTGCCTTTGCTTTGGAGAAGGTTGTTTGCAGGTGTCAAAACAAAGTCTGCTAGGAAACCAAGGGAAAAATTAAATGCTGTGAGCCATTATTGCAGGTGTGCTCTAGTGAAAATGATGGTCCTTTTGGCTTTTTTGTCTCAGCAAATACCTTGTGCAGCTGAGGCCAAACAGAGCTCAGAAAGAATTTAAAATACTGTAAGCTTACAGCAAAGCTCAGATTTAAATTTCTTGGTCCAAACACACAGATTGGAAATTATTCATCCTTCTCACTGAAGACAGGAATACAATGGAGGCTGATAATGAGCAAGCAGCGAGGACTGAAGATGCAGAAAGAGGCTTTTCTGACACCGCACGGATCTAACTTACAGCATTTAATAAAAAGTCACCTTAGAGGCTGCCTGCAGGCAGTGAGCGTGCACTGGCAATCCATCTCCCCACGCAGAAGCAAACAGTTATGCCTGCTCTGAGGGGCACCTCAGTGACTGCACCTGTGGAAGCTGCCCACGGCAAGCACCTGCCAGGCTGAGGCTGGCTGCCCCGCCCCAGTGCCACGCAGCCACTCACCCAGGCTCCCAGGCAGATGGAGAAGATCACCAGCTGCAGAGCTGTGATCTCCCTGCTGCACAGCTCTGCTCTGGGCTTAGCTTTGGGCAGAATGTCTCCTGCACTGTTCTGACCCAGGACCCATGTTGACCTGAACGTGGAAGGCAGCTGTCTGCAGGATTGTTTCAGAGAGGGTTAATTGCTCTTACCCACCCCCACAGCAGGGCTTTGGGCAGACACTGCCTTTTCCTGATTGTTCAGTCTCATATGCATACACCTGATGACAAAACAGATGTTACCTGGGGACAAAAAAGATCTTCTGGAGCACTTCAAGATGTGTCATCTAGCCTGAAGCAGTGATCTTTGCAACATCCTGGAACCAAAATTTAGAGTCTTTTATGTAGAATCACAGAATCAACCAGGTTGGAAGAGACCTCCAAGATCATCCAGTCCAACCAATCACCCAACCCTATCTAATCAACTAGCCCACAGCACTAGAGTGCCTCATCCTGATCAAAAGGTTATCAAATGATGAAATTGTTCCTCTGCTCCCTCAAGCCTGACTTATTGGATGAAATACCCTCACCTATAAGATCTGCTTTGGAGTTACCAGATGAGGTAAGTCGATCCTTAAGATGGTGAAAGTCTCAGAAGCCCATGAAGAAAATTTTGCCTCCAAACTGGTAACTCAGCATCCAGCTGACCTGGACCTCTCTGGCACCTAAATCAGAAATGTGCCTTAAGCCCCTAACACAGAGAGAACTGGAGATGCCCTGAGGAAGACCATTTCCTGCCACAGTAGCAGACTTTTATCACGCAGCACAGCACGGAAAATGACCTATGACGATCGAAGAGCCATTACAGCAGGTGGACAACCTGTGGCATATTAAGAAGTGGAGTTGAAGTAGCTTTAAAATTTATAGCTTAATTAGAAAAACACAATTTAAAGCTCCTAAAAGGGAAGAAGAGGTAGACCCTTGAAAGTTACTTTCAGTTTGGCAGAATTTACTGCAATTAAGGTTGCAGGAATAAGCTATAAAGAAAGTTCAGCAGTACTTGGAGGTCTACATTTGTGTCCAGTACCCTTATGTAGATTTTTTTACTCATAGCAACTGCCACAAAACTGTAACAGCTCTCTGCAGCCTACTAGGCAGCTGGGCAGTCATTGCCTCAGTGTTATGGTAGGGAGATGGCATTCACCAGTGCTCCCTGGCACCCCAGTCACACAGTGGAGTCATGGTTCTGCCATGATCCAGCTTTGCAGTTGGCTCATTACTAAAAGGCTTAACCCTCATGCTTTAAGTTTTTATATCAAATTCTCCACTAAACACTCCCCCAAATGTCCCTGTTTATGCAGTATTCATGGAACTGCACAGTCTAAACACAAAAACAGCCAACATCACTTTGCTCCCACTGGAGTCTAGACTGTTAGCAGCAAACGGCTCTGGAAACAGACAAAGCCTTGAACTCGGGGCATAGCCACAGCAGTAGATTCTGATCTTCCCATAACACTCAGGAAAATCAAAACACTGCACAGAACATTTCAAACATCCTCACAAATAGCAAGAAGTGAAATTTCAGTAACACTTCATTTTTTTTTAACAGCTTTTTTTTAAAGCAGATGTGTGTCTTGGTTTATGGAGCAGAACCTCATCATCAGCTGGAGAATCCTCTCATCAGGCTGAGACAGTTGAGGTTGTTCAGCCTGGAGAGGAGAAGGCTCCAGAGACCCTACTGCAGCCTTGCAGTATCTGAAGAGGGCTACAGAAGAGCTGGAGAGGAACTTTTTATAAGGGCATGAAGTAACAGGGTGAGGGGCAATGGCTTCAAACGGGAAGATCAATTTAGATTAGACATTAAGAAAAAATTCTTCCTCATGAGGGTGGTGAGGCACTGGAACAGAGAAACCGTGGAAGCTCTGACCCTGGAAGTGTTCAAAACCAGATAGGCTGAGGCCTTGATCAACCTGGCCTGTGACAGGGGGTTGGTACTAGATGATCTCTAAGGTCCCTTCCAAGGTAAACCGTTCTACGACTCTGTGTTCACTGAGAATGACACCTCATGAAAGTTCAGATGAAATCCAAGACAATCTCCACTGTTCTGTTTCCCAGGCACCACAGTGGCTCCCACCAGTAGGATTTCAGAACACCAGCACGTAGATGCAAGTGTCTGCAAAAGCTTTGGAAGGGGCTGCTTTTGCTGAGTAGTAAACAGGGTGGGGAGGTGCAGAGTACAGCAGTCGATGCAGGTAGGACAGGGCTGTACAGAGGGCAGCACATGGCTTGCAGGGGAGAAGAAAGGGGGAAACAGCTACTCTGTTGTCTGGGTGTTGCTTTTCTGTTAAGTTTTTGTTTGGTTGCAATTTCAGAAATATAATTAACAGTCCCCAGGCAAAACTGAAGAGGTGGAATACTAATGGGAATGTTAATCTTCAGCATGAGGAATCAAACCCATTTCAATAGCCCCCACACACATCCATTATTTAGCAGTTGAGACCAATTCAAATGTAATATTTTTTTCAAGCACCCAGGTCTCCATTTCTTTCTACAGTGGAATCATTTTAGCAATTCCATTTCTGTGCTCACCTCCCCTCTGAGAGACATTATATTGGTAAGTGTCATGTTTGCAGAGGTAAGAATAGTAATCTTCAACCTCTGGGGTTGGATTGTTATAGGTATGGGGCAGGTGGGACATTTCCTATTTATTTAGGTTATGGTCCTTACAAGCAAAGCAAAATAATCCTGGAACATTCATACAAAAAGTACATGCTGCCTCAGGGGGCTTCTTTCCTCTTTCATTTTTCCATTTCCCTTTTCCCCTTCCCTTTTTCCTTTTCATCTTCCTTTTCCTCTTCCTCCCTCTTTTTTTCTCTCTTTTTTACCCCTCTTTCTTTCTCTCTTTTTTACCCCTCTTTTTTCTCCCTCTTTCATTTCTTTCTTTTCTTTCTCTAGTTCTCTCTTTTTTTTTCTTTTTTCATTCTTTTCTCTCTTTCATTAATTTCTCTCTTTCCAAAGACCACAGCACATCAGTGTTTTCCAGCTCTGTTTTATCTTGCCTCACACAGATCCTCTGCAAAAATAGTTGTAAATATTCTGTGCCTCGCTTCTGTGAATGAATTGGTGAGTCACAGATAAGGACTAGTTCATGGTGTTGCCCCTCATATGTCACATTTTGGAGGCTATGGTATCACAGAACAGGTTGTGTATAAGGGAGCTCTCCTCTTCAAATTGCACAGCTTGTGATATGATTGGGGTCTGAGTTACACATATATGAATATGTACAAATACAGCTGTATGTAGACTTCATATCAGCCAGGTGGATTTAAACTGATTGCCTAACAGAAAAGTCATCAATTATAGCTCATCTGAGAGTTGAGAAATTACCACTGACCATGTGTCCTTCATTTCAGCCTTAAGGGAAGGAAGTGTCAAAGGTGACACTGACACCCATCACAGAAGTGAGGGAAGGAGAGGCAGAGAAGATTGGGAAAAAGAATAAGGAGGAAAGAAAAATGAAACAGGGAAAATGAAGAAGGATAAAAATAGAATAAAGAAAAGAAATGGGAAGTATAACAACTTCACTGCAGGTGTGAATTGCTGTTCCTTGGTGTTACATCTCAGTAAACAGAATAAATGCTTGGTGGTGTGTGACTGCTTTCCAATCAGCGAGAGCAACGTGCTGTGACTAGTAATGGGTCATCTCTCAGCCTTCCTTTACACAGGGGAAAAAAAACCAACGACGCTGATTATGGAAGACCTGGACTGAAAAAAAGGTTGACTGGACCATGCATCAAGTCAGGAAATCCTCTAATTTCATAAGATAAAATCATCACTACAGTTTAAACTGGGTTTGTGTGTGGCTTGCTCGTAAAGAAATCCTATAGACATTAATTAACCCATTGCTCACATCCTTCAGAGTTAGAAGCAGTATCCTTAGCATCCCCCTGGCAGTTTTACTCACTGTCATCTATGCCACAATAAAATCTTAGCAGAAACAGTGTGTTCCCTGACAAAGACGTGCTGGAGAGCCCCAGTGCACACTGTCTGCAGGGGCTCTGTACTCTCAGTAACTATGCAATTTTGCAAAGAAGGCATTTCAAGAGATGGAACTGGCATAAGCATCCACATCCTTGCAAACCCCATAATATGCACTAACAGTGTGAACCACCAGCTACCATAATGAGCATATTGCTGAGGGTCTGATTCCACAGTCCTTGTCCACCACAGATGAGTTCCATTGCCAGTGCTTTTTATTCCTGGCAATGGTGAATTTACCTTCACAGAACCACAGAGTAGTCTGGGTTGGATGGGACCTCCAAAGGTCATCAAGCCCAACTCCCTCTGCAGTAAGCAAGGGCATCCTCCACTAGATCAGGTTGCCCAGAGTCCAGTTGAGACTTACCTTGAATATCTCCAGCGTTCCACCATCCTCATGGTAAAGAACTTGTTCCTGACATCCAATCTAAATCTGCCTTTCCTAGTGGAAGGTCACTTCTGCCCTGGAGAGCCACGCTGTTGCCTCAAGTGGTCGTTGCCAGCTCAGGTTGCCAACAGGTGACAGGAACCTACAAAAAGAAAATCAGTTTGTGGATTTGATTCTCACATGAGCCAGCCCTGAGGATTCAGAAACTTGAGCAGGGATCAAAGGAGGTAGATGGAAGTTTTGTCTGAATATTGAACAGCTATGAGCTGTGCTAGCATCAGCCATTCCTGATCTGCTCAGAGAGTCCTCACCCCCATTTTAAAACTACTTAAGGTAGCAGTTTAATTTCTTCTCCCGCAAAAAGGAATTTCAGTTACTGCAGAACTCTCAATGATATTGAATCAATGTCAAGTGCTCAAAGTTCTTTTTCATGCATCAGCATGACAATCAAAAGAAAATGAAATTTCCTTCCTGCCATCTCACCAAATCCTGACATTCTTTGAGGACTACAATATTGAATTCTGTGGATTTTACTGTCAGTTTTAAGTTGTTCCTATACACAATATAGGGTAGCCTACAAAACCTTAGCAATCACTGGTCTGCTGGGTATTAGGATACTTATTCTGCTGACCACTGGAGTCTCCTTCTCTGGAGACATTCCAAACCCAGCTGGATGCATTCCTGTGTGACCTACTCTACGTGATCCTGCTCTGGCAAGTGGGTTGGACTGGATGAGCTTTCCAACCCCTAAGATTCTGTGATTGCTCTCCATCTAATTTTGCTTGTTTGTTTCTCTCTGTCTGTAAAGTCAGACACAGAATTATATGAAACCTAATGCTATTTTCCTGTCATGGCAACTTACTGCCTCAGGTTGCCACCTCAGAGAGAGAAATTGGATGTAAATAATGTCACTTAATGTACCAAATAACATTTATATGCAGTAAAATCCTCCCTTCAGATACTAACTGCCTCCTCTCTTTTATAGGCTAACATTTAGCAATTAAGCCACTGAACATCTGGGCTTCCGATCGCTCAGCAATCATTTCAATCAAAAAGAAGCTCCACTGAATGCCTCTCTGGGTCATAGTGTGGAAGATAAGCCCAAAGCAAAATATCTGTGGCACATACAGAAGGGCACATTCACAAAGCAGCTGATGCCTCTTATTCAAAATTTACTAAAGCAGTGTAGGAAGCTGTGCATCCTGATGATTTACGTGGATAAATAACTTGGTGAGATGCGAAGGTTTGCACATCTTTATTACAATAAACCAACACCTGGTGCCCTTTTGTTACCATCTGCATGTTCAAAATAATTTGGTCAGCATTATTGGCTTGGAAGATAGCCAGAGAGTCAAATTATTCACTAAATGGTGTGTGAGAACTGAGGAATTCCAAGCAGGTTTTTGAAATATGCTAACCACAATCCTTTAGCACATGTTGCCCCAGCTGACAGCTTGAAGGCAGCAGGAATGGGAAGCCTCCAGTTGCCTGCTCCTTGCTGTACCTCACCCACCTGGATTTCCCACAGGAGGAAGGGGACACTGCAGCCAACATTTGTGCCTTATAAAGCATGTCTATCTTGGTCAGACCTGCATGTCTGCACTTAATATTCCTAGTCATGCCAGAAAGACAAAGAAAAGATATTGCACTGCTTCAATCAAGATTTCTTAAATGAAGTTTTCTCCAGCCAAAATCTGTTCACAGAGCTTTAGCATGACATAGAATTGGTTGGGTTGGAAGGGACTTCCAAAGGCCATTTCTATGCCTTGGCAACTGTCCATGTCACAAGTTGTGAGCGTGCAGAGGTGCTGGTAGTACCTCTGCTGGTACCCATCCCTGGCACTTTGCTGCACCTCCCCCTTCTGATTGCTAGTTCATTTCCAGCAATTTACCACATTTTCATGGAAATCAAATGCAAAATGACAGAAAGAGTCCATGGAATGTTATTAAAAGAACATGCTTCATTGGACCTATAAATACTTGATCAATTAAACTGAGGAAAAGTCAGGAAATGAGGACAGAGGTGGAGTGTCCAGTCTGGCAGAAACAGTTCATGAAATGGAATTACAACAAAATATTTCATTGGATCTATAAGTACTTGATCAATTAAACTGAAGAAAAGTCAGGAAATGGACAGAGGTGGAGTGTTCAAGTCTGGCATCTGGCACTTGCCTCACCAGGGTTGTATTCTCCCTTTTCCCCCACAAGACAATTAAGCAGCTGCGGAGCAGCTCTGAACCTTTCACAATCCAGGCACACACAGCCAAGCCAGTTTATAGTCATGACAATGCCTGTAAAACTGACTCACCTTTTCTTTTCTAAACACTACTTTTCATTAATTACTGCTCCATCTGCTTCAAAATGCATTGACCTGAAACATGAAATACAAGTTAGTAGGCTAGGAGCAATGTTTCATGCTGATATAAAAAACAGTGTCAGGAGGCTGTTTCAGAGTAGAGAAAACCAAACAGAAAATACAAAACCCTTTTCTTTTTCTCTCCTAGCAATCAGTTCCTAATAAGAGGTACATTTTTAGACTGAAAATCTAGCCCTGTGCTTCAAAACTCAGCTTATCCCCTGAAGTATTCAAACATGAAAGAGATCTAATACGAAAATTGGCCTCTGTGAATAGAATATAACCAAGACTACAGATGATATTATTTTTTTAATTGCTGAAATCCCATTGAAAAGGAAAGAACTTTGCAGTATCTGCCTTGCACAACATAATGCCATTCAAGAAACATGATGGAGTCAGAACTTAGCTCATCATAAAGGCTTCCCCTGACTTTCTTAAAGGCACAAAGTTTATTTACAGCAAATGTAAACAGTAACAGAAGAAGACATAACAACAGAATCCTTGGATATCCTGGGGATAGTTTGCTCACACAGAATTGCTTTAATACTCTAACAGGAAGCAAGAAAGGAAGGAACAAAAAGAGAAATGCTTCTTTATTATGAAAGCATGGCTCCACTGCCCAGATGGAGGATGTAATTGAGCTAGCCCACAGTTAGCAGCATTGTAAGTGGGCTTATTTATACCAGCTGAGGATTGGTAGAATAAATAATACATATAAAAGCCTGGGACACCATTGGATCATTCCAATTTCATTGAACTTTTTTTTCTTCTTTTAGATTACTAAAAAATACAGAGTGGAAACAAAAGAGCCACAGTCTTTGTTGCCAACATGTTCTGCATAGGAAACTTCTCTCTATTCCAGCAGCTCCACAGGAATAATATGGAAAAAAATAAAGGCTCAAATCTCTGATCTTCCTGATTTTCATGAGAACAGACAACGTTGGGGAAACCTGCCAGAGTTTGCATTTTCTCTTTTTTGTTGTTTTGGTTTGTTGCAGCCCCTGAAACAAGTGGCAATCTCAGGCAGTGTTCCCTGTCCAGCACTGTTAAATCACCCAGCCAAAGAGAGGTTGTGCAGGTTTCCAGCGCTGCTCCTGCCACAGACAGTGCCCATGGGCACCTGCTCTGCTTGGGAAGGAGCATTCCCTAAACCAGGGTCAGTTGCAATTCTCAAGTTACTAAAGGAAATTCACACAACATATTGCTGCCATCTTTGTGAGTGACATGGATGGTGGGCATTGAGGGCACCCTCAGCAAGTCTGCAGGTGACACCAAGCTGTGTGGTGCAGCTGACATGCTGCAGGGAAGGGACTTGGACAGGCTTGGGAGGTGAGCCCAAGCCAACTTCATGAAGCTCAACAAAGCCAAGTGCAAGGTCCTGCCCCTGGGTCAGGGCAGTCCCAAGCACAACTGTAGGCTGTTTGACGAGTGCCTCAAGAGCAGTCTGGAGAAGAAGGACTTGGGGGTGTCAGCTGATGAAAAATTCAACACAAGCCAGGAATGGTCACTAGCAAGCACTCCCCACCAGATCAGCCCCCAACCTGCACTGCTCCATGGGTAGGGTAGAATAGAATAGAATAGAATAGAATAGAATAGAATAGAATAGAATAGAATAGACCAGACCAGACCAGACCAGACCAGACCAGACCAGGTTGGAAGAGACCTTCAAGATCATCGTGTCCAACCTATCATCCAACACCACCTAATCAACTAAACCATAGCACCAAGCACCCCATCAAGTCTCCTCCTGAACACCTCCAGTGATGGTGACTCCACCACCTCCTCGGGCAGCCCATTCCAATGGACAATCACTCTCTCTGTGCAAAACTTCCTCCTAACTTCCAGCCTAAACCTCTCCTGGTGCAGCCTGAGACTGTGTCCTCTTGTTCTGGTACTGGTTGCCTGGGAGAAGAGCTTTACACTGAGATGAAGAGCTTCACACTTGCCCTTGGTGAACTTCATCTGATTTCTCCCTACCCAGCTTTCCAGCCTGTCTAGGGGAAGATGATGAAGATGAAAGTGAAGGTGAAGATGGTGAAGCTGTGTTTACAGGATGAAACCACCCAGCACCTCCTCGCACCGAGCGAAAGTGCTGCGCTTTTCTTCCCTTTTCAAATGATAATACAATTCATAAACATATGACTTACATTCTAGAACAATGAATCTCTGGTGTCACACTAATTAAAAAGCTCGTATTACATTACTTCCTCAAGGGCTCATTTTAGAATTTTTTAGGATTATAGCACATTGATTAATTTATACAAGTTTTTAATCCCCTAGTATTTAATGAAGTCTAGGAACTTGGGAGCGTGTGTATAATTTAATTTGTGTAATTTTATTACATAGGAGAAAAGTTAAACTGGTCATGTACTACTTCATGTAGCAAAGTGTCTGAGCACACCAGTCCAGCCATCAGCCTATTAACCAGTTGCAACGAAAACAGCCGAGCCCAAATTAATTCCAGGGTTATTAGATTATTTTTCAGCTTGCTAAGGACTCCAACAAGCACCGCTTGTCTTATGTGCTTGTCAACTGCCTTTTAATTAGCTACTGTGTAACAACTGAGCACAGTGGGAAACTAATATCTGTTCAAGTTATCTTCCATAGCATTTAGAGCGCCTTGAAAACGACGCTGTCATTATCCTGCGCGGCCTCGGCTTCGCCCGGTCTGCCACACCAAGCTAGCAGAGCAGAGGTTCACAAATGCCCTGCAACTAAACCCAACAGAAACTAGCAAACACATACTGGTGGAGACAAAATCTTCTCCAAAGAGGAAATGCTGAATCATGTTTTAGACTGGTCTCTGCTTCGTTTTCACAGCCTCAGAAACGCAGCTCCAGCAAGCTCTTTAGGACCCACCCAAAGATCATGGCCTCACAAGGGAAAGACATTTATTTTAAGTCTTCTGGATACAGTGTAAAACTTTCTCAAACATAGTCCTGAACCTAAACTAATACCTTATGTATCTATATCTATCTATCTATATAGATGTAGAGTATAGAGAGAGGTAATATATAGATTAAATATAAATATACACTTCACAGGGGAAACAAAAGCTCTTCACGGAGAGAGTCGTTCGCCATTGGAATGTGCTGCCCAGGGAGGTGGTGGAGTCACTGTCCCTGGAGGTGTTCAAGAGGGGACTGGACGTGGCACTTGGTGCCATGGTCTAGTCATGAGGTCTGTGGTGACAGGTTGGACTCGATGATCTTTGAGGTCTCTTCCAACCTTGGTGATACTGTGATACTGTGAAAACAACGAAACAAACAAAACCAACAACCCCCTGGGCTCGGAATCTTGAAGTTAGTTTTACCCAGACCCTATAGTAAGTCAGGGCCAGACTCTGGGCATTAATCAAGAAGATTTCTGGGTGCTTAGAGCACAACTTCTAGTCAAGTGATGGCTGCAGAGAGACATTACAAAATCTCCAGCACGCCACAAAGTGTAGATACAAAGGAAGGAAGCTGATGATTTATTGAAACCACATTATTATGGAGGTGGAGGGGACAGCTCATTTATGATGCCACTTCTAGACTCTGAAGTCTTTTTGCTAAGGATGCTCCAAGCTGGGAGAAATAAGAGGTGGAGAAAAAAAAATTTAAATAAATTGGAAAAAATAGAAAAAAAGGAAAAAACCAAAAAGCAAAACCAAACAGACTCAAACAACACAAGAGAGAGGATTCTGCTCCTTTACTCCACTCTGTTGAAGCCCCACCTCGAATACTGCATCCAGTTCTGGTGCCCCCAGCATAAGAAGGACACAGAACTGTTGCTCCTCAGGAGAATACCTGCAGTAAGACAGGAACAACAACTGCTCTGGCAATGGTGAAGTTGTCTCTAGTATGGATAAAAGAGGTTCCAAAGCTTAATAATTAACTGAAGTTAGCAGATTATTTAAAGAAAATTCCTTTTTGTTTGTGCTTTAGAAAGGTCTAAGCCTGACAGCAATGCTAAAAACTAGACTTTGGTGCATAAAACATTTATCACCCTTTTGCAGAGGAAATACTTTTAGAGTCTTAAATATCTCAGGTTATTTTGAAGCACAGTGCAGTGCTAAGCAGAGAGGTAATTACACAGCAGTGAGAAGTGTCTGTGAAGGCAGTGGGAAGAAAAAGTTCCCTTCCTTACCCAAACCATTCTATCAACCTATGCTCTTTCTTATGGCTGCTCTAAGGTCTCCCCAGAGCCTTTCTCTTCTCCAGGCTGAACAACCCCAGCTCTCTCAGCCTGTCCTCACAGAAGTGTCCATCCCTCTGACCACCCTTATGGCCCTCCTGCAGACCTGCTCCAACAGGTCCAGGTCTTTTCTTGTGCTGAGGACTCCAGAGCTGGACACAGCATTGCAGGTGAGGATATGGCAATAACTAATGCCACATTCATCTGTTTGAACCAGGGAAGCACTTCCCTAGGAGCATAGATATTCCAGCAGCTGACAGCTGCTTTGCTTGAGCCTGTGTTACTGGGATCATAACACAGGGAAGTGATACCGGTTCTGATGTTCAGCCAAGACTGCCTAGATATGTCCTGTCAGAAAACTCTGCTTTAGTTACTTATAGGTTTCTACACTTTAATTGCTCTGCCTGACATTTTCCATTCCAGGCTGATGTCTCCCTCAGGCTTTTTTTTTTAATTAATTAAAAAAAAAAAATGTATTCAAGAAAAGAAAAAAAGAATGGATTCAGCTTTTCTATAGACTAATTTCTGTGGAACCCCCATTGTTCTTACCACGGGCAGCTCTGCTATTTTATTATGTTCTGGTCTTCTCTGTAGACTTTGACAGTAGTGGCCTGATGTTTTACATCCAGCGAATGTATGACAAAGCTGGAGAATGTACCCACATTTACACAACCTCTGCATTTGGGGAGAACTGCAAATAGCATGCTTCAAAAAGAGCAAATTGCTAATGCTGCAAATTGAAGCAATCAGAATCAGGAGTGGCAGAGGTAAGGAATAGGCAGCAGCTTTCCTCTGCATATAGGCATTGTGATTACATAGCACACAGCCTTCTATTTTCTAATTCAGCATTAAGGTTGCATAGCTTGCATTTCCCAAGCTCCAAGAGTTTTCTGTTGGTTGGGGTTTTCTGCAATCTATCTCATTCTTTTAAGCACTCCTTGATTTTGCTTTGTAGTTTGTAACAAAATAGAGCTGAATGCAACACTTCAAAACTCAAATCTAGGATATCTACCTAAACTCATTTGAAAACATACAAAGGTCTCATACTAAAAAAAAACCTCAAAACTAAAGCAGACACTTGATCAAACAAGCCATTGTTGGGTTGGATTGCCTGGGAGGGCTTGCAGAGCTGAGTTTAGTAACATCAGGGATCCTGTCTGAAAGATGTGTTCAGCAGGAGGATCTCTAAATGATTTATGAACAGCTGAATCAATAAGCAACCACTGGCGCTGAAAATCTCTTTTGAAGTAAGGTATCCCAGTTTGCTTTTACACTGTCTGTCTAGAGTCCAAAATAAGGAAGCAGGATGAAGATTAACATCTCAACAGGCTCTTGAGGAGCAGGGTTTCCTAAGGAAATCTTTCTTAGTCATTTAGCTGCTGTTGCCCCTCAGACAAAAGTTCTGTCGGGAGAAAACTGAAGAAGGCATCAGGCATGATAGAAGCCATGAGATCTCCATAGCAGTGGTGATGCAAGGAGTTTCCAGTCTGGAGCTGAGAAGTGCCAGGTACTGCTTGTACAGTTGAAAGCAGCATTATTTTCAAGTGGCAAATAACAACATTTTGAAATGCTTAGATTCTGCATAATTTTTTGCTTAGATTCTGAATAAAGAATTGTTGTGGTTCAGCTTCTTGTGAAGGGGAAAACAGAAAGCTAAGCAAAAGCTTAACCCTCTCCTAGCTGAGCCCAGGACAAGAATTTTCAGAAACACCACAAATATTAGAACACCAAGAAAGCTTCCTTTCCAGTTTCCCATTTAGAAAGGTCACAGTCATTTGCTGTGAAGTTCAGGAGCTGTGCTTGAGATACAGGAGCAGGCTGAGAGTGTTAACTCCACAACCATGAACTGCTGCTACACACACCATGGTGCAAGCAGCTCTAAGTAAATTGGTGGAAAGCCAAGTCTTTGGGGCTTGCTGCTGAGAAGAAAATGTCATGCTTTTAACTTGATTCAGAGGTTCAAGAGCTGCTGAGTTCACTGTCACAAAGCAACAAACTCAACATGAAGACAAGACTCTTCAGCATGCAAGATTCCTTATGTAAAACTACTATCAGGCTCCCAGGCTTCTGCGCTGCCAACCTTAGGACTAAGAGCCTTGGGCAACCATTATTACAATCTTGTCTTTCAGCTGCAAGTTCTGAAAAAGAGCACAGCAAGATCTATCAAGGCACATTTCCATCCAGAACAAGGGACTCAGCAATTCTGAGTCTTGATGTTCTGCTAACCCCATTAAAATCTGCTACCAGAAGTTGGATCACTCTGCTCCCGAGACTGACAGAACAGCAGCCCTACGGTACTAGCAAATGTGTCACATAGTCATGGTGTAACCAATAATCTGTGACAGGCATCCTTCTAATCATTTCCTGAGACAAAAAAAGTACTGCTGAGAGAAGATTCCTGACCCAACCATAATAATTATGCTCAAGGGCATGAGAAGTGCCAGGTGTCTGAGTGGACTTTCAAAGTACTGAACTTCACTGTTTGCTCCACAGATTAGAGAGTTTCCATCTTCTCTTTTTCGCTTCTTCTGCTTTTATTTTTTATTTTTAAGGGGAGATAACAGCAGACATCTGGCTGAATTTTAACATTTCTTAGTAGGGGCTTGACAAGACAACAGCTTCACAGTTAATGAATTCAAAGTTTCATGAATATATAACAGCTCCAGCTTTGCAAGTATGAATGCTACCTCCAGAGAGCTAAGTTACTGAGCGTGGATGCTTTCTTTTTTTCAGGAAGGCTACCCAGCTATGGCATCATAAAGAATCAGCTGATTTCCTTTGGGATCACCACTGGTTCAGAGCAGCACTCTCTAGTTAAGATGAACCAGACCAACACCAGAAGCAAATAACACAAAGCTGATTATCTTCCTTTCCAATGAAGTTTCCAATTCCTCGTGACATGGCAGTGATGGATGCAGAGCTTTTCAAAGACCCGGTGGCAAGAATGAAAAGTACTCAACAGTATCAGGAGAAAGGAAAAGCTCATCAAGAGGGGAAAAAATAGCACACAAAGAAGGGGTCTCTGACTCAACATGTGAACAAACTATTCCAAATGGCAGATGGATCGCTGAAATCAGTAAGAGTTTTGTCCTGACAGCAAGTATTTTTGCTTAAAATGTCCTAGAATCTGGAAACAATAAGGAATAAGAAGGGAGAGCTCAAAATGTCATGAATAATGCAGGCATATGTTATAATTAGGCTGCAGCAACAGAGCAAAAGTTACCATAAATATTCCCTCTGATATTTATAGACATTTGCTGTGGTCACACTGACTCACCTTGCCATAAGCATCCCATAGACTGGCACAAATATTTGTACAGAGCAATTTAGAGCCATGGAAATTAAATTCCATCTGCCTGGGCACATCCCTTGAATTGTGAAGAATCAGCACACCAATATACAATGTGACACAGACATCTCACTCCTAGTACTCTGCCACAGACACACAGACACCAGCAGCAGCGAGAGCACACCCCAGCTATGCCTTACTGCCATTTACACCTGTGCCCAGGCAAGTGCCAAAACATGTTGGGATGTGGCTATTCTGCACTATTCCTAGAAATCTCATTTCAAACCATTACAGCAAATGACTAGGCATGGTAAACGTGGATTTTGACATCTAGCCTTCACAGAAGGCTTTGGGATGCAAGGACACAGTCTCAAGCTGCATCAGGGGAGGTTTAGGCTGAATGTTAGGAAGTTCTTCATAGAAAGAGAGACTGACCATTGGAATGTGCTGCCTGGGGAGGTGGTGCAGTCACCATCACTGGAGGTGTTTAGGAAGAGACTGGATGAGACACTTGGTGCCATGGTTTAGTTGATTAGGTGGTGTTGGGTGATAAGTAGACTTGATAATCTTGAAGATCTTTTCCAATCTGGTTAATTCTAATTCTAATAATAATAACAACAATAACAAAATAGAGTTTAGGACCATCAGGTCTAATGGCATTCTTGACATCCCCCCTCCCCCTTTCAGAACAGGGAAAACAAGAAGCACAGTAACAGCAATACTACTTCTAAAAGTTTTCCCTTACCTGTCCCCTACAGAGACGATGTCTTTTGACTCTGCAATGTTTATTGTGGACAGGGCCTGAAGCAAGAACCAGACACAGAAATCCTGCCCCACTATGTGTAAGGCAGCTCTGTGTGTACACATCCTGCCACAATGAAAAAATAGAACAGGAGCTGCCAAGAGGATTATTTTAGAAGTGTTCAGATAGCAAAGCATTGAGTAATTACCTCCCTAAGTCTAGTAATCTCTTTAATCTTAAGAGAAAATTTCAAGCCTGCTTTATTTCAGTTCCAAAACTCACTGTAAGTGTAAAAAAAAATATTTGGTTTTACTTTTAAGAAAGGCATAGCAGGACTGAACTCTGATGACTGTGCCTCCTTGGGTGTGCAGAAATCACTTAAGACAAATTATAGTGCTGTCACACTCATACCTCAGAGTTTAAAATACATCTTGTCATCTAATTATACAAGAGCTTGAGTTTGTTTAACAAATTTCTCAGAGGTATCTGTGTGGCACAGCATTTCCCTTTGCCTTTGATTATAGCCTATCATTACAGTCTCTTCCCTCTGTAGCTTCCTATCTTTCATTGTGCTGTTTAACAGGTTGCATTTATCACATCTCTTCAGCTGGGCTTGAGCAGGTAGAGCCCTAAAGTCTCAGTGTACAATTCTTGGCAGATCACAATCAAAAACAAAGACACCCCAAAACAAAGGGATTTCTGCTCTCCACCTAAGAAATTCAGTAGTAAGAAACTGGGGCTCTGAAAGCAGTTTTGATGTCCCACCCACAGGTCTCCTGAGAAAATTAAGGGAAGAGGAAAATTCCCCTTGTGTATTAATTCCCATGTTATATTTGCAGAATGTCAAGGCAAACTTGACTAGAATCAGCCAAGCCTTTATAATTATTTCAGGAAATTATAGTCTGCAAGAGAATCTGCCTCTTGCCTCCTTGCTTTTCACTGAAGACATAAGCTGTGAATCGTTCAAGAGCAGTTGTTGAGGCAACAAGAAGAGGGACAAAGAGCTGCCTTCAGAAATAAATTAAGCTAAGCACAGGTCCCTAGGAAGTGCTTAACCTGATGTTATATTACTGAAAGAATTTCATTGACCAAAATGTTAAAGACAAGTCTGAAAAATACAATAACTGGGCTCCCCAGGAAATGTGAAGCACTTCAGAAAGCTGGCAGAGGCTCAGCTAACTAGGCTTGATTTTGAAAGATGACATCTCATCTCACAGATGTTATTTACTGCAAGCCAAGAATAATATTTATGGCTTAATCACCTGATCATCATAATCTGCTTTCTTAGTGACTCAGAACTGCAAGTACTCCTGAACATGATTACACATCCAGACCTGAAAGGCTGCATAAGACCATCTTAACACAGGTCCATTAGTGTTTTTCAGTCCACATACTGCCAAGCCACAAGGCAGGTGTTTTCCAGCTCTCTGCCCAATCTAACATCACCTGCCTCTGGAGATCAAACTCTTCTCTAGTGGTGCTTCTGGAGATACTGTATCATAGCTTGGTTCGTGTGCTCACTAATTAAAGTTGCCTCACAAACTGCCTCAGTGTTGAGCTGTGGTTGACATTAACAAGCTGTTAAATTAAATTTTGATGCAGTTTTCAGGCCTCCTCTCAAAACTCAAATGCAAATGTGCCCATTTCATTAAGCAATTAGGGCCGTTGGAGCTCATATGGAGGGGAAGAGCAATTTTGAAAGGGCAATTGTATTTGCTGTATTTTTTCCTCAGTATTTTCTGATTGTTTCTTTTCTCTCCAGTGGAGGAGCTGCAGCTGCTTCATTACTTCTTTCAGACAATGATGAAACACTCCTATTATTGGATATATTCTGCAGGTATCACAGTCATGATATCACTGCATTCACCAATATCACTGCTGAATTCTGGAGTTTATTTCATCAGGAATAAAGCTGACTGGAGCTTTCTTGCTATCAGCTGAAGCCTTCCAGTATTCAAATTTAAACCAAAAATTGAAAAAAAGAAGAGGCTATCACAGCCCCACATGTTTAGTCTACATCTGTTACACAGGATCAAGATCTTTTAAAACACCAGTTTACCCCAAGAGTACTCCAGACTCAGAAGGAACTGCAAACTTCACTTAGCATAGCAATTCCTCATCCAGCAAGGTTGTTGATGCCAGGTTGGATGAGGCCTTGAGCAACCTGGTCTAGTGGAAGATGTCCCTGCCTATGGCAGGGAGGGTTGGAACTAGAGGATCTTTTAAGGTGCCTTCCAACCCAACCCATTCTGTGACTCTATGAATCTCTGTATTTTCAATAATCAATCATTCCCCCACAAATTTCTTTAGCTTTCAAAGAAGAATTTGCACTGAAGTCCATCTCCATCTTCTGAGGGAGTGAGAGCCTGGCTAACGACTTTATTTCAGGACAAGAAAGATTTGCCTTTCCACTTTCTGTTCCATGCCCCTCCATAAGATTTTCCTCTTGTTGGTGCCGATGAAAGAAGCCATTTGCTCATGACAAAAGCCAAGCAAACCTCGCTGCTGAAAAGTGAGGCAGCTTTTTTGTTTGCTTCTCGATCAAATCAATAAACCCCAAAATGTGCCAGTTTCCCTTTCCATTTTGAAATGCATTGGACAGCTGCAGGGCAGAATGTTATTCCTTCATTATTCTCTCTCTAAGTCTTCAAATAATGCTATTTGGGATCAATGATCACCTCAGACATGCTAATATAAACACAATTTGTTTCCATAATAATTGGCATTCTGCTATTTAGTGGATTATAAACGGCTGTATAAATTAATCAGAGATTCATGCACCAGCTATGTGTGCTGCAATTTGTCTTCACAGAGTTGCTACTGTCAGATCAAGTTTTTATCTATCCTTAATTTTAAGCATTTAATTACATTAGCATTCACACTATAAAACATACAGAGAGGTCTCAATTACCATTGCCCTTCATGAGATGAATTAATTTAAGTTATGAATCCACTCTTCTGTAGAAAGGAACATCCAAAGAAGCACTGCTCAGCTCCTGGTTTCTTGCTGTCTAAATGAAACATCCCCACTGCGCTCTTACTGGAGTGCACAAAACGTCCATTTGTCATTCTGCTTCTCATCTGCTTTCCAGTCAGAGAAATGACCCTTCATCTATTAGTGTACTTAAATGTCACTGAACCTTTCAGGGGATCCTGCCCCACAAGTAACGGTACACATCCTGTAAATCAAGCTGCACAAACATCTCTAGCCTTCACGTTTTGCTAGATTACCCCTTAAAAGGAACCTTCTCTCAAATCATTGCCCTCTGTGTTGCAGCACATTTCACTTCCAAGAGCTGTAACCATGATGGAGACAGAAAGGGCAACAACAGGAAGAGTTGAGCACTGCACTTTATCCTTCCTCCAGATGATGGTCTCTTTCCCTTGACTTACTGACTGTGTGCAGTAGCACCACCTGCACTTTTCACAGTCCAAATTCCCATTTTGCTAGCAAAAGGATTCTCTCTCTCTCCAGTGCCTACTGAGGGAGCAGGAGGAAACAAGACTGCCTTAGCATGCCTGACATGCTAAGAACCAACATCAGTACCAAAATCACTTTAACATTTCAGAGGTAGCTCCTAAATGATTCCAGTAGCTTTGTTGTTGGGTCTTCAAGAATTTTCAGCCTAAGCAAAGAAGAAGTTCAAGCAACAGTAACAAAACCAGCTCACAAATTAAGCAGCCTAGAAATGGGTCTCAATCTCGTTTCTTTAACTGCACTATTTCCTCATCTCCCATTGTTCAGATGCCCCAGCTAGTCATGAGAATGATAGAAAAAGTGTCCTCTAGCTATAAACTCCATCCACAATTAAATCTTGCAAAGAAAATATGTATACTAATTTTCTCATCATTAAGCCACTAATTATATTGGAAAAAAAAAAACCCCACCACACACAACTGCAACACATTGATTTTTTTTTTCTCCCCCTCTCTTTTACCCTTGGGGGAGAAGTTTGTATATAATTATCACTTTCCTAACTCTTTACTTGCCCTTTTGCTTTAATAATGGAAGAAACTCTTTCATCTGCCTGCAAAACAGCGTTGCAGGGAGACAGGCTGGAGGAAATATGAAACCCAGCGATGGTTCAGGGCTTTGGAGAACACAAGAGATATCTATTCCTAACCTCTTAGTGCCCTGTCGCTGCCCTCAGACAAACAAGTTAAACATTCAATTAGTAGGAAAGAAAGGGCCGAGCTGTTTATTAATTTGGAAGGCAGACTGTGATGCCGTGCATATTAATTCACCTCATATGCCACGCAGCATCTGAACTTCTCTTAGAGAAACCCCAGCCAGTTTCAGATACTGTCCTAAGAGGCAGCTCGGTAGCAAAATGTCTCTCACACAGGTCCTTGCACATTTGCATTACATAGAGAAGATGTGGAATTAATGATTTCTCCATTTCAATATGTCTTGAACCTTGTTTATTTCTCCCAGATTGAACTGCCTAACTCCTTGATATCTCTCCATTTTAACTTGTTTTCCAGCCCATGTCTGCCTTCTCATGCTCCCTCATTCCCTGCTCTTTGCTTTGATCTTTAACTTCTATCTCTCTTCTGATTTACATCTGTTTTTACAACCACCCTCCTGTAACCCCCTTACATAAAAGCCTTTTCAGCACAGCTGCCTGTCAAACCACTCTCCCTCTGCCCTCAGTCAGACTGCACCACCTGGCATCAACAGCTCTGCTTCTCCACTGGGCCATGTCCTCAGGGCAAATGCCACCAGTGCTGCTTGTGTTCCTTCCTTCCTGTCTCCTGGGACAGGCTTGTAGGGGCCATGGACATATTGGATGGACTGGAGCAGGCTATGGTGGCTGTAAAACCTGGCTGGATCATTGGGCACAGAGCACAGCATTCAGTGGTTTGAAGCCCAGCTAGCAGCTAGTTAGCAGTGGTATTCCACAATGGTCTGATACTGGTTAACATCTTCATGTGGGAACATAGGGCAAAGAACATCCTCCATCAGGTTCTGAGTAGATCCAAACTGGGAGAAAAGGGAAGTATGCCGGCAGAGGGACATCAACGAGGTGCACAGATGGGCTGACAAGGACCCCATGAAGTTTCATAGATTCATCGAATGGTTTGGGTTGGAGGAGACCTTAGAGATCATCTAGTTCCAATCCCCTAGCATTAAAACCTTCCAGTAGACCAGATTGTTCAAGGCCTCATCCAACCTAGCCTCCAACACATCCCAGGAGGGGACATCCATGACCTCCCTGGGCAAGCTGTTTCAGCATCTCACCACCCTCACTGGAAAGAATTTCTTCCCAATCTCCAGTCTAAATCTCCCCTCTTCCAGCCCAAAGCCATTGCCCCTCATCCTATCACTATAAGCCCTTGTAAAAAAAGTCCCTCCTCAGCTCTTCTGTAGCCCCTTCTTCAGGTCCTGGAAGGCTCCTCTAGGGTCTCCCCAGAGCATTCCATGTATACTGTAAAAAAAAAAAAGAAGAAAAGAAAGGAAAAACAACCTACACAAAGATTTCACTCCAAGGACTGGCACAGACTAGAATGTCTATAACTGCCATGCAAGTCCCTCGGCGTTCTAGCAGCAGCGTTTCACTGCTGCTCAATAAAATATGGATATTGCTGATTTGTTATTCTATTGACTGACCTTGAGAATATCTGATCACCATCCATCCCCAAAGCCCACACAGAAATCTTCTTCCAATCTGTTGTGCACTACTGAAGTTAAAGCTCAGCCTGGTTAATTAGATGGAAGAAAGAATGGGAGATAGAAACCTAAATGCTATCTAATTCATTTTTGGAGACACAGAGGTCAAGTGTGCATTACACCTGAGAGCTTAGGCAGCTTTTCTGGGTATTTATTCAATACTGTTAGTCTGCAGCTTCAGCAGGGAGGTAGCAACATCCCATATTTCAGTGATATGCTAGGAACTGCAGGTACTTCTGGAATGAAATCCCAATTTACATAGGACAAAAGACAGTTTTAACACAAACAGCTCTGCCCTGCAGTTGGAATTCCAAGTATCTGTCAGCATGAAAGAGAAGCAGCATGAACCATGCATGTATCTTCTCTTGGCCTCCAAGTGGAATTACAAACAATGATCTAGTTAAAATATATTTCTGTGTCTTGTCTGGTTGGTAGCTGGTGTTTGGAATATCCCACTTGTTTTCAAACAAGATGTACTACAGGCAGACTAGGCTTGGGGCCACGTTTTACAACACCACCTTCTCAGTTTTAAATGTTCAAAAAGAGACAAAATCAACAAAAGTCAGAGTGCCTGTTAGAGCAACCCATTGCATTAAGATAGTTTGATAAGGGGAGATTCAGACTGGAGATTAGGAAGAAATTCTTTACACTGAGGGTGAGGAGACACTGGAACAAGTTGCCCAGGGAGCTTGTGGATGAACACCTTGAGGTGTTCAAGGCCAGGCTGGATGAGGCCTTGAGCAGCTTGGTCTAGTGGAAGATGTCCCTGCCCATGGCTGAGGGTGTTGCAACTAAATGATCTTTAGGGACCCTTCCAACCCAAACCATCCTATGGATCTATGAACAATAGAAATCTGACTTGCAGAAGCTAAATACATTCATTATTGCCATGAACATATTTCACAGCAAATGTGGAATCATCTTGCAATGAGAGACAAATAATTGTTTGTTCTTTGCCATTTTATATAGATGGTCTCTGGACCTGTAACCATGCATCTTTCACTGCATCATCCTGATAGGAATAATAGACTGCTCTGAACAAGATGCATCTGCTCTTCTTAGCCACACATGGCTGGAACTCCCCAGTTTTTGTTCAGATTGTTTTAACTGCAGCACCTAACTTTCTCAGACTCTCAGTTGCACCTTTCCTTGCAATGTTTTGATACACAGCCACTTGCTCAATTCCCATTTCCCTTAAGAGGAAGGTCTGATGACATCTCTGTGAAAACAGATTGTATTAGCTAAATTTGTATTTTTCTTCATAAAACAAAAAGTACTGCAGGTAGCTTTGTGTATATGGTTGATGTTAAGTAGTTCAAAAGTTCAGTGGTCTTGCCTTAAATTTAGACACAATGCAGAAACTTGACGGCTTAATCAAACCTGTACCACTATACACTGCCTGGTGAGGAGGTTTCACAGAATCACAGGATGGCCTGGTTTGGAAGGGACCTCCAAAGGTCATCCAGTCCACCTCTCTCTGCAATGACCAGGGGCATCCTCAACTAGATCAGGTTGCCCAGAGTCCTATCAAGCTTCATCTTGAATATCTTCAGGGCAGGGGCCCCAACCACCTCCCTGGGCAACCTGTTTAGAGAGTATCACAGTATCACCAAGGTTGGAAGAGACCTCAAAGATCATCGAGTCCAACCTGTCACCACAGACCTCATGATGAACCATGGCACCAAGTGCCACATCCAATCCCCTCTTGAACACCTCCAGGGATGGTGACTCCACCACCTCCCTGGGCAGCACATTCCAATGACCAATGACTCGCTCAGTGAAGAACTTTCTCCTCACCTCCAGCCTAAACTTCCCCTGGCACAGCTTGAGACTGTGTCCCCTTGTTCTGGTGCTGGTTGAAAGAGAGAAGAGACCAACCTCTTCTTGGCTACACCCCCTCCTTCAGGTAGTTGTAGAGAGCAATGAGGTCACCCCTGAGCCTCCTCTTCTCCAGGCTAAACAACTCCAGCTCCCTCAGCCTCTCCTTGTAGGGCTTGTGCTCAAGGCCTCTCCCCAGCCTTGTTGCCCTCTTCTGGAGACGTTCAAGTGTCTCAATGTCTTTCCTAAACTGAGGGGCCCAGAACTGGACACAGGACTCAAGGTGTGTCCTAACCAATGCAGAGTACAGGGGCACAATGACTTCCCTGCTCCTGCTGGCCACACTATTCCTAATGCAGGCCAGGATGCCATTGGCCTTCTTGGCCCCCTGGGCACACTGCTGGCTCATGTTTAGGCGGCTGTCAATCAGCACCCCCTGGTCCCTCTCTGTTTGGCAGCTCTCCAGAGTGTCTGTGGCATCAACAGGGAGCTCCAGGAGATCTCAATCTGGAACATTTCAACCTGACATTTGATGTTTGTACAATTCAGTGTGGAGGATGGGTGAGCACTCAAGCTAAAGCAACAGTTAGATTATCACACTCTGAAATCATAAGCACCAGTAATCAAATTGTCCAAATAGTGTGGAGCAGTTACAGTGCCTAGCTGGTAATTTTCTCAATGTAGTAAAACTCACAAGCAACAGAACTCTTTTATTCATAATAAAAGTATAAATGGAAGGATAACAGGAGGTATTTTAAGACAAAAGCTATTTGCAGGAATGTTTCTATGCTGCCTGTATTAACACTTCCTTTTTTTTGTTTCTAGATTGTCTACACTTTGGTTAAATCTCAAAAATCTAACAGTTATGTTTGCTTTCTGCTTTGCTTCTCTGCAGGCTTTTGGTGTTTCATTTCCAAGCTGTTTAAATCAATAAGGCTTCTTCTGGGTCTGAAAACAAGAAAGAGTTTGAGTGAGCAGAACTCACTGTGTGGAAATATCTGCTTGGTAGCAATGTCTGTAGCAAAGGGACTATTAAAAAGAGCTGGCAAATATTGATATGAATAAGATTGTATGCTATTTTATTTACAAGTGGTGTGACCATTTGAGGCTGTGCCTTTAAGAAAGGGACAGTTGCTGGAACACTCTGGCTGAATATTTTGAAAACATTCAGGTATTCTAAATGAATTTCATAGAATAGAATAGAATAGAACAGAACAGAACAGGTTGGAAGAGAGCTTCAAGATCATTGTGTCCAACCTATCATCCAACACCACCTAATCAACTAACCCATGCAACCAAGCACCCTTTCAAGTCTCCTCCTGAACACCTCCACTGATGGTGACTCCACAACCTCCCCAGGCAGCCCATTCCAATGGGCAATCACTCTCTCTGTGTAAAACTTCCTCCTGACCTCCAGCCTGAACCTCCCCTGGTGCAGCCTGAGACTGTGTCCTCTTGTTCTGGTGCTGGCTGCCTGGGAGAAGAGACCAACCTCTGCCTGTCTACAACCCCCCTTCAGGTAGTTGTAGACAGCAATAAGGTCACCCCTGAGTCTCCTCTTCTCCAGGCTAAGCAGCCCCAGCTCCCTCAGTCTCTCCTCATAGGGCTTGTGTTCCAAGCCCCTCACCAACTTTGTTGCCCTTCTCTGGACACACTCCAGCAAGCCAACATCCTTCCTAAACTGAGGGGCCCAGAACTGGACACAGTACTCGAGGTGTGGCCATTGGTAGATTGGTAAAATGCAACTTTAAGTTTCAGTTCAGTTTGAGTCTGTCTCTGTTCCAGTCTGTTCTGCCTTTCCAGCCTGCCTGCTTCTGAGCAACTAGCTGGAGATGACCTTGAGATAAGAAAACCAATCCCTGCATGCGCTTTTGAAGCCTAACAAAAGTTCATCCTTATTAATTACCTTTTCTCTCTCTCTAGCCCTTTTTGGGAAAAAAGGAAGGTAGGGGGAGAGAGGGGGTACAGGAGGGGAACCCTCCTCTGTCCGGAGAAGGGAGTTTTGTTCTGTATTACTTTCCTTGCTGTATATTTCTGTATAAATTGTAAATACTGTATATTGTGTATATATAACCTGCATTTCACCTTGCTTGTAAATACGGCCTTTTACCTTTTGCTTCTCCGACTGAGCTAGCTGTGGTTTCTTTCCTTTGTGGGGGAGGGAGAGCTAGGCCTTCTCTCACCACCACAAGTGGGCACCTTACCTGGGATTCTGACCCCAAGAGCCACTGAAAACCTTGGGAAGGAGGTAAGGAAGGAAAATTAACCTATGCAGCTGCTCCACAGCCACTAGGCACCAGACTAGGCGGGCTAGAGGGGATGTCAAGGACAACAGACCAGGTCCAGGCACTCAAACACAAGGGTGTGATTATTATCAGGTCATTTTATCCCTACCTTTTCTCTTGCACAGACAACATCGGTTTGGGAAGACGCAGGAAAGATGAAGCTGTTTTTGCCTTGTAGCAGAACTGCCTTTAGTGCAATGCATTTTTATCTATGCAATAAAAAATAAAATAAATTAAAAATAATAAATAAAGAGTTCAGGTTTTCACAGCTTGGGTGCAGATGAAATGTATCTTATACAGCCACAAAACTATACTGGAATAAGCTCCACTGGGAAAATTACCAACAGGAACAAGTGATCTCGTGAGCACTAGAACTAGTGAACCCTGGGTTTCTTACATTTAAATTGTGTGCTTGGCTTCTCTGCTGTTTAATAAAGCAGACACTTGGCTGGTTTGTCTGAAGCCCTGACTGCTTCAACCTTTCCCTCCATGGTGCCATTAAGCAGGCTTCTCGACTACTCCTTGCCTACATTCGTGATGTCCTTGGAACTTGCTGAGTTTTAAATCTTATTCTGTTATTCAAGGCAGTTGGAGTTAGCCAACTGGATACACAACCTTCCCTATTCTTGCCCCATACTCAGGGGGAGATGTTCTAAGACTTGATTCCTTAAGAAGAGTGAGCAATAGCAAAAATGTCTTCCCATTCTACCACAACTGAGAGGAGCTTCCATAAACACCTGCCCAAGTAATGAATTATTTCCCTTCAAAGACTGATTTACCATTCTTCTTTTCTGTGATGCTGACAAAAAGCCTGACAGTGATTAGTTTGCTAGAGAGCTGAGCCCATTGTTTATCTCACAGACCAAAAGTGCCTCATTTTTCCCTTGTAGTTTTCAGTTTGTCCACTGTCTCATCTTGGTTGGGTTTAGACTGCAGACCCTTTGATACAGAGATCACCCTTTTACCCCACTTGTTTCTGCAGTAAGAGCAAAATCATCCATACCTGTGACCAAGATACCAGAACACTGCATTCATTCCATCAAGAGATAACAACTATATTAAAAAAATGACAATTGAGCAAGATACTTGTTAGGATCACACAGTCCTCATCACACTGCCCTGCTGTCATTGACAAGGGCCTGCCAGTTGTTCTAATACCCTGAATGAGATACGATTCGTATGACAAACAAATCTGTCACCAGCCTGCCCAGATTCTAACAGAGAGCTGCTCCAAAACAAACCACTGCTTCAAGCAGGCAGGCTCATTACTTTTCATACTAATAAGTGTACCAACTTGAGGGTTACTGCTAAACTATTCTAGGCCTCCCTCTGCAGATGGATTGATGATTACACTCTGATTTATGGCTCATCACCAGGACATTATTCACAAGACTTTGATAACTCATTTATATCAGTCAGCACATGCATTTGACTTGACAGAATCATTATCCACATTATCACCAGAACTCACACCTGGACCTCTGCCTTTGCTCCAGAATGGATATTGGATTTGAAATCACTAAACACTACTCAATCCATTCCCCCTCAAAGCCACACTATCCTGCTCTCATGGCACTGTAGTCACTTAGTATTTAACGCCCATCACAGTCTTTTGTACACATCCAGTCTATGAACAACACCACCTTTTTATGTCCTACCTTGTCTGACATTTGAGATGCTACAGCTGTCTTTAAAGTGTCCACTGGTAAAAGACAAAGCCCTAACATTATCAAGCTCTGCCATACTATCTATATTTGTCACTAATTTTAAATCCTATTGCATCTTCAGGACAAATTGTGGGTTTGCATTATTTTATGCTGACCACCACACTCTATGAACCCACACTCACGAAATCCTTTCCTAACCAGAAAAAAAAATCACTCCTGAGAGCCAAATTACTCACAATCCAGACTAGCTTGGCTTCCACACTCATAAACACCTCAAAGAGTTTAGCATTGAAATGGAGAGGCAGCAGAAGGGGATGAAGGCTGCTCCTCATGTGCTATTTAACAGATTGCCTTATGGCTTCAGAATACAGGGAAGAACCAGGTGTTATAAACAGAGGTTCATAAGCATGCTACAGCTCTCATGTTAATGCATTCTGTCAAACATCCAAGTCAAGGTAGGCTTATCTTTAAGGAGTTAGCAGCAAGAAGTAACTAGACAGATTCCTTCCCTTTCAGGCATTATTCAGATTCTGTTATCACATTATCCAGTGCATCAACAGAAATACAAACAGCTAAGATGGGAGAGATCTTGTGAGAAATTACCATCAGCAGAACTAATCCCTAAGTGCACATCTGCACAACCAGAATGGTCACCTCCTGCTGCTGCCTCTTTCATACAAAGCATGAGAGGAGGTGAGAGAGAGCCAAGTTCACTGTTTTGAATTCTGAAAGTCACAAGATCATTTCCAGAATTCAAATTATCACATCATCACTTCAGCTTCTAGAAACTCATTTATCTGACCTGTTTGCTTTGCTATTATGTAAAATGATGAATACTGTTACCTTTGCTGCCACTGCCTCTATGTGTTTGTGCATAACATACATTTCGGTTTCAATTTATCAGCTCAAGACCTAGCATTATAAAGTTCTTGTTCCATGCAACAAGTGTTGCAGCCATATATTTTTATTTATTGGGCAAGTGAAACTACACAAGGACTTAACTAACTCTCCATGTATTTTCCTGAAATAACCATGGCAACTGAGCATACCCCACACTGAACATACCCATCTCTTGAACACCATCTCCCACCAGATCTTCTTTAGCTAACTCAAACGTCACCACAGCATTTGCAGTGTGCAAATAAACTGTGCAGCATGTTAATATATGTATTCTTAAAGTTCTGAGACAGAAAAATGTAAAAGCTACTTGCAAACTGCAGGCAGGTATCTAAAAGCTCGTTTCAGTATGGTTGGGAATCACAAGTTCATCATGGGTGTAAAATAAAGAGATGTGGAAATCAAGGCAGTGGGGTCTAGAGAACGGCTGCAAGGTAGCAACACAAACCCAGAATGCCAGGCATGCCCTATGTGCACCGTAACATGGCCTTGCCAGACATTACAAAACAACAACAAAAAAATCTACTACATGTTAAACAGGTTTACTGCTCTTATCGAGAGAAATTACTAAGTAAACTTTAATGTGTCTAACTCCTGTAATTATTTCACTAGTGACTGCTAGGAGAGTCCATCCAAAGCCATTAAGATTCAGAAGATGTATTCAGTGCTGGGCACATCAACAGCAACCTGAATTAGCCACACAAGACAAAACTTCTGGAAAACTGTAGTAATGGGAAGTAATTGTTTTATTCTAATAATGTTGAGGTAACCAGTCCTGACCATAACTGACTAGAGTAACTCCACATTTTTTTCCCCACTGACATTCAAGACAGGCTCAGAAGCCAAACCCCTCATAATAATGATAAAGATTCCAATGCTACCTTCATATGAACCTTTATTGCAAGAATGAAAAGGCTTTTCCCTTGCACAGGGTTGTGCCTTTATATCTAGCAAAACCAAAGGAGAATTGTTTTCCAGCAGTCTGGGTCAATGGGATGACAATCCCCTCGTTAGAACAAGTCTGCTACAGAATCGTTATCACCGCACTGGTTGAAGGGAGTCGTGAGAATTGTCCATATTCATCTTAGTTGCCTGACAGACAACACAGAAGAGGAAGAAATCTATCCAAATTAATCATGGAATCATGGAGTCATAGAATAGTTTGGGTTGGAAAAGCCCTCTAGGATCACTCAGTCCAACCATCAACCTAACACCATCACAGCCATTACACCACATTTTCAAGTGCCATGGTCACATGTTTCTTGAACCCCTCCAGGCATGGTGATTCCACCACCTCCCTGGGCAGCCTGTTCCAATCCCTGACCACTTTTGTAGCAAAAATTTTTTTCCTAATCTCCAACCTAACCCTCCCCTGGTACAATTTCAGGCCATTTCAAGCTATTTCCACCTGGCACTAGAGAGAAGAGACCAACCACCACCTCACTGCAACCTCCTTTCAGGGAGTTGTAGAGAGCAATGAGGTCTCCCCTCAGCCACCAGACCAAACAACCCCAGTTCCCTCAGCTGTTCCTCACCAGCCCTGTTCTCCAGACCCTTCACCAGCTCTATTGCCCTTCTAAAATCCAAACCACATCATTCTGGTTGTCTAGAGATAGGTAGAAATCCTGAAAAGTTCATTTTAGGAACTAACAGGAAATGAAATGCCAGAATTGTCAAGTTGGTAGTCTCTCTTAGTCCCCAGATCAGCAGTTCCAACCCTCAGGATATAGACTCAGATCCAATTTCTATGACAGGGTGATCAGTGTAAGGGAGTGGGAAAATTGTCTTTTTGCATTTGTGTGTCAGCCTGAAGCCTCTCTATTATCTTAATACTGTGTCAGTCTTCGAGAAGCAGCCAGCAAGGCTGCTTTGGTAATTAGCTGAAAAGACAAAGGCTAAAGGTCAATTAGCCTAAGAGGCAAAGGCTAATTGCACACTTGTCTTTGGGAGACCAGCAGGGAAAACTTAGAGCCACTGGCCAGTCAAAAGTGCTCCTCCAAAGTTTGAGAGGGATTTAGCTGGAAGAGGAAGAAGCAAGAAGTGGGAGTTATTGCTGAGTCTCTTTTTTTCCTAACTGGCAGAGTGAAGTTACACTGGGAGTTGGGGGGAAAGAGGCGGGGGGGAAAAAAAGCATGACTCATCTTGAAGAATTATTTTAAACCAAGACAGATTCACAGCTCAAACCAATCTTATGACAATTCCTTTCTCTGACAGAGAAGACAGGATCCTAAATGCCTGGGGAAAGCTTCCACCTTCACAAAAGTGTTCTAATCATAATTTTTGCTAGTTTAAGGGATTAGAATATTGTCATATTTTTTTTCATAGGCAATCAAACACTTGCTGGAGCAGAAAGTATAAACTGAGTATTCTCTTTCTTAGGTGAGAACTTATACTACATACCTTCAAGATTCCTCCTCTGGACCCAGACAAACTTGAGTGGTCTACACAAAGCAGAACAGATTGTACTTGAGGAGGAATTAGCTAAAACACCATGGGAATGGGCAGCAGGTCCCTGAACTCTGCTTGGTTATTTATAGTGAAACTGATACAGTGAAATGATTTCAAGAGAAGAGTTGAAGAGTACTGAGAGACAATATCCTGTACAGTCAGGAGGGTTAAGCAATAAATGTTGGAGCACGAACTGCTGGAGTGCCCTAAATGCTGGCTTGTTGGATTCTTCCCTTAATCTTGACCTCCCCATCTTTTTTCCCAGCTGAATTTATGTGGCAGTCTCAAGTAGTCTCAAGCTAAACAATACTTCATTTTTCTAGGAATTTGCTATTCAATGCACTTAAACTTCTTTTGCCCCACTGTATTCCACAGAATACTCTTCTGTAGTTTCTGAAAGTTTAACTTGCCTGACAGGCCTGAGACATAAGCAGACTGATGGAGCTGTTTGCACAAGAACATGCTCTTCTGCTGAGGATAAGGCTGTCTGCAAGCCCATGGAAGAGGGCACTGGCAGACAAAAGTCTCTGCTTGCTTTTCTCTCATTTGTATTTTCCTGTAAGGCTTCACCTGCACGGTTCTGCATCAAATCTGTCTCTCTCTCTTTTGGCATCATCAACACCATTTCTTGTCCTGTTAAAGAGGTGTCCCTGCTCAGTGCAGAGGGGTTGGGTGAGATGACTTTTGATGGTCCCTTCCAACTCAATGCAATCTGTGAAGATATTTTACTAGGGAATTGTGGTCACCAAGATCTGCCCTGTCTTGTGTGAAGAACAGATATATGTAGCTATTGTAGCTCAAAACCAGTGAGCTTATGCGTCTGAAGATTTGTTTGCTGAAAGTTTTGATCAGTTCAACACTCAGCACAGTCACAGAAACACAATGGTTGAGCTTGGAAGGGACCTCTGGAGTTAACAGTAAGCAAGAAATGGACTGTAAGACCTACCAGGTTTCCTCTCCCTTTCTTGGACTGTATGATTAACAAAGTTCAGTGACTCCAAACTGGCATGGAGGTGTTTAATGTCAGAGCTTAATAACACAGCATACATTAAAAGTATAAATACAACATTTTTGCAGCTTAGAGAAAATATTTGCCCAGGACCAGTTAAAACTATGTAGCCGTATCATCCAGTGTTTTGCTGGATATAAAATGACCCTTTAAAGCCTTCTGACATTCTCCTCGAAGCTGAGGATTGAGGCTATGACCTTTTCAAAGCCTTCCAAAGAGCTTCACAATCAACCAACTCTTACAGAGAAAGTTTCATTAGAAGCCAAAGAGGTTTTTTCGATCAACATGGTTGCACAGTTGCCCTGGTTCACAGAAAATGGGTAAAACTGGCCCTTGCTTTGAAGAACAAAGAGTTGTTGGTGCTGGATGATTTCCAAAGGCTTGCTTTGTAATTTGAATCCAACCTCCAGCACAGAAGATTTGTATTAAATGCAAGAGGAGAAAATTTACTATAAGAGGTGTGGGGAGGCTGTGGAGTGCCCATCCCATGGGTTACTAAAACATGACTGGAGAAGCCCTCAGCAACCCTTTCTGGTTGGACCTATTTTTAGTAAGAGCTGGACTAGATGACTTCTATAGGTCCCTAGCAAGCTAAATTAAAGCACCAGCTGACGTTAGCTTCCTCTGTATTTGCGATGCTAAGGAAGGCAAGATCAGTTGTAGCTGTGGAGTTGCTAAGGATGCCTGGACTACAGCAAAGGAATCTGTCAAAAATAGGATAGGACAGGGCTGCACAGATCTGAAATCTGAAACTTGACACTACAGATGTCATCTGTCAAAAAAAAAAAGGAAGGGTTTCCACCCAAGTGGAAACAGAACAGGGTGATGTGGCTACTGCCATACTCTAGGACAGGTAGAGTAGAAAGGCTGCCAGCCTCCAAAGGAATGGTAGCTTTGACTTCGTGCTGTCACTCCCAACACTCCATCCTGCCTTGCCAGTACTCACAGAAATATTTTAATCACTATTTGCACAAGATCAGAAATAAATTGCTATCACACTGGAAGCATAAAGGAACACAGAAATGAAATGGAGTCCAAATCTCCTTATGATGAGGTTTTTGTAGTGAAACTCACAGTTGTCTGTTGTTGAGGTCCACCCTAAAGGAATGAACTCACCTGCTCTGAACACAACAAATATCTACTCAGATCTATGATGGGATTGAATGGTTATTCAATAAGGAAAAGAAGTTACCAAATGTTGCCAGTTAAACAAATTAATACATTCTCCTTCATAGATGGATTTAAACTTTCTCTTTATGTTCATCATTAATATGGCTAAAACACTGCCTGAAGCCAGAGCCCTGAGGAGGGCAAAAAGGGAATCAGATCATTCCAAGCAAGAACTGTTGAAGGCCTCAAGAACAGGATGTGCAAAAGAGCTTCAGTTCTTTAGGAGACATTCTTGTGGGTTGCTTGCTAAAACATCAAAATAAACCACTTCTCAGGAAGAGATGAAGCAATCTATTTGGTAAAAGCAGCATTCAGTAAATAAACTTATGCAACAGCACAGCAAATAATCATGACATAAGATCAGTTCTCTGTTTATTTTCCTTTGCATTCTGAGATCTCTTCCTCTCCTGAAAACTTTTTGTCTGTTCTTTAGTATGCATCAGACCAAGCCTTAGATCCCTAGGCATTAAGGGAGAAGCCACAGTCTCATTTTTCCATTAAAAGTATCATTTTTGGGTTTTGTCAGCCCTTCAGTCTTGCAGAAGCCAGACCAGAGCCATTCACTTGTGCAGAGTCATTAGTGGCAGCACAGACCAGCCCAGGAGGCACAGTGTGGCCTTTGCATGCTAATGGCACTCTGCCGGTTCGCTGCTGTGGCTGCCACTGGGGGCAAAGCCACTTCAGAACCTCCTTCTTTTGCTCTCTGCACTTTTGTCTGTCAGAGCAGCACATTCTGAGCCAGGATACTGAGTGTCAGGCTGCCTGCTTTGGTAGAAACCCAGCCAGCAGTCACCACGGTGATATTTCTTGCACCAACATCCTAGAGAGGCTTCTCCTCTAGGAGACAGAGGAGGGAGGTGATTGTCTCCCTCTGCTTTGCTGAGACCCCACTTGGAGCACTGCATCCAGTTCTGGGGCCCCCAAGACAAGAGACATAGAACTGTTGGAACAGGTCCAGAGGAGGCCACGGAGATCATGAGAGACTGGAGAACCTCCCCTGTGGGGACAGGCTGAGTTGAGGCTATGCAGCCTGGAGAAGAGAAGGCTCTGTGGAGACCTTAGAGTACCCTTCCTGTACCTGAAGGGGTCAGGGACTTTTTGCAAAGGCTTGCAGTGATGAGCACCAATGACTCTGAGCTGAAAAAGGAAAGATTTAGACTGGATATTAGGAAGAAATTCTTTACACTGAAGGTGGGGAGACACTGGAACCGGTTGCCCAGGGAGGTTGTGGCTGTCCCCTCCCTGGAGGTGTTCAAGGCCAGGCTGGATGAGGCCTTGAGCAACTTGGGCTAGTGGCAGGTGCCCCTGCCCATGGGTTGCAACTAGATGGTCTTTAATGCCCCTTCCAACACAAACCATTCTATGATTCCTTGCCTCACTTATGGGGTGTCAGCTCTAATTCCTTTACCTTATGCAGAACATGTCTCAGGTTTTTCCCTCATCATTTTTCAGAAGCCATGTGCTTTTATCAATAGGACACTGTAATTAGGGGAACTATCTAGCTGTATGCAAGTGTAATTTCCCCAGGTAGGAAACATTTTCCAACTGGGGACTGCTGGAACATGGCACATTATAGCTGCTGCTTGCACATCCAGAGGTCCCCATGATGATGGTGGAAATAGATTACTAGAGTGCTGCTCCCACTGACAGTAAAAGGCTAGACTGAGGATAATACACATTCACTTCTTTTTATTGGCATTGCTAATTGTGAAAGGGAGTTGATTAAGAACGCAGTTTTGTTCTCTATGTTCCTTCAGCTCTTAATAAATCTGATAAGAGTGGCAAAGCAAGCACCATTTCATGCACATTAGAATATTTCACAACCACTCTCTTCCTGAAAGAGATTCAGGGGAAGAAACAGTCCTGGTAATTTTTGTTCAGTGAAATGGCTGTGGAAAAATTCAGCTACAAATGATCACATTCACTCTGGAACCAGCTACAGCAGTCCTCAGAACAGCCCCTGCCCACCATGGGGGCTGTGAGCTCCCAACCCTACTCAGGCCCACTGTTCACAAAGAGCCTGGAAGACTGACAGCTTCCACAAAGAAAATATCTGTCAGATTAACATCTTGGAGGCCTAAACAAACAAAATCCTTGAAACCTAAATGGAGCATTTCTGTGAGAACAGAATTTAAACATAGAGAGGATTTCTGGGTTTAATAATAGGCTTTGTTTTGTCACAGAAGGCCAGGTTGGAAGGGATCCCAAGGATCCTCTGCTTCAACCTTTCTAGGTGATAGAGGGGTTGAAATGAGCTGGCCCAGCACCCTGGCAAGCTGAGTCTTCAAATTGTCCAATGGAGGGGACTCCATTGCTTCCCTTGGGAGATGATTCCAATGTCTGGCTGTTCTCATGGGGAAACATTTTCTTCTGGAGTCCAGTAGGAATCTCCCCAGCAGTAACTTGTCCCCATTATCTCTTGTCTTTTCCATTGGACTCCCTGAAAAAAAATGGAGTTTCCATCCTCCTAGCAGCCACCTTTTCTGTACCAATCCATGGTAATAAGGTCTCCCCTACACCTTCTCTTCTCAAAGCTGAACACAGCCAGCTCTCTCAGCCTTCCTCACATGGCAGGGCTGCCAGTCCCCCATCTCCCTGTCTAAATAATTTGCTTCACATTTAAAATCACTGTTTCAAGAAGAACTATAAAGTGGGGCTGCTCCCACAGAACATATTATCAGTCCTAGTCGGGTAAAACTTTGGAGGCAAACAGAAGCGGTGCCATCAGAGTCAAAACATGACGCTTCAGTAGCACTGCAGAAGGTCTGAGTGCAAAAGTGCATGACTGCACTCAACCACAACCAGTGGTCTCCTGTGACTCACCAAGGCTGGAATGAAAAAAAATAAGGGGGAAGAAAAAAAGGTGTAGACTCAACTTCTGAAGAAGGTTGTTTGAAACACTTAATCCCTGTTCCCAAGTTCACGATCAATGGGGACTAACAGGGATGACTCAGGTAGTGTCAGGGAGGTCATGGAGTCTGGGGTGCTTCATGGCAGTTGATTCTCTGCTGGTAAACCAGCTGTGAGATGACAGAAATATTTTATGGCTTCTTTTCTCACTCAAGCACAGAACCTATCAATATTCTGACTCTCCACACATTACTTTGTACCCTATCAAGAACAGAAAGCTTCCCAGGAGTTTTTTCTTCTTGCACTGCAAGGGGTGAAATGGTCTCCTACCAATGCAAAGGCAGAGCTTGACTCTTTTCCTTTGTTTATATGACCACTGGAAACAGATTTCACTGGATTCGGGGGGGGGAAAGAAAAAGAGAGAAAGGAAAAAAAGAGAGAAACCTTTCAAAAGGTTTTGAACAGTCCAAGGTTTCTTCCTTTTCCTCTTCCAGAGTTTAATAGCAAAAGAGGACATTTCTGTAAAACAGAGAGAGATGTGGCAGATTCATTCAAAAAGAAGCTGTTGTTTTTAACTTTTGGAGGTTGCATTTGAAAAAAGAAGAGTTGTGCATAACTCTTTGAGCTACTGGTTGGCACTGAAACCTGAGACAGGCTCTCAGACTTCCACCACTGGCAGAAATTGCCTCCTACAGAGACTGACGCAGAAGGGAATGAGAACTTCCCTTCACCTCAGTTTGCAGTACCCCCACCCAGCTCCTTTACAGATGCATGCATATCTCTATATTGCAGTCTGCACTTTAAATAGACCCTAAAGGCAAATTTAATCTCTTTGATTTAGCTTTCCCTCAATAATTTAGTCACACATATCCTTACACAGCACATCCACTCACTCACACACATAAACAAACAAATGAAGGGATGGAAACCTATGAATTAATCAAGCTATTTCCCTGAAGACTCTGAGAGAAGAAAGCAACAGAAATTGTAAATGATATTTCTATTTGGGAGGCAGCTGGATTTTATCACGATGGGGCCATCCAAACATATAAATACCTGAGATGAGAAGGAAGAAGATGAAATGGGAGAGATGGAAACGTTTGTGCTGTCAGCAAGATGAAAGAAGGAAAGTTGTGGGTGCAACAGAAAATTATTCTTTAAATTAGACCCATATCCTCAGTATCATATTTAATATCTTTTCCACCAGCCTGCCCAGAAATGATTCCTGCTATTCTCAAACTTGAGCCTAAGCTTCTCTTTCCTACAGCACCAGTGCTTCAGTGCATGATGAATGTGTTCCATCCAGCAGTTAGCTCATGTGGATGACAGCAGCCTAAGGTGAAGCTGGTGCTTGCATTACATTTGCGATTTGCCAGCACTGCCCACAGGAACACTGAGACAGCTATTTACTGACCATTCAAATGCTTACAGATAGTTTAATTATAAGTCTGTGGCTTCAAATTGCATTTCCAAAAAAGACATTCATTTCTATTCTAAATATGACCAATTTCATCCCAGAATGAAGCCCCAGGCAGTTACTGCATTTAAGCACAATGAGATTTGGATTTTTTTAACTCAGATCTGTCTCATTTTATCAATATCTCTAAATGGTTATTTTCTGGCCCCTACACTTTCAAATTACAGGTACACAATGAGTGTTTCAAATGAGCTAACAGGAGACTGAACTTGTTTTTCTAGTAAAGCATTTCCTGAAGAAAGAACAGTAATCATTTCAAATTACTCTCAGGAAGTTAAAGGGGGGGGGGGGGGGGGGGGGGAGAGGAAGAAAAAGAGAAAAAGAGAAAAAGAGGAAGAAGAAAAAGGTTCCCTAAGAAATTTCCCAGGCTGTAAAATTCACAAAATAGCTCAGAAAAACCGATCTGAGTTTAAAAAAAAACAACAATAAAACCAAAACCAACCAAAACAAAACAACAACAACACACCAAATAAAAACCAAACCAAAACTGCCCAAGAATTGCATCTGCTTGTAAGGCATGGTTAGTGTGAAACAATTTATGCCATAGCACTGAATCACAGAATGTTAGGGATTGGAAGGGACCTCAAAAGCTCATCCAGTCCAAGCCCCCTGGCAGACCAGGATCACCTAGTGCAGGCCACACAGGAACACATTCAGGTGGGTTTTGAGACCTCACAGCCTCTCTGGGCAGCCTGCTCCTCACAGCAAAAAAGTTTTGACTTCTGCTCCCATGGAATTTCCTCTGCTCCAGCTTGCATCCACTGTCCCTAGTCCTATTGTTGAACATCACTGAGCAGAGCCTGGCTCTGTCCTCCTCCCACTGCCCTGCACATCTTTATCAACAGGAATGAGGTCACGCCTCAGGCTCCTCTGGTCCAAGCTCAAGAGCCCCAGCTCTCTCAGCCTGTCCTCACAGGCTGCCTTGAGCAGCTTTGTGGCTCTGTGCTGGACTCTTTCAAGCAGTTCCCTGAGGTCCTTCTTGAACTGAGGGGGCAGAACTGGACACATATTCCAGATGTGGCCTCAGCAGGGCAGAGTAGAATGGGAGGAGCATCTCTCTTGACCTTCTAACCACAGCCATTCTAATCCACCCCAGGATGCCATTGGCCATGTTGGTTCATGGACATCCTTCTGTCCACCAGGACCCCCAGAGCTGCTGCTCTCCAACAGACCAGCCCCCAGCCTATACCTGTACATGATATGCTTTGGAGCTGGGAAAAAAGCCTTTTTTGACCAAGGCAGTTGCAGATTTTCTAGCAGCAGACACAGGTACAGAAAGGCAGAGTGCTCTTGGCTGGTAGGTAGAAGACAGCATTTCAAAAGTGGCATAGAGAATGGAGTATCAACTAATATTGTGATGTCCACTGACCATTGTATGATGCAGAAATGTATTTAAGGATGTTGCATTTAATTTCTGATCACCATTTATAAAGAGCCCTCCCAATATTTAGTCTCAGACTGGTTTAGTTACTTGTTTATTGCTAGACAAACAAAAGCCAAGTAAGCCAAATGGTTGCATTCATTTTATTCTGCTTCTGCTGGACAACAGAGGTGAGTAAGGGTCAGAATGCTGTCTGCATCTGAAGGTTTAGAAGTTTGGGTATGGAAATCAGATCAAATGCTAACAACCACGAGGGAAGTTCAAACCTTTCAAAGAGATAACACTCACTTTATCTCATTATTGTGCATGCCTCTTTTTATCTCTCCATAGTCCTTTCCCTGCATGATCTGCAGAGGTGATCTTTTCACCCTGTTAAATCATCCTTATCAAGTCTCCTGAATGCAATAACCTCTTTGGCACATTACCTATCTTTTAGGATTTGTATTTAATATATTGTGTTCTTCTTTCATTTTTTTTTTCCTTCCTAAGAGATTACTCCAGAGCTCAGAATTGCTGGATTACTGATTGATTTCACAATTACTTTGTGCTGTGGGTTGCTATCATCTGTCTGACTGACTCTGTTGCAAAATGAACACAAAACAGCCAAAAAGTTATAAGAAAGAAAGAAAGAAAAAATTCCCTTTATTTCTCCCTCCCTCCCTCCCATCTACAGACTGAGTTCATTTAATTACACACTTGTTATTTCAGGGTAGAAACACACACACACACACACAGAGCTTCATATATGGCTATAAAAAACCAGATTCATCATCAGACAAATTACCTTAACTCCTGCCTCTGTCCATCACCCACTCTGTCACAGTGTTGTATGATAAATTTTGTCCACCCTGTGTGGAATGAAGCCCTAACAACAAGCTGAACTTTAAAACCCATGCTACAAACTGCAATGGCAGAGCACACCCTTGCAAAGTGTCCCCTCCTGCACCGCAGCACTGGGGTTTGATACGTGTGATGATGAGGAGAACATGTCCCCATCAATGCTCAATCCACTTTACAGATCTGTTCTCCTCCTGAGTTGATGAATGTTTGTAAAAGAGAAAAATCTAACATCAGGCTGGGACTGCTGTGGCAGGAGGCCAGGAGAGCCAGGGTGTGTCCAGTGTCTCATTACTCTCTGCCTCTGTCCTGCTCATTACAGACAGAGCTAAGGAGGGATGCTGTGGAGATAGAGAGTGAAGGTCAGTGTGACTTCCTCTGCTGAACACAGGGATCAATACCTAGCTGGGTGAGATGAAAAGGTGGTTCTCTGTGAAAAACAAGATTTCAGGCTGCAACTAGTCACTCAAAATTGCTATCGAGTGATTCCATCAGGAATATTTTAGTGGCATTTTTAAACACTTAATTGGCAGTTATAACATAGAATCAGGATGTCACAGAGGCACAGAATCATAGACTCACAGAATGGTAGAGGTTGGAAGGGACCCATGGAGATCAGAGTCCAACCTGCGTACCAAAGCAGGATCACCTCGGGCAGGTCACACAGGAATGCATCCAGCTGGGTCTTGAAAGTCTCCAGAGAAGGAGACTCCACCACCTCCCTGGGCAGCCTCTTCCAATGCCTGACCACTCTCACAAGAAAGAAATTTTTCCTAATCTCCAACTTAGCCTTCCCCTGGCACAATTTCAGGCCATTCCTTCTCATTCTGTCACCTAATAGTAGGGAGAAGAGACCAACTTTCACTTCACTGCAACCTCCTTTCAGCGTGAGCAATGCGGTCTCCCCTCAGCCTCCTCTTCTCCAGACTAAACAATCCCCATTCCCTCAGCTGCTCCTCACCAGCCTGGTTCTCCAGACCCTTCCCCAGCTTTGTAGCCCTTCTCTGGACACACTCCAGAGACACAGCCCTTCTCTGCATTGGAGAGATTGTGCTTATGACAGCTTCATAATGGCACCGGGATGAATATGATATCTGATATTTGGGGACTTCATCTGCTCCCATCTATGGAACATAAAAGCAGGAGAGAGCTCAAAACTCTCACCCTTGAACCATATGAATAGTCTCATTGACTTCAATAAATATCCCAGACTGAAAAGAAATACAAAGGCTTTGGCTCAATATGCAGAGTTTCTGCCCAACATACTAGACATTGTTGTTCTTTTAAAACCAAAACCCAGTTTGGATTTGCTTCGTATTTATGCTAAAATAAGGAAAGGCTTGACACCTCCCCAGAAGAAATTCATTCTTTATCTTTACACCCCCAGTACTATACCAGGTGCTTTTAAAATACAGAGGCAGGTTTCCTATGTGAATAATCAATTGCATTAAGCAAGAGAATTGCGGTGGTTTTGCCATTTTTGAGCCATGTTCTACAGCGAACTGTAGGGCGGTAATACAAGAATAATTTAGAGATAAATTAGCATAATAATTAGAAGCCTAGAACTCTTCATAGTGGTTTTAATATTTATGCTTGATAAATATTGCTCTATTTGTCAGTTTATGCAGTATAAAGTGAAACTTAATGTAAGAAGGTTATTAGCATAAAATTAGCATAATGAGCAAAAAGCAAAACACAAAGGTAATCAAAAATAACAGAGGTTGTTTCCTCTTGCCTCTCTCAGAGGACACACTTTCCACCCAAAAATCTCTGTTATGGAAAACAAATTTCATTTAAATTAATTATGAGGTTCCATTATAGTCGTGGAAAATGAATGTCTTGTAACAGTTCTCTGCTTTTTTGTCTCTTTCAAACTTCTGTGCGGCTCAGCCACTCAAAGAATGAGATCATTTTGGTCATATTACTCAGACAAAAAAAATTAGTTTTACAAAAGGCCATTTGTCCAATGCAGCAGAACTACTTACCTTTAAATTAGGGATGACATGAAAGCCTTGCATGGAGCCAGAGAGACAAAGCACAGGTTCAGCAAAGAGTAGTAGGCAAATGACAGGGTCGTCTGCACCCAAAGATCTAGCAGACCTCTAGAGCCTGAAGTTGCATGCCTCAGAGTTCATGGAGCCTGACTCTAACCCCAGACACCTGACACATTTCTGCTGACCTGAGCAGCTCCCTAGTGCTACTCAAATCTCTCTTTTATATCTCCTCTGACTACAGCTTCCCAATGTTTACCTGTGGCTTTAGACCCAGCCCTTTGAGTCAAGGGCAATGACATAGGTGAGATGGGAGTTAGCAGAGAGAGAATGGAAAGATTCCAAACCCACATCAGGTTTAGAATAGAATGGTAGGGGTTAGAAGGGACCTCCAGAGATCATCAAGTCCAATTCCTCTACCAAGCAGGATCACCTAGGGCAGGTAACACTCAATCACAGTATCAGTATCACTAAGGTTGGAAGAGACCTCAAAGATCATCGAGTCCAACCTGTCACCACAGACCTCATGACTAGGAAGGGAGGACACTGCTGCCCACTGCAGGCTTGAACTCACGACCTTCCCATTAAGAGTCTTATGCGCTACCAACTGAGCCATGAGATCACACGACACAGGAACCTAAGCCATTCTATGAATTCCCAGAATGCCAGGTTGGAAAGGACCCCAAAGACCATCTGGTCCAAACTTTCCAGGTGACAGTGTAGTTGAGATGAGCTGGCCCAGCACCCTATCAAGCTGAGTTTTCAGACTGACCAATATGGGAGAATCCACCACAATGTTAAGAATCTAGGATCAACTTCCACAAATTTATCCTTCTTATTCTTAAAAAGAGCAACTAAAATCACAAGCACTCACCTAGAGCTGCCCTCTTTGACACCCTCCTCAGTCCCCAGTGCTGAGAACACAAATCTAGCAGGATGAATTTGTACACAGGACAGTTTCTTCTAACAGAACAAATAGATAAGTAAATAAATAACCCATTCTTGAGGTTTCTGCTGTTGTTGGCACAAGAAGACCAGGCCCTAAAGACACTCTCAAAGCCTGATCACCTTGGCAATAGGGTGAAAGACAGCTTGGAACTCTTGCTTTCCTCTAATACCATTAATTTAATGGTACCCACTGTGGTACAAGTCATCACCAGGCAATTTTTAGTTGATGCTGAAAATTTATGATCCTTTTCACTCCAGCACTATTTGTAAGATACATTAATTAGCAATGTAAGGATTTGTGGAAGAGATCAGGAAAGAAAAGAAAGAAGCCTTTTAGCAGGCACAGTTAATTATGCAGACACAACAGATGCTAATAACAATTTTCATTTCTATGGAAAAATGATTAAGGTTTAAAGGTACAATAACAAAGAGGCATGAGAAGAGTACAAGGGGGGTTAGACAACAGGGGGCAATGCATGTGTGATCACAATTGCTCATTTAAAATGAACTTTCAGGCTGGAATAATCTCACAATCATCTCCTCAACAGCAATCTGCCTTTCAGCTGTTTTCCTGCTTCCTGTTCCCTGAGTTTGTTTCTTTTACCACTTCTGGTTTCTGTCATAGAAAGACCAGGTGTAAAACCAGAGCCTTGAATATCTGCTTATTAATAATCCTCCTACAACCAGAATCAGTACAAAAAGGGTGACTAGCAGGAGGATGGAGACTGCATTTTTATGAGTCCCACAGAAAAGACAAGAGATGATGGGGATAAGTTACTGCTGGGCAGATTCCCACCGGACTCCAGGAGAAAGTGTTACCCTAAGAGAAGTCAGACACTGGAATCATCTCCCAAGGGAAGCAAAGGAGTCCCCTCCATTGGACAATTTGAAGACTCAGCTTGCCAGGCTGATGTGCCAGCTCATTTCAACTCCACTACCACCTAGATAGGTTGGAGCAGATGATCCTTGGGTTCCATTCCAGCCTGGCATTCTGTGAGTCTGTGAATATTATCATGTTTGCCTGTAGCATCCTGGCAAACTCAAGCAACTGCACATTAGTATTTTTTTAACAGGGGTAGAGTGGTGTTTTTCACCTAGTGTACCAAACAACTCTGTGTGATGAGTTAAGTGTGATGGTCAGTGTCTTCTCCCTAGTATCAGGTGATAGAACAAGAGAAAATGGCCTGAAATTGTGCCACAGGAAGGTTAGGAGATAGGAAACATTTCTTTGGTGTAAGAGTGGTCAGGAATTGAAACAGGCTGCCCAGGGAGGTGGTGGAGTCACCATGCCTGGAGGTGTTCAAGGAACGTGTGGCCATGGCACTTGAGAACATGGTGTGATGGTCATGGTGGTCTTAGGCTGATACCTGGACTTGATGCTCTTAGAGGTCTCTTCCAAGTCAAACAATTCTATGATTCTGCATCAATAAAGCCTAAGTAGACTCCTACAAAAATACACAGAACAAGAGACAAATCTTCAAATTACCACCAACCTCACTCAAACATAATGAGTGGTGGAATTAAAGTTCCTAGCTCCACTTGTGTTAGTGGCAGACCTCCTGTTACATCCAAAAACCTGGTCATTAATATAATTGAAGTTCTGGGCCATCTCACTCATCAGTCAGTCTTTCTTCTGAGCACTTAACAGTTATTGCTGAATAGGCTCTGAAATAAGCCATTAACTCTGCCCAGGTTTGCCAGAAATTATAGGTGCTTGGAGATCACTAGGAATGAAAGATGGCACATAAATCAAAGGCACTGGCAGCATCTGATGCTCCTGGAGTCCACACTGAAGTTGCCTTAATCATTAAGGGCTGCTCTCACAGCCATTTGCATTGGAAGTTGGGCCTACAATTTATTTCAAAGATCAAAAAAGGGAGATGAACAGGCTGGTGAGGTGATGAATCTGATATTACAGCAGAGATTCTAGCAAGGGGTCCCAGGGACAGCTGTTATTTATGGAGCTGTCCTTCAAAAGACAGCAGAGAGTAATAAACCTTGGAGAGTTTATTTTTAAATCAAGTAATGTCTTCTCCAGATGTCCACACACACACAAAAAGCTGAGCAAATTCCATTGCACTCTGAAAGCAAGATTTGCTCCCCACACCTACAGTATATGTAGAGGATGATGCACAGCTCCTCTTCACATATCAGCCACAGAAGATCCTGAAAGAAAAATTAATCACTCCACTCTGTATTTAGGTGTGCTAAGTGCTCTGTCTGATGAAACAGTGGCCATGAAGGCAGGGCTGCATAAAAAACAGTTAGCTGGAAAGCAGGCACTGCCAGCAATGGGGCTGTGGTAGTTTGGAATGTAGCATGAACTGCTCTCCTGATCATTTTGTTCTCACTTTCTTAGGCAGAATTTGCAACTGAAGGGAATTCCTGTCCTCACAGCTGCCCTGGTAATGCAGGCAAGGTTCTCCAGCACAAAGTGGATTTGAATAGAGACGTCCAAGCAATGCCACAATCCAGATGCCACCTCATGGTAAAATTTCACAACGATTTAGAAACTGCTGTGTTCAGTCATACCTGCTTGTGGACTCACCCTGGGAGGGCAGATCAAGTCCCTGAGTGCTCTCATATTGGACTTTCCCACCATCTAGTGGCTGAAGAGTTACAGCTAATGAAAAACTCAACAGTTCTGTACCTCATGAAGAATATTTCTTATTTGTGTGCATCAGTAAGGCTCCTTGGCTTTTCATGAAAAGGATCAAACAAGGCTATTTTACAACTGCCATTTTCTGCTGCAGCATCTAAGTTTTCATGTTAAAAAATACTTCTTACTTTTAACATCACATTTAAAGTAGACAAGACTCCTGAATAAACATTTGCAGCAAAGGAAAACAAGAGTTTACCTCCAACAGAGCATCAGCCTCAACAATTTATGGTACTTTAAATTCAGGAATTGGTACCTAAATCACTGCTGACTCTTACACTCATGAAAGATAGGTTAAGAAGTGAAGGCTCTGAGGAGACCTTAGAGCAGCCTTCCACTATCTGAGGGAGCCTGCAAGAAAGCTGGGGAGCGACTTTGTACAAGGATTTGTAGTAATAGGACAAGAAGGAGCAGATTGAAGCGGGAAGACTGGAGACTAGGAAGAAATTTTTTGCAGTGAGGGTGGTGAGATACTGGAACAGGCTGCTCAGGGAGGCTGTAGATGCCCCCACCCTAGACACGTTCGAGGCCATGTTGGATGAAGCTTTGAGCAGCCTGGGCTAGTGGAAGGTGCCTCTGCCCATGGGCAGGGGATTTGGAACTGGGTGATCTTCAAGGTCCCTTCCAACCCAAACCATTCTATGAATCTATGAACATCAGAGCAGACAGGCCTAGAATAGCCTAGAAATAGCCTAACTTGACATGACTCAGGGAAATGTTAAGGCAGAGTCAAGAGCTTGTCACTGTCCGTTGGGACCTCGCCACTCTATTAGACTCTGGGACAACATTTGAACATGCAGAGGTAAGCTGGAAGCTGTGGGTTTTCTGCACTGTTTCCTCTTAGCATATCCAGAGATATTTATGGAATGAAAAGTTCCATCACTGCTCAGTACTTTGAGAAATGTCTCCTAGAGATGTCAACGAGGATGCTTTTAACTCATGGTGAATGTTCATTTTGTAGCTATCCTTCAAGTGCGTGCCCTAAATCTGTTCTGGGAGCAGAAACAAAGACCAGACACTAGCATTTCTGGGATTAATTTGGAGAGGGTTTACAGAAAGTGATGAAAAATAAGACACTGACCTAATTTTCCATTGTTCTTTGGCAAACCCAGCGAGAACAACACATGAAGTGTTTGGCCATAATCTTTTCTGTGAAAGATTTTTGCAGGAGGTAAAAAGTACCCCCAAAAAAGAATGCTTTTTATCCAAAATACTTCAGTAGTTTGTAGTGTAAGGAACGAGCAGTGTGAGTAAATTACCCCTTCCTTTTGTATTTCCAGGTAAACAGCATTACACTAGGAGCTTGCAATTGCATCCTTGTGGTGGCAAAGGCAATGTGAGAACATATTTTTCATGGGTCCTATGACCTAGAGAAACTAACAGTACCTAGGTGCTCACCCCAAGAAGAGCCATGAGGATGATCAGAGGGCTGGAGCACCTCTGCTATGAGGACAGGCTGAGAGAGTTGGGTTTGCTCAGTCTAGAGAAGAGAAGGCTCCAAGGAGACCTTATTGTGGCCTTCCAGGATCTGAAGGGGGCCTACAAGAAAGCTGGGGAGGGACTTTTTGGGGTGTCAGGAGTGATAGGACTGGGGGGAATGAAAAAAAAACAGAAATGGGTAGATTCAGATTGGATGTTAGGAAGAAGTTCTTCACCATGAGGGTGGTGAGGCACTGGAACAGGTTGCCCATGGAGGTGGCGGAAGCCTCATCCCTGGGAAGTTTTTTAGGCCAGGCTGGATGTGGCTCTGACCAACTTGACCTAGTGCAAGGGGTCCCTGCCATGGCAGGAGGTTTGGATCTGGGTGATCCTTGGGGTCCCTTCCAACCCTGACAGTTCTATGATTCTATACTGAATGCCTGAGGTTGCTTAAGAAGTCAGAGCAGTATTAAGTGTGAAGTTCAGCCAGCTGCAGCCAGCACCTTCAGGTCCTTTCCCACCATCAAACACCAAAAATTCACCAACAGAACCCAGGTGAGCACTGACAAAGGAAGAGACTTCTAACCTGGGAAGCTGTCACACAGCTCACCGCCTGCCTCCCCTCCTTCTCCAGGTTTTTAACACAGCAAACGTTAGTCAGGAACAGCTTTTGTAAGCCATGTCCTTGTCAGCAGCCGAGGAATTATTCAGCAGTATTCCCTGATTCTAAATAATGAATAAAGAACCCAGCAAGTTGTTACAGATAGCTCATAAACAACAACAACCACAAAAAGTGGCAGCGCTCATTTAATAAATTATTCATTCTGAATTATTTTGCTAAATCTAATATAGGCTACCTATACATGAGGGAGGGAAAGGGAGAACATTAGCAGCTTTTAGACATGTTTTAGAAATGTTCATGTCAATTGTATATAATTTTCAAGGTTAATGGCTTTTTGATCCATAATAACGGCCCTCCCATTTATTGTACAGATCCGAGTTGCAAAACCTGTGCCATTTGCATAATCACAAATTGCAGCTGAGCAATCCTCAGCATGTGGTTATTCATTTGATGAAAATGTAAATTTCAATTTTATTTTTGTTCCACTGCACACACGCTGCATTTACTGAATCTGAGAAAAAAGCATTTTAATTTAACCAATGAATTCAGCTCATTACAACCTACTAAGAGCGTTGAGTAGCCCAGAATTCGGTAGCAAAGTGCATTTGGGAAGCCTTCATTTACAATTAACTCATCTTTTCCTTCACGTTGTAACAGCCAGAAGAAAGTTGCTGTGTTTATTCCCTGGCAGATGAACTCCCTCTGCCATTTTAGACACAAATTCAGTGCAGCAAGGTTCAAAAGAAAAGCATTTAATTAAAGAAAAAGATAATAATTACAGGAAGAGGTGTCAAGCCAACATTGAGAGAAATCTCTGGGGAAGTAAAAACAATGGTTACCTATGCTTGGGACCTAACAGACACTCTGATGGAAAAAAATTAATGCTCAGATCAACCAATCTGCTTACACAAGCTGAGAACATAGAATAGAATAGAATAGAATAGAATAGAATAGAATAGAATAGAATAGAATAGAATAGAATAGAATAGAATAGAATAGAATAGAATAGAATAGAATAGACCAGACCAGACCAGGTTGGAAGAGACCTTCAAGATCATCACGTCCAACCCATCAACCAATCCAACCCACCTAAACAACTAACCCATGGCACCAAGCACCCCATCAAGTCTCCTCCTGAACACCTCCAATGATGGTGACTCCACCACCTCCCCGGGCAGCCCATTCCAATGGGCAATCACTCTCTCTGTATAGAACTTCTTCCTAACATCCAGCCTAAACCTCCCCTGGTGCAGCCTGAGACTGTGTCCTCTTGTTCTGGTGCTGGCTGCCTGGGAGAAGAGACCAACATCTGCCTGTCTACAACCTCCCTTAAGGTAGTTGTAGAGAGCAATAAGGTCTCCCCTGAGTCTCCTCCTCTCCAGGCTAAGCAACCCCAGCTCCCTCAGTCTCTCCTCATAGGGCTTGTGTTCCAAACCCCTCACCAACTTCATTGCCCTTCTCATCATCAGCAGCCTAGTTGAGTTGGAAGTATAGAGTAGTAGCAGAGCTTGGCCTCTTCTCCCTAGTAGCAGGTTATGGAATGAGAGGAAATGGCCTGAAATTGTGCCAGGGGAGGGTTAGGTTGGAGATTAGGAAAAATTTCTTCGCTGCAAGAGTGGTCAGGTGTTGGAACAGGCTGCCCAGGGAGGTGGTGGAGTCACCATCCTTAGAGATGTTCAAGAAATGTCTGGCCATGGCTCTTTGGGACACGGGGGTCTTAAGGTTGATGGTTGGACTTGATGATCTTAGAGGGATTTTCCAACCCAATCAATTCTGTGATTCCATGGTTCTATAAATATGAGGGTTTCACTTGTAAACTGGCAATATTACATAGAGCAAGAGTCACAAACTATCTTGTAAAAGCCTTACATACAAACTTGCTTCAAGAGCCTTAAATGACCACTTCTAAAGGTAAGAAACTTTGGAGATACAGACAAACACCGGCATTCATGGCAGTGTTCGATAGCTGGATGGGGACTTGAGAAACCTGATCTGGTGGGAGGCATCCCTGCCCATGGAGGCGGGGTTGGGACTGGATGATCTTTAAGGTCCTTTCCAACTCAAACCATTCAATGACTCTCTGAAGTGAAGCTTGTGTTCTGCCTGCCTCACTGCTGTTCCAAGTAACTATTACTGATATTAGTGTTTAACAGTGTGACTGAGGCAGCTCATCATGCATTTAATGAGAGCTCACTCATCAGCAGAGCACGAGTATTTCCAAGCTACTGATGGGAGCAACAGGTGGAGCCTGTGATCCTCAAAGGGACCGTCTAGTTGACGGAAATTAATTTGCTCTGACATTATAACTACTACTTCTAATTAAGCCAAGTTCACGATCTTTATAGAAGAGAAGGAAAGCTTAGAAAGATGAATAAGTCCAAACATTTCAAGGTACTATAAGGAAAATTTCTATTGAAGCAACTTTGGACTTAATTAAAACTGTATCTGGTAATCACACTAATGGGCTTTATTTTAATAAATAATTTTTATTGCCTATCTTGCAAAGATTAACCTGGATTCCATTTCTCTTCAGAGGTATCACAAGCATAAGTAATTAAACTTTACAAACTGACAAAATCTAGCATTAGAATTCCTTCCATGCTTGCTTGGCTTCCTTCTCTCCAAAAAGCAAGCACACTCCTCTGCATTGTTTAGCTGCAGACATTGTTTGTTTCTGACTTCGGTACAGATTATTCCTAGAACCAGCTCCAAAACAGCCAGAGACACATGGGCATACTTCCCCTTTTCATCCTGAAACCATGAGTGGATAGAAAAAGTATTTGGGACCCTTGTCCATTAACGTCTTGATGTTCCACAGCTCAGTCAGGCAAATATCTGGAACATCCAAAACCATAGACTCATGAAATTACTTGGGTTGGAAAAGCCCTCAAAGACCAGAGAGTCCAACCATCAATTTAACACTACCATGGCCATAAAACCACATCCCAAACTTCCATGTCCACGTGTTTTTTGAACACCTCCAGGGATGGTGACTCCACCACCTCCCTGGGCAGCCTGTTCCAATGCCTGACCACTCTTGTAGGAAAGAAACTGTTCCTAATATCCAACCTAAACCTCCTCACAGAACCAAAGAAACTGCAGAAATATGTAATGCACACACACACTGGCTGGTGAGAAAGGTCAGTCAATGCATGTGCAGGAATCTCTATCTACTCATCACACTCAAAGCAACACAGCACATACACAAAGCTTTCTGGGCACAGAGGATCTGCTGTGTATGTGCTCCATCTGTAACCCATATGCGTGTCCAACACAACAGAAAAAGTTGGACTTCCCATGCATCTTTACAAACCCAAGGTCATGACCAAATGATGATGTTATGAGGAGACTGTTCTCCAGAGGTCACTTCCAACCCCTAACATCCTGTGACTGCAGCCTCTGTTAGATCTGGTCTGATCTGAATGAGCTAAGGCACTTGAATTCCAGCAGGTGCTACAAGCCAATACTCATAATGGGACCAAAGGGCCCTGCCAATTGCTGGAATAGCTGGCTTGGATGAACAAAAACCATCCCAAAAAGAGAGTGAGATAAGTACTTCATCGTGCCTTTGCTCCAAAACTGAGGAGATGCACACTAATAAAACCTTGTACTAGCTTATGGGCAGCTCATTGCTGAATGTCATTTTCCTGCCCTATGTCATGAAATTGCAAGGTCTATTTCTAACAGCCAATGGAATTTGATAACCGCTGTACAAGACAAATATTGATTACATATTTTCCTGTTTAGAAAAGGTTGTGGGACATTTTTTTCTTAGAAGTGATATTTCTACACAGAATGCAATTAATTCAGAACATCAAAACCATGACTGAATTTGTCTACAGTTACATCATGCATAAATGTAAAATATATGTATATAATAGAGAAATCTTGAGATATATTGTGTATCTGTCTACACATAGATTTAGCTACAAGTTTCAAAACCATAGTCATAGAATCATAGAATGTTAGACCACTGATGATCATCAAGTCCAACTCCCTGGTCAAAGCAGGATCACCTAGGGCAGGTCACACAGGAACACATCCAGATGGATTTTGAAAGTCTCCAGAGAAGGAAATTCTACAACCTCTCTGAGCAGCCTGCTCCAGGACTCCTCACAGTAAAGAAGTTTCTCCTCATGTTGAGATGGAACTTCCTGGGTTCCAGTTTGTACCCACTGCCCATCATCCTATCACAGGACACCGCTCAAAAGAGCCTGGCTCTCCTTCTTGACACCTACCCTTCAGATATTCATAAACTAACAAGGTCTCCTCTTCCTGAAATCCTGACCTACTGTGTAGCATGGTGAGCTCCTTTATTTTCCAATCACCTAAGGTAAACTGAGAAGAAACACTAGATGTGGAATGGGCAAGTTTCTAGAAAGAGGGACCCCCTCTTCACAAAGAGAAAGATGAACAGCTTGGCCAGCTGGCAGTCCTCTCAAATGATCTGGCATGGTATCTGTGCTAGCTAATTTTCATGGCCCTGGCTGAAATCTTTGCTGGGCATTCTCCAGTCTGCTGTGCTAAGCCTCACAGTAGACTGCAGGGCTCCCCTCCATCCACAGGGCTCTTGGCTCTCAAAGCCATGGCACACCTTTGGACATGGTCTCCCTTCAGGAGCAGAGCCATGCTTGTCAAGAATTCAATGCTTTGAGATCAAGTTGGCAGTATCATCACAGCAGGCAGGTAAACTGAGTGGCACCTAAATACAGAGTGAATTTTGATGTGCTTCACACCACATTATCCTGTGTCGAGCTGAATTGCTGCACTTTACAGAAAACAGCAGGCTGAAAGAAAAAGAACAGTTCATAAAACCTCCTAACCTATCACTTTGGAGGACAGCATAATTTGGCAGAGCAAATTAAGAGCTTGGAGTTCAGTTCCTTATGTTCTAACTCTAAACATCTCCTTGTTTGACAAAGACAGCTCAATTAATTTGTATTTGTCCCAGTTTCTCCTATGTATAAAGTGACAGTGTTATTATTCTGGACAAAATGGCACAACATCAAAATCTGGATTAAAGAGAAAATGAGAACTATATAAAAATAATGCTGAATTTTTGATGTCAATGCCAAAAATGAAACAAACAAAAATATTATCTCAGTGTTTGCATTAACAGCTCCAACTATCACCAGGGGATTAAACAACATATTGTAGGAGTAATTCAACCAGTGGTTCAATAACTTAATTGAGCAAACATGTTTAAAGCTTAAGTTTTTTTTCCATCCCATGAAACAGACACTTTTCCAAGCCAGCAAAGCCTCTCCATGCCCAACTGAGGAGTCATGCTGTTATTTCCACCCCTTGCTGCTGGACCACACCTGATGTGCCGTGCCCCAAAGGCTCCAAATTTTGTTCCATATGTCACTGGGTCTAAGCCATCCTAGAGGCTTGCTTGACACTCTCGGTATCAAATCTGGTTTGCAGTGTACTGCATGGTAATGACACTTTAAAAAGCCAAAAACCCAAATCCCTAACCATTAATTGCTGCATTTCTGACAATCCTCACTATGTAATTCAGTGCATGCAGCTAGAGCTACCTAATGAAACAAAATGTAAGTGCATGAGTGGAAATGCAAGCAGCACTCCCCTGTAAGACCATCAGGAAATCCTCCAGCATTACTATAAATAATACATCCATGGACAAAGTTTTGTCTCTGTGCTTTCAAATGACCAGAGATGTTATTTAATTATGTACATAAATAATGGATACTATTCCTTTCCATATAATTCATTACTGCCACCTACTTGTTTGTGCATAAATTATTTGGCAGGCTCATTCTGCAAACAGAAACGATGGCCTCTGCTCCAGGAAGTTTAGAAATGAAGACAGACAGACAGAAAATGGAAGAAAACTCTATTCCAGTTTTACTATTTTGAGTGCAAATCTAATACAAAAAAAGAGGACCATGTTCTAAAATCTGTTCCAAACTGAAAGGCAGATCCTCAGCTGCTGAATATACAGCTATGCCAACTGGCCAGATCCAACAGATGATGTAGCCTTGAATTATCATAGAATGCAAGAATTGTTCCAGTTGGAAGAGACCTCTCAGATCATTGAGTCCAACCTTCAACCCACCACCACCATGGCCATTAAACCATGTCCCCAAGTGCCATGGCCACACATTTCTTGACCATCTCTGGGAATGGTGACTCCACCACCTCCCTGGGCAGCCTGTTCCAATGCCTGACCACTCTTGCAGGCAAGAATTTTTTCTGAACCTCTAACCTAAACCCCTCCTGGCACAAGTTGAGGCCATTTACTCTCACTCCACCAACCTGATGATAGGGAAAAGAGACCAACCCTACTTCACTCCAACATCCTTTCAGAGAGTTGGAGAGAGCAATGAGGCCTCCCCTAATTTTCATCCATCCTAACAAATGCTGCAAACAAATTAATTACATTACTAAAAAGCCTGTAAAAATCCCAAGCAGTAAATTACTAATGAAATAAAACAGAGTACCAAACCCACCTACATTTTTGTCTTCAAGCACAAAGTCAGGCACCAGTTCTGCTGTAGAGCTTGGTGATATAGTCCCTGTTAACTACGGCTTGAAATATCACAGATATAAATTTCACTGTTTCTACCTGCTACACTCAGAAATAAATCAAAAAAGCTTGTTTAAAAGAAGAAATTAAATTACCAAAACAAGCCTACTTTTTAAATTTAATAAAGAGCATTCCATTGGTTATTACCTCCAGGAAATTTTATGCTACAGGACTACAGTGGTGTTATGCTCACAATTCAGCATTGGGTACAAGGCAAATAGTGCAGTTATTCAAATGTGACCTATTTTTATCTTAGAGACAGTTTTTCTAGTTTAAATTCTGCCTTTATTGGAATGAGAATGAACTGTTTGTCAGATTCAAAGACAATGTGCTAGGTACAGCCATGGAGACAAAGGCAGTCACTCTGGGAGCTTGAGTTTCTTGCTGTAATAGCACATCCACTACCGCTAACCTTTATTGGCAAACCTAGGGTGTTTGGAGAGCCTGGCTGTCCTTTAACACCTTTCATCCTTGAAGGATGACAATCATGGAATGGTTTGGGTTGGAAAGAACTTCCAAAGGCCACCTAGTCCCATTCCCCTGCAGTTAGCAGGGATAACCCTAATACAGGTGGCTCAGAGCCTTGCCAAGCCTGACAGTACAGTGGAGCTGCTTATGTAGCCCAGAAGCATCAACCAGAGAAAAAGGTAACAGAAGATGCAACTAGCAGAATAATTTGAAGGAAGTTGGTTCACTTTACCCTAATGTGAAAATGTGAGGCTCTTGAATAACCCTCTGGAATTTCATAGTGTGAGTTTGAATATAACCATGCAACCTATTGACTGCTTCAGCCCCTCATCAGCTGCAGCATTCTCACAACACACTTCAAACCATACTCAACTGCAAAAGCAGCTTCACTAGGCAGCACAGACAACCCAGGGAAGGCAAAGTAAACTCAGTTGGGTTAGGACTGCAGGAGAATCTTTCACAATCTGACTCAGTCCAAAATCTTCAGGAGTGAGGCACTTCAATTTACTCAACGTAGATCCTTTAGTGCCTTCACCCCACATAAGGATTGCAAGGCACCTCCACAGAAAACCCCATTCATTATTCATGCATTATAAACAAAATAATCCTTTCAACAGACTTGGACTTTCTCAGGACCAAATAGAAGAAGCAATGACTCCCATAGCTGAGAAATTCAAAACCTAAAGGGTTGTATACAAGAGAAATTCCAACCCTAAAGGGCTGTACACAAGAGGATTTAGATTTACTAAGTTCTTTTGAAGAGTCATCATTTGAGACATTCTGAGTTAAAACAGAAGCAGATATTAATGATCTGAGGGGGGGGGGGGGGGGGAAGGAGACCAAATCAGTGCATTTATAACAAGCTTTGTGTCTTTGTGTGAGCTCATCTCAAAGACCTACTTCAGAACTATCATGCTCCAAAATCAGAGGATAAGTAAAGATTCCAGCAAAAGACATAAGACTAAAGAGAAATTTATGCCAGAATCTTTTGGCAAGGATTAGAAAAAGTTCATGGACAGAGTCACACTACTTACCGTAGGCAACAAAGTTGTGGATTCCAAGAGCTAAAAATCAAGGTTCTGGCCCCAGCTGCAGCCAGATGTTTCTATTCCTTTAACTGAAGACAGGTAGAGAAACTTCCAGAAAAAGCAGGTACTTCTGGATTTAAATTCACAACTTGTGAGAAGGATCTGGCTCCTGATGAAGATCAGCTCTCAGGCTGCTCATACTTGGCCTAAGGATGCACATTTTCCCCAGCTTTTTATGGAATTTGTGAGCAAAAATCCAATTGTCTATCAAGTTCCAGAATCTGTTTGGTATTTTGACAGACATTTGAATCTTCTGAAAACATTCCTTTGGTTTCTGACACTTAAATGCCACACACAGGTTCTGGACTCCATCTTAAGCCCTGTTGTTGAAGCCACCAAAAGCTGATGTAGAATCTCAGCATGGATGTGTGCTGACTGCAAATCTCTGCAGGAAGCTGTGAAACTTTGTTCAGTTTTCCTGCTCCCATCTGAAGCAGTTTGTATTCAAACAAAGTTGCCCCTGAAGTCAATGAAAGTCAGAAGTGCCCGAGTAAAGAAGAGGATTTGGATCTTAATGGTGTTTGGTTAGAATGAAAGAAAGAAACAGAGCAAGCTAAAGAAACCTCAAGTTTCTAATTAGTTAGGCTATAAGGCTGCTGCAAGAAAACAACCAAATGCAAGGGCTGTAAAATAACACCATGTTCTTTCCAGCACTTCATATTCTCAATGGGCCTGATCCAATCCTTATTCAGAAAACATTTCATGGACTTCAGGCACGTTGCTATGCAGTGATCTGTGATCTGTTTCATTAATCCAGTAAAATTCTAACTAGCAACAAAACACCCTTTGATAATCCCAAAGCACAGCAACGAAGAATGTTTCCTATTATCTAGTGAGCCATACATAATACAGCTCATCGTCAGACTTCCTTCCTGCAGCAGCAGTACAAGAACTCGGCAATATCCCTTCAATCTTCCACAAACTTCTCTAAGTATAGAGATAAGAGAGTCAAATTAGTGCCCCTAAAATAACAAATGTATCCAATAAGGACTGCAAAGCAAGGCAATGTGAAAGCTCATGTGTATTTCTACACCCAGCGCACAACAATTTTGAGTCTAGGTAAGTGTTCCTTGTAGGCTGCAGGAAGGTGGTTCAGCCTCCTTTTGCAGGACAACAACTGTAGGTGCAAAAGGAACATCACAGATAGAATCATAGATTTGTTTCAGTTGGAAAAGACCTCTAAGGTCATTGAGTCCAACCACAAACCTAAGACTACCATGGCCATTAAACCATGTTCCCAAAGGCCATGGCCACACGTTTCTTGAACACCTCCAAGGATAGTGACTCCACCACCTCCCTGGGCAGCCTGTTCCAATCACTGACCACTCTTGCAATCAAGAATTTTTATTGCCCCCCAACCTAAACCTTCCCTGGCATAATTTCAGGCCATTTCCTCTCATTCTGTCTCCTGATCCTAGGGAGGAGAGACCAATTCCCGACTCACTAGAGCCTCCTCCCAGGCACAGATGCATCCACAGAGAAAGCTGAGCTTCAGTGCTCTGCTCCTTCAGTGCAAGGGCAAACTGTGTTACACCCCAGGGGGTACAACACACCTGTCTGAAACTGAACCACTGCTAGGGCAGAAAGATGAGTGGTGTGGATGGATGTGAGATATTTTCCTATATAACTTTTAGTAATACTTCAAGATAAAGCCTCTTTCTGCTCTATAGCACTGAGAAAGACATTTAAAGCATATAGTAAGCATGACCAGCAGAATGATTTAAAGAAGAACTGCTAAATCAGTTTATTGTAACAAAACCAGAATGTTACATTTTGGATCGTTAGCTCTATACCATCTATCTTTACAACTCTGTACTAATAGTGCTGGACTAGATCTGCAAATCCTTGAATGCTAAACTGATTTTAATGTCTTCCCCCAGCCTTAAACACACTTCAGAAGGATGTGAGCTTGCAGAGCAGCCCACTCTGCTGATGTCCAAGATGTATCATGAGTCCTCAGTTCATTAAGGTTAACAAACACAGGAGTAGTTATCTGCAAGTCAGTCAACAAACGGAGTTTGAGTTTTGTAACCTGTGAACCCTAAACACATAGCAAGCAAGTACAGACACAGCTGAGCCAATGAATTGCAACATCAGTCAATTATCTCTGCTCAGGACAGTAACACAAGAGATGATGGCTTCAGATGTGTCATATGTGAGGAGAAGACTTAAAAACAAAGGGGTCCACTGGACCTACTTCAAGGAAGAATTGTTGGAGGCTCAGGGACAGGCTGTGCCAGTGTGCCGGAAGATGAGCCGCCGGGGCAGACGGCCAGCCTGGCTGGGCAATGAACTTTTAATAGAGCTAAGGGAAAAAAAGAGGGTGTATCATCTTTGGAAGAAAGGTGAGGCAACCCATGAAAAATTTAAGGATGTTTCTAGGTCTTGTAGGAAGAAAATTAAGGAGGCAAAAGCACATTTGGAGCTTAGCCTGGCCTCTGCTGTGAAGGACAACAAAAAGTCCTTCTATAAATACATTAATAGCAAGAGGAAGGGCAGAGACAAGCTCCACTCCTTGGTGGACACGGAGGGGAATGTTGTGACAAGGGATGAGGAAAAAGGCAGAGATACTTAACTGTTTAATAAGAGTATATTTTACCCCAGGTTCCTGCCTTTCTTAGCCCACAATGGCAAATTATGGAAGCAGAAGAGGAAAGACAGCCTGGTAATACTTCTTTGAAGCTACAATTGCATTTAAGTAGTCTGTGCTCACCTCTCTTGCATTTACATCTCATGAATGCTCTGAGAAACAAATCTGCCAACTAGATGTCTGCACAAACCACAGATTTTGAGGAAATACTGAGCACTGGAGGGAAAAAAAATATTAAGTTCATCATTCAAAAAAGATAAGATATTAATGGTGGAAATCAAATTGGGAGTTTTATAGTCACCAGACTACAGAACACCAGCCACATGAATTAAGTTCAATCAAAAGAGTCAGTGCAATTCAATTCAGGTAAACTAAGCACTTGTAATTGATTTCTTCTGCCTTTAATACACAGATAGAGATTAAGATTTGTTAGTTGACACAATTCAGGGGAAAAATAAAGAGAATATATTGGTTGCTGACAATTTATAAGGAGGGGAAAGTGCTGGAAAAGAATAACATAAAGTAGTCCCTTTGAATTAGAGATTTGCTCTAGAGCATCTCCTGGAAGGCATTGCTGGGCACTCAGAAAGTAAAGTTTTGTTTAGTGAACGTGCTAGAATACAGAACTCTGGCTTCATAAACCCTGCCCCATCCCATGATGTCTGGGTGGCTGGGCATATCTTCTAAGCTCACATGTTATAGGCAGCACTAAGTCCAGCTTTATTAAGGTTACTTCTGGCTCTGGTATTTTTCAAACACACACGATGTAAGTATTTTCTGCAGGAGCTAGTTCTGAATGATTAAGTCAGGCAGCTCCAATGCTGACAGATACCGAGAAGATTCAGTAAAACAGAATCACTTCAGGCTCACCCATCTTCTTTATTCATTGGGAAAAGAAAAATGTGCTTCTCCTATTGCTGCTAAAAGATATCTTCTTGAGTGGAAATTACAGTATTTTAAAGGCTGTAAGATGTCAATATATATTTGTGTGTCTGTATGGGAAATGTATATATTGATGTTCAGAGCTATTTACTAGAAGTCTGTGGGGTTTGAACCCTAGAGTCATAGATGCACAGAACCAAGATTGGAAAAGACCAAGTCCAACTTTTTACCCAAGACCTCCATGGCCACTAGACCACATCCCAAAATGCCATGTCATAGAATCACTGAATCACAAAATCATTCAGGCTGGAAGAGACCATGGTGGAACAGAACTTTTTGGTTCATTGATGACATCATCACGTGGGTGACAGCAGTATGGTATTAAATATCAGCAGCAGATTCAACTCAACCTGTGACACCCTGCTGTGTGACCAAAGAGAAACACTTCCCTCTCCTGCACCCTCTACTTGCCCAGTCCATAAGGACAGCAAACTGCAGGACAGGAGCTGCTAGACTTGCCACAGAAGCCTCCCACTCTCTGCTGGATCTTCTAGATTACAGGACTCCAGAGTCAGTAATCAGATGAAAAACAAAGGGAAGGTGAGTCCCTTTCCATCACTAAAATGCACCTCTATCAGAAAAAGAGAGATTGTAAGTGCTTCTGTGACAACCACAGGCAGTCTTATCACTTATGGCAGGGTGTCAATATGTGAACGAATGACTCCATCCACAACCACCAGGCAGCAAAACAACAAGGGGATCAGCAACTCCTTGCACCAGAGGAAGGACACAGAATGGAGTTTCTACAGTACATGAGAAGCTTTCTGATCTGATGCATTAGAAAGTTAGCTATTGGACTTGTGAAGATATCAGCAGGACTTCCTGAGTGGCAATTAAATACCTCTGAGCTGCTTTTAGCATGTATCCTGCTAAAGTGGCCAGAAAGATTTCCATCAAAATGAAAGAAACACCCCAAGTTCTTCCATGAAAACAGACTCCAGTGTTAGTTAATCCAGTCACTGTACCTGAATTCATTACCACCTGGGCTTTTTTCTTTTTAAAAGTATAGATTTTTTGTCTAAAATAGAAAGTGTGCCCCCTGCAATGTCCTACTACCACAGAAAGCTTTCTATAAAACCCAAAAGCAAGCTACTTCTATAAGCAGAGACTGTGTTTTGCAAAACATTACAGTTAAAAGCTTGCCCCTTTATTCTTTATCATTGATGACATTTACATTAATGAAGTCTGAACAGGGAAAAGAGGTGTCCTTTTTATTCATTGTTCCTCATCTGAAATTTTAATTATAGCTCCACAACTCTGCAACTGATTACTATGAGGCAGTGCTAATTGCTACCCCAGCAGAAGAGTAGCAGGAGGGATCGCTGCATACAAATATGCTGTTACCCTACAGTGTCCTAAATCGTAGAATCATAGAAAGGCTTAGGTTGGAAGAGACCTCAGAGATCACCTACTCCAAGCTCCCCACCATGGGCAGGGATACCTCTCAACTGGACTCAGCTGCTCATCCAACATGGCCTTGAACACCCCCCCAACGAGGAGGTATCCACAACCTCCCTGGATAGCCTATTCCTGAGTCTTACCACCCTCATACCGAGGAACTTATTCCTAAGATCCAGTCTAACCCTGCTGTCCCTCAGCTTCAAATCATTCCCTCTTCTCCTGTATTGCCAGGGGAGGTTTAGACTTGAGGTGAGGAGAAAGTTCTTCACCGAGCGAGTCATTCGTCATTGGAACGGGTTGCCCAGGGAGGTGGTTGAGTCGTCGTCCCTGGAGGCGTTCAAGAGGAGATTGGACGTGGCACTTGGTGCCATGGTCTAGTCATAGGGTCTGTGTTGGCAGGTTGGACTCAATGATCCTCGAGGTCCTTTCCAACCTAAGTTATACTGTGATACCGTGATAGACACCCACACAAAAAGACCCTCTCTGATTAAATATTTCTGATTTAACAAGCAAGGACAGAGGAAAAACAAATAATCAGAATTGATCAGGTTTTCCATGAAATGCAAATGCCCCTAGAGGTGGAAGTTTTGATTAGGAGGTGTGCAGCACTACAAAGATGCTGGGCAGACAGAATTTCTCCAACTGGAGTCACCAAACTATGTTCTTTCCAGAAGGTCTCAGAAAGTGACAAACTGCTCTGCAGGCATGGCACACTGCAAGTCACTAACACTGTCATTAGCTGCTTTAGAACACAGTGTGACTGTAGTCCACAGCTGGGAGGTAATGAAATAAAACAGTTCTAATATTGCTCTCACAAACATTAATATGGAAAGTGGATAGGTTAGCTTTCAAGAGATTTAGCCTGGCATGGAAGCACGGTGAAAAAAAGAACAAAGAAATGGAAAAATCCTTTGTGTTTATCAGCAAGGAAGAGAGGTCACACTGTGGGAAGGTGAAACATAACCTGAGGAGCTGAAATCTGGGGTACCGTCGGTGATCTTTTCTTACAACAGCAGCCCACATTCCTTTCCCTCTCTGTTCACTGTATCCCATGGACTGCATGTCCAGCTAGGCTGAGGAACTGAGCAAGGTTAAAGCTCTTCCCCTGCTTATCAGGGCAGGTAATTTGAAATCCACTGCAGCCCGATGCAGTCTTTGCCATGGGAAACAGCAGCAGTGGGCTGAGGAACTGGAGGATGAGCACAACCAGACTACTGTGACTGAGGGACAGGGGTGAGACTCAGAACATCTAAATTGAAGTTCTCCTGTCTACTGTAATGTTACAGTTTAGGTCTGCCAAGCAGTCATAGAATCATAGCATGGTTTGGGTTGGAAAAGTCCTCTAAGTGCAACGAGTCCAGCCATCAACCTAACACCACCATGGCCACTAAACCACATCCCCAAGTGCCATGGCCACAGGTTTCTCAAACACCTCCAGGGATGGTGACTCCACCACTTCCCTGGGCAAGCTGTTCTAACGCCAGTCTCTCCATCTCTGTTTCACCCTCAGAGGCAGGCAGGTTCTATTACTCCCTTTCTGCAATGTCTGGACAGCAGGGCCTCTGTAGGCTGCTGCAGCAGAACCACAACCAGGATCCTTGGCACTCGCACATAGGTGTAGCTCAGGGTGAACGTGACGGACAGCTACACACAAGTGAGGATTAGAAACTAGCAGAAGAGACAAACTATCTGCCAGGAGCTGATAATACTGCAGGGGAACAGAAAGAATAAAACACTGCAGAAGAGTTGTCAACTTCCCTCTCTTGCTCTGTGGTGGGATTAGTAGAAAAGGTTAGACTATACATTATCCAGGAGTCACTCTAATGATGTATCACTCAGAGGTTTTCATAAAATTAATCTCTCAATAATAAGACATAACACAGGTTTCATGCATACTAGGTAATTAAAGAGCTTGATGAATAGATGAAAGAGTGAATGTTCTGGATCCTTAAACAAATCACAGCTTTAAATTTCATTAATTTTAAATTTACTCCAAGACCTAATTTAAAACTGGCAAAGCTTCCCTACCAATGAAAGTAGAAATCATTAAGTGAACCCGAGTTGTATTATTTATTGTTGTCTCAGGCTAATAAAATACATCAGCTTCCAATACCAGGATAGAAATATGGCCCAAAAAAACCCCAAACCCAAACCCACCAAGCTCTACAATATTAAAATTAGTTTGAAAAATTCACTGCAGCTCGTGGTTGAAAATTTAAACAAGAAAACCAGTTCCCAGCTACCTTCTTAGCCTTTTCATTTTCTATCCTCTGCCTAGGGCTACCACACTGAAAGGTTTGTAATAATTTAACCATCATCTGCTAGAGTTTGGAGGGAGGGGAATGCAAAGAAAGAGACTACTAATTCTGTCTAGGTTTTAGGCAAACAAAACCATGCAAGACATTTGCTAAAGTCTGCAGAGAGCAGCCAAGTGTGTGTGGCACTCTGAAAAACCACCTGAGGAAAATAGACCCTGCTTAAAGCACTTCTGCAAGGTTTCAAATTGTAATCAGAGTGAAAATGGTGAAATGCAAATAGGGAAAACCACAAGAGAACAACGACTTGTAGCTGGGAGAAATAGTGACTTCAAATAGCTCTTTTCCTATGGAATCAGGGTAAAACCACTTCACAAATCATTACAAAGGAATCTAAGAACACAGTGTGGCAATGAACTGTCTGGGGCAGATCTGGTGGCTTGGTACCTCAGGCTGTTGTGTTGGTTAGCAGCCTGACAGCCCCAAATGCATCATCTCAGCTCTCCCAGCACCCCACCTCAGCCCTCGCTCTAGCCCTGCTGCATCAGTAGCTCATGAAGTCAGCAGAGGACTTTCCTTCATGGACCACCTTGTTCAGCAGCAGCAGGTTTGGCAGCATTTGCTACCTCACCCTTGATTTTGCCCCAGTCCTGCCACACATGCACAACCCCACAGCCACAGGGGCAGTCTCTGGACTTACTGAAGGCATGTTGTTGCATTAAGATCTAGCTGTGGAGCAGTTAAGCACACTCCTGGTCTTCAGAAGCAATGGAGTAATTATACTCTGACCTGGTGCTTTTTGGAATTCAAGTCCAGTAATCTTCATTATGTCTGGTCCTTTTGAGATCAGTTGGTGATGTTTCTCCCACAGATGCCTGGGAGAAATGCTCTACAAACACAAGAGTGGGATAACATAACTGCCCCTCTGCTCAAGCCCTGTTTATAAGACCTTTCCAGATTCTGTGCACTTCTTTCTAGGTTTATTATCTTTATTTGGTTTATTATTCATAGATATCAGCTTTTTTCCAGCAGGTCACCAATGAAAGTGAACAATTATCTCAGCCTCTGGTTCTCTTATGTACTCTCATATAATAAGATTATCTTTAACCATTGACACAGCTCACTCATGCAAATCCAGCAGATGTATGGAGAAGAGCAAAGATGCTTTTCAGAAGTGGCCCCTGCTGACAAATACCCAGCTTATAGACTTCCCATTGTTTTGCTAACAATTAGAAGCTTGATTTAGCAATTTGCTGGAGCTGCACTGTAAAAAAAGCACCCTTGTGGATTTCACCACTGATAGCATCTTTTAATCGATGACAATTCTCATCCATATTTAACAATTTCTCTGAACTGTAAGACAAAAGGAGCTTTGCAAGGTAATTTCAGAACATCACTGTGATTTGGTGAACACCATTGTCTCAATCATAGCATCACAAAATTGCTTCAGTTGGAAAAACCCCCTAAGATCAAGTCCAACATTCAACCCAACACCACCACGGCCATTAAACCATGTCCCAAACTGCCATGTCCACACATTTCTTGAACACCTCCAGGGATGGTGACTCCACCGCCTCCCTGGGCAGCCTGTTCCAATCCCTGACCACTCTTGCAGCAAACCTAAACCTCCCCTGGCACAATCTCAGGCCATTTCCTAACCCCTGATACTAGGGAGAAGAGACTGACCCCCACCTCACTCCAACCTCCTTTCAGGGAGCTGTAGCGAGCAATGAGGTCTCCTCTCGGCCTCCTCCAGACTAATCAGCCCCGGTTTCCAGCCTTGAAGTGTTCTTGACCAGAGCAATTTTATATCCTAGAACTAGAATCAAGCAGATTGACTTCCTAATATTAAGAATAATTCCAAACAAACATTTGGACTGCCAATGGCATCAGGAGACACCAGAAAAAACCTCAAACATTGATAAACAAATAGACTGAGAATCTGTGATGATCATGAGACTCATATGAGAATTCTTGCTGGAACAGCAGAAGCTGCAGGTCATCTAAGAGCACTCTGGAAAGATCTGTGGGAGTTATGACACTAACAAGATAAAAATGAGCAAAGATGGATTGGAATACATGCTCTGCAGATCTTCAATTTGAATGATGAAATCAGAATCCTTTTATGATTTTCACACCTGAGGGATTTTAGCAGGGGCTTTAAACAAGTGCTCCTTAGAAATTTGTGCTAGATGCACAGATCCCAAGCCAAATTCTGGACAGAGAAAAATGAGTGTGTACTCCAACCTTTCCCCACTGCACCACTGCTGCAAAGTCTCTCACATGTTCACAGCTGACACCAAATTACAGGGTCAGGGCTATCTGAGAAGCCAAGGTGAGTCAAGGAAATCAGAGAGTGACAGAGGGGAGCAGTCCCTTATTTGTGAAGATACCTTGAAATGTTGCTCTTGCATCCATTACTTCACAGATTCACTGGGTTCAAAGGGACCCTCAAAGGTCATCTTGTCCAACCCCACTGCAGTCAGCAGGGACACCTCCAACTAGAGCAGGCTACCCAGGCCCACATCGAGTCTGATTGTGAATGTCTCCAGGGATGGGGCCTCAACCATACTCCTGGGCAACCTGTCCCAGTATTTCATCATTCTCATTGTGAAGAACTTCCTCCTGATTTCCAACCTAAATCTACCCTGCTCCAGTTTCAAACCACTGCCCCTCAATCCTACCACCAGAAGCCCTTTGAAACTTGTCCTGTGCTGAAAGCGATGGAATTAATCACTTCTGTTTTCATAAGAGCCATTATTCCTGTACAAAGAACATATTGTTTCATTAAAGGTATTGAATTCTGAAAGAAACCCCACATCTGTATGTAATTCTGGATTAAAATTCTACATGTAGGATGTAGAATAAGTCTACATTTTAATCCTCTCTGACCTAGCTGATGGAATCGCATAGTACCACGAAGCATCAGATCAAGACTGCACCCTGATTGCTGCTGGTTGGCTTGGAGTGAACCCACACAACAACATGGTAACCATTGTAGATTGAAATATGCAGCTGAAAGATTTTATCTGACTTCAGATGGAAGAGTAGATCTTGTTCACTTACCTCAGTTCAGAGGCTCTATTAGATCCTCATAGCTGTCTCTCAGTGCCCCAGTAACAGCCCTACTGAAGATTGATTTTTATCCATCTGAGCTTGATGAGAAGGGAAAGACCTTTGCTTTCCAATAATGAGACCTGTACCATGCCTTTTACTTTCCCAGACAAGGCTTCTTTCAAAAGTTTTAACTCTGCATTACCACTCAAATAGCATGCACCAATCCTGTGATTTGAGTCAGTTGTCTAGAAGTTTCTAAGTTGCTTTTAAAGAGTTATATTGATTTTTAAAGGGCTCATCCTGGCTCAGATGGCACCTATTTTGCTATGTAATGAGGTAGCAGTTACAGCCAGGAGAGGCACATAATATAGTTAATCTCCTTTCTCAAACAGTTGTTAAATTGTTAGCCAGCATGCAGCAGTTGCATGTGGATGCTTATTATTCTGCCAACAAATACTGTATTTCATTCTGCTTTGCTTGGTATGAATAGCTCACAGCATATTCTTTGTCACTTCATTTCCTGTGTATATTGTGAACACTTAGGAGAGCTCTGCAGGGTGCATTAGAGAAAACTAAAGAAAGAACACAGACCATTAATCAAATTACTGCATTAGAAGCTATCACATGGCTGCAAGTCGGAACGAGTCTGCACTGATTTTTACAGCTTTCTTTTTAGCACATCAGAAGAGTTCAAAATAACTTCTTGGGTCAGTTCATCCTTTCTTGCTGCCCTTGGTGGTCATGGAGGAAAATGCAGGGAATGTGAAAGGGGGCTGTGCCCAGGCATTGTGGGGAAAGGAAGGGCAGGAAGTATCAACACATCCCTCACTCTGCAACCTCCCTCCTCTCATCCCCACAGGGAGGCTGCACTCCTGCTTCCCTGGCAGCTGGATGTAGTCACACTGATATGTCACATCCACCATTTGTACTGAGGTGACACCTCTCTCTAGGCTACCAAACCTGTCCCTCCCTTCTTTTCCTCTGCTGCTGCTTCCATCTCCCATTTTGTGTTTCTGTGAGGAGGAGACGAGCAGGTGTAGAACTTGGCTCTACTCAGCAAAACAGAGACCGTGCTGGAGGAAACACATCAACAGGGCTACAAAGATGCTGAGGGCACTGGAATATCTCTGTGATGACGAATGACTGAGAGAATTGGGGATTTTTAGGTTGGAGAAAAGAAGACAGGGAGATTTCATCAATGCTGATAATACTTAAAGGGTGGGTGCTAGGAGCATGGGATGGGTCTGTTTTCAGTGGTGTCCAGTGACAGGACAAGGGGTAATAAGCACACACATTCCAAACCCACCTGGACATGCTCCTGTGTGGCCTTCTCTAGCTGACCTTGTCTCAGCAGAAGGGGTGGAGTGGATGATCTCCAGAGCTCCCTTCCAGCCCCTACTCTTCTGAGACTCTGTGATTCTATCCCACCAAAAGAAGAAAAACACACCTAAACCTCCTGGTGGGAAAAATGATTTAGTAGACTTTATCTCTTTTGACAAATAGATTAGCAGTTGCAAAATTTACAATTCAATTAGGATGCACTCAGTCACTCTCTGCTCACAGCCTGCTTCAATTTCTGCACTTCAGGAGCTCTTTAAAAGTTTTATGCTCACTGAGAACTATTCCATGGTTTCCCTTTCGCATTTTTGTACCACTGCAAACATACCAGGACTTTCCCAAAGTTAAGATGAAGCAGAACAAAGTGCAAACAGGTGCAAGAAATGCACATGGAAAAAGGGAAGATTTGAAGTAAGCCTTCTTAGTACACTGCAAAGATAAATTCTGTGTGAATGTCCTTTTGCTTGCACTGCTGTTTCCTAGACTTCAACACTGCACTTGTCTGCTGGTTGCAAGGACTTACAGTAAGGAAATGAACAACATTTTCTGGAAGTTATAACATATTTGGGGAAACATTTTGGAAAACACAGTTTCTCTGTGTATTCACCTGACTAACCAAACAGAATTCACCAGACTATCTGTAACGCCTGTGGGAAGCACAGTAAATAGTTGAAGAGGATGGTTTAAAATAGAGAGTATTAGTCAAAGAAGAGATAGCAGCAGATCAGTAAGAGACACATTGTACTTCAGAAGCAGGAAAGGTTACCTTCTTTCCCTTCTTTCCTTCTGAATTCTTTCTTTCCTTCCTTCCCTTCTTTCCTTCTGAATTCTTTCTTTCCTTCCTTCCCTCCCTTCCTTCCAAATTATTTCCTTCCTTCCCTTCTTCCTTCCCTCTTTTTTAATTGTATCATTCCTTCCCTTTCCTTCCTTCTTTCTGAATCCTTTCCTTCCTTCCCTTCTTCCTTCCATCCTAATTCTTACCTAGGTAATGCTAAATTGCTGGAGCCTGACCACATGCCCTGACAATGCCCTAATTTTCAGAAGTAATAAATACCTATTGACATGTTGATATCTTGACATGACCTCCATGCTCCTGGCTGAAAGTCACAACTCCTACTTAGAAGAATTAAACAAAGGCTCTTAGGGGATGCTACATGTTAAAGCCTTGGCCTAAAGCCCAGTGGAAGAAATGTATAATTACAGTCTCTGACCTGCGACTCCATAAGGTCAAAGACCACATGCATGACTCTTCATATCTCATGAGAGTGAATCTATCTACAAAAGGATCTGGCAGTGCCCCCCACCTTCCTGTTTGAAGGGAGAGGGTTCCTCAGTGGGCTGGCTTTTATCTCCAGCCTTCACTGCCTTCATCCTCCTCAGCTAGATGGTACAAGGACAGTAGGAAAAGCTAGAGAGAATTGTTCTCTGGCACGGGTCAAAGGCAACTGTTTGCCTTGCACCAACTGGATGCATTTGGTGCAACGAGCAACATCAGCAAGCCATTGATTATATCAATTATTTAAATGAAGGGCAGGAGTGTCCGTAAACCAGCTAGAGTAGAAGAGTTTATCCAAAAAAAACAACCCCACAAACAAAACCCACACCATTGAGGAATCTGTCATTTTGCATTCAGCCACTGAAAGAAGTGGCAACGAATAATTTCACCTGACAAGCGCAGTGCTTTCTGTAAACAAGTTATTAGCAAACAAACTCTAAATTCCATTAATTTGTTCATTATTTGTGATTCTTTAACAATTACCTGGTGTAAGTAAATCTAAGCTCGCAATTAGGTGCTAAGAATGTTTGTTGTTTATTGCATGTCACTCCAGTGACAGGTTCTGCCTTTCTAATCAGCTTGATTTTTATTTTTTAATAAGATCAATCTCCCCAAATTCAGCTTTCCAAAATGTTTATCTTGCAGCGACTGCGGCGCTATTTATAGAGACAAATGCTGATGAATCAGAAAACAAATACCCTCCAGCGCAGCTCGTTATAAGAGAACACATCATTCAATTCTAACTGCTTTCTGAATTTACTCTGTATGTAAAATGACCTGGGTTAGGTATTGTTTGAGACAGAGAGCTGAGGATCACAGTATCACAGTATAACCAAGGTTGGACGAGACCTCGAGGATCATCGAGTCCAACCTATAACCACAGATCCCATGACTAGACCATGGCACCGAGTGCCACGTCCAGTCCCCTCTTGAACGCCTCCAGGGACGGCGACTCCACCATCTCCCTGGGCAGCACATTCCAATGACGAACGACTCGCTCGGTGAAGAACTTTCTCCTCACCTCGAGTCTAAACCTCGATCATTGTCCAATGACATGACAATATGACATAACATGACATAACAATATGACATAACATGACATTGTCCAATGACAATGTCCATTGTCCAATGTCCAATTGACCTGGCTCATTGTCCAATGGAAAAAGAACTTAGAGCTTGGAAGAGACAGGCCTGTTTTGCTCAAAACCATTCTTATTTGTGGGTTTTCTACCTACTTCCTAAGACAGGAAACAGTATTATTTGTTTTAATAATAAAAGCTCATATCATAAAAATTCTCCAAAATTACTGTTTTATGGTTTTCCACCTAGAATTCTTGGACTCACAGCATGTGCTTGACAGGAGTATTTTGCTCATAATGCTGAGTTCAATCAGCTACAGAATCATAGAACTGTTTGGGTTGGAAAAGACCTGCAAGATCATCAAATCCAACCATCAACCCAACACCACCACGGCCATTAAAACACAGCCCCAAGTGCCATGCCCACATATTTTTAGAACATCTCCCGGCACAGTGATTCCACCACCTCCCTGGGTCTCCTGTTCCAATGCCAGACTACTCCTGCAGCACAGGAATGTCATAGAACAGAACAGAACAGAAGAGGACAGGACAGGACAGGACAGAACAGAACAGAACAGAACAGAATAGAATAGGTTGGAAACATTAGAATCACAGAACTGTTTCAGCTGAAAAAGGGCTCTAAGATCATCATTACCAGCTGTAATGGTCACAGAACTCTAGACCTGTGATCACTTACAATTTTTGAGAATGAGGAAGGTGGGGAAAGAAATAAACCAAAACAAAACACCAAAGAAACACAAAGGCACCTAAGTTTTTCTTTTTCAGCAGAAATTACAAAGCCTTAAAGGTTATAATGATTCCTTCTCATCTACCATACTATAGAAACCTGAGGGACCTTTGCTTGTGGTTTACAGTCTTGCTCAGCCCACAGAGTCAAGCCATTGGGTACTTATATTTATGCTGTGCATAAAACATCTTCCTTAAATGTATCCCCAAACAAATCCCTCAGCATAGCACTTCTCAAATAAATATTCTGCTGTTCTGAATGCAAAGAATTTATTTTTGTGGCCTCATTGGCACATAAGGGACGAGGAGTTTATTATCCTAGACTCCAGTGCCCTCAGGGAATGTACTCTCCACACTGTTCTTAACCTTTTCCTGAAGAAATACAATTGCACTTGTTGTAAAGTACAGCATTATGTGACAGCAGTGAATGAAACCATAATTCTGTTTACTAGATATTACTTAGGCTGTGGAAAGAAGAGAATTGTGATTTCTAGAGGGACTTATGAGCATCACAAACCAGGCATTTACCTGGACATTTTTATTACTTTTTCTTTTATTAGTCTTTGCCAAATCAAAGCTGCAGATAGGAAAATAAGATAATGTTTTTATGTCTTCTCTCAATACTAAATTTTATGATTAGATATTACACTGTGAGACATACTTGGCCATTGGGATATAATATATACGGCCTATAGTCAGAGCTACAGGTAATAAGCTGTTAACCTCATGAAAAGTTCTACTGAAATGGCTCAATTCTTTATTTTTAGTGTATCATGAATGCAAACAATCAGCTTTTGCCATTAAAAGTAATGTTTACAGCTTCTGATTCCATGAACTCTGCTATTCTGATGCTTTGGGGCAGAAATATTATATTTGGCTTAAAACTGTAAGTGACAAATACGGTTTTTACCTCTCTGTGCCTGACAAAATTATCCTAATTATAATATTTTAATGGTTCTTGCTTATCTCTCAAATAAGTCAATACTGCTGGGAGCACACCGTGCTGGATATAGATCCTCTTTTTCTTCCAGGTAATGGCCTGAAGTTGTGCTAGGGGAGGTGTAGGTTGGATATCAGGAAGATCTTGCTTCCTGAAAGAGCAGTCAGGCATTGGAACAGGCTGCCCAGGAAGGTGGAAGTGTTCAGGAAACCAGTGGACATGGCAGTCTGGGACATGGTTTAACAGCCATGGTGGTGTCAGGTTGATGATTTGACTCGATGATCTTAGAGGTCTCTTCCAACCCAAACATTTCTATGATTCTCTATTAGAACAAATGTTGGAGTACAGAAAGAAAGAAGACTGTGCCAACAGGGTGAAGACAAAGTTAGAGCACCATCTGGAGGAATGGAGAAGAGTCCAGCTGTGAATGTGCTATATCACATTAAAAAGGATGGGTAAGCAAACCACCTCCCATGAAGTGCAAACAGCAGTCTGGCATCTAAATGCGTCTCAGGGCTCAACCTAAAGCCTCAGCTCTGCTAGGCACAGTTGTTAAAGATGGAGATCATCCAGCTAATAATGAGGTGTCCTGAGAGTAACTCTGAAGTGAATGACAAGACATTCACTGCTTTAAGAGACAGAGAGAAGCAGTTGGACATACGTCACCTCTGAATGATTAGCTACATTACTGTAAGTTCTGTTTTCACTGCAGTTCCAGCCTTTTGCTACACTGCTACCTGGCAGCTTTTGTTGAACAATTTATTTGTTGCATAAATGAAGATAAATTTACATCAACAACAGAGAATGTTTTGGGTTGCCTTTTTAGCATGTCAAAAGGAGAGAGCTGATAATAATGAAATGACAAAATATCATGGGGCTTTGTGAAAGAAATGGGATGTATCACACATCAGGTAATGGTAATTAATTATGTGGCTGATAGATTTAATGTCAGCTATTCATTACTACTCTAAAACATTCACAACTATCCATGCTTAAAAGGATTGGTAATCATATAAATAGGCTTAATAAATTACAATAACAATAGAGTCTAACAGGAAAAAGGTAAATAGGACAACTCTGAACCTAGGTAAGTGAATAGACTTCTGGGAGGCAACTTATTTCAGAGTCAGGTGGCTACACATAAAATTAAAGCCACATTTATCTACCAGTTTATGCAGTCCATTTGCACCACAGTAATTGGTGAAGTTTTAAATTGACTATTAAAACTAGTCAATAGTTTCAATAGTCTGTTCATTTTAATATTTCCAAGGTTGATCATCAAGGATGGAGGGGTTATAAGAGCACTGCTTGTTTAAGTCAGGCATTGTTCCTTTCCAAATAGATATGCAAATTTATGCATCAGGGAGCAAAACTGTGTGTCCAGTGCCAGGCTTTTATTTTTGGCATCTATGTCTTAGCAGCTCCTGCTTGGGGAAAGGGAAAAAAAAAATAATCATGTATAAAATATTAAATTCTCTGAAAACATCATTATAATTATTCTTGAAAGACTTATCCAGCTGTTAAATGATCCAGGGTTAACCTAGGGGCTACTGCTATAAACCCTTTCAAACAGACCACGGTGATTTTATCAAATTTCACAGCTGTTCCTGCAGCAAATGCAGTTTCTCAGAACACAAGATTTCTACTTAATCTGGTAACAGTAATTTTGGAGAAAATCTGCATCAAAGGAGAAATGGCTAGACAGGAACTGGATTGGACCCATACTCAGCCCAGTCCAGAAACCTGTCTCCAGGATGAGCCAGTACCAGATGTTCTGAGGAAAATAAATACAGAAATATGTTGCATGAATGTGCTTCAGCCTACAAAAGGTCACCCTGCTTAATTGCTAAGACATGGAGGGTTTCTTTTGCTCCAGAGTACTTTCATTAGCATTACATCACACAAAACTGTTGTTATTCACAGAGGAATAACCATACTTTGAAGCTGAGTTTCCTGGCTCAGTGATAGAATCCTTGACAGAACAGTTTGAAGATAGATCCTCCTTTATTCAGTCAAGATTTTCCATATCTCTATTCTATTGCTCTTTATTATGTGATCATTTCTCTGAATCTTTGGCTGTTTTATAGGCTTTTATCTCACTTTTCTTATTCTTCATCCTTGCAGTCTCAGTCACTTCAGTGTCTCTCCCCATGAGAGACTGTTTCTGTGTTTGATCCAGTTCTCAACACCCATAACTTCCAGCTGAGGGAAGCCATACAACACTTCCTCAGGTAATCCATGCCAAGACAACAATAAAGATGGGATCATTTGTTTTAGTGTTAGAGCCACAGTTCAGCTGCATCTCAGACGCTGTGTTTATGCTGTCCTATGCTCTGAACTCAGAGGAGAGCATGGATTTTCCAGCCAAACCACGTGGAATTGGCTTGTGTCCATACTCCTCTGAGGTGGGCCAACCAAACTCATTTTGCACAGTACTTGGCTAAGACATCCTTCAAATCTGGGACAATGAGCTCAGTCCTGTATCCATCAGATGTAACAACAACAATCACAGAATCACTGAATGTTGGAGGTGGGAAGGGACCTCAAAAGATCATCCAGTCCAATCCCCCTGTTAGAGCAGGACCACCTAGAGTAGCTCACACAGGAACACATCCAAGAGTGTTTTGATTGTCTCCAGTGAAATAATAATAACACCACCTCACAGTGAAATGTGATGGATGGAAGGCCTGCTGAAATTCTGTTATGGAATTATCTTAGTCAGAAGGGGGCAAAGCTTTTTCAGCCAATGCCCACCTGCTTGGAGTAGAACTCTGGATCCAAAAATGCTGCTGTAAACGTATGGGTTTCAGCCTGAAGTTTTGTCTTATTCCAGAAGGAAATGATTACTCACAAGAACCAGTGCACAACAAAATCAAGTTAGACACAAAACTTAGGATTCCTAATCTTTAAACTTAACTCCAGTGCCAAATGCAGTCACTTTTGGAGGATTGATCTATTAACAATAAAAGGAAATAATAAACAGCACCATGTCAACATCTGTCAGCTTCCTAAGCCTGCAGACCTAGCAGTCAGTTTGCCTCATGAGGTTTATATTGCCCAACCCCATATCTCACCCTAACTGTAACAAAACCCACAGCTCCAATTGCTGCACTGAAAGAGCCAACAAAGCATTGCTGACCCTATTTCTAACTCTGCAAGCCTAAAGAATACAGCAAGAAATTGAGCTTGCATAGCTTTTATCCTTTCAAACACTAATTGTAACATCCCATCTAACTCCATTCACCTGCAAAAGCTTTAGGATTTAGCAATAAGTGAAACTACCTGAAACTATCTCAGAAACAGCCAACATAAAACAAGTCTTTACTGGATCCTTCTGTGTCCTTAAAAGCAGGCAGGGAGCCTGTGTCTTTGCACTTTATGTTCTGCTTTGTGTTCTCTCTTACAGTGAGAATGGTTATAAATGTCAAGCTAATGCAAATAATTTAAAACAATTCTGCTTAGAACTATATATGAAAAGCTCTTTCTGAGTGAGAAAGGTCTCTGGAATGGTACCCAAAGCGTAATTGTTCTGTGAATCTATGTCAGGATGTCAGGCTGCATTTCCAGACAGTGAGAAAAATTGCAAACTTTGATAATTTGGTCTTTTACTGTATGGGACAGGATAGGTTTAATCTTCATGTTATGGTTGTGAAGCTGAAAACAGTTTGTATTCCAGCAGCCAGATAAGTCTCCTCATGAAACTTCAACCTTCAAAAGCCACTCAACCCATGAGAGTTCTCCAGCTTGATCCCATCTTAGGTTAAACATCTCCTTAGATTCCTAGATCATGATGGACCATTTGAGAGTTCCCTGTGTTCTTACCTAAGCCTATTTTTGGTCACAAACACATTTACTAGCTCAGGCTTGTAAATTTGTGTTAATGACCTCACCTCTGATGTTGGGAAACCTTTCAGACAAGTTACATACAAGTAAGATGGGAGACTAGTATTAAGGCATGCTCTGACTTCTGAAATTGGGCATTTTCCCCCCTCCCTTTGTGCTGCTTGTGTTTTGGTGTATCCTATGGCACAGCCACAAGCTTAGCAGACTTAGAAACCAGCTGGCCAGTGCATTCATCTAGCTGTGCAGCAAGGCTCCTAGATGAAAAAGCATAACCAAGGATTTTCTGTTTCTCTTGAGATGCAGCAAGAAAGGTGCTCTGTATTTCCTGATTGCTTATGGACAGACCATGTAAGCAAGAGCACTTCTGGTGAGCAGAGTAATTGCTTGGCTAATTATGATTCTAGTTACCTGCACCTCACCCATGTTCTGCTAAATAAGGCTCTGCCTTTTCAGACAAGCTGCTGTCTGGTCTCCTGTGAACCTGAAAGGTTACACCTGAACTCCTAAGTGGTGATTACCATAGGCATGGTGTCAAAACCTTCTGTCAACTTACTATCTGAACTGGATGTTTCAGATTCCTAAACTGTCACTATTTTATTCTGCTTGCTCCAAACTGCTGAATATTTCTCCTAGTCATGCAGGATAATGGTAAAAGCCACTGTGACAAAAAAGATGCATTTTTTTAACAAAGGCTAAACAACATAAACGCTCTCACTTTACAGATGGCAGCTAGAACTCAGCAGATGGTGAAAGAAATCCCACAGGATGTTCTGCTCTCCCTTCTCTCTTCCATCTATGAGTGCATCTGTGTGCACACCAAACAGCAAAGTGAGTGTCCTGATGAAATACTCAAAAGGCTTTCACAGAGGCAGCATCTGAAACCTCTGAACAATATCTCACTGCCCATTTTCAGAACAGAAAAGATTCAGCCAGGGCTGAGTACCAGAGAGGGAATTGGGGGACACGTGTCAGTTCATGGCTTTGCCACTAACCTGTGATGGGTCCTTGGATAGACACTTCTGTGTTCTTTTTTCTTTACCTCCCATGCTCTGTTCTCTCTATTTTTCTCATTCTAAGAAAGGAAGGAAACTCTGCCTGTGCCTGACTGTTAAGCCTTAAAACAGTTTGTCCCATGCTGGTGCACTTCAATCCAGCTTCGTTTCACAGACAGTGTTAGAGAGACAGCACAACCCAGAGTGCTTTCTGTGTTTCACAGAACTGCATAGAAAGCTCTCCACGAAATGGAGAGGTGCCTGATGGAGGGACAAAGAGGGGCAAGGATAAACCACACAGGACCTTCAAACCTCATTTTGCATCAGGTCCTTCAAAAAAAGCAAGGATAAATTAAAGCAGCTGAGACCTGTGTTAACAGGCACCATTGTTTCCAGGTGCCTTGGTTATGGGGTGACTCCTGCATGGCACTGCATTGATCCATACAGAAAGAACAAGAGGAACTGGCCTGAAATTGTGCCAGGGGACATTTAGGTAGGATGTGAGCAAATATTTATTTTCATCAAGAGTGGTCAGGCATTGGAACAGGCTGCCCAGGGAGATGGTGGAGTCGCCATCCCTGGAGGTGATCAAGAAATGTGTGGACATGCACCTGGGGACATGGCAGCCCTGGCAGCTGATGATCAGAGATCTTTTCCAACCCAAACAATTCCATGATATTCTGCCTCCCTGGGCCTCCTGTTCCAATGCCAGACCACTCTTCCAGCAAAGAATATTTTCCTGATCTCCACCCTAAACCTCTCCTGGCACAATTTCAAGTGATTTCCTTTCCTTCTATTACCTGATCCTAGGGAGGAGGAGCCCCCACCTCACTCCAACCTCCTGTCAGGCAGTTGTAGAGAGCAATGAGCTCTCCCCTCAGCCTCCTCTTGCCCAGACTAAACAATCCCTGTTCCCTCAGCTGCTCCTCACCCACCCTGTTCTCTGTTGCCCTGTACATGCTCCAGCACCTCAATGTCCTTCTTGAGAGGGATGCAAACCTGAACCTTGTACTCATGGTGCAGCCTCATCCCTGCCAAGTACAGACGCAGAATCTCTTCCCTATTCCCGCTGTCTGGTAACACTGCATGTCACAACACTGGGCAGCATTTACACCACCACACCATGCTCTCACCCACTAGCCATGCTCTCCACAATATCACATTCCCTGGCAGCTTACTCTCCTGGAACAAACTCCCTCATTTGAACTTGTCATTACAATCACACTGCAACTCTGTGTTGGTGCTGCACAAGACCCAGGGCAGCACTCATCTGTAAAGCACTGCAATTCTTCCAGAAAAAAACCCATTCCCATAAAATGTCTTTCTCTCACTTCCCTTCAAGAGAGTGTACTACAGCTGGCTTCAATTCCTTCAGCTTTTCAGCCTCTGATATTGACAGGTTCTCTGATACATATTTATCACTCACTCTGTAGGAGTGAGTTTTACATGCAGGCACTAAGGGCTTGCAAACTTTCCCTTCTGCAAACAACAACTCACTTTTTTGGGCAGGCAGATCCAGTATGGCACTAGGCCATCACAGGCATAGAATCACAGAACCACAGAATGGCTCAAGGAAGGGACTGCAGAGATCATTCACTCCAACCTCCCTGCCAAGGGCAGGGACACCTCAGCTGCTCAAGCCCTCATCCAACCTGGCCTTGAACACCCCCAGGGAGGATCCATCCACAACCACCCTGGGCTGCCTATCCCAGAGTCTCACCACCCACACTGGTTCGGCTCCCAAGAGCCAAGCACAAAGCAGCCAGGGAAGTGCCAGGTGCTGATATTTGTAAAGCTGCCAGTAAAATCTGAAGTTGGTCACACAGTCTGAATGGACCACAGCTAGGGGAGCAGAGCCACACGTTTAGCTCTCCTCAAATTTCTGAATCACTACACAGATGGTCTGGTTTGAGCAAAAAACTACTCTAGCCTTTCCAAAATAAGGAGCAGCAGACATATGGACAGAAAATTGTACACATAAAAGTGTACTCAGCTATCTTGACACTTACAATTTTGCCAACTCCTAGACAAATCTGCTGTTTAACCAGAGAGAAAAGTGATATTATTTCCCCCCCCCCCCCCCCCCCCCCCCCCCCCCCTTACTTTCATGGCAACCTGGTTGTCCACAGCAGAGATGATTTCAGGTAGAAGTTGTTATGTGTTTACATAACACTGAGCAGAGTGTTGTAGGCTGAGAGCACACACCGAGCACATCACACTGTCTACCTCCTCAAGGCAGGAAAATGCTTTAAATGACTACACACACAGTCCTCCACTGAAAGGGAAACTAGAGAAGACCTGTTTGCAGCACTATTCATTAGGTCTAGACACTAGGGAAGTGATTGTTCCCTTGTACTTGGCACTGGCGAGGCAACCCCTTGAATACAGGGTTCAGTTTTGGGCCCCTCAGTACAGGACAGACAATGAGAGGCTGGAGAGTGTGCAGAGAAGGACAACAGAACTGGTGAATGGTCTGGAGAACAAGCCTTTGAGGAGGAGCTGAGGGAGCTGGGTTGTTTAGGCTGGAGAGGAGGAGGAGGAGGAGAGACCTCATTGCTCTCTACAGCTCCCTGAAAGGAGGTTGCAGTGAGGTGGGAGTTGGTCTCTTCTCCCTAAGATCAGGTCATAGAACGAGAGGACATGGCCTGAAATTGTGCCAAGGGAGAAAATTTAGCAGTAGCCTGACTTTGGCTTTTGGAGTTTTTCCTTCCTCAGCATTTCAGCCCAGTGGCATACACATTTACAACCATGTCTTCTTCCAGCAATCCCACAGTACAGGCTGACTGTTGCTTCTCACTCAAAGATCTGAATCAGAACCTTTCTTTAAATGGAGATTCTGGCCATGCCAGTTCCAGGCCCAAGAGCCCAGTGAACACAAGCAGGCTGTTGGCTGCTGCTTCTCCCCTTCCTCTCTGCCAGCCTCAGGCCATGGAAGGACAGCCAGGGTGAGGGAAATGCTGCAGTGGCAGAAGTGTGGAGTAGGAAGGAAACAAGGGGGAGCAAAAAGGAGGAGAATACAACTAGAAGTTGGAACATACCAGAGACCCTCACTGCTGATCAGGAATCAAAATAAAATTGGTGGCACCAGTGGAAATGGAAGGAATAAACACTGAGTATTAATCAGTTACAGATTGTATCATTTGAACATAGAAGGAGCTCAAACTCAGAGAGTACAGGGAACCATATTTGCTATATTTTGAGGAAGGGACCATAACCTTTATAAAGCTTTTGTGGATTCTGATTATTATGGACGTGGGTGTGAACTACAGATACAAAAGCTGTCTGAATTACCTGAATTCTGGCAGTGTTGGGAATTTGAAACTACTCAGATGCAGGGGAATTATTAGCGCTCACTTCTAGTTAAAATACTCTCAGCTGAGGTCACCTGGTTCTCTGGAATGAGGACAGTTTCTAAATCAAACCACTATTAGTAACAGGCAGCTCCATCTTTCTGTCAGGAGCCTTTTTGTTTTTGCTGCCTCAAAGGGAACAACCAGAGCTGATCCTGATGCCTTTGAGCCCGCTGAACAAGTTGCATTAAGCCTCTCTTTAAAAGAGCTGTGCTGGCTTGAGCAGTTTGTTTCAGGAAAAACCTTACCCAAATAAGAGGCTCCAATCTCAGAAAAGATCTGACTGCACTCCACATTAATTAAAGATAAGGTGATATCATTACAGAGATAGACATTGTTATCATCCCCCCTAATGTTATCAAAGGTGCTTTTATGCCTACAGTCAAACACTTCAAGACAAAGATATTTTTGAAAACCTCCCATTGTGTTTGAAAGCAGCTGCTAAATGGAATAACAAAGTTTCACAGGGAAAGCATATTTTTGGGGTCTGATCCACAGCTCACTGAAGTCAAAGAGAAGGCATTTAAAAACATCCTTAACTATCTCTACTCTGGAAGGCTGTTTTAAACAAGGGCATGTATAATATTAAATGTAGAGATAATATTAAATGTAGACTGAGCTTCTTTCATTTTGTTGGCCATTAAATATTCAGTTTAAAGGAGTTACTTTCAAACATCTACCTGGGTTACACTTGACAAGTGGGGCAAGGGAGAGGAAAAAAAAAAAAGGCTGGAAAGGTTTCAGTCACTGCTCAAATTTCAAACTATGCAGGGCCCAAAGTACTGAGGACTCAGGATGCAGTTTTTACTTCAGCATCAAGCTCCAGCAATGCATTGTTTTAATGTAGCTGGCTTCACTTAATGCTGACATCTGAAAATGCAATCTAAATTTACTTCAAGTGACAAATTTGCCCACAATAGCAAAGGAGTATTTAAAGTAGGTGGAAAAGGGTTATTGGTGCTGGTTTAGCAGAACCCCTGCTAAAATTCTGTTTCTTATTTGAAGCCTGATGCATAGTCAGGATCCTGACTCACTCTCACACATGCATGCATCGCAGCATGCATTTTGCTCAGGATGTGATCTGCATTTCTCCCTACAGTGCAGGCAGGCTGTTAGGTGATGCCTAATGGATCTTTTGGGGTTCCTTCTCCCATCTCCCCTCACTGCCAAGGCAAGCACCTAGGATAAAACTTCCTTGGTTTGGGGCTTAATGGAAATCTAAAGGAAAAAATGCCACCTAATTTCCAGACTTAAATCCTAGGTATCCTTTTGTTTGGAAAATTCCAATAGTAAGCTTGAGCTAGTTTACAAGCAGCTTGGGGAAAAAAAACTCACAGCAAGAAGAGTCATACCTTGGGAGATATGTTACCATGGCTGCTGCAGCATATCCCTGGATCAAAGTGATCTTTTACTCTCAGAATGCCCTGAGAGTGAAAATCCTTATACAAGGCAATAACAAACAAGCTTCATTTAGGGCTGTGGAAATACTTAGAGTGGCAGAGAGGCATCCCTGCCAGGAGCTGTACTACACTCAAATACAAACCAGCTCTGGGCTGAATGAGCAGCTGTCATCTCAAAACACAAAATGCCTTCCTGCTTCATATTCACAAATACATGGCCTGTTCAGCCTGAAGAAGAGAAGGCTCCAGGGAGACCTTAGAGCTACATTGCAGTATCTGAAGGGGGCTACAGGAAGGCTGGTGAGGGACTGTTTAGAAAGGATTGAGATGGTAAGACAAAGGGCAATGGTTTGAAAGTGGAGCAGGGAAGATTTAGGTTAGACATAAGGAAGAAGTTCTTTAAAATGAGAGTGGTGAAACACTGAAACAGGTTGACCAGAGGTCTCATCCCTTGAGACATTCCCAGTCAGCCTTGACGTGGCCCTGGCTGCCTGATGTAGTTGGAGGTGTCCCTGCTGACTGCAGGGAGGTTGGATGAGATGACCTGATAGGTTGGACTCAATGATCCTCGAGGTCTCTTCCAACCTTAGTTATACTGTGATACTGTGACCTTTGAGGGTCCCTTCCAACCCAATGCAATCTGTGAATCTGTAACATGTTACCAAACTGATTCTGTTTAAGACATTTTCCAACTAGCACAATTTTGGTAAAATACTAAACAACTTCAAACAATGAACTCCATGAAAAGGGTCACACAACCACAGCAAAAGTGCTGCTAGCCTTAGCCAGCATTTTTAATACATGTCTGGCTGAGGAATAATCCAAGGCTATCATTTAAAATCCAAGGTGAGCACCAGCTGCGATGATTCTCTTTCATTTTGGAATTGCAGGCAGATTTTTGCCATTTATATGCTTTGTGACGCAGTCAGGACTTGAGTGTTTTTTCCACCAGCATCTGAACATCTAGTTTCTAAGAAGAAACACCCAGGCACTTCTAAAATTCCCCAGAGACATCTATTTCTACCTCTAGCCTCAAAATCTGGCTTCTGTGGATTGCATCAGCCTGTGAATAAAAGGAGCTCTGAGGAAGTGTAACAAGCTGAATCTTCAGTGTCTCCAAAGACTTTGTATGCTACATAATAACACCACAACAACAGCCTGCATGCTAACCTATGCTGCAAGTGCATGGGGGTGGATCCTTGCATCCTGGAATGCAGCCCTGAAACCTTTCCAGTGAAATAAAAGACAGACTAGAAATCTACCATAAAGCATCTGAAAGAGACATAGATTATGTTGCAATGACCTTCTAGAGATGTGTTCCTTACTTGTAGTCACTTAAACACGGCTGCATCCGCAAAGAACCTGGAACAGAAATTATTCTGTGCGTAGAGGCCAAGAGCTGACACTGTTCACCTATGGAGCTGGTGAGCTGTTGTTTGTGCTCTCAATCTCTTTTCTAAGATTTATAAAAACTAAAGTGTCAGAGAGGTTAAAACTATTTTTTTTAAGCAGTAAGTTCTTGACAATCTCTTTGGAAAGCCAAGGAAAATTGTTACGGGTGTTATATTGTTTCTTATATTGACCTCTAAAAACAACGTGTAGAAATGCTCCTTGGTAAATTTAGGTCTGGTTTGGGGGAAGATTTTTCTATCACCACATCAGCTGTAGCAGTTTTAGAGTCACAAGCAGGGTCAGTACAATATTAATGACCAGGAGTGCCTCCCATCAGTATTCCTTGATAGCCTTATCCTATCAAAAGAGTGACAACAAGATGCTGCTCTTTGCATCAGTGTCATTAAACTCACAGCAGCAGAGAAGATGGGAAGGAAAGGTGCTGAAGAAAATAAGAGGACAACTGCCTCAAATATTACACTGCTAGTAAAGTTTAAGAGAGAAATCTGCTCCTATAGCCACCCCCTCTATGGCATCCTCCTCTGCCATCCTTTTAATGTTGTTTGCTTTGGGAAGAACAATGCAGACATCAGAACCCTAAGCAGAGCAAGCCTGCAGAGATAAAGAAATTGGGTGATACTGACACTGATGATCTCTCTTGAATCTCTGAAAGCTTTGGGAAGGAAACCTCCAGTTCCTCTATGATCAGGCCCTGCACCCTGAGCTGCATCCCTACCTCAAAACTAAAACATTCCCCCTGTATCCAGGTCAGAGATGTCTGCCAGGGCTAGCAGAAGCCCAGCCCAAATGCCACATGCACAGAGAGGCAGATGGGTGCTTCACTGACCGCTCAAAGCTTTTCCTCCTCTGCTCACAACCCTTGGGACTTTAATGCCTCAGAACACCATCAGCTTTCAACTGCAAGAGGAGGTCTTACCAACAGGCCCTGGTCTCCTCCACATCAGCAAGTGGGAAGAATAGAATAGAATAGAATAGAATAGAATAGAATAGAATAGAATAGAATAGAATAGAATAGAATAGAATAGAATAGAATAGAATTAATAGACCAGACCAGGTTGGAAGAGACCTTCAAGATCATCGCGTCCAACCTATCATCCAACACCACCTAATCAACTAAACTAGGCAACCAAGCACCCTGTCAAGTCTCCTCCTGAACACCTCCAGTGATGGCAACTCCACCACCTCCCCGGGCAGCCCATTCCAATGGGCAATCACTCTCTCTGTGTAAAACTTCCTCCTGATCTCCAGCCCAAACCTCCCCTGGCGCAGCCCAAGACTGTGTCCTCCTGTTCTGGTGCTGGCTGCCTGGGAGAAGAGACCAACCCTTCAGGTAGTTGTAGACAGCAATAAGGTCACCCCTGAGTCTCCTCTTCTCCAGGCCAAGCAACCCCAGCTCCCCCAGCCTCTCCTCACAGGGCTGTGTTCCAAGCCCCTCACCAACTTTGTTGCTCTTCTCTGGACACGCTCCAGCAAGTCAACCTCCTTCCTAAACTGAGGGGCCCAGAACTGGACACAGGACTCAAGGTGTGGCCTAACCAGTGCAGTGTACAGGGGCAGAATGACCTCCCTGCTCCTGCTGGCCACACCGTTCCCGATGCAGGCCAGGATGCCATTGGCCCTCTTGGCTGCCTGGGCACACTGCAGGCTCATGTTCAGCCTACCATCAACCAGCACCCCCAGGTCCCTCTCTGCCTGGCTGCTCTCCAGCCACTCTGACCCCAGCCTGTAGCACTGCATGGGGTTGTTGTGGCCAATGTGCAGAACCTGGCACTTGGATGTGTTAATCTCTTGCCCTTGGAAGCTTCTGCTCATCAAGGACTTGTAGGGCAGGGATGCAGGAAGGGGAGGCAATGGGGATTATCTGGGCTGCTGCTCTTGCTCTCAAGTGCAAGAGTAATTTCACAACAGCCGTTGTTTTCCTCTGCATGGCTTTGGTGCTGCTTTCTGTCTTTAGAAAGTTTAGTTACAGATTGTGAGAAGCTCATCTGTAGAAAAGGCAAATGCCTCAGATACAGCGATTCTGATTTTGTGACAACTGTCTCCTGAAAATAGTACATTTATTCAGTGAGCTTAAGCACAGCAGTCCCAGTTGTTGACTCTCCTCATGAAAATATTGATTCTAAGCTCCCTAGCTTATAATGTTTTGATCCACATTCTGGGCCTATTGATTTACCTTTGATACTTCAATCAAACTGTTGTTTATATCAACAGCAAACGCATCTGATCTCTCCAAAATAATTAGATTAATCACAGGAGGATCTATGAAAGCCTCGTTTTGATTGATTATGTCTTTATGCTCTCCTGGGGAAAACAGGTAAATTTGAGAATGTCAAAAAAAGAGGCAGTTGATAGCCTTTTCCTCCTGGCATCTTTGAAATGTTTTTAGTCCCAGTTTTCCTTTTATGATCCCAGGCTTTTACGAGATTGCAGGCTTGCAGTGTGCTTAGTTATGATTTCCTCAGTGGCTGACATTTTGCAACACATAATGATTTAGCCAATTTGAGCAGAACTATCATTACACAATTTATTGCTCCCCAAAGCATTATTTGTTATAGAGACTATTAGGCCTATGAGATACATTTTACAGAATCTTTATTAGAATTATTTTAAACTCCAAGGAAATTAATCCCTCCCTTCACACCTCCTGCCCCAAGACTTCCATTTTGCAAAACAAAGAAAAAGTATCCAAGCACAAAAGAGTTAGGGGTGGTAGGTATGTCCCTGGAACTCATAGAATCACCATAGAATGGTGAACCTCCAAAGGTCATCTAGTCCAACCCCACTGCAGTCAACAGGGACATCCTTCATTAGATCAGGTTGCTCAGAGCCCTGTCCAGTCTGACTTTGAATATCCCCAAGGATGGGGCCTCAACTACCTCCATGGGTAACTTGTTGCAGTGTTCCACCACCCTCATAGTAACAAACTTGTTCAAAACATCCAAGCTAAATCTCCTCTGATTTACAAGTAATTTTCCTTGCATAAAAACTAAGTGAGGACTCCCGAACTTTACCTAGTGTAAAATACTCCTCTAATTTGCACCACAGAAACGCCAGTGCTGCCAATGGGAGTTCTGTGTGAGTGCTATGCCCAGCTGCAAAAAGAATGGAGGATTTCATGCCACTGTTCCAAACTACAGTTTTTGTTTGTTCATTTGATGAATGAATTTCCAAAGGGAAAAAGAGAGAGACAAATAGAGAAACAAAGAGGGAGAAAGAGAGGGAGAAAGAGAGGGAGAAAGAGAGGGAGAAAGAGAGGGAGAAAGAGAGGGAGAAAGAGAGGGAGAAAGAGAGGGAGAAAGAGAGGGAGAAAGAGAGGGAGAAAGAGAGGGAGAAAGAGAGGGAGAAAGAGAGGGAGAAAGAGAGGGAGAAAGAGAGGGAGAAAGAGAGGGAGAAAGAGAGGGAGAAAGAGAGGGAGAAAGAGAGGGAGAAAGAGAGGGAGAAAGAGAGGGAGAAAGAGAGGGAGAAAGAGAGGGAGAAAGAGAGGGAGAAAGAGAGGGAGAAAGAGAGGGAGAAAGAGAGGGAGAAAGAGAGGGAGAAAGAGAGGGAGAAAGAGAGGGAGAAAGAGAGGGAGAAAGAGAGGGAGAAAGAGAGGGAGAAAGAGAGGGAGAAAGAGAGGGAGAAAGAGAGGGAGAAAGAGAGGGAGAAAGAGAGGGAGAAAGAGAGGGAGAAAGAGAGGGAGAAAGAGAGGGAGAAAGAGAGGGAGAAAGAGAGGGAGAAAGAGAGGGAGAAAGAGAGGGAGAAAGAGAGGGAGAAAGAGAGGGAGAAAGAGAGGGAGAAAGAGAGGGAGAAAGAGAGGGAGAAAGAGAGGGAGAAAGAGAGGGAGAAAGAGAGGGAGAAAGAGAGGGAGAAAGAGAGGGAGAAAGAGAGGGAGAAAGAGAGGGAGAAAGAGAGGGAGAAAGAGAGGGAGAAAGAGAGGGAGAAAGAGAGGGAGAAAGAGAGGGAGAAAGAGAGGGAGAAAGAGAGGGAGAAAGAGAGGGAGAAAGAGAGGGAGAAAGAGAGGGAGAAAGAGAGGGAGAAAGAGAGGGAGAAAGAGAGGGAGAAAGAGAGGGAGAAAGAGAGGGAGAAAGAGAGGGAGAAAGAGAGGGAGAAAGAGAGGGAGAAAGAGAGGGAGAAAGAGAGGGAGAAAGAGAGGGAGAAAGAGAGGGAGAAAGAGAGGGAGAAAGAGAGGGAGAAAGAGAGGGAGAAAGAGAGGGAGAAAGAGAGGGAGAAAGAGAGGGAGAAAGAGAGGGAGAAAGAGAGGGAGAAAGAGAGGGAGAAAGAGAGGGAGAAAGAGAGGGAGAAAGAGAGGGAGAAAGAGAGGGAGAAAGAGAGGGAGAAAGAGAGGGAGAAAGAGAGGGAGAAAGAGAGGGAGAAAGAGAGGGAGAAAGAGAGGGAGAAAGAGAGGGAGAAAGAGAGGGAGAAAGAGAGGGAGAAAGAGAGGGAGAAAGAGAGGGAGAAAGAGAGGGAGAAAGAGAGGGAGAAAGAGAGGGAGAAAGAGAGGGAGAAAGAGAGGGAGAAAGAGAGGGAGAAAGAGAGGGAGAAAGAGAGGGAGAAAGAAAAGGGCACTACAAAAATTTCCATTCTGGAGACAATGACTTTGTACATAAATGCATGGAACCATGCCCAGAAGGACTAAACATTTTGTGCTAAAACTGTTGCACACCTTGTCTAGGGGCCTCACACATTAATCAATAGCTTTGATTCCTCAATCCCATTATTACTCCATTTTTCAGAACAAACTGTTAAGGTTATTAATTACACTGAGAAAGTTATTTATCCTCTAGTAGAACAAAAAGAGCTCATATTGTCACTGTCAGAGAGATGTTTAATGCACTGCAACATGGTGAACTTCACTCAGCCTCACACTCTTTCCCACCCCTCTGGTGGTGTCATTGAATGATAGGATCAAACCTTGGGTTATGGAGCCACAGGAGGCTTCCTTGAAGATCAAAATGCTGCTGCTGCTGCTAAAGGTCACTTCTGGGAATGTATTTCTCAATTTGAGAGGGAGCTCAGCTACTGGAGTCAGCGCAGGGAAAACAAGGCTGGCCTGATGGTGAAAGCAAGCTAGGCCAAGGGCTCATTAAAAACCAGGGAATGGACACCAAAGAAAGGATGCATATAAATGAAAGAAAAGTGGGAGGGAGAAGAGATGGAAGACAAAGCATCTTTGGCTTTCCATGCATGTATAATGAGGGGTAATTAGCTCTCCCTGTGGAGTGAATCTCTGCATCTCAGTCAGGAAACAACATCTTGGAACTGCTCTTATTCAGAAAGAGCAAAGCAACATTACAAAGCCAACCAGGAGCAGAGTGGACCAAACGATACCATTTTCTGTGCAGCACAGAACTGGAGAGATGAAAGAGGCAGAAGTGCTGCAATGACACAGTAACTGTCTCTGGATGATAGGAAGAACAAAGGAGTGGAGGGCTTCTAGATGTTTCCTTTCCATAGGAAAGCAGACCTGCTTGTAGACAGTCACTCCTTTGAAAGGGCCACCCTCTCCTACCTTGCTTATTATGTAAGGTTCTTATGCTTTTTATTAGTTAAGCAAACAGCCTTTTCCTTTCACTCATAGCAAGTATTATCATACGGTTGTGCAACTCAGAACTTACAAGTGAAAGAGAGCGTGGGAGCCACCAGCTAACAGCCTGTCAGGTCTCATGCATATTCTATGCTGGCTGTTGCTGTGTGCTCAGGATGACATCATACCCTGAGCCGCTGAGCATCTGACATCACACCTCCTGGGAGAGTGTCTTCTGCCTGAAAATAGCACAGGAGAGCTCAACCAGGACCTACAGACCCTATTCAAAGTGTACGTGTAGCACAAATTGGATACTTAGGAGATCCAGCTCCGCTTAAGCAGAAGAACATAATACCACACAACTACCTCACACAGCTTGCAAACTTCAGCCCATTAAAACCTGAAAGTCTTCTGGTAGCACCTGGATGCCACATAATGAAAATTCTACTGCTATTATGAGGCCAAGCATAAACATTCTACCTTCATCCTTTTGAGAGCTTTCTTCCTTTTTTCCTTTCCAGGGATTAATTTCTCTTTCTCTGTACAATTCAGGGAATAGTGTTCTGCCTTTCTTCTCTAATATCCTATTGATATTTCAACCACTGGTTTTAGGAACCCAGGTTCCCTCTCTTTATTCTGTGTCTCCACAGTACACAGCAGAGCAGAAGCCCTTTACATACTTCTAAATACTGATAAAAAGAATCTTAACTTGGGTTTGGGAAAGCTTCATTGTACCAGATGCTAAACCAGAAGTTTGTTCATTTCTGTCTGAAATTGCTCGAGGTTTGTGTGCTGAAGAAGTGAGGATAAATTTACAATCTATAGTTTTGTGAAATGAGTAGGGGGGAAAAAAAGAAAATCAGTTAAGAGAATTTTTGCAGCTGTCTTGGAATCACATCTCTAGTGTTTTAAATCAGTTTTTCCCTGCAATGTCTAAATTGACAAATTCACAAATTTGCTTTACAAGTCAGAAGAAACCTCCAGAAGGATGTATTGATTTTTGTAGAGGACTGGGGGTAAACCACTTTTCCTTATCCTGCGACTAAAATGAATCTTAAATATTTGATAGGATAAAAAAAAAATCCCACCAGAGTTGAAAGTAACACTAATAAGAAAGGCCCTGATAAACTCTCCTGAGCTCATTCAGGAGCTGGGGAGAGATGACTTTTCATTGATCTGGTATTTTCCAGTAATGGGAAAAGTATTAAAGCTAAAAAAGCAAAACTCAAATGCCCACAGGTTTGGGGGTTACAATCCCTCCTACTCGTGAGCCACTGGCTGCTACTGCTGGGTCCTAAACACCAAATCCCTTAGAACCACAGCATTTGAAAGGCCCATTAAATAAATTACTTTCCCCTGAATGGTTAATGAACCATAGCTCTGCACATTCCTGTAATTTCACATATGGCAAAGAGAATTGAAACCACCAGCATATTTTAAAGATTCTGTTTTAAAAATGTCATCTTTTGATATGCAAATACGAGGCCAGAAATAATATCACTTCTTCCACTAATGCTCTCTTCCTGAAACCTAAGGAAAAGAAGAATCAAATCAATAAACAGCTTCAATTTTCACTCATTCTGTCATGTGGCTTTTAAAACAATAAGAAGATAAAGTAGCTAAATATACCAGGCCAACATCTTGCTTCAGTTACTGTCATACAACCTTTTTCAACTTGATATCTGTTATCTTACCTCTAACAGACAAATACTAGCCCTTGGGAAAGGACCTGTGCATAAGGAGCAAGGAAATTGAGTCGTTCTCTTCAGACAGCTGTCACCTGGCACATAAAGTGGTGATCAAATGATCCAAAACAGCACTCAAGCAGATCAAATTAAGGGAAAAGCTTTTGTTTTGTTTTGTCTACAGATGTCCCTTAACAGGGTCCGTTTCTCCTACCTGCTGTTCCTAAAAGTAGTTCCTAAAGTGCAAGTTTTAACAAATGCCCTTCTCCAGCAATGCCTGGCTCCACCTCAACAGGCACTAAAAATCTGATATGCCGGACAAAAGGAAGTTAGGTAACTTAAATCATTTGTTAAAGCCTATGGATAAACAGGAGATCTATATTTAAACTTGGCAAGAAACTTAGAGGGAGAGGCCTCTCTGTTTTGCAGGGATCAGGAAAAAGTGAAAAGCCTATGGAAGACTAATAAAAGTTTTTTGGCATGCCATCTGGAAGTATCAGCAGTTTCTGATTTTGGAAAGAATGCATTCTGCTTTTAACTCCACACAATACTCATTTCTGCTTTCAACTGCTCAAGACCAAGAAGGCTTTTTACAAACAGCCCAAAAATCAATATGTGTTATTCTGTCTCACCCAACTATGTGCTCTTTGAAAACAAACTGAGACATCCTGCAACTTAACTAAACATCACACAATAGCTTGGCCACTTCTGCCACCAGGAAGTGTGACTGCAATACAGTCAAGACCTGCAGACTTTGGAAAGGTTGTGCAGCACTAAAAATGAATGGAGGAGGAAAAGAAAAAAAGCAACCAAAGGAAAGGAAGCCCTTCTTATTCTTCTCTCAAGGGACATAAACTGCAACATGACAGCTCTCACCTATAACATCAGCCAGTCTGTGCTTCAATCCGACTGAGTACTTAACTCACGCTTTACTTCAGGCCTGTGAATAGACTGAAATCCTCCCGATCTCCAACAGAAATTCAGACCTATTTAGTTACAAATGCCTGATTAGATCAAGGCCCAAGTTACTCGGATGATGAGGTTTATTGTTAGACTACACAAAGAACAGCAGCAAAGGTTATACTCCGGAGACAGGAAAGGAATGTCAGAGAAAGATGAAAGCAGGAAATCTTTCTTAAACGTAAAGCACACAATTGGCACTACTTCCTAACAACCTTGACATTGTAGTAACAGATATGCAGAGCTGGTGGCTGTGATACAGAGAATGCTCAAAGAACTCGCTCCACTCTTGTGAAAATTAAATAGAGGAGCCTGGATGAGAACACAACTACCTGGATGAGCCACACAACTACCATCCAACCCAGGACAAATGGCACAGTCCTCCATGAACCCAGATGCTCCCATGTTCTAGTTGAAATCTGAAAACAGGTTTTTCACCAGTTCAATTTACATGAAGAGTTCAAAAGGCTTATTTTTCATTCCAGCAAAGAATTAACACAAATGTCAGAAGCTGCCAGGGAACAGACTGTCACCCTCCAACTGCTTCCCTCCCTTCAAATACTTGGAGGATATTGTATTACGCATATCGCCTTTTAATCCTGTGTTCTGGTGGAAGCTTTTTAATATGTACTTGCTGTATCTGTACAAAATCTGGAAATGCAGAGTAACCTACCAGACAGAGCTTTGGCTTGGGATTTAGGAGCCCTGTGAGCTGTTAAATGCTGTTAAGAAGGCTGCAGTAAGTCACTTCCTTACTCTCTGCTTCAAGCTCTGCGTTTTGGCAGTGTAATATCGACATGCTTTGAAACTGGTGGATGAAGAATCCCTCAGACTTTAAAACACAGGAGAAAGCATAAACACACACAAAATACACCCCTGATAGAAAGGAAAGATGCACATGATCCGTACAGAGCCATCAAGAAGTCAGCCTGCTCCTAACAAGAACACCACACAAGCTTCACAGGTCATTTCTTAAGGTACACCAACCTTGCATCACTCTGACTGGCCGCCCACCCCACCAGCTTGCTATAGGCTACCCAGCTCGTGAGCTGCAGGGAGTTCAGCGTGGGCTGCAAAACTCACCTGAAAAGCTTCAGAGCCACTATGCCCAGCCAAAGTGATTACAAGTTAGCTCCAGTTATACATGAGATTTCTATCTGTAGTACAGACAAACCCTTAAAGAAAAGGTGGGTCAGTTTTACTGACACTGAGTCAATGTGTGCTTTCCCTTAGACCCCCACGCAGCTTAAGCAGTCACAGCTAACATTTAAGGGCACTGCTCCAGGAGAGTCTCCATTCTGGTCCTCTGCACCACAGGAAATTGCAAGCAAAGCTAAAATTTATCACAAGCACTGGACTAAATGCTCTCCAGCTCTGAGGTACTCGTGGGGGGATAAAGGAACAGCATAAGTAGTTTATGCCTCCATGCCTCTGCCAGCTGCTTCTGATGCAGGGCTCAGAGGACTACAGCATGAAAAGCCCAACTGTGCAAGGTAGGCTTAAAGTATGTTGAAAGGCAAAACACTGTTTTCAATTAATTATTACTGAAGCTCAAGTTTCTTAGGAGCTTTCAAAGCAAAAGATGTTGCAAAGCACACAGTGTAAACCTGGTACTCAGCACTTAAACACTTTGCTAATTCCAATTCTTTCTCTCCCTCACCGTTCCTTCTATCTGAAATCCCCAGCCTGAGTTGGTAACTCTCCCCCCTCATAATAGTATTTAGCAATGATGGGCTATATTCTTCTGGCTTATGCTGCCATAACAACAAGTTATGATTCCAAATGTGAAAATACGCTACAGGAAAACACATCTTTAGAGCTGCTCGGTATGTTTGACGTGAGCTTGCAGCCTCTAGCTTAATTTAAATTCAAATCAAGCTCACAGAGAAAGAAAATTCTGCCATCTGGCAGAAGTTAAAGCAATCCACAGTGTGAGTGGGCAGGTGCTGACATCCCAAAAACACTGTCCCAAGGAGTAACAGCTCTGGGCTTTCTCAGCTGAGGTCCAAGTTTGAGCAGGCCAGACACCAGACTGATTAGGTCACTTCTGCAAGAGCTCAGGAGAGTAAGAGCCTACAGGAGCAGAGCAGGAAAACAAAGCCTTTGGGTCTTCTCAGTGTACTTCACTGGAAATAAATGAATGCTGAAAAGGGAGTAAAAGTCTTTGTTGATGAGATACAGGCTGCCTGATATCAGTTCTGGTGATAATCACATCTGCACCAATATGTGGAGGGCTCAACTCCTCCCAGACAAACTCTTGTGTTTACTTATTTTCCAAAATAATCATGCTGAAAGAAAACCATGTGGAATGAGTTGCACTCAAGGCCACTTCAAAACATTGCCTGTGCTTCTGAGAGCCGACAAAAAGGAAGAAGACAGACAAGCACTAATTAAAGATTAGATTTTGAAAACAGTAGATGAGTGCAATGCCTGTGAAACCCAGCCTCTCGCGCTTCTGGACAACAAGGCCTGGTGGTGCTGCCCTCATGTATTACTTCTCACCTTAACCTCACTCAGCCTTGGCTAAAGAAGGAAATAAGTCCATTCATATCTTGCTCATATCCAGATATGGCAGTGGAAAAAGCTCTAAGTTCCAAAAGCATCTCTCCAAGATCATAAAGCACTTTTCAGTATAAACAAACAAGATTAAGGAGCCTAAGGAGTCAGGCATCCAGGTCCTCTTGCAAAACATCACTGGTGAGCTCCCACTGACACAGGAGCTTGGGTTTACACAGTTCAGTAAAGTTCTGGGTTATCATTTGGGGACTGTTTAAAGTCCATTTACAAAGCAGGAAATGTACCCCATTTGGACATCCTAGGATCTGGGCACTGAAGTCCTCGGGGTTCTTTCGCTGGAGGGGAAGCTGACACAGAGCAGGTTGCTGAGTTGCCACTAGGCATAAGCATGTACAGCACAGGCTTTACAGGTTCTATAATTTACACAGACAAAATACTGTTCCCTCAACTTTACAGTGCAATATGGACATTTCATAATTGCAATACATTGCAGGCTGTCATGGGAGAACACAAACTGTAGAGGCTGCACAACTCACCTGCCAACACGACTCGTTGGAAAAATCCCTATTTCTGCCTTTAGAGATGACTGATGTGAAAAAACAAACCAACTCTCAAATCCTGTTCCATGAGATCTTCCATGCTAAAACCTGGGCTGTACTAACATATGTTTTGTGTGTAAAGTCTGACAGAGCCGCAGTCAGCAGAAACAGAAATCAGAAGTAAATACTTTGGGGAACTTTCCTGATGTGGCTGGAAAAGAATGCTGTCTGGAGAAACAGCAAAGGGTGCATTTTTGTTCAGGGGTCAAGAGCATGGCTCAGTGGGGCTCATGCACAGAAAGAACAAGACTTTGCTGGCCAGAGAAACAGTTTCTGTACTGTACATCTGGTTGTAATATCAGTGCTGCAGCCTTTCTGTTATTCATGGCAAGTTTTAGAGGATTATGATGGTGTTTTATTTCACTTATTCTGGTAGATGCTGTCTGCTCAGAGAGGAATGGTTGCTTTGAAAGAATTAGGAAAGCTATGTCGCTTCAAATCATAGAATGGCTTAGGCTGGAAGGAACCTCAAAGATCATCTGCACCAACTTCCCCACCATGGGCAGGGACACCTCTCAACAGACTCAGCTGCTCAAGGCCTCATCCAACCTGGTCTTGGACATCTCCAGGGAGGAGACATCTACAACATCCCTGGGCAGCCTATTCCACAGTCTCACAACCCTCCTACTGAGGAGCTTCTTCCTAAGCTCCAGGCTAACCCTGCCCTCCCTCAGCTTCAAACCATTCCCCCTTGTCCTGTCTCTAGACATACTTATGAAAAGTCACCCTCCAGCCTGCCTATGGTCCCCTCAAGTCTCAGAAAGCAGCTCTCAGGTGTCCCTCCCCAAAATCTTCTCTTCTCCAGGATGAATAACCCCAGCTCCCTCAGCCTTTCCTCACAGCAGAGGTACTCAAACCCTTCGACTGTCTTTGATATATATCCCACTACTCCACAAATGTGCTTTTGAAAGATGAGGCAATTGTAGAGACCTTTAGAAGCAATCCAAACAACATACTTAATAGTAACTGAGATGGACCTGAGCAATTTGATGACTTTCCAGTGCTTAATTCTCAGTGTTTATAGATGCATTGTAAAGAAAAGTAAGTTACTCTCTTCAAAAGAGCAGTCTGGTTAGTCTGGACTATGATTACAAACTGGTCACTGGCACTGCCACCAATGGTGCCATCAGTGATACCCGTGACTTGCCTTCAGACACACAGACTACTTCATTTGCTAGTCCTGAGATGAGGAGATCATGTTTGCTTGAAGGAGGGTAAAACTAGAAGCTCAGTAGATGGGGGCACCATTTGGGCAGCTCTCTCCACAAGGCAGAAACGCTGCAGCTAGTGCTCTGCTGAAGGATCGGCACTTTCCCAGGAAGCCAAGTATTTCGTTGCCTTTCTCCGCATATACAAGAGCTCCACGTGTCCTGCTAGGAGAACTCTGAGGGAAATGTGATCATCAGACATATCTTACACCTTCAAGGAGTAACCAGCTGTAGGAAAGATTCTGCTTAAGGAAAAGTTCTCCCTGGAGCTCTGCATGTCTGACAGTTTCCATGATGCATCTTTAAATGTTTCAGTTAAAAATGCTGCAAATGCCTTTGTGACAGGAAGCTACATCCTTAAACTAAAGAAAATTAAACACAAATTACTCAAACCTGCCCTACAATGGATACAAAACAAACTAAATCCTTGGCAGCCCTAAGTTCTTCCTGCCCCCACTATGCCAGCAGACTGTCACCTTCAGTGTGACACCTCAGCCATACTCATTTATGTCTGACCAGGACACAAACAGCTTGTCCCATTTTCTGAAGCAGGTAGAATATTGACTACAAATGTTATATTCTCCAGGGCACCACAGTTCTGTTTTAAGAAGAAAAAAAAAAACAGGGAAGTTCCCTGAGTAGATTAAAGTTGCATTGGTACAAAGGGAAATACTCTATGAAATGCCTTCCTCAGATATGTCCGTATAAAGGCAACTATGAATCCCCTTAATATATTCAGTCTGGACTTCATTTCCACCCCAGCCACTTGCTCCCTCCCACACACCATGATGGATAGTAGGAAGCACAGATATTGGAGACTTGGTTATTTTTCCCACTCAACTAAACATGTAGCAAGCTACATGAATAATAAATTGCTGATGAGAGAAAGGAAGAAAATTACCTTGATTCTTTGGGTACTGCTCTTGTGTCTAAATACTAAAAACAATTCTATAGCTTAAAACATCCTTTGTGAAGGAAGGGGAGTAAAAACAACAACAAACACAGGAAAAAACCAAACCAAACCAAAAAAACCCACGAATGTTGAGTCATATGGAGATGAGTTCTGGTTCCTTCTCACCAGAAATGGGACTATAACAACTGGGCAGACCAATGGGATTTTGCATTGTTGCTCCATTTTAAACTGGCTGTTAAAACAAATAAATATATAAATAAATAAATTCTTTTCCTAGATGTTTAGCAATAGATATTTTGATGACTTTCCTGCTTTTTGTCCTCCCCAAATATCTGTCTTTGCATTTTACCATGGAGCCTCTTCCATAGCTGGTTTCTCTCTACATTTGGAACTCTTGGGCACTTTACCCATTGAAAGGAAGAGGCCTCTTGCTGCTCTCACAGGTGCTGCTTGCTCCCTGAATATTTAAATAGCTCTGCTCTTTTCATGAGCTGTAAGACACCTACATCAAGGACTAGAGGATCTAAGCAATGACCCTGGAATTTAGATCTAAAAAGTTGTTGATAGCCAAGTTCACACTCAGCATAGTTTCCCTGAATTTGAAAGGCTCACACGTGGGATGCATTTGGTCCTCTGCGTTAAAATTGTGGAGCTGATCTAGTGATACATAATCAGCAAAGACATTCAAGGGAGTTCAGCATCTTTCAGGGTAAGGATTTTTTAGATCTGTACCTTTGTTCCCAAAAGAGTTAAATGAATAATGAAATCTCCCTGCAGTGAGAACAGCTGAACTTAATTCAGAGGAAATTTCTCAGCCGCCTTGGTGCCTGTCAGAAAGGGTTGCTCGTGCTCAGGTATTTGTTTTAGCAACTCCCTGCCTCCAGGACTACAGTGAGTGGCTTGGGACAGATTTAGGCTGTAAGAAGGCTTTCATTTTGTAGATGTGAAAACTATATTTTTTCTTAGAATAAAAGTGACAGCATTTTAAGACCAGAATTCCATTTAACAAAATGAATGTCAAGCTAGTAACTTCTTGGATAGCCAAAACACAAGCTTGTGAAGATCAGCACCATGTCTTTGAGCAGCTCATCCTTTCTTCCCTACATTTGCAATTCATCCTGTGTCCGTAAGATTGCCCCTTTATCAGATGGGATGCTTCCATTTTTAGGCTTCAAGTGTTTTGGCCAAATGACAAAACTCCCTGGCTATCTGATTACATGACCTGCACCTCACAAGAAAAATCACATACTTTGCAATTTAGAAGGGACCAAGCTAAACCCTGGTGTCCTTCTTTACAATCACAAAATTGACGTAATACAGCACTACAATTCCCACACACCTATCTTAAGCTGAAATACCAACTCTTATCTTTGATCATCAGCATGGTAACTGCAGGCTGCAAGAATCACTGAAACTAGCAGCAAAATTTGTGTAATACTTTGATTTTTAACTCTTCAGGAACTGCAGTGTAGAGGTAGACCTTGTTTGAAAACACCAGCAGCAAAAAGAGACATTTACAATAGGGTAGCATTTTAATTAGAGGAGTTATCTAAATAGAGGACATTCAGTCTTGATGGCTTTTGGTAGGATGGCTTCATCTTCTAAGCAAGAGGGTAGGTGTAGCATTACCAGAGCTGAGTCCTCCTAGTGAATCCATTTCTCTGTCAGTCCTCAAGTTCTTTAATGTTTCAGAGACAATTTCCAAGCTACTGTTTACTTTTGTATTTTTGTCAGCCAACCCACAGAAGGAAAATAAATTGGGTAGACTACTTCTAAACAGAGTGCCAATAAAAAATTTAAGGACTGCGATCTAGAAGTAGAGTTTAAACAGAATTTTAAACTAAATCAAAATGTCAGAGTAAAGGACCATCAATGTAACAAGCTCTGATGCACTGCACTTTACTTAAGATATTGCAAAAGAACTTCCTCCTTCCTGAATTTCAGCGACTGTAATTCAAATACTGAATCCTTTGTGCAACGGCTTGAGCCTCAATGGCCTGCGGAGCATATCAAAAGTAGCAGGCCATTGCCTCTGCTCTGAAGAGATGCCCCTTCAGAAGAAAACTTAGGCAGAGGAAATGGATTTCTTCAAGAAAAAAACAAAGTGATGTTGAGGCAGGGGAAGCCTTGGATTTCACTGTATGTGGGACTTGGCAAAGTGTCTGGGAAGGGAGCTGGCTTCTCACTGTCAGTAGTTTCTACAAAACCTGGCATTTGGGGCTGTGTGTCTGAGGTTTGTCTACACAGGAAAATTCCCATCAGTCCTAACTCTGTTCTGCCAATTTTGCTATGCTGTGCTGGTTTAACTCCCAGCATAAACACAGCACACAACAGGAATCTTACTTTCTCCCAGGATAATTAACTCCAGTCTGAATTAATCACTTTTATTCTGGAATATAGTTTCTAGAAGGAAAGGTACACAAGGTGACAAATGTTTCCCCATGAGCACAGTCAGACATGGGAATCATCTCCCATGGGGAGCAGCAGATTCCCCTCCACTGGGCAGTTGGAAGACTCAGCTTGACAGGGTGCTGGGCCAGCTCATTTCCACTACACTATCACAGTTGGTTTAGAGTGGATCTTAGGATAAAGTAATTCAGTATGAGGGTGGTGAGACTCTGGAATAGGTTGCCCAGAGTGGCTGCAGAGGCCTCCTCCCCAGAGGCATTTAAGGCCAGATTGGACGAGGCCTTGACCAACCAAGTTTAGTTGAGAGGTGTCCCTGCCTGTGGCAAGGGGGTTGGGGTAGATGATCTATGAGGTCTCTTCCAACCTAAGCCATTCTAGGATTCTATGACCAGATGATCCTTGGGGTCCCTTCCAACCTGGCATTCTGTGATTCTGTGAACTTTGCTGAGTGGACAAGCCTGTGAAAGTTAAAACTGAATTATTCCCAAGGCACTTCCACATTTGTACACACTATCAGTGCCAGTTACAGGAAAGCAAACAGCCTGGGTAAAGCAACTTGGATAAAGCAGGCTGTGGGAAAAGGTTGCTTAGGGTATGGCTGTAGGAGCGCAAGGAGGGGATGTGAGAGTTAGGAATCTCTCCCTGCTATAAATCACTCAGTGGTGTTCCAGCAGAGCTGAAAAATAGAAAGCCAAGTGCTGGGCTCTGCGGCACACTCGGCATTGTTTGTTTTGTCTGCCAAGTCTGGTCCCCTTCCTTCAACAGAGTGCTTATGGTTTGGGAATGACATTTTAGCCGGTTCTGTCTGTCTCTATCCAAGGCCTCAAACTTGCATTTCTGAAGTGTCATACAAGCTGAAAGTCTGTGCTGCTGCTCTCCAACCCTCAGCAAACACTGGAGTGGTTGTGTCTCAATATTTATGCCATTTCAGCAAATACTTAAGAGAATGAAAACATCAACTCTTCCATAGCAGCACAAAGCTCCACAAAGCAAAGTTGAGTTTTGCAGACACACGCATGCAAAGGAAAGCAAACCACTCAGCACTACCGGAGCTTCCCACTAATTGGAACCATTCCTTTCCGTGCTATGTATCAGCTATGGATCCTGCCTCCCACTGCACTGCCTGCAGTCAGCACCACTAAGCTCAGCTTCAAGTTTCTCAAATCTTAGAATGCCAAGAATGACCACATTACCCAGACATGCTGCTGGAGTTCATTAATAGCCCTTCCCAGCGTGTTAAACGCTGCTTTTACTTTGGCTTCAAGAAGAAGTGGGTGAGAACAGGAAACAAGACACTGCAATGGAATCTTAGAATGCAATGGAATCTCAGAATGCATTGGGTTGGAAGGGCCCCCCAAAGGTCATTCAGCCCAACCCCCCTGCAGTCAGCAAGGACACCTCCAGCTAGATCAACTCTGATCTTGAATGTGTCCAGGGATGGGGCCTCAGCCACACTGCTGGGCAACCTGTTCCAGTATTTCACCACCCAGTCAACTGTATAACTAATAATACCCCTCCTATTATGATTAGTAAGAAGGTAGCTGATGTTAAAGCTTCTTATCCTCACTTAGAGCCTAGAGCACCAGTCTTTGCAAGCACTTGTACTGCTACAAGAGCAGCATCATTGACATCAAGGAGGCCATCCACATGCACACAATTAAATACCCAGGTATCTGTTAGCTGCAGGCAGGCTGCAGTGACGTGGGGCTACATTTAACTTCCAGGGAGCCAAAGGGTTGATGCTCTTCCCCTCCCTGATGTAAATTAGCTTGTGAAGCACTTGATTTCTAACTCACTTCAGATCAATAGAATTTTGTCCAGTCATTTCACTAGGCCCTGTATCAATAATGTAACATTTTACCAATACTAAAGTAATTGAATGTAGAAATGGTTTCCCCCAAAACCTGCTAATGATTTAAAGCACAATAAGTTAGAATTATATCCATTCCTTTAAAGCTGAGAAATAATAGCTCAAAGGCAGACATCTCTAAAATTAGTTGCTATGCTTCAACTGAGGCTGTCACAACCCTAGAAAGCTTGTTCTCTTTCCAGTAAGTTCCAAAACAATCTATATTTATTTGTTTGGTCTTTTTTTCTCTCTCTCTCTAAGAAAACCAACACATTTTTATTATGCACATTTAATATGTTATTAAACTAGATGTCACCTGCTCTTTGAGTGAGAAGTAATGAACAAGTTCCATCTAGTCAGAGGCAGAAACTCAATCAAGTATTAATAGCTGAATTACTTCCAGCAGGCAGATACTAAGGCCAAGCAAAATGTCCAAGGTCACTTCACTCCAGATGGTACACTAATATATTTACAGGACTGATGCCTCCTGGCACTTGCAATTTCTTATGTTGGGTTGTTTTTGCAACCAATCAAATCAAGGAGCTGGCAGCTGCAATTTGCCCACAAAATTAAATTTAAAGGATTATAACTCCAGGTTTAAGCAGTGATTTGGCTGTATTGATGTGAAGCCACTATTCCCAGCTTTTGATTTGCACTGAGTGGTGACCACAGCACATCATAAATTCAATAGAGCCAACACAGACTGGTTGTCAGTAGAGGTTTGGTTTGGGTTTTCTCATGCTCACAGACATTGATTTAAGCCTTACCTAACCAAGTCAACAATCAGGAAGGTAACAAAGGGACCTGCATGAAATAACTACTTCTCATATAGCTGCCTGAAATATTCTGCATTCCTCCACACCAGGGTAGTTTTAAGTGACAGAGGGTTTTCATATGGGCAGTTATGCTCAAGCAATGCACATAGATACCATTATATATATTTCCATTCCTACCTACAGATGGGGGATGTAGAAACATTAACTCACAGCTCTAGACCACAAGCAAATGCACACTTTTCTAACTGCTGTACCAGAATCCTAAGGATCTTTGCCCAATACAGCTAAAAATTTCCCAGTAGCCAGTCAGAGCACACAGTGCTCAGCGTTTGCATCTGTCCAACCAAAACCTACTTACAACAACAGCAGGTTCTGAGAAAGGACAGGCACTTATCTCAACAGAGGTCTGAGGAGCCTGCGGGGGTTAAAGATTATTTGTGCCTCACAAAGAGCTCAGGGGGGCTCTAGAGCATCATATCCCATAGGATACTATCGTAAGTTAGCAGGAAAAAAAGAGAAAGGAAAAGAAAAAACTAAAACCAAAAAACCCTCCCAGCTGATTACCCAACACAAAAAAGCAAACACTCCCAGCACTAAAAATAAACAGTGCCCAGAACTGGGTGTTTGAAAATGCATCCCTGAGCTTTGTTACTCGAGCTGAGCAGCACAGCCTGATTTTTATACATGTAAAATATCTGTAAATACACAGACACACTATATTTAAATACAGGTTACTGTCAAATTGCAGGTTGGAGAAGCACTGTTCTCAGCTTATTCCTAGGCTTTCTTAGGCAGCAAATCCTGCAGGTTGCTTATCTTTAAGCACCAAGCTCTTTGGGGCTTAAGTTTGTGGTCTCAGTCGTTCCTACAAACAGCAAGCAGAGGAAGGCAGTGACAGACTGTCTGGCAATGTGACTTCAGAAGCAAAAGATAGAGAGCAAAAGCTTTGCTCTCTGCTCTCACAGCCTTTCCCAACCAGCATCTGAAGTCCCCATTGATGGCCTCTACCATGAAGTTCTGTGCTTTAGCAAATTTCAGCCCTTTGACAACTTTCTGAAGAAAGTTCTGAAGAGCCAAGGCAGCAGCACACTCCTTCAAGGCAAACTTCCTCTACCTACTGGACTGGCACCTGTCAAAGCAACCATTACAACGCCTCTGTTGCTGTGCCATCAGGCTGTCCCAAAAGATTGATCAGTAACCAAGTAAAATGCAATTTAAATCTTCCAGTTCCTCCAGAGTACTTTATATGGGGTTTGTATTGAAACACATATGAAAATATTAGAAATATTCCATATAGTCTGCTTCCTATCCATACTTCCAGTGACCTTACTACTTCTCCATGTCACTGTGGGTCCTACATCTCTGCCATATGCTTCTGACCCCCATCAGTTCCAGGTTAAAGCTTTTATAACCACATCAGCTAACCTGTGAGCAAAGTTTGCTTTCTCTTTAAATGTTTTGCCTTGATGAAAACCTCAACAGTTTCAGTATGATATTGATGATCTAAATATTCCAGCTTCATAAATAAGTTATCAGGAGTGTTCTATGTATACACAAATACATTGAGTTAAAATCAGAAATCACTTTTAAGGTTTTTAAATATACAGCAGCTTCTGAGCAGCTTCAGGAGAATGAAACAACCAAACTAATCTTGAAAAGTACAAGTGGTCAAGGAACTGGTTAAATCAGGATCCACAAGTGGTGCAAATCTGGGAGAAAAGGGCTGTACTGAGCAACCAGCAGTTAGGCAGCTTGCCTTCAGGCAGTGCTCATACTCTGAGAAGAAAAATACCAGCAATTTTTCACTTATTACTTATTCCTGGACAGAAGAATCAGCACACACAATGCTTCCTAAATTCTGGACTACTGTGTCCAGTTCTGGGCTTCCCTGTTCAAGAAGGACAGGGACTTGCTGGACAGGTTACAGAAAAGGGCTCCAAAGATGATTAGGGGACTAGAACATCTCTCTGATGAGGACAGACTGAGAGAATTAGGAATTTTCAGTCAGGAAAAGAGCAGACTGAGGGGGATCTCATTGATGCTGATCAGTACTTACAGGATGGGTGTCAGGAGGACAGGACCGGTCTGTTTTCAGTGGTGCTCAGTGTCAGGACAAGGGGTAACAGATACAACTGTGACCATGGGAGGTTCCATCTAAATGTGAGGAAGAACTTCTTTAATTTAAGGGTGAAAAAACACTGCAACAGGCTGGCCTGAGAGGTGGTGGAGACATTCCAAACCTACCTGGATGAGTTCCTGTGTGACCTTCTCTAGGTGGCCCTGCCTTGGCAGGGTGCTCAGACGGGATGATCTCTGGAGGTCCCTTCCAACCGCTACCATTCTGTGCCTGTGGGAAAGAATTCCCACACTGACAGAAGCAAAGCCTTCAGGAGTGGTGTCTCACCAAGCTGTTGCTTACCAAGCAGGAAAAGGAAAGCAACAATCAGAGCAATCTGCTGAAAACAGTCAACTCCAAATGTCATTTAATAATCCATTACTGCTCTTGTCAGAAATCCCTCTGGCCTCATCTCAGGAGCAGCAGGCATTGCACTCAGTCAAAGCTACACCCTGCTTTTTACCTCAGAGGTGACCACAACAGTGGCTTCAGCAGCTTTGCGGCCTCAGAGCCCCAGGTGGTTTTGGCGGGAAGCCTGCAGGCCAGCCCCGCCTGTGGCGGTGCCAGCAGCACCATGGGGCACTGCCAGCATCACCATGGGGCACTGCCAGCACCAGCACCCACAGGCACTTCAAATGCTTGAGTTACTTGCATGGCTTTTTATCCCTCAACAGGCACATCAAAGCAGATAACATCTCTCTTTCCGAGCGGAGTTATAAAACAAACAATTCTGAAATGGTTATGCTCTCGGAGATTAAAAACTCCTGGATGACAAATTAATTCCTCCAAGTGATAAAGTGACATGTTTCCACAACTCCTTTGTAGTGGAGATCAGGAGGCACAAACCTGACAAGGCTCGAGCATTGGCAGCACTTACATAAGGCTGGGATAGATCTTGGCCCATTTGTAGAAACGGCTCTCAAGGAAATATTCCTTTCTGAAACACGGCATGCCAAAGTTCTGCTATCTTGCACTTGCAACTGCAGCACCCTTAATTCCCAAATTCAATTTGAGAGCAAAATATAATCCACAACTATTCTGAGAAGGCAGCAAGAATTATATTTGTAATGCCTCTAATATATCACTCATTTGAAAATGCAAATGCTGCCTTCAAGGACATGTAACATTGCCCAGGATGGGTGGATATAGAAGGGATTTTACAGAGATTTGAGGTCTCCATCTAAGACACACTGCTGTAGCTGGATTACTATAACAATGTGGTCTTGCACCTAGGCCTGGGCAATCCTAGATATTGATCCAGGATGGGGGATGATGAAATTGAGAGCAGCCCTGCAGTAAAGGACTTGGGGGTACAGCTGGATGGGAAGCTGAGCATGAGCCAACAGTGTGCAGCCTAGAATCCCAAGGGCATCCTGGGCTGCATCTAAAGCAGCATGGCCAGCAGATGGAGAGAAGTGGAGGATCCTGGTGGAGGATGACCCTGCTCACTAGCTTGGAAGAGACCTCCAAAGGTTGTCTAGTCCAACTCCCCTGCAGTCAGCATGGACATCCTCAACTAGATCAGGTTGCCCAGTGCCCTGTCCAGCCACACCTTGAATATCTCCAGGGATGGGGTCACAACTACCTCCCTGGGCAACCTGTTCCATCCAATATAAATCAACTCTTCTCTAGTTTGAAGCCATTGTCCCTCATCCTATTTCTACAGGCATATGGTGAGAGTAGAAATTAACACTGCTCTTGAATGGATTATTGCCTGATAGGAATTTCCAGGTACTGTCTCTACAATAGTTACCAGCATTTCTGGATCTTACTCTGTGCACTACAAGCATCAGCAAGAAAGCATTTAGGCTTTGACAGTTGCTCTTGCTTTTCAGTCCTTGCTTTGCTTCTGGAACAATGGACAGATAGTTGTAAGCAGATTTTTGCAATGATGTCTTAACACAATTACAGCCCCCAGAACTGATTGACTGTCTACGGGATAGGTTATTGCGCAAAGGCAAGACCCTGAAAGCGAAATCTGAATCACAGTTTGTGATGTTTGGATGGTAATGCAGAAAGCCAATCACTGTGAACTATCCCTGGAGAATTCAAAATTAACTACTGCATCACTTTAAGGCACGATGCATTCACAATAGCTACCATTTATACACACAAAAAAAAGAAAGAAGAAGATATTAAACTGCATGATGTACTTGAGGTTCAGGTTGTGCTGTATTTTGTCCTATTACCTTCAACTGAGTGAGCCAGGGGAAAACAGAAAAAAAAGTAACTTAATACAATGTAATTTTTCACGATGTGCTAAAACTGCTGTGAAACAAACTGAAGTGTGTTCCACATTGCTGTTTTTAATTTATTTTTGTAAAGAAAATCTAAAGGAGCAAATTCACACAGCGGCAATAAAACCTTCAGCTCTCAGATATGCAAGAGACGAATGCTTTGCCTTGAGTAAAGAAGAGCTGTTTGGAGTTTTTAGGCCTTCATGAGGTTTTTATTAGATAACATAACACTAGGAGTGATTTACACAGATACAGGTATGTGTAAACAAAAAATGAAAGTGTATAGATAGAGGAATTTTCGAGATGATGCTACCAACCTGATTTGGAGAATTAATAAAACAGAAGACAGTTGGTATTGTGATTTAAGCCCTTAAAACCTTTCAGCTTGAAAAATATGCTTTATCTCCACCTACACAACTGTGACACAAAGAGAGAAGGAAAACTTATTTGAAGAGGACAGAGTATGTAATCCTACCTCAGAGGATTTGCCCACAGCTGAAGCACTGTCATGGCAGTAAATGTTTGTTGCTTGAAAACCAGAAAGCTGGTTTCATTACCAGTCACTAAATTTGTTCCTTGAGATTTAAATTAATAACAACTATTCCTTCTTAAGCTTCTCAGTGACTCCATAAACAGCATTTTTCTGTATCTGAACAGCTGATGTTCTTGGGGACCATTCTTTCAAAGTGACAACCAGTTATTAAAGCACTTACAAGAGACTTGTCTCTCATTTGTATTTTAGGAGTATACAAAGGTATACAACAATGATAGCACAATGACAGCACTTAGGATTCCTTATTACTGGGTTTTGCATGAATGCTTATTTTTCCTTGAGATAAGAAGGAGAAAAATATAAGCAATTATCTTAATTGTAAAAATACAATAGGAAATCTTTATTTAGGGTAGGGGTTTATGGGTTTAGGCTATTTTCTTTCTTGCAGAGCACTGTAGGGCTCTGAGCAATCTCTTTAACATGTAATTTCTGTAAGTCTGAATGAAAGACATCTCTATTCATTAGCTGCCCTCCTTCTCACTTAGATTTCCTTCTAAGTGCATAAGTATACTGGAAAGCTAGAAGTCTAGTCCCCTTCCCAAGTGAAATCTTCTGGGGGAGGGGAGGTGGCACTGCTAAGCAAAACTGCTGTGCTCTGTATTGCTAGAGGATAGTCGCTGGTGGGTAGTTATCTTAACAGAGCTGAAGAGAAGATAGAACTGCCCTGAGATAAGCATAAGTGCTCTTCAGATCACAAGCACAGCAAAAGGACATCTGCAGACCTCAGCCATGCACAGGTTCTCTACAGCCTGTACATATGCTGGATGTTAGCTGCACTGACCTCACATCACTGCAGCTCTAAAGGTTTCAGTAGCACCAGAGTAAAGATCAGCCCTTCACAGGTCACCTGAAGAGCTACACCAGATATAGCCTGCATGCTGCACCCTGGCTGAGACTTTTTTATTTTTCATTATTATTACACAAAGAGCAAAACAGCTTGAAAAACTTGCACAGGATTGACAGACACTACTCAGGCCTTGAGACAGATTCCTGTTACACACTCCTTGCACCACTGCTTGTTCAACTCAACTTTTGCCCTGATTTATGTTCCAAAAAAAAGAAAGAAAAAGTAAAGAAGAAGGGTTCAGTAAGTTCTTGGCTGTGAAAGAATCCTTTCTGCTTTTATGTTTCCCTCAAACAACTCTCACTCTCTGTTTAGGAAGCAGAATGCCTCCATGCATATTCTCAGAAAGTGGAGCTGTGATGGTTCCAGGATCTCTGTGCAGAGTGCCATGGATAAGCCAAGATAAATGATGCATTCTCAGTAGGTTACTGAACCTGCTTATACTTCTACTCTGTATTTTAACTATTGGCCCTATGTACTGATGACCTGATAGCCTAGTTTTCCCAAAATGCTCCTGGGGAAGCATTTCATCTATCACTTTATTTTTATAGCAGCCTTCAGGTTAAAGCACCTTGGGGCACCCTACGATATTGAATAAAATAAAATGTCAAAGCATACAAAGCGAGCTAAAAGTGCAGGCTAAGACAGAACAAAAGGCTGCTGCCACCTTCCAAAAGCTGCTAGTTATTCTTAACTGTAAGGGTGATTAATTTCTTTGATAAAAGCATGAAATTTAATATGACTTAGAGATATTTTTCCAAGCTTCCTTCTGAGTACGAACAAATGGTTACCAATGAACAGGGAGGAAACTGATTGCAATGGGTAGAGCTGGCTGCCCTTGAGAAAGCTCCTCAGAAATTACATTGATGGTTCTCAGGAATCCTTTTGCTCTCCACAAGAAAAATTATTGCTGTTTGAAGACTACACGTCCCTTTGGCAAGCTAAAATAGCTACCTCTCTGGATTATACAGCTCCTACTTTAGAGTAATTCTGTTGATGTCTTCCTGATAGCTTATCTTTTACCAGGATGTTACACTCACTCACCAAGTACGTGGAGTGAGTGGTGCTTTTCTGTCATTACATTTCCTCACTCAGCTCTGGATTTGACTTTCATACCTCACACCTTCAGCTAGAAAGGTCCAACCCCAACCAAAACACACAGACTTTTATTCTTGTTCCTGTCAGACTCAGCAGATAGGTAACCGAGAGGTAACCACAACAGCAGATAGGTAACAAGACATTGAGGTGCTGGAGCGTGTCCAGAGCAGAGCAACAAAGCTGGTGAAGAGTCTGTAGAACAGGGCTGATGAGGAGTGAGTGAGGGAACTGGGGCTGTTTAGCCTGAAGAAAATGAGGCTGAGGGGAGACCTCATTGCTCTCTACAACTCCCTGAAAGGAGGTTGCAGTGAGTTGGGGTTGGTCTCTTCTCCCTGGTATCAAGTGATAAGAGGGGAGGAAATCACCTGAAGCTGTAGTTTAAGCTGTCTATATGTACTTCCCCAATCTAACTGTGCTTTGCTGTGCCAGAGTCCCAGGTGTGGCTTCTCCTCCACCAGACTGATAATGCTGGGAACACATTTAGGAGCGCTCTTGCGTCCTAGAGGGAAGAAGGGCTGCCCACAGGTCTTCCTTTTCCACACATATGCCATCCCCAGGGACTCATTTTCATATTTGAAAAACAAGTGTCCTGTTCTACCAAGATGCTGGCAGAGATGGCTTTTGCCTCTGAGACTAGCATAAATAAAACCTGACATTTCATTTTGTGGACAGCTCATCACTGCTCCTCAGCTGAAGACACACAGGAAAAGATGAATAGCAAAACTGTCCAGCTGGCCTATTTTTGATGTCTGCTCTGCTTCCCGAGAGTGAACTCTGGGGGACCTGCAAACACATTGAACTAGAAATGATAAGTAACTTATTAATGAATTGAATTCACCTCCACAGAATATCAAGTGCACAGAACACAGGCTGCAAAAACCCCTGCATGCATGCAAGCATCGTGGTGCCTCATGCCACGCGCTGAGCTCTTCAATGCACAGACTTCCACTAGCACAGCAAAATCATGCTGGGAGAAGTGTCACAGAGTCAATTAGAATCAAATTCCTCAGCATGCCAAACTTTCCAGATTTTTCCACACTCTGAGGGAGATCTTTTACAGTGAGTTCTGCTCTTTCAGTACTCCCACTGTGTACTCTGAATTCCCCCCCAAATGGGCTGCATTCAGTTCATGGATCTGACACGTTGGCTTTATGCTGGATAGTAAAGTTTAGCAGATTTTGTATTTTGTGTAGTCAGCCCAGAAATCTAATAATGTAGAGAGAACTAAATAAATTAAATGATGTAGAGAGCCCCTTTGCTGTTCACCCTAAGAGTGGTGAGACACTAGAGCAGGTTGCCCAAAGTGGTGGTGGAAACACCATCCCTGGGAAGTTTTAAGGCCAGGCTGGATGTGGCTCTGGGCAACCTGATCTAGTGGGAAGTGTCCCTGCCCATAGCAGGGAGGTCATAACTGGATGGTCTTTGAGTCCCTTCCAACCCTGACAATTCTGTGTTTGATCTAAACCATGAACTTGCCTGCATTTAAAGCCAAGCAACAGGAAAGTGTTGCTTGCTGTGGTCAAGGCCATGGGCAAGGGGTTTGGAACTAGATGATCTTCAAGATCCTGCAATAACCATGCAGTGAAAAGCTGCAGTATCAACGTACAGTTTTATATCCATCCTTTGAAGCAAAACATGGGAAATTAACACAGATAACACTTCAGTGTCAAAGATAAAGCAAAGCCTGTTTTGTAGTTTGCTTTTGCAGGGGCTGTCAAGCAAAGGGACAATAATATGGTGGTGTTTGGGCATCGCTAGGACTAGAAGTGACAACGAGCTCTACAGCAATTGGCCGCTGCACTCGCTTTCTGGCCACTTGTGCTTTCCTCCATGCTCTAATTCAGAGCTGCTCTGAAGCCTGTCATGTTTGAGGGGAAAGGCCATGGAGCTGCAATAGCAGCAGCTTGCGTTACGAACTGAGATGCTGTTGCCACCTCCCTCTTCAGCTTGGATTTCTTTCCTCTTCCATTTCGGAGCCTTTTTTCCCTCCTTCCCCGTTGCCTTCACTTCCCAAGCAAAACCAGGAGATGGTTTGGGAAGGGTGCTTTCCTCACATACTTTCTCCTTACTCTGAAAATGAAAGGACCCATCTGCAGTAGGAGGCAAGATTTCAGACATAACCTTTCCTTGTTCTGATTCTGAAGGAATATCAGACATGCAATCATACCTGTACTATGTTATTGAAAGATCCTCCTGGGTAAAGAGACACAGGAAAAGAGAAAATGCTTCCAGGTATTAACCAATCCACAAGTAATTACCTGGATTTCAAAGAGGTTTTTGCACCAGTAGCTATGCATATGCCATTACTGTATATAGAAATTACACATGCAAATGAGTTGTGATTATTTCCACGCACAATTATCCCATCTGCACCTGCAAGCACCATATTTGCATATACAAATGAAGCTGGTGTACAGCCTTTGTTTGGTTGGTATTTGTTTGTTTGTTTTCAAAATACCTTGGCCATGTTTACTTCAATGCAACTGCAAACCAAACCTTTTGCTAAGTTACCAGCACGACCTCACAGCAATGGTAATAAAGCAATGCCAAGGTTAACTAGAACCATAGAGTGCTAGGGGTTGGAAGGCATCTCCAGAGATCATCAAATTCAGCCCCCCTTCAAAGCAGGACCACTTAGCACAGGTCACAGAAGAATGCACCCAGATGGGTCTTGAAAGTCTCTGGGAAGGAGACTCCACAATTTCTCTGGGCAGTCTGCTCCAGGCCTCCAACACCCTCATGTGAAAAAAATTTTATCATCATCATCATAATAAACCAGGTTGGAAGAGACCTTCAAGATCATCGCATCCAACCCATCAACCAATCCAACCCACCTAAACAACTAACCCATGGCACCAAGCACCCTATCAAGTCTCCTCCTGAACACCTCCAGTGATGGTGACTCCACCACCTCCCCAGGCAGCCCATTCCAATGGGCAATCACTCTCTCTGGATAGAATTTCTTCCTAACATCCAACCTAAACCTGCCCTGGTGCAGCCTGAGACTGTGTCCTCTTGTTCTGGTGCTGGCTGCCTGGGAGAAGAGACCAACCTCTGCCTGTCTACAACCTCCCTTCAGGTAGTTGTAGAGAGCAATAAGGTCACCCCTGAGTCTCCTCCTCTCCATGCTGAAATGGAGATGAAAGACTTGAGAATGGATTTACCATGATTATTTGAGAATTAGTTCTATGTCTGCTAAAGCAAATCATAGCCTGTTACAAATACCTAGTGACAGAAATAATGATTTGTGGAGAACAGACTCATGCAGGCATCTGATTATGAGGAAAGAGTTCATTTCATACTTGCAATGCTGCTTATGGAATTGAGGAAAACCCCTGTAGTAGAATAAACAGATGATAAAACACTGCATTAGAGCCTGGATCCTCAGTTCATTAGAAATAAAAATTCATTCCCATTAGCTCCCTCCTTGAAGATGCTCTTTTACACTAACCATGTTTAGCAGCAGTTTGCTCCAGCTGACCTTAATTTAATCTGTTTTTCACAGAAGGATTGCTTCAGGGTTAAAACATTCTTGTTGCTAACCACTGCACATGTTCTAGTGCTTGGCCCTGAAGATCTTACATCTTTCTGAGGACATTTGTTTTGCAAAAACACCGTGGGAGTTATCATTTTTTAAAACATATAAGATAATTGATTTGCAATTATCAACAGGGAGAAATACCATTGCTGGGGTTTGCTAACCTAATTGTAAAATATATTGTTTCTTTTCAAGTCTTAATGTATTGCCTCAAGTGATCACCACTTAGGCACCAACAGGCTGGAGTAAATAGAGTGACAGCAGGAAGTCAGAGACATAATATTACCCAGATCTTGCTGTAATAAATGATGTTCTCCTGCAGCCTATTGTTCATCCCATTAATGCCATTTCCAAGGGGTTTCCCCCAGTGGGCTGCAGACCAGGTGTCAGTGCTTTGGGGCATGATCCTACTCTGTAACATCCTTTACCTTGCTGGAAATGTTGTGCCATATGCTTAGTTAAATGTGGAGACTGTCTAATTAATGCACAAATGGCACCCAGGAGTGCACTCCCATATGTATGTGTGGACACCCCCCCACACAATGGCCTTTGCTGTAGAAGCTTCCATACTTTATAGAATCACAGAATCATCACAGAATAGCTTAGGTTGGGAGGGACCTCAGAGATCAGAGAATGGTTTGGATTATGAGGGATGTCCAATACCCCCATCTAGTTCACCACCCTCTGCAGTAAGTAGGGGAATCCTTAACTAGATCAGGTTGCCCAGGGGCCTGTTGAGCCTCACCACTCAAACTTCTCCACCATAGGTGGGGATGACTTTCAACTAGACTTGGCTACTCAAAGCCTCATCCAACCTGGCCTTGAACACCCCCAGGGAATGTTTCACAACCTCCCTGGGTGGGCAACTTATTCCAGAGTCTCAGCACCCTCATCCTGAAGAACTTCTTCCTACTATCCTGTCTAACCCTGCTCTCCCTCAGCTTCAAACCATTCCCCCTTGTCCTGTCTCTAGACACCCTCATGAAAAGTCCTTCTGCAGTCTTCCTGCAGGATCCCTTCAGGTACTGGAAGGCAGCTCTAAGGTCCCTCCAGAGTCTTCTCTTTTCCAGGGTGAACAACCCCAGCTCCTTCAGCCTATCCTTATTGTAGAAGTGCTGCAGCCCTTGGATCATCTTTGTGGCCTCCTCTGGACTTGAAACCACTTCAGCCAACAGCACTGAGCTACCTATCAGCCTTATCTTACTTTGCTGATATTCCTTGTTCAGGGCTTTGTGATTCTTAAGGCAACACTAATCTGAGAGTAGCAATTTCCACACAGCTAAAAAAATGTCAGCTCCACAAAGAAACTTCAGTACCTGTCTTTGTCACTAAAAGAGGGGGGAAAAACAACAGTGGTTAGTTGGCCTGAGGGGGTGGTACATGGGGCATCCTCTAAGCTATACAAAATCAAAACACTGACCATGCTTCAGTAGTCTTTGGAGTAGCTCCCTGGGGCATGGACTGTGTTTAAACTGTGTCCCCATCTAATTAGGATAAGTATGTCATTAACAAGATGGAAAACGCCCACTTTGTTTCTAGCTTCTAGAAATTGTCCTCAGTCTCTCCACTTCTTGCTCCTCCAGCTTTTCTTTTTACATCAGCTAACATGTCTCATAGACCTTTCTTCCCAGGAGGGCTGTGTGGAGAAGTCTCCCAAAGGATTGATTAAGAGGTTTTGTTTATTTTATTCTACCTTTTTAACTACTAACAAGACTTGAGCAAGAAGTCTTAGTCAACAGAAATTACTTGAGCTGGATTCTGATTCAGATTTGGTGAAAATGCAAGCCAGGAATTAGTGCCCAGGCTTGTGAGGGGCTATGTTCAGTGTGAATCATTTTGGTACACTTGAAACACACTCAGGTTTTTTTTTTCCCCTGGCAAACTAAGCTTCCAATTCACCAACAGAAAAGTCCTTCTATGGCAGACTTGGGGCCATTTTCATACACCATTTTTACAGCCCTAAGATCCACCTGTCTGAACGACTTCTTCCTATGTGCATGGATTGCCAACGTGGTATCTTCTGAAGAGAGAGCTCTTGTTTAACATCGAGTTCTTGTTACATCCTAAAACAAATATGGCTCCATGATTTATAGGAATTAGGCCTTTATTAAACATGTATAGAGTGGTTTCTTGTTAGGAAATTAGAAATGAAGAAAAGCTAAATTAAATTCATAAATTATTCTTAGGAGGTGATTTGACATGAATAGCTATGTTGTTGCTCACTGCTCGAAGGTTCCTGCCGCTCTTCTCTTTGTGTCACCAGTAGCTTGCTCAACTGGGGATGCAACATTCAACTCCAAGGGTGGACTGAATGTAACACTTGTCACTGCACTGCATGACTGAGCCAAAAGGAGATTCCAGCTGCTCCAAGTGTAGTGCTCAGTAGATAGGTAAGGTCACCATAGCCATATAGTGTGAGAGGTGGGGCTCTTCAGGCTGGAGAAGAGAAGGCTCCCAGGAGACCTTACAGCAGCCTTCCAGTGCCTGAAGGGGGCTACAGAAAAGCAGGAGAGAGACTTTTTACAAGGGCATATAGTGATAGGATGAAGGGGAATGGCTTTGAGCTGCAAGAGGGGAGACTGAGACTGAAGATTAGGAAAAAATTCATGACAGTGAGGGTGTGGAGACTCTGGAACAGGATCTTGTGGATGCCCCCTCCCTAGGTGTGTTCAAGACCATTTGATCTAGCAGACGGGGTTCCTGTCCATGGCAAGAGGGTGGAACTAGATGATCCTGAAGGTCCTTCCCAACCCAAACCATTCTAGGATTCTGGATGTGGCTCTGGGCAACCTGATCTAGTGCGAGCGGTCCCTGCCCATGGCAGGGGGGTTGGAACTAGACGATCCTTGAGGTTCCTTCCAACCCTAACAATTCTATCATTCTATGGTATCACCACCAGACTGTGATCTTTGATTGTACAGAAAATGTGCTCAATAACAAACTCACAGACCTCCTCTTGGGAGAGTGGAGCCCTACACCAAACCAAAAAGCAGTAAAATCAGTACCTGATAGAAGTTTGGTCTTCCACAGACATTACAGCCCAAGAGATTCCAGTACTCTGCAGCACAAGATAGGGATGGACAACTGTTGCTCAAGGTCAGGCAGAGCTGAACAGCAGCACTCTGTTATCAGCAACACCAGTTGACAAGACAATAAAACCCCCACTGCTTCCATCAGCTGCTGTGACTTCATGGGGAGAAAAGGAAAGCTGGTTACAAGTAGTTTATGTTCCCACTGCTCTTTTGAAGCCACAAATGCAGAACCAAACTGAAATGCCTCTAAACTGGTTTCATCACTGCACAGCTCTGCTAGAGGACAGCCTCTTAAACTGACAACATGGCTGTTGACTGGCGTGCTGAGCAGCACCCCCACGCTGCTGGTAGCTTCTCCCAAGGCTTTCAGAAACAGCAGCAGCCGGTACACAACATGCTTTGCTGTCCTCCTCTGCCATCCTGCCCACTCCACAGCTGACAGTCACCTGCTGAAGATTAGAATCACAGAATCATTTTGATTGGAGAAGGCCTCTAACATCATCAAGTCCAAACTTCCATGGCCAAACCATGTGTCCAAGTGCCAAGTCCACAAGTGTCTTGAACACCTCCAGGTACAGTGACTCCAGCACCCACCTGAGCAGCATGTTCCAGTGCCTGGAATATTCAAATGTCTCCAATGCCTGAATAATCCTGGCCTTGAACAACTCAGAGCAAGATGTAAACTGAAAGGGGAATTCCACAGCATTTTATGCTTAGGGACAAGACTATTTTTCTTTCCCTCATTTTGAGCAGTGGTCACACAGAGACCTATGGTGCTCTAGGGGGTCATGGAGAGCACTTTCCCCCAACCCTGCCACTGGACAAAGAGAGAGTCCCCCAGACACATGAAAAATACAGAGTGATGGGAGCTGACATGGGAAAAATTAACACACTTTCTGCATTTCAAAAATGTTGGTGTGTGGCAGAAACAACACGACCTCACACAGAGATGTGCTTGTTCTGAAGACACCAGTACAGCCTCACATCTATTGGGAAGTGATGCCTCTTCTGCTTGCTGACCTGAGCACCTGGGCTTTTTCCTGCAATTGTGCTTCAAAGGCAAGTTCTTGGCTGAACAAACCAAACAGATGTTGGAATTCATTTTCCAATCTTTTCCCTTTCCTTCCTGCTTGCAGGAAGGCACTTTATGCATCTGCAAAGGGCAGATGATATATATACATACAGGTGAAATATACATACAGGCTATTTTTGCCAGACTATACCCTACTCAAGTCAAGACTTACATACAACACCACAATTTCAACAGGTTTGGCTTAGTTTTGGGGGTTGCTCCCAAAACCAAACAAGCTCTATCTCTACAGGCTGCTTGGAAAACTGCATGGCATGCCTAGAAGCATTCTTTTTTATCCACATGTATTTCTAAATATGAGCCCACCAAGCCATTAATGTCTGCATGATGAACTAGCAGCTTGAGGTGCTGCTATTAATTCCACATCTAACAGCAACTGGAGCCAACATCAGGAACCCTTGGTGCTGTAAGTAATGACACAGTTCAAAAGCAGACTCTGATGGCTTAACCTCCACTGACCCAAACATATATAAAAACTCTGGCTTTTGTGTCACACTCTTTGACTGATGGATCCCAGCCACACAGCAAAATACTTCCCAATGCCTCCATCTTCAGGGATTCAGAGAACTCTGGAGAGTTGCTCCCACTGGTTTCTTATAGCTATACATGGAAAAGAGAAGGGGTAATGGGGACAAGTTACTCCAGGGGAAATTCTCATTGGAATCCAGAAGAAAATGTTTTCACATGAGAACAGTTAGAGGATGGAATTATCTCCCAAGGGAACTAGGGGTGGGGGAGGAAGAAGAAAGAGGGGATAAAAGCCAAGAGGAAAAGAGGGGAGGACAAAAGCCAAGAGGAAAAGAGGGGAGAAAAAAAAAAATGGGAAAAGAGGGGAGGAAAAAAAAATGGGAAAAGAGGGGAGGAAAAAAAAAATGGGAAAAGAGGGGAGGAAAAAAAAAATGGGAAAAGAGGGGAGAAAAAAAAAGGGAAAAGAGGGGAGGAAAAAAAATGGGAAAAGAGGGGAGGAAAAAAATGGGAAAAGAGGGGAGGAAAAAAATGGGAAAAGAGGGGAGGAAAAAAATGGGAAAAGAGGGGAGAAAAAAAATGGGAAAAGAGGGGAGGAAAAAAAAAGAAAAAGAGGAAAAAATAAATGGGAAAGAAGTAATAAATAGAAAAAAAAGAGGGGAAAAGTGGGGAAGGAAAAAAAGGCAGGGGGTAGAGAGAGGGAAGGGAAAAGAAAGAGCAAAAGAGAGGGGGAAAGACACATGTCATTACAAGAGGTGACAGCACAGACAGCTTCAGTAATGCTGAAAATGTTTCACATAATGGAAAAAAAACCAGACATTCACAGCACTCCAGCCTCCATCTCTCTCCCTGGAGGGAGCTGTGTTCAGCCTGCAGCTGGCCAGCACAACTCAGAGATCTTCTCAGACTCATTTCCCCACTTTCCCAGACTAGAGACCTGCATTACTCAGCAGCCACTCCACTACCCCTGGCCCTCTTAGAATAGCTGCACTTGAACTATTCAAGCATACAGGAGATCTAACAGCTAGAGAGTCTGCTCCTGTTGTCAGCTATTGGTCTTCCTTTATTTCACTCTTAAGAGATGAAGGTTAAGAGCCCAAATAACATCCACCCTGTGTAGCAGATGCCTGTCAGAAAAGCCTGCCTGTACATGTAAAATAGATTTTGATTGTTTTCCTACAAATAATCCTCTATTTCTGGCACTTTCTAGTGGTGAGTGAAGTCCAGATGATCAGAATAAGGGCAACAAGGCTGGGGAGAGGCCTTGAGCACAAGCCCTATGAGGAGAGCTGAGGGAGCTGGGGTTGTTTAGCCTGGAGAAGAGGAAGCTCAGGGGTGACCTCATTGCTCTCTACAACTACCTGAAGGGTGGTTGTAGCCAGGAAGGGGTTGGTCTCTTCTCTCTAGCAACCAGCACCAGAACAAGAGGACACAGTCTCAAGCTGCGCCAGGGGAAGTTTAGGCTGGAGGTGAGGAGAAAGTTCTTCACTGAGAGAGTCATTCATCATTGGGATGTGCTGCCCAGGGAGGTGGTGGAGTCACCATCCCTGGAGGTGTTCAAGAGGGGATTGGATGTGGCACTTGGTGCCATGGTCTAGTCATGAGGTCTATGGTGACAGGCTGGACTTGATGATCTTTGAGGTCTCTTCCTACCTTGGTGATACTGTGATACTCTGAGAATACACCCCAGCAAAAACAAACTCTCCCTGCATTAAGATCACTGGCTTAATAGCTAGTAAGTAGGATGTGGGACATTGAAAGCAACACCCCCAGAAGCCAAAATCATCTTCACACAAGCAGGGGTGGTCACCACTCTGGCTAACACTGTTCTTCACCTGCATTCTACCTTCATACATGAATACTCAGCTGAACAGATGCAGAAACATTTCAGAAAGGCTTTCAAGAGAAAGCTCTCATTAAAAACCCTCAACTGCACAGTGTGTGGAACAATAACACTGCCTGCCTGCAAATGTCATCTCCTTGTCTGAACAGCCCAATACCTTCTGTGTTCTGAATAAAGATAGGGGAGCAATTGCTTTTCTTGTTACGACTCACTTGTGCACCATAGATTTTTTAATATCCTGCAGAACACATGTATTGTGGGAAGGAAGCAGGTGACAGCAGTAAACATATGTAATGTTGTTTTTCTTGATGATAGATCTGAGCAGGGATGCCTAAATGATGGCTTAGGTTTTTAATAATCAGCTATGGAATCTTGGGGGGGAGAAGTGTGCATTTGGCCAGGAGCAAAAATCATTAAAACTTTGACTCCAGCCATTGTGGGAAACTTCCTTCAGCTAATTGTGGCCATTAAGTGACAGGTTATGCAATGAAATTCCTTCAGCCTCCTTGAGCTCTGAAACAGGATGCTGTCAGCAAAGGAGCTTTTTCTGGGAGTGAATGGGGTTTAAAAACGCTCAGCGTTGCTGAAGTCCAATGGACTGCTGTGAAAGAGGAACTGAGCTGCTGCTGTGCACCTCCAAGGAAGTGTACAAGGGAATGCAGAAGAGTTCTTGAAAGCTCTGCAGCTGGCACATCTTCAAGTGTTCATACACATGGAATGCCTGCAAGCAGTGTGAGCTCAATCAGCCCTAACATCTTGGTGATTTAAAGGCAGACCACTCTACCTTGGCACTTCAGACTGATACAGTGAATCAGGCTTTACATTGCTGTGGTGGGTTGGAAGGCAGATCCTCCCTTGCCTCCCACCAGGGCAGAAAAACGAGACTCAGACAAACAGATTGCAGAAATAATGGAAAGTTTAAATGGAAAAGCAGTGAGTGGTTTACAGAAGCTACAAGCACAGTGACAAAAGAGATCCCAAAGCATACAGGGTCCCTCACAGCATACCCAAAAGCCTCTCAGCACTCTCCTTCTCCCTACCTGAGGGTATACCCAAAACCCCCAGGGCTCTTTCTTCCCCCCCTCCACTGTTAGGATAATCTCAGCTGGCCAGATCTGAGATTGCCCTTCCCCCTTCTCCTCTTGGCATTAGGCCCAGCCAAGCCTAAGAGGCCTTGAGATAACTCCTCTTCCATTACCAGATAGGGAGCATCTCCCATGGTAGCAGCAAGGGAAGAAAGAAAGAGGAAGTGTGAGACCTTGCAGATGGATTTATAGGGAGCAGGACATTATGGGTATGAAATACACTATTTCCTGTGTCCACTCACTGGGCTGGACACCTGGGGCACTGAAGGTGTACCTTATGTGGCAGCAGCAGCAGGAGGCACCCAGTCTAAACTGCCACAATTGCTGTAGAACAAAGTGTGTTACTGCACAGACTCTTTGATTTCCAACAGTCCAAAGGAGTTTCCCACTCTCTCCTGTATGCTCTCCAAAACAAACAGGCCCTTGCTGCTGCCATTTCCCCCTCTTTCATGTCTTGGGTCCAAGCCCTATCAACTTAGGGCTGTAAGAGGAAAGGGTTTGCAGACAAAGCCCTCCAGAAGGAAATCAGAAGTCTGCCAGTGGGAAAAAATAGAAAAGCACAGTGTAGAAATGCCCAGGTCTGCTCAGATAATGTTGCCCTGTAGCTCCAGTCGGGGCCACCAGGCATCCTGAGCAAATGTGAAAATCATAGAACAGTTTGGGTTGGAAAAGACCTCTAGGATCATCTAGTCCAATCATCAAACTAACAGCACCATGGCCATCGCACCGTGTCCCCAAATGCCAGGTCCATACACTTCTTGAACACCTCCCAGGGATGGTGACTTCACCACCTCCCCAGGCAGCATGCTCCAATGCCTGACCACTCTTGCAGCAAAGAAATTTTTCCTCTACTCCAACAATTTCTGGTCATTTCCTCTCCTTCTGTCACCTGAGACTAGAGAGAACAGACCAACTCCTACCTTGTCACAACCTCCTTTGAGGGAGCTGTAGAGAGCAATGAGATCTCCCCTCAGCCTCCTCTTTTCTCCAGACCAAACAACCCCAGTTCCCTCAGCTACTCCTCACCAGCCCTGCTCTCCAGGCCCTTCACCAGCTCTGCTGCCTTTCTCTAGACACACTCCAACAACTCAATGTCCCTCTTGGAGCGAGCGGCCTGAAACAGAACCCAGTACTCAAGGTGCCAAAAAATCTCCCAAACAGAAGTGCTGCTGTCAGCAACATGGGATCCATGCCAGAGCAGCTGGGTGAAGGTGTAATGCTCATTCCACCAAGATTCAAGAGAAACACAGTGCCAAAAACCCAAGGGAAAGGAGAAGCTGATGGAGGTCAGACTTGAGGTAGTCACCAGAACTCTCCAAGAGCCTGACAAATCTGCCAGGCTCACCCCTAGGGTTCACATTCCAGGCACTTGCACACAGCACTGTCTCAAGGCAAAAAGAAATCCCTCCTGTCTCCTGAAGCAATAAAATAATCCAAGTCCTCCCAGAAAGGCATACAAATCATATTAAGGTGTTATTAATTTAATTAAACCAGCTAATCAGTGTTTTGCATTTGTAAATTATGACCTCAGCATCTCTCATTATTGAACTGGAAAAATCAGAGGCGAGAGGCACACACCTGCATTGCCAGGATTTAACAAGTTTGCCTCAAAGCTGTGCCAGGTCAGAGAGTGGGATCAGCTCATTCATTTCTGTGATGCTGCTCCTGGCTGTTGGTGGAACTTCCCTCAGCTGCGAATAAATTCTAATGAAAAAGAAAGCTCCAGCAAATGCTCCTGAAATCCCCAAAGCTCTAGGCTCTTACAAATGAAAAACAGTGATGAATTGAGAGGCTGGGTTTCAATTCTAACCACAGCCAAAGTACATTAAACAAACTGGTATTAAACTATTGTCCTGGGACACTATGGATTCTGCTATGTATGTGAAAGCTAAGGAGCAGCCTTCTGGGATTAAAATCTGAGCGCAGGACCTCCAAAAGGTTTTTCTACAGAAGGACTTAAGTTGGGGCAAGCCAACTTATTTTGTTAATCCAGTGCTGATTTTAAAGCATGGTAAATCCTCTATGTAGATCTTATTTGGTGGGCCTAAATTCTGATCTAAGACAAGTCCAGCCCCGATGGGAGATCCATACTGCTGCTTTAACTCGCTTGTAGACCGTACCTTCCATCTCTGCTCAACTCTCCAGCTTTCCAAGCCACACCAGAGGGATCCAAGCCTATGGACTACAGTTGCATGTTCAATCTTTTTTAAGAGAGATAAATCCTCTTAAGTCCCTAATAAAGAGTTTCTGGTTTTCTCTAGTCAGACCTTGCAGATTCTTCACAGTATCACTAAGGTTGGAAGAGACCTCAACGACCATCGAGTCCAACCTGTCACCACAGACCTCATGACTAGACCATGGCACCAAGTGCCACATCCAATCCCCTCTTGAACACCTCCAGGGATGGTGACTCCACCACCTCCCTGGGCAGCCTCTTCCAATGCCTGACCACTTTTGCAGCAAAGAAAATTTTCCTTATCTCCAATCTAAACCTCCCCTGGCACAATTTCAGGCCATTTCCTCTCCTTCTATCACCTGAGACTAGGGAGAAGAGACTGCAACCACCTTTTAGGACATTTCTCTGCCTGTTTCTCTGCCTCTGCAGATCATGGCATGGCATGGCATGGCCTAAACCAGGTTAGAAAAGACCTTTGAGATCATTGAGTCCAACCTATCACCCAATGCTCTCTATCTTTCGACTAAACTGTGGCCCCAAGCTCCCCATCCAGTCTCTTCCTAAATACCTCCAATGATGGTGACTCCACCACCTCCCTGGGCAGCACATCCCAATGGCAAATCACTCTTTCTGTGAAGACCTTCTTCCTAACATCCAGCCTAAACCTCCCCTGGTACAGCTTGAGACTGTGTCTTCTTGTTCTGGTGCTGGCCACCCAGGACTTCACATCTTAGGTGGGTTGGATTGGACTCAATGATCTTGAAGGTCTCTTCCAACCTGGTTGATTCTATATTCTATATATTCTATATTCTATTCTATCTCATGTTGTCTCACCCCACTAACAGAGCTCCACTTAAAAACCTGGTTTTTCAGTCTCTCACTTTCTATCTTACCATACAGAACATTTAATACCACAAGAAGTATAAAAGAAAAGAAAGAAAAGGAGAGGGACTAATCTTTAAAACATGTTGATGTTACCTTGGTTTCATGAAAAAATCAAAACAGCATTGCTTGTAATCAGATTGGTACCAACAAAATAGCCATTTTTTAGGGTCCCTCCTCAAAAACAAAGGCCAAAATGCTGGAAAATTTGTGGCTTCATTTCAGGGCTTCGAATTACCTTCAGATAATACAGCTTAAAAGTTTCCTTGGCAATGCTAGCAGGAAGTGGAATCATCCTGATTTAATTCCCCTGTGAACTTCAGAAAACTAATAATGGTTCTAAATAATTAGAAAGTGTTATTACATTAAAATGCATGATACATACTGATTAGATCATATTAAAATGAAAAGAATCATTTTCATTATTTACATAAAGGGGGGGAAGAAAAAAAAAAACTAAGAATAAGAATAATCTCAACATGAGACAAATCCATGGACCATAAAGACAAAGACAAGAATGACTCCAAGAGTAACAGCTCGTTGCACAAGTAATTGGCATAAATATTGGTGAGGTCTGAATTGCATCAAGGAAAGAATTTACACACACACACACACCCCCCCCAAAAAAAGAGAAGAAATACCCATATGTACTTACTGCAATGAAGTCATTTAATGCCTTGGCTATTCTCAGTTCAAAACTCATTTTTAAACTCCTAGATGCAACCCAGTGGTTTTTCATTAAATGCAAAATATTCAGTATATTACAAATGATCCAAGAGGAGGATGGGAAATGCTTCTGTGGCAGCAGTTTTAGTTAATATTCATTGTCAGCTTCTCTGAGGATAGACTGAGAACTAATAAATTCAGCAAGTATTAGTATGATGATACACTGCACAATCTATACTGAGTGGTTTATAGGAGCCATCACACTTAGTACAAGGCAGGCACACTGAATACAAAAGATTAGATGTGCTAAAGATATTAAGATATTAAACTGGATATTAAAATGCTCCTGCTCCACCCCTAGTTTACATCTGCCTGTTCAACACGTAAGCTGGGGGCAACTTTTCATGGAATCACAGGTTGGAAGGGACCTCCAAAGGTTATCTAATGTAACCCACTCTGCAGTAGGCAGGGACATCCTCAACTAGATCAGGTTGCTCAGAGCCCTCAGTTTGAATATCTGCAAGGATAGGGCCTCCACTGCCTCCCTGAGCAACCTGTTCCAGTGTTCCACCGTCCCATTTCTGCTTTCTTTTTGACTCTTTCCCTTCTCTGTAACAACTGAGGAAAATTCCTGGCTCCAGAGTGCTGTGTCATAGTCACACTTCAGTAAGAGACATTAGAATTGTATAAAGGACTTGGGGGTGGATGAGAAGCTGGATGTGAGCCAGCAAGGGGCACTTGCAGCCCAGAAGGCCAATGGCAGCCTGAGCTGCATCAGAAGCATCGTGGCCAGCAGATGGAAAGAAGTGATTCTGCCACTCTCTCTGGTGAGACCTTACCTGAAATACTTCATCCAGCTCTGGGGCCCTCAACACAGGAAGACATGGTCCTGATGGAGTGAGTCCAGAGGAGGCCATGAAAATGATCAGGGGGTTGGAGCACCTCTGCTACATGGACAGACTGAGGGAGCTGGGGTTGTTCAGCCTGGAGAAGAGAAGGCTTCAGGGAGACCTTAGAGCAGCCTTTCAGTACCTGAAGGGAGCTACAAGAAGGCTGAAGAGGGACTGTTTGCAAAGGCCTGCAGGGATAGGATGGGGGACAATCACTGGAAATTAGAGAAGAGCAGACCCAGATTGGATGTTAGTAAGAAGTTTTGCATCATGTAGGTGATGGAATACTGGAACAGGTTGCCCAGGGAGGTAGTTGAGGCTCCATCCCTGGAGATATTCAAGGTCAGGCTCAACAAGACTCCAAGCAGCCTGATCTAGTGGAGGATGTCCCTGCTGACTGCAGGGGGGTTGGACTGGATGACCTTTGGAAGTTCCTTCCAACCCTAAGCATTCTAGGATAACCTTCAGACAATTTGGTTCACAGCCCAAGGGATGCACAAATCTAGATGGAATTTGCTAAATCTCCCCTGCAGTCTCCCTGAGCAGTCCTTGGTGTGATTTGATATCAACTTGAACCTACAATTGCTTCTCTTGTGCTTTTCATGATGAATATTGTTCACAGTCAATAATTTACATAGCTGTAAAAGAAAACATTTGGCAAAATGTGACTGAAGAACACAAACACTTTGAAGATTCAGTTCCTACATTTCTCCCTGAATATATGGATGGAGCTGCTGGCTAGGAGAGAGATCAGACACAGCCCAAAGCATTCAGAGGCTGCTTTCTAGGACGACCTCTGCAGTCCCATCACTTGCTGACTGCCAGTCTTCTCTACAACCACATCTGTGCCTGCTGGCTGGTGTCAGATAGGGATCTTGAGCTCCTGACAACATTTGTGTCTCTAAATGCTGCCACAGAGAAGAGTGATTCTGTGAATGCCCACACAGAAGAAAGGCTGCTGTACAAATTGAAGCCTGCAAAGAGGAGCCAACAAATGCTGAGGACACTCACACCAATGCTGTGCTGATTGGAAAGCTTCAGTCGCCGACTTGGCCTCCATCTCGTCAGACTGGAGACAGCAGATGCTTCAGGAGGCCATGCTGGGGGTGCTCGGGCAAGGGCATGGAGGAAGGGCAGTCACTCACTGGATAACTGCCACCAGTCCTGGCATGTGGGAAGGGTGGTTGGCACCAGCCTAGCGGTGATTGGGTACGGTAGAGAAGGCACAGCTTCTAGAGCTGCAGAGCATGGTGCAGGGCATATGGTCCCCTCTGAAGAGAGCATTTTGGCCAGATGTGTCAGGCATGTGGTGTTGCCAATCTCTCAGAAAAGCCAAAGAGTGAAAAGTGTTCATCTGACAGAGAGGAGAAGGAGGTCTTGCTTAACACCTCCCTTGTTGAAGCCCACTAACCCCCTGTCCTTAGCCATCTCTGTCCTTGCCTCTACAACCCTTACTGGTGGCTTGCTTGCTCTTCAGTGTAACAACTGCCTCCTCAGCTTTACTCCCATCACTGGTTCTTGCCAGTTCCTTGCAGAGAATCCTACAAGCACACTGCACCCACATCCCCCTTCCCCCATTATTTTTCCCCCCTGAACAGCAAAGCAGCACACTAACTCCTCCTGCTTACTGCCAGCAAGTCATGCAGGCCAAAGCCTGAAGATAAGCTGGCACATGGGGAAGAGCTGTAGAGGTCATTGTCATACCCATAACTGAACAAGAAAAGTCACAAAATACTGAGGAATAGAACAGGATAACCATGTGTGTCCAAAAGACACGGCGGACTGGGTGTCCTTGAGGAGTCAGAGTGCAGCAGGCCACGTTTGGGAGAGGATGAACATGAAGCTATTCTCCAGCCTGTCTCCTAGTACAGAATGGAGAAATGGGGAAAAGATCATGCACAAAGATGACACTTCAGGTTTTGCATTTACTGGCTAAGAGATGGCAACAACATTTAGTGATATTTCTTTCATTTCACTCTGTTTAACCCAGGACAATCAGCACATGCAGAGGTCCCAGCACTGTAAACATGAATGTCCCAATCACTTGAAAGAGAGGGCAAGCAGCTGCCCTCAAGTCCCCACAGAAGAGAAGCAAGGCATTAAAGCCACCCATAATTCATCCCTGTGCTGCTGCAGATCCTCTACTGTGTCAAAGTTTAGGATCAACTACCCCAGTACAACTGAATTTTAAAGGTCAGAGGGGGGGAAAAAAAGGAAAAACAGAGGGGGGGAAAAAAAGGACAAACAGCGGGGGGGGGAAAAAAGCTCAAAACGTTAAAAAAAACCCCAAAACTAAAGAAAAATGTAAAAAAATAAAATAACATAAAGCAAACTGACAAACACCACACACCAAAAACCAAAAGAGAGGCTCTGTAACTGTGCCAGCCAATTTGGATGCTGGAGAACTGATGGCAAACATCTTACTCTGGTCAAGGGCCATCTCTCTCTTCCCTCAATTTTCCACATAACTGACATCAAGCTGACATGCTTCCCTTGGGATCCAGATGGCAGGGACTGCCAACAGTAAAATGTGTAGCAAAAGACCAAGAAGAAAACAGCCAGGATGGGACTTCCATCAAAGAGAGCAAGAAAAGGTCCAATGAAGGGATATGACATCATCCCCAAAGTGAAGTAGTTAATTCCTTCACTGTCATGTCCTTCACAATTTTCAAGATAAGTTGTGCCCAGCCTGAGAGGGGCATGGAACTGCTAGAGCAGGTCCAGAGGAAGGCCACAAAGATGAGCAGAGTGCTGGAGAACCTCCCTTTTTGAGACAGGTGAGAGAGTTGGGATTATTCAGCCTGGAGAAGAGAAGGCTCTGGAAAGACCTTTAGTGGCCTTCCAGTGTCTGAAAGGCACTACAATAAATCTGGGGAGGGGCTATTTACAAGGGCTTGCGGTGTTAGCATAAGGGACAATGGCTTTGAGCTTGAGGAAGAGAGATTGAGACTGAAGATTAGACAGAAATTCTTGACAGTGAGGGTGGTGAAACACTGGAACAGGTTGCCCAGGGAGGTTGTGGATGCCTCCTCCCTGGAGGTGTTCAAGGCCAGGTTGGATGAAGCCTTGAGCAACCTGGGCTAGTGAGAAGTGTCCTTGTCCATGGCATGGGGGTTGGAACTAGATGATCTTCAAGGTCCCTTCCAACCCAAACCATTCTCTGAATCTATGGTATGATGCTATTGGGCTGTGATTATGAGCACTTGTTCTGTTCAAGTGGTTTGCAAAGCCAAAGGTCAGAGATAACTAGCATGCTCTGGATGTACAAAGAAGGAATGCCAACCAATTCTAGAGATTCAGGCAGTCCAGGGTATTCCTGCCACCAAAGCACTGAGTCAGAAAGACATGGGTGATCAAGGCTCAAAGCACAAGCAGAGACAACTTGGCAACTGGGCAGACTATAGCTCAGCGAGGTGACAGTCTTTAATAGCGACACATCAGCACTTTCAACAAGCAGTGAAGCAGAAGGAAGAGGAGGACATCTGTTTGTCCAAAATCTTGGCTCATGCAGAACAAAGGTGGCTCAAAGTCAATTTCAGAAGCACTTGCTCACCACTTGAGAAACCTGGCAAGGTCTCCCTAACCTCTTGTCCTCTTCTGCTGAATTGCTCACTGAACTTCCATCTTTTTGCTTTCTCTCTCTCCTCAGCACTGTGCCATCTAGCAAGAGAAACAAAGGCAGCCCCCAACACTAGGGGGCTTAAAGCAGCATTTCCCTGTAAGTATTGCATGGCAATGTTAGGTCTTACCAGAGCAGAGTGGCAGAATCACCTTTCTCCATCTGCTGGCCACACTTCTTTTGATGCAGTCCAGGATGCCACTGGTGGTCTGGCCTGCAAGTGCACACTGCTGGCTCATGTCCAGCTTCTCATCCACCAGCACCCCCAAGTCCTTTTCTGCAGGGCTGCTCTCAATTTCATCAGCCTGGATAGTTTTTCAACTTGAGGTTAAGTTTTAATGTGACAGACCTGAGGCTGCTAGCCCCTTCCACTGCAGAGAATATATGGGATTGGCCATAAGCCTTTAAAGCCCTGATGTGTTCCAGTCCATTAGTTTTTACAGTTCAATTGATGCTGTATTAGGAGGAGATGTGCTGAACTGCCCAAAAGTAGAGACTTGCCAAACTACCCAAAAATAATCTGCAAAGCAAGGAAGTCAGGATAGAAGCCAAAGCAGAAGCAGTATGGTCACTTTGCTCCTACATCAGCTGGCCATAAATTTTTTAAAGTACTGTTAACTATGTCTAGATGACTTTAACTTTAAATCACACCTTCTGCTGAATGTTCAAAGAACTATCCACTTCAGGTGGGACACAGACAACCGATACAGCTTCATGTGCCACCTGAGTGATGGCAACACAGAAACCTTCTTCTCTTTTGGCTTTGCACAGCATCAAATAGACCAAGATAATATCCAACAGTGTATGCTGCAGCCCAGAAGGCCAATGGCAGCCTGGGCTGCATCAAAAGCAGCATGGCCAGGAGATGGAGAGAGGGAATTCTGCTCTTCTACTCTGGTATGACCTCACCTGGGTACTGCATCCTGCTCTGGAACCCCCAGCACAGGAAGGACAGGGCTGGAGCAGGTCCAGAGGAGATGGACCCACAAAGATGATCAGGGGGCTGGAGCACCTCTGCTGTGAGGTCAGGCTGAGGGAGCTGGGGGTGTTCAGCCTCAGGAAAGACCTTAAATCAGCCTTCCAGTGCCTGAAGGGGGCTACAAGAAAGCTGCAGAGGAACATTTAACAATGGCTTGTAGTGAAAGGAAAAGGGGTAATGGCTTTGAGCTGGAAGAGGGGAGATTTAGACAGGAGAGTAGGGAAAAAAGTATTTACAGTGAGGGTGGTGAGACACTGGAACAGGTTTGCCCAGGGAGGTTGTGGATGCCCCCTCCCTGGAGATGTTCAAGGTCAGGCTGGAAAGAGTGCTGAACAGCCTGGTCTAGTGGAAGGTGTCCCTGCCCATGGCAAGGGGGCTGGAACTGGATGATCTCTCAGGTCCCTTCCAACTTAAACTATTCTGTGATTCTACACAGGTACATTTGGAACCATGCTCTGGAAGAATACTGAAGACAAAAACTCCACCTGGTTTCTGTTTGAGGACAGGTGTGTATTAAATACCTTCCCTTTGATACCTCTAGTGTCACTTATGCCACTTTGAAAGGGAGATGCTCAAATTTATTCAAACTTAGCCTCTTCAGGTCAAGAAAATGGACTTGTAACAAGTGGCAAATTAAAATGTCAAGAGCAATCACATCAACACTTGTTTACAAGCATGTTGATATTTTGTTTTGCAGGCCCAAGAAGGTTTGTCTTTCTCAGAAATTGCTGTGCTAACATTTGCACCATAAAGGAAAGGCACCAGATAATGGCAGCAGGTTTGACAACCTCAAGCTTAAACTGCAATATTCTTAGGCAATGATGGAGTCACTCACAAATCTCCAATCATTCACATCTATGATACTAAGGCAAAATGTTGTAAGCAAAGTAACAGGCATCTGGACATCTTTAAAGTGTATCCAATTGTCTCTCACAGAGGGAAGGTGGGGAGATGGCCATCAAAGCACGCTATTTATAGCTGTCACTTTTACTGGGTTCTTTAACTGTGTTCACAGAGTTTCCTTAGCATATCCATTTTCCATGCAAAACCAGGTAAGCACCATAAGTACAAATCCCAATTCTCAGGCACAGGATGAACACAGACTTCAGAAAATCAGGCCAAACCCACTTGCTAGCTTGTGTTTTACAGTAATTCACAGACCAGCAAAAGACCACTTGCTGGCCTCTCCTTTGTAGAGAGCAATTTGCCCATCACTAGAGCCCTTTGAAGTGGCATTCCTCTTCCCTTCAGATGTCATCAGTGGGTGAGAGTCAGAAATTTCTTGATGGACTTAATCCAAAGCTTTTTGTGATCAAAGGAAAGAATGCCATTTGGGCTACACCAAACACTCTATCAAGGTCTTCATGCCTTCTCCTGAGGCAGTAAGTGATTGGAGAAGCAAGAGAAATGATAAATATAATACTTTTGGGAGCATAAATATGTTAATGAGTAATCATTCTGTAAGACAAACTTAATGGTGCAGAGAAACCTAACTGCTGTGTTCAGCTCACATCACACTCTTAATTAAAGTGACATGCAACATCCCACCAGTGAAACAGCTTCCAGCAGCTAGCTGGTTAACAGCTTGCACCGACAGGTTTGAGCTCCATCTTTTCTACACAAGAGACAAAAAGCAACGGAGTGTTTTGTTGGTGGGGACTGTGGCTTGTGTTGCTCATCTGTGGTGGGTTGAAACTACCCACATCATCTCACAAAGGCATTCCGATCTGCCCGTTTAGGAGCTGTTTAATCAACGAAAGGCACTTTGCAATGGGCTGTGCTCGAGGTACTGTTCATGGCACTGCCTTAAAAACACACCAGTGAATCAGAAACCTTCAGTGAAGCCTCACTACCTGGTAACCCAGCCCTGGCAAGTGATCTATTGCCCTTTGAATCGACAGGTGAAAAGACTCTGATGTCACTGCAGCTACTTGCATTGGTAAGAAGGATCTGTGCCGACGGTGGACAACTCAGAGTGGAGCTTGTGTCCCTCCCTGCCATTTGAATAATGGTAAACATTCCCAAGGAGGGGAATGCTTTGCACTGTTCTGTTCTCTTCATTTCAAAACTACTTATCCAAACCTACACACACAAAAAAAGAAATAATATGTGGAGAGGCTGGAGAGTGTCCAGAGAAGAGCCATGAGAGTGAGCAGAGGACTGGAAGCCACACTATATAAGACAAGGTTTAGGGGTGGCTTTATTACCATGGACCAGTACCTAAAGAGTGGCTACCAAGAGGATGAAGACTTCTTTTTCACAAGGAGTCCCATGGAAAAGACAAGGGATGATGGGGACAAGTTACTGCGGGGGACATTCCCATTGGACTGCAGAACAAAATGCTTCCCTATGAGAACAGTCAGACGTTGGAATCATCTCTGAAGGGAAGCAGAGGATTCCCCTACACTGGAGAGTTTGAAGACTCAGCTGGCCAGGGTGCTGGGGCAGCTCACTTCAGCTCCACTATCACCTGGAAAGGTTGGAGCAGATGATCCGTGGGGTCTCTTCCAACCTGGCATTCTGCAGAATCCCACAAGATGAGGTAGCCCCCGGGACAGCACCATGGTTGTGACTACACATCTTCACATGGCTCAAGCCCATATTCTCACCTGTGTTCACCTGCTTCTTTGGGATACAAACACAGAAGAATCCTCTTGTGGCTGGGGATGAATATATCCCATTTCTTATTACATGGACTTTCAGAAGCTTCTTGTGCTGTTTTGTTTGTATTTATACAACACCCAGCCCAGCCAAGCCATGATTAAGATTTCTAGGTCCTACAGTAACACCTGTACCAGTGACCACCAGTACACAGAGAGAAGAACTTGAAGCCTCCAAAGGGTAGCTTCACAGATCTTTATTTCACACACAGGGATTTTAAACCATTTAAAATATTAATTAAGCTTTTAAACCTGTTTGTTTAACTAATTCTGGAGACAGGAAAATTGCACAAGGGAGGTCAAAGCTCCATAGCAAAGTGAAATTCAAGTATCAAAGCCCTTGGTATTAATCACATAAGCTCGAGCATGCTGTCTAACATTTAAAGCTATCACATTCAGTTCTGGCAAAGACAACTCAGGGACTCTCACAGAATAAGCCACAAAACATCCTCTGTGTCAGGGCTGGTTTTTTTAGGCCCTCTTTAATTAGCAGGTCAGAAACATAACAAACCACAATGGCTCCCTTAGTGTCCATCAAACCAGCATGCAGAGCAGATTGGGTGATTTTCCCTTTTCCTTTAAACAAAGCTGTGATCATGTTCTAATTCCAAGTACTAACCTTGCTTTTAGATTTATTTGCTGAAAAGTAGGTCTAGATCTGGCATATCATTTTCAGGGAGGTTGTATCATTTGGTTTGTAAAGTGCCAGCATAACAAAAGTGATGCTACAGCCCCTACTGAGAAGGGGAAGGTACAGGCAGCTGTAACATTTGACCCTCATACTTCTCCATCCCAGGCTTCAGGGGGAAAGCCCCTTCCAGTCTGAGATGAACTGCTGGAAGAAGTTTGATTATTCAAGGAGGCTCAGTGTATCATCATCTACCTCTGAAGTCAGTGGAGCTGAGACACTCAGCACCTTGCAAGGTTGAGCCCAAAGGCATTATCAGGCCAAGATTTCAGGGAAAACTAGTTCCAGCTCTGAGGCTTACTGAGGAATTGCATTGTCTTATTTAAGCAGTGAAGAACCTTGGGGAGACTGAATTTCTGCTGTTACAATGCCTGCTGAGGAGGTCTGAATGACATCAATTAAGAAGAAACTTGGCAGGACATAACCTGTTAATTTTCTGCCATTTACATGCATTCTCTCAGCAATGCCAACTGGCAGCATTTGAACTGTTTAAGTTCTCTTTTTCTCCTTCTGTCTCTGCTGCACAGGGTTGCAAAAGCTTAAGTTGTAAAAGAAAGTCTCAGCAGCCATTGTTACTCCAGGCTTCAGTGGGTCTTTTCCTCTGCCAAGTGATGTCACTGGCACCACTCTTATTAACCCTCAAGAGCACATTACTGCTCCCAGTACATTTCTTATTGCCAGCATTACTACATGCTGCTAGAGAAAGGTTTTTTTCCCCTTCTCTGTACCCCATGAACCTCCACACCTCATAGCTGTATCTGCCTCTCTGTGTTTGTCTCTGCTCTCTAAGTTCTTCTGTAGAACTGCTAAAAATATGCTAAAAGCCACAACGTCCTAGCCCAGGAGAAAAGGAAGAGGGGGTTTAGGAATCATTTCAAAGAATCAAGCTCCTTAAGGAGATGCCTAGCATGTGATTGGGCTTCATTTGCATGTTCTATCTGTCTTGGAGATAGAGCTAAGAGTCAGGAATACCATAAAAGTTTGGAGAAATGTTTCTAGGACAGCCATGGTCTGCCTAATGGTGGAGCAAAATCCCACAGCATATCTGCAGAGGACACTAAGCTGAGTGGAGGTGTTGTTCTGCTGGAGGGTAAGGCTCTGCAGAAGGATCTGAGCAGGCTGGATCGACAGGCCAAGGCCAGCTGTATGAGGCTTAGCACTGCAACAGATGCTGGGGTTGATACTGGTGAAGACTTTACACTGACTTTGTATCCAAACAAACATTGTCCTGTGTGAGTTATCAAACAGCTTGCACTGGGGCAAACAAAATGGCAAAAATAGCCCAAGCTGAGTTTTAAATATTCCATGTACCCAGGATTTTTGCTTACACACAGGAGTTTTGTTACAGTTCTGAGCTGTAAGCTCTAGGAAAGTCAAAGCAGGAATCTCTGGCCAACGTAGGGGTTGGCCTGCCTGCAGATTGCAGTGGTTTCTGTTGACATAATTACTGCTGGAATCTACTCCTCAGCAGCAAGCACTTCCAACATTATGCAAGAGCCAAGGGAAAAGAAAGAACGAGGCAGGCAGCTATCTTGGGTCAGTTGGGTGGCCAAGTAAGAAACTGCTAGTGAGAGCAGATCAGAGGAGCCTGTTGTCCTTCTGCTCTCACATGTGTTTCCTTGGGAGAAGGATGCAGGAGATGCTTTGCCTGCTCCACCAGCCCCCTCACACGCACTTCCACACCCTCTCAGATCTGGAAGCTCAGAGCTCTCACTTAGGACTTTCAGTGGCTGAACTTTCCAGCTCCATGCCAGAAGCAAGAAGTGTCTGTCAGAGATAAAAAGGTGTGCTTTACTGCTCAGAAGATGGAGAAATGCCCAGGGCTTGTTTTACTATTCCTATAATGGCAAATTACAAGTTCACTTCTGTGAGGCTGCGTTTTATACAGTCCTGTTCCACGCAGACAACGTGCTTGAAAAGCTGTCAAAAGGCAGCAATAACTCACCACTATGTACCCCACAGGAGGTATCAAGGCAGTCAAAGAGGTTGGCTTCAGAATATAAGGCAACTTCCAGGTGAATCAGGGGGGGAAATGGCTCTTAGGACGCTGTATTTAAAGTACAAACCCTTCATTCAACAGAAACCTTCAGCACAAAGTCTATAGGGCAGACATCCATCAATTAGAATTCAACTAGCTCAACTCTGCCAACTAACCATCGTTGTTCATCAGTTTTGGCACACTGAGTCATTTTCCCAAACATAAGAACTTCAATCTAGACACACAGATCCCTTCACAGATCCCTACAATGGTTTGAGATGGAAGGAACCTTGAAGATCAACCAGTTCCAACCCCACTGCCATGGGCAGGGACACCTCCCACTAGCCCAGGTTGCTCAAAGCCTCATCAAGCCTGGCCTTGAACACCTTGGTTGGACTCGATGATCTTTGAGGTCTCTTCCAACCTTAGTGATGCTGTGACACCTCCAGGGAAGGAGAATCCACAGCCTCCCTGGGCAACCTGTTTCCATGTCTCACCACCCTCACTGTCAAGAATTCCTTCCTAATCTCCAGTCTAAATCCACCCTCCTCAAGCTTCACATCTTACCTTATAATTTAAAATGCATCTTAAACAAGGATTTGCTTCAGAGTCAAGAAAACCACAGTGCTAATCCAATTTTTCAGATGCAGCCAACCAGTTTATGACTCCAGGGAAAAGTGTTTTTTCCAACCTAATGATGAACTAAATAAAGCAGCAATCTCAATTGCCCATCATCTAAAATGTTTAGCCCTTGTAGCTAATTAGTAATATTTACTTGTAATGTCACGAGAGTATATCATGAGGTCATTGAAACTTAGTAGAGGTCTCCAAGGAGACCTTAGGGCAGCCTTCCAGTATGTGAATGAGGCTACAGAAGAGCTGGGGAAAGACTTTTAAAAAGGGCTTCTTGTGAAAGGACAAGAGGCAAAGGCTTTGAGATGGAAGAGGGGAGATTTAGGCTGGATGTTAGGGAGAAGTTCTTTACTGCTCCTGGATACCTAAGGGGCTAGGACTGCTAGAAGTCCCATGAACTTCAACACCATCATGCACTAATTCATATTTTGTAGCAGTATCTTCATCACCCCCAGCCCACCCCCCAGTGGTATTCACCAAACACAAAATGCAAGAATGTGCAAGGTTAAAAGAAATAATAGAATAAAATAAAAATCACTATTCTTTGTCAGAAATAGCCCTCACAGACAGGAAGCTTCCCACCAGCCCTCTCTGAAATGTGTTTGCACTCTTCCCTCCCCAGTCTGTGCTCCTCACTCTCTCCCTGTTTAACACAATAGATCCCTCAGAAGGTGAATAAATGACACAGCTCCAGGTATTTTTGTAAGATCATCACAGAAATTTCCTGTTCCTGCAGGCAGGCACCAGTGGAACAAACAGAATGAACGAGCAGGGAGCTCCTCTTGTATAAAGCAAACAGACTGCAGGGTTTGTTAACCAACAGCTTCCCAAACAGGGCATCTGAAGACATATCTACTGCAACATGCATCAAGGAATTCTCTCCCCCGCCCCACACACACACCCCCCTTTTTTTTCTCCCCTCCATTAAATGTTTTACAGAGTGATTTATTTGTTTGTAATTTACCCCTCTGATCTAGAACCAAAGATCTCAATTACAGCCTGAAGAGGCGACAAAGCAGGCCACTGCTGCTGCATTTATTGCTGCCATAGAGGAGAACAAGACCCAAAACCCAGTGCAAACATTCTGCTCTACATTGCAGAGCGGATTTCCTGTGAGGCAGAAGCAATCCAGTGCCTCTGTTCAGATGAACTGGTTAATATTCTGTTAGGAATACATCACCCAGACATCCAGCCAGAAAGAACTGCATTTCAGCAGGCTCAGCTACAACCCAGCCCTTTCTCTGCCTCCATACCCATGTGCACACTGTTTCCACCAGTGTTTTCAGTTAAGTGTCTTCTTCTGCAGCTCTTATAGAGCTCTCTACTGACAGGTAGAATCTCTCATGCAAACTACTGTTTCAGGGTGGGAGATGGCATTTTGGGGAAGGGAGGGGCCATGCTAGTAACTTTATGAAGAAGACTGCACCACAAAAGGCCAGAATATCTCACAGCTACAGCAATGCTTCATTTTGAGCCTTTGGTAAAAGCTCTCTCTCAACAGCCAGCAGTTTGTTAAGTGCACAGCTCAGGAACATTTCATCACCACCAAAACTAACTACTCAGCCTGATGAATTATCCCTGGCAATGTATAGGCATAGTAAGAGGAAATTTGCTGTGGCCATTTGGTATGCCAAATAGATATATATTTTTTTCACGTATCAGAAAAGAAACTGAACTTCCCATTGGGTTTTTCTTACCTGTCAGGTCTTCCCTCACGCATGTTCCTCCTCTGGGACTTGCTTCTTGGAACCCTGAGAGAAACAAACATCGGATGGATTATATCAGGGCTGCATCAAGAGAAGTGTGGCCAGCAGGTCAAGGGAGGTGATTCTCCCTCTCTACTCAGCTCTGGTGAGACCCCACCTGGAGTACTGCCTCCAGTTCTGGAGCCCCTATTCCAAGAGGGATGTGGAGGGGCTGGAAGGTGTCCAGAGAAGGGCCATGAGGATGATCAGAGGGCTGGAGCACCTCTCCTATGAGGACAGACTGAAGGAGTTGGGGCTGTTCAGTCTGCAGAAGAGAAGGCTCTGAGGTGACCTAATTGTGGCCTTCCAGTGTCAAGGGGGCTACAGGAAGGCTGGGGAGGGACTTCTCAGGATCTCAGGTAGTGATAGGACTAGGGGGAATGGAATGAAGCTGGAAGTGGGGAGATTCAGGCTGGATGTGAGGAGGAAGTTCTTCACCATGAGAATGGTGAAGCCCTGGAATGGGTTGTCCAGGGAGGTGGTTGAGGCCCCATCCCTAGAGCTGTTTAAGACCAGGCTGGATGAGGCTCTGTCCAGCCTGATGTAGTGTGGGGTGTCCCTGCCCATGGCAGGGAGGTCAGAACTAGATGATCCTTGTGGTCCCTTCCAACCCTGACTGATACTATGATACTATGGTATCACAGGGCTGAGTTTGATACAACTTCAGATGAGCTGATAAGCCTGCTAAAGACATTGAGGTGCTGGGGTGTGTCCAGACAATGACAACAAAGCCAGTGAAGGCTCTGGAGAATGGGTCTCCCTAAGGAACAGCTGAGGGAATTTGGATTGCTTAGACTGGAGAAGAGGAGGCTGAGGGGAGACCTCATTGCTCTCTACACCTCCCTTTTTACTCTAGAGAAGAGAAGACTGAGGGGAAACCTCATCAGTGTTTATCAGTACTTCAAGGGTGGGTGTCAGGAGGATGCAACCAGCAGTGCCCTGTGACAGGACAAGGGGTAACAGGCACAAACTTGAACATAAGAAGTTCCATCTAAACATGAGGAGAAACTTCTTTAACTTAAGAGTGATGGAACACTGGAGCAGGCTGCCCAGAGAGGTAGTAGAGTCTCCATCTGTAGAGACTTTCAAAATCTGTCTGGATGTGCTCCTGTGTGACCTTCTCTAGGGGCCTTGGCAGGGGGGTTGGACTTAATGACCTCCAGAGGTCTCTCTCAACCCCTACTGTTCTGTGATATGTTCTGATGGGGAAGGGAGGAACATAAAAATTCCAAAGCCCTAGAAGGCACACATAGCTGGTAGCAAGAAGGATGTGAAGCTAAGCAGCTCAACTCTTCCTCACAGCAGCAGGAAAAGGATGAGTCCTATTAGAAGGGAACATCAGCATCCAAGAGAACAAGTGGAGGTTGTAAGAGGAGCATAGCAAAGAAACAATAAATCTCAAAAGGATTCCTGCCAAGTTGATGCCAGCTGTCCCCACTGCACTCATTGTCCCCCAGTGAAATAAAATATGTGGGAACTGCTATTTCACAAGGAGTGATGATGTAATCAGCTGGGTCTACCATACCATGCTTTTTCTTACACTACAAATTAGAAACACCATCTTCCTACAGCTAAGGAGACAGAGAGAAAGAGAGGATTACAGAGTCACGGGGAGAGGGAGCACAGCTATTTTCATTCAGAGCTCATAAACCCTTATTTCTCCCCTCTTCAAGTAGCTGTTCTCACTCTCAGATAAAGAAGGTAAACTGTGTGTGGAGTATCTGCCTCATCCTGCATTCCTGACACGGCTAAAACTTCTGTAAATCCTTGACCCTTGTGGGGCAAACATAGAAGCAGTGTCAAGTGCAGAACTGTAGCAATCTGACAGTCACACCAGGTCATCACATAGATATTAGCCAAGAAGTGGAAAGGAAAACAAAACAAAACAGAACAACAGCAGTAGCAGCAGCTTAGTTTTATTCCCCACTTTGACCACGAGTCTGACAGGTTAAAAAACAGCAGCCCTCACCTGCTGCTTCTTTAGCATGTTGTTATTTTCCATACAGTAAACACACAACCACAAATAACCCCTCTCTAATTAAGATGTTGGGTTTCCTCTGTCTAATGAGTATTTGATCTGCACATGTCACAGAGGTTTGCATCAGAGTGAAACACAGGCTTGATCCTGTGCAAATCATCATAAAATGGTTTGGGTTGAAAGAAACCTTAAAGATCATCTAGGTCAAACATCCCTGCCATGGGCAGGGACACTTCCCCCTAGACCAGGCTGTCCTCCCCTGGCACAATTTTGTCTTATTCCCAATTACATCACTGCCCAGGAGCTGGATCCAATTCTCATCCTTGCACAGGATGTTATCAGCCACACCAGCAGCAACCTTAACCTCCAGAGCTACACTTCCTCCTCAACTCTGAGGATCTAACCAGTTTGAAAGGCATACACACTTCTCTCTGGCTGCACAGGGTGCTGTACTGGTCTCTCCTGCTCATGTACATCCTGTTCAGCCCCTCACTAATTGCCATAAACCACAAGTACCCAAGCGTGACCACCTAGGGCTTTCAGCTGTTCATCAGAGAAAGCTGGAGAAAAGGGAATGCATCCAGAGCACAAAGAATGGGCTGCAGGCCACAGGCAGTGCTATGGGCTCCAGATACTGCCAGGCCCTCCCTTCCTCTGGAAATAGCACTTTCCCTCACACATGCTGCCTTTGAGATTTCAGAAGCAATCGGGAGCACAGAATAGGGACAGCCCCCACGGCAAAGGGGAGGGGGAAGGGGTGGGGGACATCTCAGATGGGGAGTGAAGCAAGAGCAACTACTTTGAATCTCTGCTTTTTACATCCCTCACAGCAGACAGAGCAAAGTGAGGAATTGCATTTAACACACAAAGCCATCTTCCTTCCCCATGCACAGCCTTTTACCTTTGAGTTCACCACCACCACCACCTCCTCTGTTTTGGCAGTGTGGCCCCATCCCAGCGCTGTGGAGGTCTCCACACAAGCACTCAACCCACTGCACTGACAGCTCCACGCCAGGCTTCACTGCCAGTCAGCTCAGAGAGCAGCCTCCTAATAACTTTTCAAACCATCTTTCAGGTTTCTCACTGCAGTGTTATAGTCTGGGAATTCTGCCTACACAGAAGGTCTTACTGCACAGTCTCCACAACCCATGGAAGAGCTGAACAGGGCAGGGACAATGGAAGGTCACTAGACACCGATGGCTCCTATTCAAACAGGAGCTCACCTAAGCACTTTTAAGTTATAGAGCAATGTGCTTTTATGCAAGCCCAAGTCTCTCAGCCACATTACAAATATACTCCATAACAATTAGAAATCTCTCCAGAGCAGGACTCCAGGTAGACAAAAAGAAGCAGGTCAAGAAAATGAGGCAGAACACAGCTCTGGCTTCTGCAATGGGGGTCAAGTCCAGCAGAACCACCACAAAGCAAGCCTTCACTACAGCCAACTGAGGCCAAAGGATGATTAAAAGCACATGAGATGAGGGTTTGCATACAGCACAGGAGGCAAAATTCAACTGCAAAAGCTCCACCAAGGTAGCCTGACATTCCTGCCAACTACAAGACTGAGTACCTGCACATGAAGACACTCCAGTGGTCAACCACAAGGCCTCACCTCTGCTAACGTACTTGACTGTTACATTGCTGCCCAGCTCAGCTCTTCCTCCTTGCTGAAGCCACAAAAGTCCTCCCTATTTTCTTTTCATTCTCCTTTGGTTCTCCCCACAAATGCCTGTCACTCAGTCTTTCCAGATGTTACCAATTTCCTTCTGGAAGGAGCAGGAGGTCAATCCATGCACTTCAGAAAAAGAGGAACTGACTTTTCCATTTTCTTGTATTAAACACATTTTTCCACTTTGTCTGGGGACTTGCAGACAGACATTGGTTATACAAGTACAAAGTATTCCCCACTGCAGCTGAAATCAATGGGGTAGCAACAAGGTCTCCCTCAGTGGATTTCTGTGCCAGCTGTAGGTACCAAATATACACTGCACCCTCCTGGCCCATTAACAACCTCTTCACTCCAAAGCCTCCGTGCCGCATTCTGAAGTTCAGCGCTGGTTTCCCCATGCTTCAGCTGCCTCTCCCCAGTGTATCTGGAGGAGATCACTGAGCTGCAGCAGCACCTGTCTTCCAGGCTCAGGAAGCCCTGGGGTTGCCCACACAGCTGCTCTAGCTCCCCAGCACCAACACAAGAGCTGCACTGAGGGTTTGAAGATCTTACACACAAACCCCGGTGGCACCTGGAGCTCCAGATCAGTAGGTAAGAGCAGCTTTGTGTCTAAAGGGAATATAAATTCCTTCTTGCAATGGATTTTCTCATCATGCTTGTGTGAGGCTGCTAAGTGAAACAGAACAAGCTAGTTTCTTCTCTCTGCCAGTCTCCAGACTGATCTCCCTAGAAAGATGGGGTAGTGGTTTTTAATCTGGTGAGGAAGTATCTACTGCATCCACACAGAGTTAGCACAGCAGAGACAAACCCAGCCTCCTGAGCAGAAAAGGTGTCTGTTGGTGACATGCTCTCTGCAACTTCTCCACTTCAGGTTTTTATATGTTGGGCTTGGTTTAGATCTGTCTTAAAAGATATTTAGATGTTTGGCTACACCTTTAGTGGGAATCACAGGACTGTTAAGGCTGGAAAAGACTATTGAGATCAAGGCCAATCACTCACCCAGAGCTCATATTCCCACCACTACCGCTGAGCTACTAGCACTAAGCCATGTCCCTTAGCACCACATCCACATGGCTTTTAAACACCTGCAGGGATGGTGAGTGTTCCAGTGCCTGAGAAACCTTTCCATGAAGAAATTTTTCCTAATACCCAACTTGAACCTCCCTTGCCACAACTTGAGGCCATTTCCTCATGTCACCTGTTGCATGTGAGAAGAGGCTAGCCCCAAATGTGAAAATAGGAACAGGTAAGAGAGCAAAATAACTTCAGAATGGACATGCAGGAGCAGTGTGCAAGTGAGCAGACTGAGCAAAGCACAGAGAAAAGTCATCCCAGCCCCATCACTTCTCCAGAATCACAGAATGCCAGGTTGGAAGGGACTCCAAGCATCATCTGCTCCAACCTCTCTAGGTTGAAATGAGCTGGCCCAGCACCCTGCAAGCTGACCAGTGTAGGGGAAATCCACCACTTCTCTTAGGAGACGATTGCAATATCTAACTGTTCTCATGGTGAAACCATCCAATACACTTTAAAATTGCTGACTATAATTTCTTGTTTCCTCTTCCTCTCATTGCCAGAAAGGTGTCAGCAAAGGAAGCCTGAGCTGTAGAATCCAGCTGTACACAGAGCTGTTCTACTTTCAACCTTTTGAATGCAGCCTTTCTCTCACAACACTCCTGCAGGTAGCTGAAGAACCTGGTCCAAAAGGGCACAACACAGTTAATTGCCTGACCCAGGGCCTGCTGCCCTTTCCTCAGCCACTTGCTTGGCCAGACTGTGGCTTTTTGACACGGAAAGGGAGTGATAATACTGAACTTCACCCAGTCACATTACATTCTCCCACCTGTACACTGTGCCTGGGAACTGAAGGACAGAATAACACACAGCCCTGATACCAGAAATCCTACATCACATTTCCTCACTTGGAGTGAAGATTGGCAGGGAATAGCAATAAGGTCCTCATGCAGAAGAGATTCCCTTTCTGTGAAGTACACAAAAGTAGAAAGGACCAAGTTTGGGTTTGGTTTTTTCTCCCCTGAAAATTATTTATAAGACAGATTTACAAGAACAAACCCAAGTTTGCTCTAGCAGGGAATATTTCAACCCATGCTCAAGGTATTATTCACTATGACTTAATAATTTAAGTGTATTCAACACTCTGCTTGAAACCAGAATAAAGCATGTGAAATATGCTTGCCACTACTTGTATTTCCCCTTATTAACAGCATATTTTCCATGCCTTATTTATCCTTTCTGCTGGCATATCTGCTGCAGACTTTGAATCAAAGTATAGCTATGTTCTTTTTATTGCCAGTTTTGACTGGATCCCTGATAATAAACCATTAAACTGACAAGCAAATCTATAAACCACATGGAATCACTGATGCTTATGTAGCACAGTTCCCAAACAGAAGCAGCACATCCCTCCCCTTTCCTTCTTGTCTTCCAGCAGAATATGATTCTCTTATTTTTTATCATAAGTTATCATGCAGAGTTGTCCTGCTCTGCAGAGTTATCCTGCTCAGCCATCAAATCACATCCCCAGCTAAGTCCTCCTGGAGTTGCAGAGGATATTTCCTACAAATTTAGGAAAGGGCAGAGGCAGTGCAGAGCTGTCTAACTGCTCAGACTCCTTCTCTGTTTACAGATTATCTTAAATTACTCTAAGCTTAAGGAAACTTAACAGAGAAAATATTTCCTGTAAGAAACCATCTGTCCAGCAAAGCTGTCAGTCAGCAATGTGACTTATTGGCCAGTTCTGAGGGGTTCTTCTACATGCATTTTTATTGTTCTCTTCAGTCTCTGGTAGGCCAAATGACTACAACTGTGAACCAGTCTGAAACAAGACAAGGAAATCACAGAACCACAGAATGTTAGGAGTTGGAAGCAACCTCCAGAGATCACCTAGCCTAAACTCCCTGCCAAAGCAGGATCAGCTAGGGCAGGCTGCTCAGGAATGCATCCAGATGGGTTTTGAAAGTCTCCAGAGAAGGAGACTCCACTGCCTCTCTGGGCAGCCTCTTCCAATGCCTGACCACTCTTGCAGCAAAGAAATTGTTCCAACCTAACCCTCTCCTGGCAAAATTTCAGGCCATTTCCTCTCCTTGTGTCACCTAATTCTAGGGAGAAGAGACCAACCCCTACCTCACTGCAACCTCCTTTCAGGGAGCTGTAGAGAGCAATGAGGTCTCCCCTCAGCCTCCTCTTCTCCAGACTACCAAACCCCAGTTCCCTCAGCTACTCCTCACCAGCTCTGTTTGCCCTTCTCTAGGCATGCTCCAGCAACTCATTATTTTTCTTGGAGTGAGAGGCCCAGCAGCAGACAGGCCAGGGGCACCATGAAGGCACACTCAGGGTTAAATGAAGACCCTGGCAGATGGTGGAGGCAACAGCCTGATCACGATATTTTCAGTTCTTAGGATGTGTAACCAGTCATGTTTTTAACAACAAATTCTGAATTCCCTTAAATTGGGATGCCCTTTGCCTCATTTGCTCTTTTCCTTCTGAACTTTCAGAGCTCGCTTCCTCCAGCTCTTCTCCACAGCCACAGAAACAAACAAGCAAAAAAAAACCCTTCTTAAATGTTACAGAAGCACAGAGGGCACAGCACTGCAGCAGATGGTTACAAAGAGACAGCAAAGCTTACATGAAAGGGAATGGAGAAACAGAGAAAAAAGGTTCACTGCTGCTCCCGTTCAAGGTGAGATCATGGCTTTTCCCCACCCCACCCCCGAACACGCTGAGATCTATGTTGAGTTTGGTCGGGACTTACAGCAGCCCTCAACGCTGGCCACACTTCCTCCTGCAGGAAATCAGTTTACCAGGAACAGGAGGAGCATTCAGATCTGCTTGCAAGTTCCATCATTGCACAGCTCAAGATGGAATTTAAAGGGAGTCCCAGATTAATGTAAGCACGATCTAGAAGTCATTCTTACGGCCTCCAAAGAATCACCTTGTGGTTTACGCACTGGGGGGCGAGGTGGGTAAGCAGTGCCACAAGTCTGGCTTGTTGTGCCAGAACAATGCAGAATGCAGCTGTAATTACACTACTGCAGCCTGGATGGGCACAGTGTCACCTGTCATGTGCATAATATCCCCATCAGCCCAAGAGTTCTCCCTGCAAAGACCATTTTGTTCTTCTGCATTACTTCTTTCCCCGCTTTATCAGTCTTTGGACTACTTCTTTGTGGTGTTTTTCCTGTCAGTAAGAAAGCCTCTGCCCCTAAGCTGTAGGGATGCCCTTGAAACTCACACACTGGAATGTATTCCCATTACAAACCTGCTGATCCAAACAAGCTTTCAAACAGCAAGACCCATGTCCTGGATTTGCTAACCTCCTCTCTATGTACTTTCAGCTTCTTTCCACGGCCCCTGTGTGCCCAGCTGATAACACCTTCAATCTGGTTAGGTCTGGCAGCTGCCTCTCAAAGCCAGCACGGATTGAGTTCTGCCTCACTTTCCCCCTGAAGGAGCTTTAATGTAGTTCTTTATTTGCCTCTAGCTGAGGATTTTCACCAAACTTGGCAGAACTTAGTATCTCTGAAGCCTCTGCATTGCTGTCAGCTTCAGTGGAAACCAGCCCCATTATTAGCAGGGGACTGATGGAGATGTACAGGCGCTCAGACAGGTCTGCTGTGTAGAAGTGTGTCTGCTCAGACAGTACAAAATAAATCAGTTACAATTAAAACCAACCAACCATTAGGGGTTGACCTGCAGGACAGCAACTCCAAGGAGAAGGACCTTGGAGTCCTGGTGGACAAAAAGTTATCCATGGGTCAGCAATGTGCCCTTGAGGCCAAGAAGGAAATGGTTTCCTGGCATGCATTAAGCAGAGTGTGGCCAGCAAGTCAAGGGAGGGTCTCCTACCCTTCTACTCAGTCCTAGTGAGAACACATCTAGAGACTTGTGTTCAGTCCTGGGCTCCCCAGTTCAAGAGAGACATGGAGATACTAGAGAACACCTAGTGAAGGCTGTGAGGATGAAGAAGAGACTGGAACATCTGTCTGATGAGGAAAAGCTGAAAAACCTGGGGCTGTCTAGGCTGGAGAAGAAAAGGCTAAGAGGGGATCTTATCAGTGGTTACACATATCTGAGGGGTGGATGTCAAGAAGGGGCCAGGCTCTTTTCAGTGCTGTCCTGTGATAGGGCAAAGAGCAATGGATACAAACTGGAACCCAGGAAATTCCACTTCAACATGAAGAGAAACTTCTTCACTGTGAGGGTGCTGGAGCCCTGGAGCAGACTGCCCAGAGTGGTGATTCTCCTTCTCTGGAGACTTTCAAGGCCCATCTGGATGCATTCCTGTGTGACCTGCCCTAGGTGATCCTGCTTTGGCAGGGGGGTTGGACTCAATGATCTCTTCCAACCTCTGCCATTCTGTGATTCAGTGAACATCCACTATCCTCCCTGTCCCCAACAAACAAACAAACAAAACAAATCCAGCACCAAAACTCTGGTCTTTTGGCTCCTAATCCAAATGTTAAGAACATTGGGGCATCTCTGATTCCACATCACAGGGGATTTTAAACCCACACAAAGAATTCAGGAGCTTTTCATACAGGGCACTGAGTGCTCCAGAGGGCTGCACTTCAGGCTGGACCCCTGCAAGAGCAAGGCCAGTCTTCCCAGCTAGAGAAGCTCAGAGACATTTCAATCTGGAGGTCAGGGCATCATCAGCAAGCAGAGGAGTAGGAAGAGGGAAACTTTAAGTTACACACACATTGTTACATAAAACAGATTTTCAGTCAGAAAGAGTATTTGAGCTTTTACTTTTCATTTATTTCAACATTTTACTCCATGAATGCCATAATATAAAAAGCAATTCAGCCTTAATTATAGTGGTTTAGCTGGGTTGCTATAATTTGCCTGTCCCTTAATTCTCCCCATGTTTAGAACTATCTAAGAGCTTAGGCACTGGTAAATTTTTTTTATTCCTCATAATTGCTAAGCCTGAGCAGAGGAATAAGAGCTCCATGCTTAGCATTTCCTTCTGTAATCTGAAGGCACACTGTGCCAAATATAAGCCACTTGAAATAAGTCACTGTGGGTAGCAACGTACGTCCTTTAACTCATGGCACACAAAGTATCCCATGTCCTGTTCCAGACACCCACACACCTATTCATCTCCAAGCCCTCCTCACAGCCAACCACCACTGTATTGCTGCTTCTGCAGCAGAAACATGCTTCTGTTTTCAGCCTGTTGTTACCCCTTTGTTAAGCAGTTACCACTCACTTTTTCTACATTGATATGACCGGAGCGATTCACACCTGCGGGGCAAAAGAAAGAATTCCTGTGCACCACCATAGCCCTAAGAGGTGGCTTACCAGACCTGGGACAGCAAAGGATGGAAGTGACAAGAAGCATCAAAAAAGGAGATCCAAGCACAAATTCAGGCTAGATGTGAGGAGGAGGTTCTTCACCATGAGAGTGGTGAAGCCCTGGAATGGGTTGTCCAGGGAGGTGGTCGAGGCCCCATCCCTGGAGGTGTTTAAGCCCAGGCTGGATGAGGCTCTGGCCAGCCTGATCTAGTGTGGGGTGTCCCTGCCCATGGCAGGGGGGGTGGAACTAGATGATCCTTGTGGTCCCTTCCAACCCTGAATGATACTATGATACTATGAAACACAGGCTGGGTGATGAGCAGCCCTGCAGAGAAGCACTTGAGGGTGCTGGTGGATGAGGGTCCTTCAAGGGAGGTTTAGGCTGGATGTTAGGAAGAAGTTCTTCACAGAAAGAGAGATTGGCCATTGGAATGTGCTGCCCGGGGAGGTGGTGGAGTCACCATCCCTGGAGGTGTTTAGGAAGAGACTGGATGTGGCACTTGGTGCCATGGTTTAGTTGATTAGGTGGTGCTGGGTGATAGGTTGGACTCGATGATCTCAGAGGTCTTTTTCCAACCTAGTTAATTCTATTCTATATGAGCTGGCAACATGTATTAGCAGCCCAAAAAGCCAACAGGGGCCTGGCTTGCATCAAAAGAAGCAAGGCCAGCAGGTCAGATTCTGCCCCTCTACTCAGCTCTGCTGAGACCCCACCTGGAGCACTGTGTCCAGTTCTGGTGCCCCCAACATGAACAGGACATGAATCTTTTGAAGAGGGTCCAGAGGAGGGCCACAAACATGATCAGAGGGCTGGAGAACCTCTGCTGTAGGGACAGGCTGAGTACCTGAAGGGGGCTTATAGGAAAGCTTGGAGAGGTTCTATTTGTAAGGGTCTGTGGTAATAGGACAAGGGACAATGGTGTTGAACTAGAGCAGGGCAGGTTTAGACTGAAGATTAGGAAGATCTTTACAGTGAGGGTGGGGAAACACTGGAACAGGTTGCCCAGGGAGGTTGTGTATACCTCATCCCTGGAGGTGTCCAGGTTGGAGGAGGCCTTGAGCAACCTGGGCTAGTAGGAGGTGTCCCTGCCCGTGGCAGGGGGTTGTAACTAGGTAATCTTCAAGATCCCTTCCAACACAAACCATTCTATGAGTCACTTAGCAGCTTTCTCCCTGCTCTCTCCTGAGAGCCATTTTCATGGCCCCTCTCTTATGGATAACTTCACTTTTCAGAAGTTTTACCCAGGGCCTTTGACTGTACAGGACCAGAGCTCCCCTCCCTTCAAGCATCTCCTTGTCTGCTCAAACCCTGCCCAAGCTGCTTTCTCCTGCAAGTCCTTCTTCCAAGGAGGTGTCTGTCAGTGTCTCAGCAAACAAACACTCCAGACACAGGTTTGAAGGCCTGTTTGCAAAGGCTTCCTGAGCAGGGCTGACAAGCAGCTTGCCACAGCTCCAGTCTGCAGTTTGTAATTGTTCTGGGAGGTGCCTTACAGAGCAATCAAAATGATAACAATGCTTCAAAATTGCAGCGGGTTGTGTGGCAAGATTAAACAGCTTGGTCTTATCCTCACCGGGAAACAGGAGACTTAGCAAACACCACATTAACATTTTTAATATTATGAAGGGGAATTAATAACATGATAAATATAGGGGGTGGAAATCAAAGTAAGAACCTCTCAACAGCAGGTATGCTGCTGCTATCTGGAGGCTGGCAAAGGAAGAAGGAATTTGTCTTGTGCGGTCTCAGTACGGAGCAGAGCACACGCGCAAGGCTCAGGAAAGCCAGACAGTAAATGTGCAGGGTAGAAGTGGCAGAATATGTGCAGCCATGCAAAATCCTCACACCCAGCTCCACATCAGAAATTCTGTGACCCATTTTTAGGGGATCTTGTACAAGTGACACAGTGCAGCTGGGGCACACAGCTGTTTTTCCCACTTGCATACATCCAGTCACTCACACACAGGAGGCAAGCGAATGCTTTCAGCAGTCTCAAATCCATCCATCCATCCACCCAAAATGACAACTCCCCTCTGGAGCACAACCTATACACTACAGCCTTGGTTTCTTTTCACTTGTAAGCAAAATAATTTACAGGCAGTGCTGCCATCATGCTTAATTTAGATTTTACAACATTCTGGAAACCTTGACATGATGTGAATGAAGGCTCTCCAAACAGACTCCCAAGCTGCCTCTGAGTCCTTACAGTCAACTTGAGAGGAGAAAAGGAAAAAGAGGCAGGGCATCATTTGCTTTCTTGTCAACTATTTCATCATTTATATACATCTTTTTTTAAAAGAGGATAAAAACAAACCAAAACAAAACAACAGCCTTGCCTCACCACTAACTATTTGGAGTTAACAGGAAGACCTGGGTAAAATATTTATGTCACCTCTGAACAACCAGCATCACCTTCAGAACCTTGCATTCCTGGAAAAAAAGCTGCATCTCCTCAGCACTGGGTCATGGAGGACTAAGGCAACCTACAGCTAAGGCTGAATATATCAGCAAGGTCCAAGTCACCAAGCTGCTGGTACACCTTGCCTTCTGCAATGCCAATCCAGCTTCTTAAGGAGCTTTTGCTGCTCTCTCCAAGTTCCTAAAGGTTCTGTGCTACCAATATCATGGCAACCACCATTTTGACTAGGGTGGAAATGGAAGCAGACAAGAAGTTCAAGTGTCTCAATGTCCATGTCCAGAGAAGGGCAACAAGGCTGGGGAGAGGCCTTGAGCACAAGCCCTATGAGGAGAGGCTGAGGGAGCTGGGATTGTTTAGCCTGGAGAAGAGGAGGCTCAGAGGAGACCTCATTGCCCTCTGCAACTACCTGAAAGGTGGTTGTAGCCAGGAAGGGGTTGGTCTCTTCTCTCTAACAACCAGCACCAGACCAAATGGACACAGTCTCAAGCTGTGCCAGGGGAAGTTTAGGCTGGAGGTGAGGAGAAAGTCCTTCAATGAGAGAGTCATTCGTCATTGGAATGTGCTGCCCAGGGAGGTGGTGGAGTCACTGTCCCTGGAGGTGTTCAAGAGGGGATTGGATGTGGCACTTGGTGCCATGGTCTAGGCATGAGGTCTGTGGTGAGAGGTTGGACTTGATGATCCTCGAGGTCTCTTCCAACCTTTGTGACACTGTGATAGACGAACTTTTCTGAAAGGAGATGTCCTCTGTAAATCACACATTGACCTGCTCCTAAAAATGCCTTGCCCCTGTGGGTAACCACCCTCCCTCAGGATGCCTGCAGGCCTGCAGGTTTCAGAAATTACCCCTATAGCTTGCATCTTTTCAGAAAGTCAGTGGCTTTCATTCTCAGTTCTGTGCCTGCTTTCCACCACCCTGGCATCAGCCTGGAAAAGCTGCTTGAAGAGACCTGAACCCACAGCCCAGAAGGAAGAGCTGTGCAGTGGCCAGCAGCAAGTCAGGGCTACAGTTTCACCTCCTCAGTCAGCAAAACCACCCTTCAGTCAGACCAGAGCCAGACAAGCTTTGGCCTTTCCAGGTATGAGAGAGCCAAGACCCAACGTGTGTGGAGTTTGACTAAGCAGTTTCCAGTATTTGGTTTATATTTCATGGAAGAACACAAATAATTTCAGCACTACACTGGAGCTTTTAAAATACAGCCCCCAAAGTCCTAGCAGGGCACTTACAGTGATGGACACCCACCTACATCCCAGTTTGCCGTGGAGGTCTGCTCTCTGATGCAGCCGAGCCAGCTGCTCTCTCACGTGGATGCTTTCCACAGGAAATCCTGATATTCATGGAATCATACAATTGCTTGGGTTGGAAAATCCCTCTAAGGTCATCAAGTCCAACCATCAACCTAAGACCAGCATAACCATCAAACCATGTCCCCAAGTGCCATGGCCACACATTTCTTGAACACCTCCAGGGGTAGTGACTCCAGCACCTCCCTGGGCAGCCTGTTTTAATGCCTGACCACTCTTGCACTGAGGACATTTTTCCTACTGATACAAAAGAAATAAGAGAATCCAAGAAGTAATATATCCCTTCTCTGGGAGGTTAAGATGCCTCTTATGGGAGGAAAATTGGGTATCTGGCAATTTTAGAATGATTTAGGAAGCTGGGATTGTATTTATTTCCCATCTACGTGAGGGTGGGGAAAGGGATCTCCAACAAAATAGTTTGTTGCTCACTATGGTCTCTTGCAGGACTTTAACCTCCTTTGTTATTCATTGAAAGTTATGAGTGAAAGCTGGGAGTCACAAATGAAAAAGAGATTTGACTGGCAGCTACAACTTCAATCTGTGTGAGAAGTCTCCCTGGAAAACATCTTTATTTTGTCTCCCAGCCTTTCCTCTCAGTAACAAACCCACGCCAGTTACACTCACTGTCCTCTTGTGTACCCATCCTTCTCCTGGAAATTGCACCTAAATTACCAAACAGCTTGTCCAATACTTGGGAAAATAAAAATCAGAGGCCACTCTGCTCCAACTAATTAATTTCCTTAAACCCACATCCCAGAGTGATCAAATGAGACACGAGCTCTTTCATGAGAGGAAAATCCCACTAGAGTTCCCTAACATCAAATGGAACAAACACTAGCATTTCTACATTTGCATCCTTGTGTTTGAACCCCCATGTCTGCATATGTAAGCACACATTTGCATGTAACCATTATGCATTATTAATAGTGATTAATATCATTATTATTCAAAGGTAGTAGGCTGCCTAGGCTCCATGTGAGGTTTGGATTATATGCATGTGAAAGCCTCTCACGCAATAAAACCAAACTAGATGGCTTAGGGTTAAATTCATTACGAGAATGTCTGCCCATATTAAAAGCAAAACATAAAAAACCTCTCATGAAATGAAACCAAACCAGATAGCTTATGGTTAAGTTCATTAAAAGAAGAGACTATCTACCCATAGTCAAACCAAACCAAAGCCCCATAGAGTTCCACCTCCCTGCACTTACTCTTCATAAAGCCTCCGCCGGGAAGTTTTACAGCACAGCACTTCTTTTGTCTACCTGGTGCTGGGAGCCCTTTTACTCTTCCACATAGTTCCTATTAAATAAGGGAACTTTACCTTCTCTCATGAGACTCAGTTCTACAGCTATTTTCCCTAAATAACAGCCACCTGTTCTCAACAACCTTCCCAAACAACTCCCTTCCTTAAGGGCAACTTCGCCACAGCTAATGCACCAGCTGGGATTACTCCAGCCAACTTGCCATGGGCCTCTATTGTTATGAAAACCTATTATCAAGCAATTAAATGACAGCAAGAGTGTAATAAAGTACAGCAGTGGTACTGGCATCATTATCCTGGGTGCTGATGTTAATGAAAGGCTAGCACACCCCAGACTGCAATTCCTAGATGCTGTCATAGAGGAGAACAACTCCTGTCAGCAGCTATTTCCAACCTTAATGTGTTGAGCAGTTACGATCCTGGCCTAAAACCTCCCCCAGTATTTTGCCCCAGATTAAATTAAGGACAGCTGTGAGATCATCTTCAGGGCTTGTTGCTGAAGGGCAGGGGTAAAGGACGTCAGGCCAGTCTTACCCAAAGCTGGGTAAGGTTTTGAAGGCATTTGTGCTGTTTGTTTGCTTCCTTGTCAGACAGGTAGGCCCCACGGAGGTGGAATCACAACCACTTGTCCTCTGTGGACATGAAACAATAACCAGCTTTCTAAATTCTCTATTCTGTACTTGTCTCAGTAGGAAATAATGAAGTTGAATTGCCCTTACAGTCCTTTTAGCATCCCTCTGGCAGGCTGAATTTCTGGCATGACACCTTTCCTTTTCTTTTCTCATTTCTAGAACCAAACATAAACTTAAATAAACCTCTCAGAGAAACAAGATGCACATAATTGCCCCAGATACCACGAGAGGTCTATAACATTTCATCTTTCCAAAGTGTCCTGGCTTTGAAATTTATACAATCATCATTTTCTGTTTCTGATCTGTAACATAGCAGTAGGTCTAAGACAAGTTCTTTTTTTTTCCCCCACTGTGAAAATAACCTGAAAATTTATGTTGACATGAAGTAGTGCTTGCTCTATCACTGAGATGATCCAAGTGCAGTCACACTGCTTGGCATAGATTCAGCTAATATGCATTTATAGTTCTCCCTCCTTGACAGAAGGCAGTATATTTACCAGCCTGCATGTGCAGTTAGACTAAAGTGTTGTTTTTCACTGGGACTCATAACCTCTACTCTTTGGAATATTTATTTACTTCCTAAGATGCAATAGGGAAACTTTATGCAACTTACTATATCAATTCTACATCAATACTACACACAGGCTTCTTCCAGATAGCTGATCAAAACAACTAGATGGAAAAGCTCCCCAGTATAAATTACTGGATGGGAGGGGGAATACAAATGAACTCTTTGTTCATAAGCATTTTTACACTCTTGGATCATCCAGGTGGTCTTACAGCCACTGCAATCATTTTCTAAGACAGAAGTGCTTGCTCAATCTAGCTACACAGGCAAGGTGTAACTCCGGCAGCCCGAGAAGGGCTCTTCAGAGGGAGTTGTTTGGCTTTTTTTTCCCAATCAAATGAGAAACACAGGACTCAGGTACATCACCTCTTAGGGGAGCTGAAATTTGTTTTGTCACACTTCTAGGGAGAAACCACAGCAGCTGCCAAGCAGAATGGATGTGCCTTCCAGCACCTGAGAGGGAGCTATGAGAAAGCTAGGGAGGGAATTTTGCCAGGGGCTTGTAGTGACAGGAGAAGGGGCAATGGCTTTGAGCTGGAATAGGGGAGATTGAGGCTGGAGGTGAGGAACAAATTCTTGAGTTGAGGGTGGTGAGACACTGGAACAGGTTGCCCAGGGAGCTCGTGGATGCCCCTTCCCTGGAGGTATTCAGGGCCAGGTTGTATGAGGCCTTGAGCAACCTGGGCTAGTGGGAGGTGCCCCTGCCCATGGCAGGAGGGTTGGAATTAGATGAGGTTTAAAGTCCCTTCCAATCCAAACCATTCTGTGACTCTACGACGGCCCTTCCAAACCCCACTCTCTTTGCCATCCCATTGAGCAGGGCCAGTCAGAATCCCTCTTCTTTCCTTAATCCAAGCCTGAAATGGAAAGAATTACTGTTACACCTTGCTCCTTCTACCTATCCTTCACATAATATGATGTCAAACTTCAATTATACAGCAGCAACATTGTCCTCAAAAATTGTAATAAAACACAGGAACACTTTATAATATTGAGGAATGCTCCTTCTATGCTTCTGTCTACTGGGAAAAAGAAAGAAACAGGCAAATAATGTATTAATATAATAACACAGAAAGGATTGTTTCTTGGAAGAACACTGATAATAAAGCAGAAGTGTGGAGTTTTGTTCTGTAAAATGACTTGTGCTAGCATGAGGAAGACCTGAACATCACTCATGCTGCTGAGAGAGAAAACATGCATTTCCCAGCTGCAATATGAATGCCAATTTCATCTCTCCCAACTCTCTACTGTCAAGTAAAAGAAATAAGGTGCAGACAGGTATACCAGCCAAACAACAGACATTTGCTTTTGGTAGTCCTTCCAAAGTTGGGCCCCTTCAAAAGCAACACACTTGACTAATATCCTCTGTTCCTCATCACAACAATTGTTTGGATCTCTTTTCAAGAACTGGCTCACTGCAAATGCCTTGCTGGATTGCTGGTGTCCTTCATAGCACGGACCAGAAAGGGTGGCTACCAGGAGGATGGAGACTCCCTTTTTGCAAGGAGTCCTGTGGAAAAGAGAAGGGCTGATGGGGACAAGTTACTGCTGAGGAGATTCTAACTGCACTCCAACCACTGGCCTCACTCCAACCTCCTTTCAGGTAGTTGTAGAGAGCAATAAGGCCACCTCTCAACCTCCTCTTCTTCATGCTAAGCAATCACAGCTCTCCAAAGGGTAACATCTGCTTGGAACTGAGCTTCCCTTGGAAAAAGCAGCCCTTAGCAAGGGAGGAGGGGGTGGAGGAAGAGTACTGCAGATAAATACATAAACTAGATGGTTAAAAAAGTGGGATGTATGCCAAGAATATACAAGAGAAAGAATAGAATAGAATAGAATAGAATAGAATAGAATAGAATAGAATAGAATAGAATAGAATAGAATAGACCAGACCAGACCAGACCAGACCAGACCAGGTTGGAAGAGACCTTCAAGATCATCATGTCCAACCTATCAACCAATCCAACCCACCTAAACAACTAACCCATGGCACCAAGAACCCCATCAAGTCTCCTCCTGAACACCTCCAATGATGGTGACTCCACCACCTCCCCGGGCAACCCATTCCAATGGGCAATCACTCTCTCTGTAAGCTTCTGCTCTCACTTGCACCAGCAAAAAACCTGACTGGCCCAAGAAAACTCAGTATAGCTGCAACTACATAAATAATGAGTTGTGAAATCAAGCCTTGAATAGCAAATAACACACTCCAGGAGAGTCTACATTTCATAGTGCTGCCACATCACCTGCCTTGCCACATTAACTTGCCCTGGAATAAGTGGGGTGAGATTAATATGCAGCTGATAACCATTTAATTGTCCTGAAGGAGTTCAAGGAACATGTGGACATGGCACCTGGGGACACGGTTTAATGGCCACGGTGGTGTTAAGGCCGAAGGTCGGACTCAGTGATCTTAGAGGGCTTTCCCAACCCAAATGATTCTATGATACTGTGATTCTATACTATGCTATAGTGGCTGAACAGCTCCCAAACAGAGAGGGACCTGGGGGTGCTGATTGACAGCCACCTAAACATGAGCCAGCAGTGTGCCCAGGTGGCCAAGAAGGCCAATGGCATCCTGGCCTGCATTAGGAATAGTGTGGCCAGCAGGAGCAGGGAAGTCATTGTGCCTCTGTACTCTGCATTGGTTAGGCCACACCTTGAGTACTGTGTCCAGTTCTGGGCCCCTCAGTCTAGGAAGGACATCGAAACACTTGAAGGTGTCCATAGAAGGGCAACAAGGCTGGGGAGAGGCCTTGAGCACAGCCCTATGAGGAGAGGCTGAGGGAGCTGCCATTGTTTAGCCTGGAGAAGAGGAGGCTCAGGGGTGACCTCATTGCTCTCTACAACTACATGAAGGATGGCTGTAGCCAGGAAGGGGTTGGTCTCTTCTCTCTAGCAACCAGCACCAGAACAAGGGGACACAGTCCCAAGCTGCCCCAGGGGAAATTTAGGCTGGAGGTGAGGAGAAAGTTCTTCACTGAGAGAGTCATTGGTCATTGGAATGTGCTGCCCATGGAGGTGGTGGAGTCACCATCCCTGGAGGTGTTCAAGAGGGGATTGGATGTGGCACTTGGTGCCATGGTCTAGTCATGAGGTCTGTGGTGACAGGTTGGACTCGATGATTCTCGAGGTCTCTTCCAACCTTGGTGATACTGTGATAATTTGGTACATCAAATTATATAATGCCTTAAAATTAGGCTCTGAAATGATGGAGAAAAGCTTCTATATAAAAAAAATGAAAGAAAGAAAGAAAGAAATGATGTTTGGTTTAGAAGATTCCAGTGGCTTTTGGAAACCTGCATTGGAGAAATCTACTCGCTTGCTTCACCTATAAAGACAGGGAAGAGGCACTGCTGGGTGTTTTTTCTTTCCCCCTACTGAGTGCTAGTGAGGCAAGCTTATTGCCTGCACACATCATTTGACATCCTGCAAACAGAAGGAGTGCTCCACTGGCAGCAAAGGAAGGGAGAAACCTTCTCAGCATTTGTCATGTTCCCTGTTTGGTTCTCACTGAGCTATTTGGCATGGAAATGTGAGGAGGGATGGAGCTGGGTGAAGCAGGATGTGGGGGGAAGTGCCTGCAATGAGGCTTTGTTTGGAAGTGACTGGTGAGTTATGAGACTGAGAGAGGGAAATGCATCACCATGATCCATTTGATGGTGCCTGCCACGCAAATAAAGAGGAACTTAATAATTAAGTCCCAATTAAGGATATGTTCACTACTTTGCTGGAATCCATTTGTTTTCAGGAAAGCATACAACACACACCAGGCTTTAAAGTAGAGGCAGCTTCAGTAGGTAGCTCAAGTTCAGCATACACCAGAGCACCCTGCCACACAGGGGTGAGCCACAAAAAGCCAAGGCACCTCCAGCTCCCAGAAACTGCTTATCACAAGCGTGATAAACTGCTTATCAGAAACACGATAGCCTGCTTATCACAAACATGACAAGCACAGTCAGGTAGCTGGCTGGGCTGCACTGTTCTATTCAAAACTGAGTGTGAAACACACAAAGTAGTAAAACATTCAAACAAAAAGAAAACCAAATTGCCCAAGGAAGCTCAAAGGAAGGCCATGCTTCATTTGACTCAGATTTGATGGAAAATCATTCATTAAAAGGTTTGAAAAACTCCTGACAACCAAAATTAACTCTTCAGTTGCAGAGCAAGGTACACAGGAGTAATTCTGCACAGGCTGGGTTTCCTATACAACTGTTCTCAAAAAGCCATCAGCTGAACTGATGAAGTTCCATGAGCACTCAAAATCCACTCATTAGCAAACTTTAATAGATAATGACACCCAGCTGACATACAACCTCCAAAATCTTCCACATGGATGGACACATTGCAATTTCAACAGTTATTCATGCACAAGCCCTGTGAGGAGAGGCTGAGGGAGTTGGGGTTGTTTAGCCTGGAGAAGGGGAGGCTCAGGGGAGGCCTTACTGCTGTCTACAACTACCTGAAGGGAGGCTGTAGCCAGGAGGGGATTGGTCTCTTCTCCCAGACAACTAGCACCAGAACAAGAGGACACAGTCTCAAGCTGCACCAGGAGAGGTTTAGGCTTGAGGTGAGGAGAAAGTTCTTCACAGATAGACTAATTGGCCATTAGAATGTGCTGCCCAGGGAGGTGGTGGAGTCACCATCCCTGGAGGTGTTCAAAGAGGGATTTGACCTCGGGACTTGAAGCCATGGTTTAGTCATGAGGTGTTCGGTGATAGGTTGGATCTCTGAAGTCTTTTCAAACCTTATTGATTGTATGATTCTATGACCACCATATATTCAAAGACATACCTGAGAGGGGCTAAAAGAAAGCCAGGGAGGGAAGCCAGGGAGGGACTCATTACAAGGGCTTGTAGTGATAAGAGGAGGGGGAACGGCTCTGAGCTGGAAACGGGGAGGTTTAGGCTGAAGACTAGGAAGAAATTCTTTACTGTGAAGGTGGTGAGACACTGGAACAGGTTGCTCAAGGAGGTTGTGGATGTCCCCTCCCTGGAGGTGTTCAAGGCCTTGAGCAACCTGGGCTAATAGAAGGCACACCAGCCTATGGCAGGGGTTTGGAACTGGGTGATCTTAAAGGTCCCTTCCAACCCAACCCTTTCTGTGATTCTATGAACATACATGCAACTAATTAATTGAATAGATTATCAGACTAGTAAAAAATTAGTATAAAATCAGTATAAAATCCTAGCTGATTTTGCCTTGACTTTAGCAGGGCCAGCATTTCTGCTTCCATCAAATGCTGCACTTGTGTCCCATAACTCCTGTGAAGTAGAGAAGAATGATTGTCTCCATTCACTTCACAAATAGGAAACTGAGGCAAAAGAAGGTTAAGTGACTTGCTGGAGGACACCTGAATGGTTAGAAATGATACTGCTGTGAATGATGAACAGGAGAGTGGCTGAAGAGCCCCTTGTTTAAAGTGGGTACACTGAAACAGAGTAAAAATAGACTCTGATTTCAAAGGGCTCGTTGGAATTTTCCCTGCATTTTCTATTAGTCTTTTCTGTTGCCCTCCACCAGCAGCAAAGTTCACACACACTAAAACAATATTTAACAGTAAAACATTTAAAAGTGAGTCTGATGGCAGTGATGTTGAATTGAATTGAAAACAAATTCAGAGAGAAACTCCATCCTCTAACCTCCATGTGCCCCATTACATCCTTGGTGCTAACGCTCACAGCATCACCTCCGAGGCTGAAGGCACCTTCACTGCATGCAGAACATCATCACTAACTTGCCAGCTCAGGGAATGCCATATCCCAGCCATTTCTTTCTACAACATGAGCATATCAGAAGAGTAAATCTGCCTTTCAAGTTCAAATTCCTCCTCTTTGCACCTAGATGTTTCCTTTGAACATAAATTCATTAATACATCCATGCAAATCAGTGCATGATAAATAGCCCCAGAGCAGCTCTCTTTGAGCAGTCTCAGTTTACAGGACCCTCCAGGTGCTGAAAAGATCAATGGCCATGGTGATCTTAGGTGGAAGGCTGGACTGGATGACCTTAGGTGTCTCTTCCAGCCACAACCATTCTGTGATTCTATGAAATACATATGCAGCAGAGAAATTGTAATTAAAGTTGGAAGGCAAGAAAAGTTCAGGCACTTCCTCTTGCCTGGCATGCACAAAAAGGAACGACTCAAAGAGGAACTTGCACCTTCTCTTTGAGCACAAATAACAGACACTCGTGAAGTAAAGGAGCTGGGTCACAGGGAGCTACACCATGGCTATAAATAATTCTGATTTTAAGGCTGTAGTTACATGAAAACAGAAAATACAACTGACAGCACCTATGCTTCTTGTCTTTCTCTATATTCTCTTACAATTGACCTTGAGAATACTTAATATTAGCCTAAGGGCAGAAGGAAATGTTCTTCTTCACTACAATCATTTAATAATAGCTTGTCCTCCTTCTGCTCCATATGCAAGTAGACACTGCTTTTATAATACCTTCAGAAGGTGCTTTGTTCATCCTTTTAGCTCCTGCATGAAGCACAGGGACTGCATATGCCTAAGAAATAAAACTGTAATACCAGCGCTGGGCATCAAGTATTCAGGTACAATAAATCACAGTATCACAGCAGAGTGCAACACCAGGAAACAACTCATCTGTCACTCAACACAACTATTTAGAGAGCTGCTTCTGGTGGGGGGGGTTCCTGCCCCTCAACTGCAAGGAAAAAACAAACAAACATATTGTTCAATCAACCCACAAAATGAATTCCGAGTCAATGGGCATTCTGTCAAGGGAAAAACGTCTGCAAGCAGTTTGGAGATGGGGTGAAATCAGATTGTTAAACTGTATTTTGTTCACATTTATGAAATGGTACAGTTTGACACTGTCATACGTCTGCTGATGGATGGAGGAGAGGAGGCACGGGCCCTCCACCAGCACCGAGCAGCCGCGGAGCCCTGGAGCTGCAGTGCCCTCTCCCGAGCTCTCTGCACGCAGAGTCGAACACCAGCTGCTTTTCCGGAGTGCAGGCAAAACGGCTTAGGAGTGCAGCTCAGGCATGCAGCAGCACCTCTACAGGTCTGCAGCCACCCTGAGAAACGGCGGAGGAGTCCAACACACGAATACCAACAGCTGCCTGCTGCAGTCCTCTGTCTTTCCTTGTTCCTAATTCAAATGCACAGATTTTCAGCCACATTTGGAAGCTGAGGATCCTTTCAGGGGGATGGAAGATGAGCAACGATGCTGTCTCAAGTTACCTTCTTGTAAATAAGATTAGAGCAACTTGAAATCAGCAATCTGGAGGAAAACCCTCTCTCTCAGAGCAGAGCTTATGCAGCGTGCTCCAGGGGTCTGTAAACTGGGAGCTTTGCTGTCCTCCAGCACTGCAAGCAGGGCGAGAATTATTCAAGCAAATAACAGTTTTGAAGACAGGCTCTTAAAGCAATGCATGGCTGCTTCCTAACTGCAGAAGGGCATCTGCACTCACAGCTGTAACCACATCTGGGATTTCTGGAACAGTCAGAACAAGCACATGGATCAGCTGCCAGGGAAAAGGCCACTTTTGAGTGGAATGAATGCAACCACAGACATTGCTCCACCAGGCAATGAAGTTCAATGGCAGAGATCTGGATCCAAACTGTATATTTCCTTTCAAAGCCATTTAGGAGGCTAAAGCTAAGTTTAGTTTTCAATAAAGTCAGTTAAATGACTGCTTGTTTTCATTTTGTCTATCATAATCTCTTGAAATAACATTTTCCTAATTTTTCCTATTCACACAATAGCCCAGCTCCCTCATCTCACTTCCCAGTGTCAGCTCCAGCCCTGCTTCACAAGCTCGCTCCTATTGAAATGGCTGCAAATTCAGAGGGCTGGAGCACCTCTCCTGTGAGGACAGACTGAAGGAGTTGGGGCTGTTCAGTCTGCAGAAGAGAAGGCTCCGAGGTGACCTAATTGTGGCCTTCCAGTATCTGAAGGGGGCTACAGGAAGGCTGGGGAGGGACTTCTCAGGATCTCAGGTAGTGATAGGACTAGGGGGAATGGAATGAAGCTGGAGGTGGGGAGATTCAGGCTGGACGTGAGGAAGAAGTTCTTCCCCATGAGAGTGGTGAAGCCCTGGAATGGGTTGTCCAGGGAGGTGGTTGAGGCCCCATCCCTGGAGGTGTTTAAGACCAGGCTGGATGAGGCTCTGGCCAGCCTGATCGAGTGTGGGGTGTCCCTTGAGGTCCCTTCCAACCCTGACTGATATTATGATACTATGATAAATTCTCCTCTGCAGAAGAAAGGTTGAGGGGAGACCTCATGGCTCCCTGAAAGGAGATTGAAGCCAGGTGGGGCTTGGTCTCTTCTCCCTAGTATCAGGTAACAGAAGGAGAGGAAATAGCGTGAAACTGTGCCAGGGGAGGAAAAATTTCTTTGCTGCAGGAGTGGTCAGGGGTTGGAACAGGCTGCCCAGGGCGTAGTGGAATCACCATTCCTGGAGGTGTTCAAGAAAAGCACGGATGTGGCACTTGGGGACGTGGTTTGATGGCCACGGTGGGGTTGGGTAGAAGGTTGGACTTGATCTTAAAGGCCTTTTCCTACTGAAACAATTCTGTGATTCTACAATTCCATATGTTCTTCCCCATCTTCCTTCCAGAGATTCATGAGCACACATACACCAAGCAATTCAGTTATGGAGGACAGCAAGTTTGAAGGGATGATTAAGGACACATTTACTTTCTTTCTCTGCATCTTAGGGCTGCCTTTTTCTTTTGCTGATTCTCTGTGTAGTGGGATGGACACATGCTATAAACAGAAATCATGGGGCCTGGAGAACAAGGTGACAATAAGCCAACTTTTGGCCAACAAATTCTAGCTACAGCTCTAACACACAAAAAGTTCAAGAGCTTTTGAACAAAAAGTATTCCTTGCAGTGGAAAGAACTAACAGACAGAAAAGGGCACAAGATCATACTCTGCCTTGTGGATCCACTTCTTCCTCCGAGCTCCCAGGAGACCTCACTACTGGAGGCCTGATCAGATCATGAAAGACAGCTCCTGCCACACAACAGTGCTGCATGCACACATCTCCTGTTAGGTCCTTGCTTGTAGTAATGTAGCATTTGCTGCTCCCAAAGTAGCACCCAATTATTCTAACCCCTGTGGTCACAGCATTTCCCCTCCTGCAGGCACCTTTCTCCATGGTGTCTCCTTCTCTTCCATTTCTAGCAATCACTTCTTTCCTTGTGTTTTAAGCTGAGCTTAAGCAAATGCTGTTGTTCTATTTAGCAACAGCGAGAACTTCAACTACCAAAGCACCTTTTCATGCCAAAACATCTTTGTTTGTGCACCAGCAGCAATGATTAATGTCAACACAGCTCTGGGAATTGTGTTTGTTAATTAACTGCTGCTGTAGAGCTAGCAGGCAGAGCACAAGACATGGCGTTCCTACAGGGTGTACACAAATCCTTGTTATTTTTCTTATTAAAAGAAAAAAAGTCCCAGTGGAAGACTTCTTGTTGGGGTTTGTTTCATTTTGCAGATTCAAGAGTTACACTTTCTGTCAGGTGTCTTGGGTAGGGTCTCCTTGCCTAAGCTCTACCAGGCAGAGAGCTGAAGCGGAGGAAGAGAAAAGTAGGTTGGGTTGTGTGTTTGTGAGCCCTGTGAGCTAGGTCACCCCTGGAGTAAGGCAATGTGTGCTCTGAAATGAAGTGTGATACATTTCTGAAGGGGATTAGATGATATGGTTTGCTGTGATAGCAAGAGACTGAACTCAGCGACCCAGAAAGCCCCTTTCTGGTCCTATGCTGCTAAAATGCTCCTTCCCAGGCAGTGGTTATTAACAGCTGTAAGACACTAGCTGGGAGAGGACAGTCTGAACCAACTAAAGTAGTAGGTGATGCTGACAGGAGACATGCAGCATCCTTTTGGAGCACCACTTAAATCAGCTGGACCTGACAGAGCTCTCTGTTGCTCTGGAGACCAGAGCCATCCCGGACAGCCAGATAATGGGAGAGCACAAACAGCTCAATGTAACTAAAATCTATAGCCCCAAACCTTCTGGCTGAGGTCTGCACACCAAACAAACTCTGAAATATTCCCCACCTAGGAACTGATCCATAACAATAACCTCTCCCTGTGGCTCGCTGCAGAACCCTTTTTGCTCTCCCGGATCCTGGGATGCTGCTGTAATTGACTCCATCCATTACCTTAAAACGTTCTCCAGTTTATCCTGCCTTTATCACATCTAGCCATTGTAAAAATCTCTTCTGTTTTACATCTTCCCTCTGCTTTCAGCAATGCTATTACTCCTATAATAAGCTTAATGAGGACACTGAGTGGAAGAGCCTTCACATAAATCATCGCAGCAGCAAGCGGTGCTGAGCTGCAGCTGGCAATGTCACACTGCCCTCTGTTGACATCTCAGGCACTAAAGGAATTCTTAACCAACTTCTTCCTGAGGACTAAAGGTTAATTATTTCACATTTTTTAACTACAACAGCTCTTGCCAGCCATTAGAGAAGATTATTATTATTTTTTTCACGGCTTACAACATGCATATGGAACTAGGTTTAATTAGCTGCCAGAGAGAGAAATCCTTACGTCCCCACAGTCAGAGGGGGCAGTGGGGAGGGGCTGCAAACTCTCCACTCAAATATTCATAGATTCATAGAATGGGTTGGGTTGGAAGGGACCTTAAAGATCATCTGGGTCCAACCCCCTGCCATGGGCAGGGACACTTTCCACTAGCCCAGGTTGCTCAAGGCCTCATCCAACCTGTCCTTGAACACCTCCAGGGAGGGGGCATCCACAACCTCCCTGGGCAACCTGTTCCAGTATCTCACCACCCTCACTGTCAAGAATTTCTTCTTAAAACCCAGTCCAAATCTGCACGCCTCAGAAACATGAAGATTTGCCCCAATACTTATCATAACAGCCTGAGCCTTTTTAGCAGCAGCCATCAACCCACACGCTGCCAAGCCGGCTCCCACCAAGCTCTGATCGACTCTCACACCAGCCACTTCCTTCCACAACCTCTGGCAACCACAGCAGCCCATCTCTCCTTAAGAAAAATTACTACAGGTAATATTTCTTGCTCAGCAAAACCAGCTGTGCTGAATGACACCTTGGGAGGAGGTGCTGAGTGGTCTGCAGGCATCATCACCATTTACCCTCTACGCTGTAAAGGACTCTCCTGCTGCAGAGCTCACCCTGTCTCTACAGCATACAAAAAGCATCAAATACAAATCATTCTTCCTCTGTACTTACCAGATTGAGCCACATCTCATAGTTTAATGGCCCCAGATGACATCCCATGATTACACCACAGAGTTTTTTGATGCACACAGAGCCATACTTTAATTAGCCCACTTTGCTCTGCACGCATTGCCCCAGAGACGAGTCAGGAGCAACGCTCAATAGGAACAGTGTCCTCTGCATTCAGCAAGTCTATTCTTAGGGAGAGCAGGAAAATGAGCCTGCCTGAGGAACAAGCATATTCTCTGACCCTGTGCAGCCTGAATTTACCCTTAGTCAGGTGGACACTGGGAAAACAGCTTTTGTAATGACTGGCAGCAGGCCAGTGCCAAGAGAGGGAAGGTGCTGAACTGAGCTGCTCGCCCAGCTGCCCCCTCACATTGAAAGCAGAGGGGTAAGGCTATGGAGAGCTACACAGCACAGCAGGTCCTGCTCTGGCTGTTTGTCCTCACGGGGCCAAGCAAAACCTCAGCAAGTGCTGTGTGAGAGACAAAGAAAGCAGCTTTAAACTGACATCTGGTGCAGAAAGGACACCAAAAAAACCTGGGCCTGTACAATTCAGTGAAATGCTTCCAGTTTTGAACAGCAGCACAGTGCCCCCCCCAGAGACATCCACCCCATGGAGCTGACAGGATGGAGCTGATGACTCACCAGCAAAGCCCATTCCTGCTGATTGAATACACATTTCTATCAATGTCTGACACAAAAGCAAAGGCAAGCAAGACTCTTCAAAACTTATTTTCTAGTCAAGATAATGTTTTCTACCTCAATGACCACTACAATATCAAATCCAACTTATCAGCATCCTCCTCCATCTAAAAAGCCATTCATCAGCTGTATCATCTTACCTAATAAGAATATAAGGTCTCCACTTTGAAAATGTGAGTCAAAAGCATCTTTAAGAACCCCAAGAAGCTTGTTTCATTGTCTAGCATTTGCTGCAGAGAGCAGAGCATCAACTTTTCTTCATTTAAATTAAAGAATCAGGGGGAGGGAGGTGGTGAGTCTAAAAATGTCTTCATTTCAGGACTATAAACTTATCTCCTCTGTAGCATGGCCAAAGAGAGTAGGCTATGGGACTAGGAGGCAGTTAAGTCTGACACAAGGAAAGTACTAGATCTGTAAAATCAAACATTCAGCTATTTCTGCTAAAATAGGAATATGCCAAAATCTCTTTCAGGCCTGTGAAAACTAACAAAATTTTGGCACCTTTGGCAAGCTGGGGCAGGTATTTGAGGCCCTGCAAGATTAACATGATGATGGAGTCTGATGCACACTCTAAGCAACTTCAGCTTTCATTCTGTCTGTACTTCTCCCTGGAACAAAGGTGGTCATGAAAAGCACACTGAGCATCCCCCACCCCCCCTTTCTGTTAGCAGTTTCAACACCAACGCTGTTTTGCAGCTGTTTTTGGTGTCACTTAAGAACCAACTTTTATATCAGAATTGAGGTAGAAATCAAATGTTCCTGGGATAGACATATATATTTTTTACTATCAGAACAATGCATAATGGAGAACAGAAAAATCACAAACTCATAGAACTATTTTAATTGGAAAAGCCATCTGTCACAGTATCACCAAGGTTGGAAGAGACCTCACAGATCGTCGAGTTCAACCTGTCACCACAGACCTCATGACTAGACCATGGCACCAAGTGCCACATCCAATCCCCTCTTGAACACCTCCAGGGATGGTGACTCCACCACCTCCCTAGGCAGCACATTCCAATGGCTAACAACTCGCTCGGTGAAGAATTTTCTTCTCACCTCAAGTCTAAACCTCCCCTGGTGCAGCTTGAGACTGTGTCCTCTTGTTCCGGTGCTGGTTGCCTGGGAGAAGAGACCAACCCCTTCCTGGCTATACCCCCCTTTCAGGTAGTTGTAGAGAGCAATGAGGTCTCCCCTGAGCCTCCTCTTCTCCAGGCTAAACAGTCCCAGCTCCCTCAGCCTCTCCTCATAGGGCTGTGCTCAAGGCCTCTCCCCAGCCTTGTTGCCCTTCTCTGGACACGTTCAAGTGTCTCAATGTCCGTCTTAAACTGAGGAGCCCAGAACTGGGCACAGCACTCAAGGTGATCTAAGATCATCCCGTCCAGCCACCAACCTAAGGCCAACCACGGCCATCAAACCATGTCCCCAAGTGCCATGGCCACAGGTTTCTTGAACACCCCCAGGGATCGTGACAGAGATGATGGGCAGCTGTTTCCAAGGCTTGACCACTCTTGCAGCAGTCAGACTCCAGGTTGATGAGCTAACTTTGTTACTATCTTGCACTAGCTTTAATTCTGAGTTAGATTACTTTCCCTATACATTCTACCAGTTGTATCCAGAACATTTAAAAAAATCCCTTCAGGTTCAGATTAGTTTTCCATCTTAATTACAAATAAAGCATAAAGTTCCACTGCATATTTTAAGGGCACCACCACCTTGCACTGAGTATGACCAAGTTGGAATGCACATTTACTCTTACATCCATGTTTCTGGGAGGAATTCAGGAGAAAGGTGGTGAGACACTGAACAGGTTGCCCTAGGAGGCTGTAGATGTCCCCTTTCTGATAGTGTTCAAGGCCAGGCTGGATGGGGCCTTGAGCAACCTGAGCTAGTGGGAGGAGTCCCTGCCCATGGAGGGGTGCTGGAACTGGATGAACTTCAAGTCCATTCCAACCCACACCATTCTATGAATCTATGAAACTATGAACTTGCTTGTCTATATTCACTGAAAACAGCAAGGCCAGATCTAGCCAGTGGCTGCTGAAGATGCATCCCAGAGCTGTGCTTGGAATTAGACCTGAGCACTATGGCATGGCCAGGCCAGGCTCAGCCCCAGTTTATCCCCCAGAGGTTTCTCTCAGGCATCCATAAAAATGAGCAGAAATCTGCTGTCTGCACTGGGAGAAACAGAGGTATCGGGTCCCTTCCAACCCAAACCATTCCACAATTCTATGTTTTGTTCATGTTTTCCCCAGGTGAATATTTATAAGATAGGTTTAATGTCAACACAGCTTCGAGCAAACCCAGCGAGCGCATCAGACAATCTGGGAAGCACACATTAACTGCCGAGATACTGAGCGAGATCTCCAGAGAAATAAGCAGCGGAATTAATTTACAATGCCATTGTGTTTTTCTGAATAATATGGCCTGTTCTATAGCAGGGGCCTATTTAAGTATTTTCCCTTTCCTTCAACCTCCAGAAAATAAAGTTTGCAAAGCATTCTTCTCCTTAAAAGCTCTCTTTGGTGTTTTATATTACAGACGGAGGCTGAATTTCTCCTACAATTATGCAGATAATTTATCTACCGAAAGAGTAAAATGGATCATTTCCCAGCTCTGAAAATACCAGGATTCCATTTCAATCCAGGCTGTTATTTCCTTATCAAAAAAAATAGAAGAAGAAGAAAAAAAAAGGCAACTGAAATCATTATCTACCTGCTACAAAGAGACTCCAACTTTCTAAAAAGCTGAGATAAGTAAAATTGCTGCTCTCCGAGGCCTACTTTAAAGCAAGGAAGGTACATTTTGTATTTAAAGGTGAAGTTTCTACTTTCACCCTAAGGGCTTTACATTCTCATCTTGATGTATTAATTAAAGCACATTTGCAGTGAATTTTTAATTATCTTCCTAATAAATGGCATCACAAGGAATAAAATGGTCTCTTCACAAGTGCCTCCAGACTCCCCCGTGCCTTGGAAGCAGCACCAATTCCACAGCAAAATAAGAACGCAGCTTGCTGGGAGGCCTGCGAATGCTGATGGGCAGGGAGCAGATGGCTGTCTTGCACTCCTTCTTCAGCAAAAGACTGCAGCCAGACTTGGCCACACAGAAAGAGGAGACTGCTATCATTCCTGCCACTGACAAGCAGAGGGGATGGAGTTTATGAAGTTAATTCCTACTCTCTCTCTCTTCCCTGCATCCATTTATGCTCCTCTGTACTCCCAGGCTGAGAGGGAAAGGACAACACATCTGGCACATTCATAGAATGGTTTGGGCTGGAAGGGACCTTAATGCTCATCTGGTTCCAGCCCCATAGAACCATTAAGGTTGGAAAAAGAGCTCTAAGTTCATCGAGTTCAACCATCAACCCAACACCACCATGGCCACTGAACCATGTCCCCAAGTGCCATGGCCACACGTTTCTTGAACATCTCCAGGCATGGTGACTCCATCATCTCCTTGGCAGCCTGTTCCAATCCCTGACCACTCTTGCACCAAAGAAATTCTTCCTTATCACCAACCTAAACCTCCCCAGGTGCAGCTTGAGGCCATTTCCTCTTGTCTTGTCATTACCTACTTGGGAGAAGAGGCCAACACTGGCCTCCCTCCAACCTCCTTCCAGGTAGCTGTAGAGAGCAATGAGGTCTCCTCTCAGCCCTCTGCAGATGAATAGGCAGCATAAATAATATTTTCAATATATTTAATGATTAGAATCCCTGTGGTATTTTCCTGTTCAGCTAAAATTAAGAGTGAAATAAAGTATTTTAACATTTTCATTGATATGGAGGCATTATTGTCACACAGGTTATGATGTGCATGAATCAAATTCACCTGCAAACTCACAGTGGCTTGTAATTAAATAGCTTATTTTATAGGCAATGCAGGGCAGAGATTTACTGTGTGTGCACTGTCCTGGCATGTCTGCAACTTCCAGTGCAGACCTGCACACTACAGACATTGCAAACCTCTGGTTTGATACTTAACATTGGAAGTGATGAAGCCATGCATGGTGACTATTGCCCTATGGAAGGAGAGCAGACAAAAATCAGGGGATGACTGACCCACATCTCCTGAGGCCATCCAGTTCTGTGTGCCCACAGAAAATGCAAACATTCCTGATTTGGTTGCTCCTGGCTAGCCACAGTTAACTCCCAGCTGCTCAGAGGGGTTGTGCCTGCCAGAAGCACCAGTACCCAGAGCAGGTGAGAGCGCAGGGTGGTCACTGCCTGAGTCAGTAACACCACAATAACACATTTGGATAGTACATCATAGCCTTAAATTGCCAAAGTCCTGCATGGCAGGAGAGGCAGAGCAGAGCCCTCAGCACTCAGCTCTTCCCTCAGCTCTGCTGCCTGCTTTATTACCCCTGCAGAACAGGCAGAGCGGGAGGGACATGATGGATCCTCTCAGCTGCATTCTGCTCACAGCTCCTGCAGCAACTCAGTGTCAGAGCAGGGTTCCTCATTTTCATTTTCCTATCTCATTTGTGTCACAGGGCCAGGCTGGAAGAGGAGCACGATTATGCCAGATATGGGAGGGAAGTCACAGATGCGTGCTGCTAAGGACAGCAGCCAGTGCCAAAGGAGCACCAGCGGTCGCTGCCCTGTACCTCACTGCGGGCAGGCAAAGTATGGGTGGCTTACAAAGGTGACTCTGCTCCCATAGACAAAGCAGCACAGAGTCATCAGCACACAGTAAATGGCACTTTAGGTAAAGCAGTAGAAGCAGCTGGAGCAAACTCATGGAGCATCCTTCAGGATGTGCAAACAGGTCCTTCCTCTCTAAATTGTGCTGCAAGCAGAAATGACTGTACCTTACAAAGGCAGAGAGGCCACTGGATTGCAGACCTTTCCCCTGCCAGCTAAGGTCAAGTCACAGCTATAAACCCCTGTGTGATCTCAGGGAGACATCCAGCTTTCTCACAGAATCACCTTTTCTTCTCCAAAGAAATCCCACACTGAGTGAGTCCTTCTCTCCCTTGACAGTGAAGCAGGTACATTAAGTACCTGTGGTCTCTGCTTTCCTTCTAGTCATACAATCACTGAATTGTTTCAGTAGGAAAAGACTTCCAAGTTCATCAAGTTCAACCACCAACCCAACACCACCATGGCCATTAAACCACATCCCAAAGTGCCATGGCCACACATGTCTTGAACACCTCCAGGGATGGGGACTCCACCAATCCCTGACCACTCCTGCAGCAAAGACACTTTTCCTGATGTCCAACCTAACCCTCCCTGGCACAATTTCAGGCCATTTCCTCTCCTATCACCTGATGCTAGGGAGAAGAGACTAACCCCCCACCCCACTGCAACCCTTTCAGGGAGAGCAATGAGAGAGCAATGACATCTCCCCTTAGCCTCCTCTTCTCCAGACTAACCAACCTCAGTTCCCTCAGCTGCTCCAGACCCTTCACCCTGTTCTTCAGACCTTTCACTAGCTGCGTTGGCCTGTTCTAGACACAAGTCCCTTCAGTTGATCTCAAAGCAGCTAAGATTTATCTCTTGAGCAACTGATATTTCCACTCTGACACGAAATTAGGCTATTAACAATCCCTTGCACTTGTCACCCGCTGAAGTGTCACCCTTTTGACAGATGAATTGTTGAGGCTGTGTCAATAAGTGACGTCAATAATTTCTTTTTCCTTTTACAGTGGTTCCATGGGTTGCTAGGCAAAGTTTTTATCCTAGCATTGCATTAGGTGAAGAGGTGCAAATAGATTCATGGGGAACAAAAGGCAAAAGGAGTCCCCCTTCCCCACAGCAGTTTAACAAAAAGCCATGTACAAAACCAAGATGAAACAGAGTAGGAATTACTAAGGAATTCAAAGAGGGGGAAATGTGTTGGATTATGCATCATTTGGCTGAGTTTCACACAGCAAAATATTTATCAGAAACTTTGTAGCAGTAGCTTCTTCCTGAAAATTCAACAAAGCAAACCATGGATATCTGCCAGCTTCCATCTCGGCTCTTCCAAGTCACTAAGCACCGGCACAGCTGCATTAGCATACAAGGGAGTGTTTGGGAAGTGAGGCACCATTCATGGGAAGCCAGCTCTTGCTTCTGCCTAAGATTTACTCTGGGATATGGATATAATAGCTAAGTCATTAACTTTTAGCCATGCATTGATCTAAATTCACCTGAATAGCTGCACCCTATTAATGCCAAGAATCACAGAATGCCAGGTTAGGAGGGACCCCATGGATCACCTGTTCCAGCCTTTCTAGGTGATAGTGGAGTTGAAATGAGCTGGCCCAGCACCCTGGCTAGCTGAATCTTCAAACTGTCCAGTGGAGGGGAATCCACTGCTTCCCTTGGGAGATGATTCCAATGTCTGACTGTTCTCATTGGGAAACATTTTCTCCTGGAGTTCCATGGGAATCTCCCCAGCAGTAACTTGTCCCAGTCACCCCTTGTCTCTTCCACATGACTTCTTGTAATAAGGGAATCTCCATCCTCTTGGTAGCCACCCTTTACATACTGGTCCATAGAGACAAGGTCTCCCCTAGGCCTTCTCCATGTTGAACAAGCCCAGCTCTCTCAGCCTTTCCTCACATGGCAGGGCTGCCAGGCCTCCAAGCATTCTCCTGTCCCTTCTCTAGACACTCACAGCCTGTGCTCACATTTTAGCAGGACGTGTACATTGCTACAGCTTCATGTCCTGAATGAAGACTCTGTCAAGTAGCAGAACAAAAACCAAAGACCTGTAATTAAGCCCCATTCACCTGAGCCACTCTTCATTCCAGCAGCCCTTCTCCTTTCCTTTGCCTGGCTCTAGATAAGACACAGAGCCTGCCACAAGCTCTCTGTCATTCCTGCCGCACCTCAGCATCTGTTGATAAACCCTCCTAGACTTGGAGGGAGAAATCTATCTCCTTTTCTTCAGAAAGGAGATTAAAGGATCAAAAACCTCTTACTACCTCTCACCAGGGGGTTTGGCTAACACCCTGATGAAATATTCCCTTTCTTGCAACTCTGTGAAGATGATTAATTCATTCCTGCCATGTCTGTGCCACCCAGGAGCTTCCACTCTTCCAGCAGCAGTGGCAGGGAGACCACTTCAACCCCCAGCACCACCAAGCACTCTGCAATCAGCCTGGCTGCACGTTGAAGGGATTTTCTCTCTGCTCTGTGCTGTGAAAAGCTCTTGCTCTTCACTTCCAACCCAACTAAAATATTTAATGAATATTTGAAATGGGCACCAACGTTTAGTTTGCCTCCTGAAAAACAAGGAGGAAAACATATGGGTAATATGCAGCTTGGTTTGCTAAACAATAATGAAGCATCTGGTAACTTCTCCAGGAAAAGAAATGAAAGCTGGGGGGTTATTTTACAGAACTTGGAAGCATCCATGGGATGCTGTACTATTATCCAGCATGTGTCTAAACACATACAGTCTCCTAGCACAGCTTGAGGAAAGATATTTGCTATATTCATTGTAAATCTCTGGCAAGCACAGCACACGGCCACTCTGCTCCCACCAGCAGGCACGGGAGCCAGCCCTGCTCCCATACAGCCAGCCCTGCTCCCACACAGCCAGCCCTGCTCCCACCCAGCCAGCCCAGGCACAGGATGTGCTGGACATGCAGGGGAAGGCTTGTGACAGAGCTGCAGCAGAATCCTACCTTCCTTGTGCCATCTCACAGTCAGCCTAGGCACAGGATCTGCTGGACATGCAGGGGAAGGCTTGTGACAGAGCTGCAGCAGAATCCTACCTTCCTTGTGCCATCTCACAGTCAGCCTAGGCACAGGATCTGCTGGACATGCAGGGGAAGGCTTGTGACAGAGCTGCAGTAGAATCCTACCTTCCTTGTGCCATCTCACAGTCAGCCTAGGCACAGGATCTGCTGGACATGCAGGGGAAGGCTTGTGACAGAGCTGCAGCAGAATCCTACCTTCCTTGTGCCATCTCACAGCCAGCCCAGGCACAGGATGTGCTGGACATGCAGGGGAAGGCTTGTGACAGAGCTGCAGCAGAATCATGCCTTCATTCACACAATCATAGAATGGTTTTGGTTGGGGAAAAAAAACAAACTTCAAGATCATTGATTCCAACCATTCTTTAACTCTACCAAGACCGATCCTAAACCATGTCCCTCAACACCACATCTCTGCCTCTGTGAAACACCTCCAGGGGTGGGGATTCAACCACCTCCCTGGGAAGCCTATTCTGGCCTTGGGGGAAGAAGTTTCTTCTAAGATCCAATCTAATGCTAAGAAAAAGGAAGGCTCCAGAAGAGGAAGAGTAGAAAGGAGAGAAAGCTGTTGGGACAGGGATGGGGCTGGATTGTGCACCAAGAACTGAGGCCATACTGAATCATTGTGGCATCAAAACCCTCACATGCCAATGGATTCTTTCCCACTAGGGTAAGACACCTGTCCTACAATTCAGTTTTGCTTGCTGAAGTTTAATATCAAGTTAATGCTCTGAAACATAAGGGGGGGGGGGGGGGGGGGTCAAAATATCAAAAATACACCTTCCATATACTGCTTTTCTTACCTATAAGCATGTAGAAAATGGCAAATTGAACAAGCACCACACGTTCTGCACTACATATTGCTCACACACACCTATTAGGCAGCACACACTGAGCCATACCTTCACACTGCTGTAACAGAGCCAGGGGTTGTCTTAGCAGTGTAAGGAGAGAATGCTAATTAGAGAACTGCCAGACAACTTATACCCAACTTGTTATAAAATACTGGAAAAAGGATCAATGCTGACAGAGGGGGGATGCAACTGGAACGCAGTCGGCAAGGACATGATCAAAGCTAGGACAAATAGACTGCAAGTACCGTATAATGTGCAAACAGCTCTAAGGTATGCATAAGAGTCTGTGAAGCATCCTCACAGCAGGAGCCTGCAAGCACATTTGGCTTGGCCTAATTCACCAACATATCACAGCCAACTAATAAAAGCATTTCTCAAAGACAGGCAAGTTCTGCTGGCCTGGCCTAGCACTGTGTAGGGAAATTAGAAAGCTGTTCTCCATCCTGCACACAGCATCCGTCCACATCTTCCTTACACTTTCAGCAGGGCATGGAATCCATTGTTGGAATGTGGGGCTGCTGGCAGAAGGCAGCAGCAGGAGGGCACTCAGCAGCAGGCAGCCCGGCCTTAGCAAGAAGGACAGTCCAGCAACAGGCTGCAGCTTGGGTCCCGGCTTGCACCTAGTGCAGGACCAGGGATTGCTGGCTCCTCACACCTTGGAGGGGGCAGCTGGCATACTTAGCTTCCACTCCCTGCTGCCCTGGGCCAAGCCAGCTGCAAGGCACTGAACCCCCCTCCATCCCATGGACAACAGCAAGCATCTCAGATGCCTTGAGTCAGCCTCCATCTGAGACAAAGAAATGTTTCTCTTTTAGATGCAGCTTGTTTCCAAAGCAATCCTCAGAAACACCATGCCTCAGGTGCTCCTCTAAGCAACAGCTCTGTCCTACTTCCCTTCAGGGAAGTCCTTGTTCTGTTCTACTTTCCTTCAGGGGAAAATGGGGAACAGCACGTGGGAACAGCCACTGTCAAGCACCTGGGGTAAGCTCCAGTCACAGGGGATGGCCCCAGCTGTCAGGCTGCCACAAGAGCTGCCCTATGTTGCTTTACATATGCTCGGAGATCCTCAAGTCCAGCACCACCATGGCCATTAAATCATGACCCCAAGTGCCACGTCTGCATGTTTCTTGAACACCTCCAGTGATGGTGACTCCACCACCTCCCTGGGCAGCCTGTTCCAGAGCCTGACCACTCCATGTCCTTCCAAAATATGAAGAGGGAAGGGGGCACTTTTGAAAATCTCAGCCTTAACCCCAAGTAGTCTTCTTTACAAGTCTGCTCAGTGCCTAAGCCTTCAGATTTCCAAGGAAGAATCAATTATTAATAACTTAATGCAATGAGAGCTGCTGTTTTCCTTCTCCTCACAGCTGTCAGGGAGGCACAGATGCAGCACCACCTTCTGTAATTGGAATCTTTATTTTACAAACAGTGCAATAGACTGTGTTTTATCTCCTTTGATCCCTGTGTAATACAAACAAGGCTCACTAATCAAGGCTCCTTCCCCTTTGTTTGCCCTTCAAATGCTGCAGAGAGCCTCTTCCTGCTGGATGCCGGCGTTGTGTACATGGCAGAGTGAAAATGTGTGTGATACAGCAGGCAGTACGGGGAGGTTTTGTCCTGACTTTAAGGTATCTCTGTAGTGCCAACTGGCAGCACATTGCAGCCCGGCCAGGTGCTCCTCTCCTAAAGACACCATAATGCAGCACCAATTAACACATCTATCAGCAGATTTCCTTTGTGGCTCTTGGCGCCGCTGAATTTAAAGACACTGCAGAAGAGAGAGGGTGCCTGGGTGGGACACAAAAACCTATCTAGCTGGCAGACCTGAAACATGACCAGAGCAAAGCAGCTCCATCAAACCACAGAAGGGGTGGAAGCAAAAGCAGATCACAACCCTGTGCAAAGCCCTTCAGTCACAGCCAGAGCAGAGGCTCTGACACTTGTACCTGCAGAACACCATCTTCAGCTAGAAACTGCATCAAATCTTAGCCAGTTAGGGCATTGCCAAACAAAGGGAGACATTTTGTGTCAGCTTTCCAACCAAAACACTTTTTTGCCCAGGGTAACTACAAATGTTCACAAGCTTCTCTGGTTTTGTTTTCTTCAAGAGCCAGAATATCCCAGTGCTGTGGAGCCAGGGGATAAAACCTAAACAGCCTCAGTTTTCATGGTAGTATGTCTGATTTTAACATAACTTCACAAGTGAAGTTCACTTCCCTTGAGTATGCTTCCTCAAGATATGGTAGAGCCAAGGCATCTCATGGAAAAGATTTTTTAGGCTCCAGACATTTCATGGACAAGGTTTTTTCTTTATGCTTTTATTGCCTGCTTACTCTAGCTTGTTCTAGGGGGGCAAGAAGGATGAGAGTTAAAAACTGCAAAAGATAAATGCTAAATAATTAGAGACAGCAGGATAGATCAGGGCTAGGAGATAGCTTGGACTGGGTACAGAAGAAAACTAAACCAAAACAAACAAAACACCCCACCAGAAATCAGCAGGGAAAGGAATGAAAATGCACAAAAAATAAGGTTTTGCTACAAGCAGCACAAAAATAAACCCAAATGGGTTGATGAAGAAGCAATATACTGGAGAGACAGGGAAACAGGCACTCACCTGACAAACAGCACTGGCAATGGAAAGCCAGAAAGGCAGGAAAATAAGGACAGATTGGTTGAAGAGCCAGGAAAACAGTGTGAATGATGTGAGGAGTGGGGACTGCTACTGAAGGGAGTTGGGGACTCTTATTGAAGAGAACTGGCGACTATCAGGCTTGCAACTGAGCTGAGCACCTGCAGCAGAAAAATCAGGACCACCTGAGTAGTGATTTGGCTCTAGGTAGGTAAGCAGCGAAGGTTGTGTTTGGACACCAACCACCTCGAGAAAGGGCTTGTTTGAATGGGAAGGGAAAAGCAAATGAGGTTTTGGGTAAAGGAGCAGCAGAGCATGTGTCCAAAGAGCACATCCTCTGCCTACCTTAGCACAGCGGGTGGGGGAACAGCTGCACTGCTGTGGGAATAGGGCAAAAGTGTTTGAAGAGAACTAGCAAGGTGATTAAAACAGCTATCACATGATGCTGTTAGTTCAGCTTGTACAGGCTTCTTGGAACCCTGCAACCCAAGACCAGGGCAGCTTTTGATGGTCTCTTTCTCCTCAGGGTGTGAGCTGTGGCATGGGTGGCAGAACAAGCAGGATTTCTATTTTCTTATGCAGAGGTTTTGTGGGGGAAGGTGAAGCTCACCTGCCCCTCGGCCTTGCAGCACTAGGCTGACTGCTCTCTCCGACGACACAGGGAAGTGGCAGAGCCTCTCTTCAGTGAAACCAGGGTCAGGCCCACCAGCTGCCTCTGTCCTGGCTTTGTGCCCTGCCTTCCTGGCCATCTTTCCTCTCGAAGTGGTAAAAAGAAATCCAGCAGCAAGGAAATGCGGAGGCTTTGGATGGGAGTCTGCGCTCCCTACCTAAGTCCCAAGAGCTCAAAAGCTTTCAGCTGCATCCTATTCGCATCTTTTCCTTGTCAGACATCCCTTGACAAGAACAGAGCCTGACAGGAGGGGAAGGAGGAGGAAATTACATAAGCAAAACAAAGTGTAATTAAATTCCCACTGCAGATGAGCAGATCAGGGCTCGGCTGTTACTTTCCTTCACTCTGTCACATTCTGGATTGTTCTTTAAGGCAAACTCTGCTGAACGAAACCAAAAGGGCAGCTTAAGGTCTCCTCTTTCTGAGGAGTGCCATATGTCTGCTCTCTTTTTTCACTCCTGCTGTCTCATGCCATTCTTCCTAAGGTGAGGACTGACTGGGTGCAGCACAAAGCATACATTTTGAAGGTACTAAAAGGACTCCACCAGAGCCATGGTTGAATTATGCAGGAAGAAAGCATGCTTTCCACCAAGTGTCAGCCTCCCTGGGGTTTAGTCCTCAGCTGTCCTAGCAATGGCTTGCAGCAATAACAAAATGCCAGCTGACTGATACTGTTAGCATTGCTAAGGTATCTCATCAATCACAGCTTTAGCCTTTCCCAGTGAGTAAAGCAGGAAAACAAGGCCATTCCTCCTGCTCTGGTGGGTTTCAGTGGCTCCATCATTCTGATTTACTGACAGATGCTTTGTTTCTCCCACTGCACAACCTCTGGGTGCAAACTCCTCTTGATTTAGCACACAGATTAAGTCCTTACCCCATCTCACTTTTCTAATTGCAAAAAGGCTCAAGGAACAGTAGGTTTGGTTCAGTTTGGCTATCACAGAATGATTTCTCATTGTTTTAGCCACAGTTAATTGATCTTATCAAGGAAGGCATTGAACACGATATTGCAGCATCCTTAATAACACAGATTCTGAGAGTGTTGTGTCAGTCACTTCAGTGAGGACATAGTACATGTGGTCAGACAGATGGCCAGATGACTGCATACCTATAGAGCTTATTCACTCTATGAGTTACTAATGATCAGATTTCCAGCCAGTTTTACCCACAGCTTCTAGCTTTCATGCTCCAAACTGCACATGCAGTTGCTTAATCCCTGCACTTAACTGCTCAGCCCTCAACCTCACAGAACCCAGATCCCTGCATGCAGCCAGTCAGTGAAGCTCCAGTAAACAGGGCAGCATGAGGGAGCAGACAAAGCTGTCATGATGGTGTGCACTCAGCAGGTGCAGGAGCTGGCCATGCACTTCATCTTTTGTGCCCACAAATCCCCAGTCAGAGGACAGCTTTCCAATGCCTGTCTTCTGGTCTGGGGTACAACGTAAACAACAGTCATGGCAGAGCAAAAAGGCGAGCCAGTAAAGCATTGCTGCACTGTTTGAGAAGGTCTAAGGAATGCCATGAACTAAAATGGCTCAAGGAGTGCAGGCATACAGTTAAATGTGTCACTGCAAGGAACCACACTGCTCCACAGTCCCAGAATGTTTGGCCTTGGGCTCATACAACTGTGCTACATAAGGAGCCACCACACAGAAGCAAAGGTCTGAGCTGGTTAGCATGTGCTCAGACATCCCCCACAACTGCAGAGAAGTGGCAGAGACTGTGGGGACAGCACTCAGGAAACAGCAGAATTGGTATTTGCTGGAAATTCAAATGGAGAGGTTGTTGGGCTGGAGTCACAGAGTGCCAGGTTGGGAGGGAGCCCAAGGATCATCTGCTCCAATCTTTCTAGGTGACAGTGGAGTTGAAATGAGCTGGCCCAGCACCCTGGCCAGCTGAGTCTTCAAACTGCCCAGTGTAGGGGACTCCACTGCTTCCCCTGGGAGCCTATTCCTTTAAATAAAAACCCCACCAAGTTTCACAGAGTGATGACCACCTCCCTCATCCAGCCTGGCCTTGAACACTCCAGGAGGGGGCATGCACAGCCTCCCTGGGCAGCCTGTTCCAGTGTCTCACCACCCTCACTGCAAAGAATTCCATCCTAACCTGCAGTCTAAACCTCCCCTCTTTTCTACCTTCTTTCCCCTACTCTGAGGAGCAGGTAGTTTTTCTAACCATTTCCACAGTCTCTCTCAGGTCAGGTTGATGTGGTCTAGTGGGAGGTGTGGAATTAGGTGATCAGATGATCTTTAAGGGCCCTTCCAACCAAACCATTCTGTGATTCTATGACCCCTCCAAAGAGGGCAGCGAGATGCTATTACAAGGTTTCTGCTCCTGGCACAAATCACAGTGCCACAAAAAAACACAGAACTATTTTCCTGCTGCACTCTGCTGGCATCTACATGGCCATATTTTTTCTCCTTAGACACATTACAAGCATAATGGAGAATGCATAAAGGAATGCACAATGATTAGAGATATTTATATGCATCCTGCTAGTGAGAGATCATGCCTGTAACTCAGAGGAGGGGAAGCCACAAAATTATGGAGGTCTTCCTACCACTGCTATTTATACTCCAATGGGAATCCATTAGGGGTTTATTTCTTGTGTTACAAGAGGCAATTTATGACTGTCTGTGTATCCCAGCAGGGTTTAGAGGTGATGGCAATGTAAAACCAGCCTGACCTCACCATGGAATAACTGATGCAAGCAAAATGCCATTTCACCATTTCACTAAACACAGGCTTGGTTTCTTAGAGAATTAAGTAACTAAAGGTAAGTAGCATTTGTGATAACAACTCTCCTGTACCCTCCACAGAAGCTTCATGCCACTCCTGAGGGCAGGACATGATGTGACTGCTCTGTTACCGCTGTTCCTGCTGGGTTTGTCTTTCACAGTATCACCAAGGTTGGAAGAGACCTCGAGGATCATCGAGTCCAACCTGTCACCACAGACCTCATGACTAGACCATGGCACCAAGTGCCACATCCAGTCTCCCCTTGAACACCTCCAGGGATGGTGACTCCACCACCTCCCTGGGCAGCACATTCCAATGGCAAACGACTCGCTCAGTGAAGAACTTTCTCCTCACCTCCAGCCTAAACTTCCCCTGGTGCAGCTTGAGACTGGGTCTTCTTGTTCTGGTGCTGGTTGCCTGGGAGAAGAGACCAACCCCTTCCTGGCTACAACCTCCCTTCAGGTAGTTGTAGAGGGCAATGAGGTCTCCCCTGAGCCTCCTCTTCTCCAGGATAAACAATCCCAGCTCCCTCAGCCTCTCCTCACAGGGCTGTGCTCAAGGCCTCTCCCCAGCCTTGTTGCCCTTCTCTGGACACCTTCAAGTGTCTCAATGTCCTTCCTAGACTGAGGGGCCCAGAACTGGACACAGGACTCAAGGTGTGGCCTAACCAATGCAGAGTACAGGGACACAATGACTTCCCTGCTCCTGCTGGCCACACTATTCCTAATGCAGGCCAGGATGCCATTGGCCTTCTTGGCCACCTGGGCACACTGCTGGCTCATGTTTAGGCAGCTGTCGATCAGCACCCCCAGGTCCCTCTCTGTTTGGCAGCTCTCAGCCACTCTGACCCCAGCCTGTAGCTCTGCATGGGGTTGCTGTGGCCAAAGTGCAGCACCCGGCACTTGGACTTGTTGAATGCCATCCCGTTTCTTTCTTTCTAAGGACAAGACTTCTAGTGCATCCATTTAGTTTCTTACCACAGCAGCACCATTTTGTTCATACTTTCCCATTTTAATTTTCAGATTCCTCAGTGTCCAGTCTTAAGGACAGCATGGCCACATCCTGGTTACAGTTTACAGAAGCTGTAGCATCTGTGTTCTGCTGCAGGGCTGCCTTGCTGTGGGCGATTTTCAGAGGAGACTCATAAAAACTGGCAGCTAGCTAAACTTTATCCATCATGACCTCACTAGGAGTTCAGTTTCACCTGCAGCAGAAGCATTTATATTGGCATAATGTGCCACACAAGTAGAGCTGAAGTCAAATGACACTTCATAAGCTAGGCTATATTTTTAAAAGAAAATTAAATAATGGCTATAATACTTAATGTTCCACTTAACTGTCACATTAACAGTAAATCTATCAGCAAAGATGACAGAGCTACAATGATTTAGCCCTTACCAATCCAGACCATTAGATCTTTATGAGGGACAACAATGAACAGCGTTATGGGACCAATTCCGATCTTTTCTCATATGGAAAATGAGCCTCTTGACATTTATGCTCGGTTCAAACTAAATGGGACCAGTTTTGAGGCTACCCAAAGTCAGACAAGGTACCAGAAGATGGTTCTAGAAGAGTAAAACACTGGTTAGACATGTCTTGGTGTGTTTCCATGCAACATCTGAAGCATCTGCTGACTGTGCTACTCTCACAGTGCATAGACACTGACAACTTCTTTTCCAGGATCAAACAGGCATCTCTTCTTGGTCTCACCTGCACAAGCACTTCCCTAAACCAACTCAGTGCGTGTCCTAGAGGTGCCAGAAAACAGAGGGGGCAGGACATGGGACCACAGTAGTCCATACTTAGGTGAGTTTAAGCTGCTGTGAAGCTGAATATCTAGAACTGAAACAGCTGAGGACTGATTTCAGCTTCCACAGCATCTGTAAGCTAGCTGCAAGTACAGCTAGCAACCTCACACTGAAGCCTTAAGAAATAAACTGAGTTTTATTCTCCCTACATAAGAAATTTTATATAGCTTATAGTCTAAGGTTAACTTAACATTCAGTAATAATTACATCTGGATCATAAAATATATTAAGTTCTAATTTAAAATCAAATAATTTAAAGTTACCTAATTTAATATTTTTCTTTTTTCATTGCTGGGAATGGAAACCCCAAGTTTAAGTTTGCTTGCTGCAGTCAGTGCCTGCTCTGCTTCCCCAGCAGAAGCTGAACCCTTTGTTTCTATCCTTAGTACCTACCTCAAAAATAAGATTCATGCCCATCATGCTCTGCTCAGAAACTCAGCAGCTTCTGGTGACAGAGAACCATCCATTAGGTAGCCTAAAATGTCCTCCTCCTAAGGTTAATAGAAGGGTGTTTAAGATTGCTCTAGCTTTCAGTTCTCATTCTTGCCTCCTTCCTTAACTTGTGGCTTCCCAGGAGATTCTGCCCAGTGATGGATTCAATGTGTTTTCCCTCTTTCATTCATCACAATAGGTGGGGTACATTTTTTAAGCCCTGGAATGAGAGCTGGTCAGCACAAAACAGCATGTAGGGAAAACAGACCTGGGAAAACAGAGCCCAGAGAAGGGCACAAGAACCTCTGCCACCAGACACAAGACCTTGTGTCAAGCAGCTCGCTGCATCTGCTTCTCCAAAGTGCTGCAGACTCAACTGATGTTCTAATGGCCATGATGCATTAAGGATTATTAACATTAACCTGGAATATCTCCCCTCCCCCCCCCCAAAAAAAAAAAACCCACCTAATTTTTTTCTCATCTTTGAGGCCTGTGTAGGGAAGGAACCCAGGAAGAAACCCACTCAATATTTATCTTGGGTTAGTATTATTCACATGAAGAATCCAGCTTCACAGACAGAAACTATGACAAGTACTTTCCACATAACCTTGTAGTAGACAAAGACTTTGCTCCATATCTATTTTACACTTTATGGTACCTACACTCACCCTCTTAAGTCTCCCACAGAAGTGCCAAGGAAGGACCAGCTTTCACCACAGCTGAACTCCTATGTGTCACTAGAAGATCTTTCTCACCATTTACTTTTCATGTTAGAACCCAAAGAAATTAGGATGCAATTAACACATCAAGTAACAAAACTACTCCTGAGACTACTGAGAACATTTCCTCTCCATATCAGAGGGAATTAACAACAGGGTTTGCCTTTGCACTGCACAGAGATTCATGCTTACTACCAAAGTCCTCAGTTATGAAAGATTTGACTATTTTATGTGCAGCTATGACTTTGGGACAGGTCACAAAACTCAAGGAATGTAGTTTCCATCTCTAGGGATAGCTGCTGTTGCACTGTGCATACATCACAAACTGACTGGTTTAAAACCCAGGATGCTGGATCTCTGCAACAGCCCAGAACACCTTCTGAATTCAGAACTAAAAGCACCATGGCACTATTGGCACAGAAAAATGAAACCCTAAGGATGAAATCTTCCTGCTGCTGAGCATCTTCATGTATCACTGATCTACATAAGCTGTTGTTTCATCTGTCAGTGCTGCCATTGGTTTTAAAGGGACAATGCTAAGGATTGTAGGGGTTTTCCCCCCCACACATTGTGTTCACTTGGGGGCTCCCCAGTTCCAGAAGGACAGGGATATACCAAAGAGCGTCCAATGGAGGCTATGAGATTGATGAGGGGACTGGAACATGTGTCTGATGAGGAGAGGCTGAGAACCTGGGCCTGTTTAGTCCAGAGAAGAGAATTTTTTTAAGCAAACAACCATTTTCTCAGCTTTATGAAGTCCTTCAATAAGACACAGACATGGTGGTGCAAGGGAAGGTGCCAGTAAGTGCTATCAAATACACCCTAAGTAGAATAATATGAGGGAATGGGAACTTCTTTTTCTTTCTGAATACAGAAGTTGTGCTTTGTTTTGCCCCATCTCTGCCTCTCTTGGAAGGATTTCCGTTGTGTGACAAAGCCTGGGACAGGAAGCACATTGTGTGGGGACCTGTGCTGAGTAAGGTAGGGACTGTTGTGAAATGTTTAACCTGCACCTTGAAAGTGGGCTGCTCTCTGTTGGAATTGTTCTTTTCATGCTTTAGAAACTGGCTGATGGGGAAACAAAGCAAACTGTGAGGCAAAGGAGAAAACTGCTTTTCTCTGTTGGTACAGAATTTTAAGGCTGGAGGAAGGAGAAAGACAAGCCTCCTATTAAACATCAAGCATGCTCCCTTTGCTGGCTACTTCAGCTTCCTACAATAGCTAAGGGTTGTGTCTCACCTTCCCTGCACCTGAAATCCCCTCCTGAACAGCTGTGGTAACCCCAGCTATGGTGGTAGTCACTTTGCATGCTGATCTGACCTCAGCCATACATCTTCTGCCCTCTCAGTGTCTCTTCTGAGGCTATGACACCTGTCTGTCATAGAATCACAGAAGGGTAGAGATTGGAAGGGACCTCTGGAGATGATCAAGTCCAACCTCCCTGCCAAAGCAGGATCACCTGGGGCAGGTCACACAGGAACACATCCAGATAGGTCTTGAAAGTCTCCAGAGAAAGACTCCACAGCCTCTCTCTGCAGCCTGCTCCAGGGTTCCAGCACCCTCACATCAAAGAAGTTTTTCCTCATGTTGAGGTGGAACTGAAATCCTTTCTCCAGAACCACACCACGTGCATGTTCCTCCCCCCACAACAGAGCATCACCCAGGGCCAGCAGCACGTTCCAGGCTGCTGACTCACTGCATTGCACTGCTGGTGGGATCGGTGCCTGCTTGCAGCAAGCCAGAGTTTGGAAATCTGCTCATATTTAATGCTTGCATTTCAGAACACTTCTGCACTCATCCCCTATGTGCAGCCCTCACTGTGACCATGCTCCACAGGGGTGATTAAAAAAGGCTTATTTCATCCAAGCCTCCCTTCAACCAACCTTCCTGAAGAGCTAAAGGAAACACATGGAAGGTATTTCACATTGTGCTGCTGTACACCTGCAGGCAGGGGCCAAGGGCAGCAGAGGAAACAACAAAAAATCCTTCAAGAAAGCCAGTTCCTTTGGCATCTGAACACAGGCAGGAAATGCTGGCAGTGTCCTAGGAAAGTTATTCTGATGACAGCTTAGACCAGGCTAGCAGAAGCCAAACACAGATGATCATTCTAGGTCCCTTCTACTGGCACTTGCCTGTTCTGTTCTCTGCAGCTCTGAGGAAGAGATGTGCTAACATCCAACATCCAGCTGTTCCAGACCAACATTCCAGCAGCCCAGATCCTCACCTGCACAGAGGTTCCTCTGCTCCAAGGCAGAGACAACCACAGAACTCTGCCTTGAGAGGAGGGCAGGGTCAAGGTCTGAGTCAGCCCTGCTCTGGCTGAACTGTCCCATCTGCCAAACAAGGGCCTGAGCTCAGGAGCTGTTGTTCTTGTTTAACTTCAGGCATCCTTCAGAGGCAGATGTGAGTTATTATGCAAGACAAATAATACTGAAGTGTTGGAGTGTGTCCACAGAAGGGCAACAGAGCTGGTGAAGAGTGTGGAGAACAGGGCTGGTGAGGAACAGCTGAGGGGACTGGGGTTGGTTAGGTTGGAGAATGGAAGCTGAGAGGAGACGTCATTGCTCTCCACAACTCCTTGAAAGGAGGTTGCAGTGAAGTGGGAGCTGGTGTCTTCTCCCCAGTCTCAGGTGATAGGAGAGAAAATGGCCTGAAATTGTGCCAGGGCAAGTTTAGATTGGAGAGTAGGAAAAATTTCTTTGCTGCAAGAGTGGTCAGGCATTGGAACAGGCTGCCCAGGGAGGTGGTGGTGGAGTCCCCATGCCTGGAGGTGTTCAAGAAACCTGTGGCCATGGGACTTGGGGGCATGGTTCAGTGGCCATGGTGGTGTTGGATTGATGGTTGGACTTGACCTTAGACAGCTCTTCCAACCCAAATGATTCTAGGATTCTACCATTCTCTGATTCTCTGATAATATTAATTGCCAACCATTTTATTTCACAGGTGCTTGAAGCACATCCAAGAAATACTGCACTTACTGCACAAATCATGGATACAAAATGGGTGCTCTGGAAAGCCAAGGGGTTTAAATTTATGCTTTCTCTTCAAAACCACATTTTTTAAAGCTAAATCAGGAGAATTTTCTGCTGCATTAAACTCCTGACAAGCCAAAATAGCTGCAAATCTCCTTGCAGTAATTCATAACCATTTCACTTTCTTCTTGTTTACTGTAAATATATCTTCACCCACAAGTTAATTCAGCAGTGTATTTTCTCAGGAGCACACTCCAGAAGATGGATCCTAACAGAAGTGTTCGTGCCCAACCTTTGCACACCAGCAAGATCAATCATTTTTCTCGTTCTCTGAGTTTCCAATATTTGTCTAAATCCTGAAAAGTCAAAGCAAGGATTCAACTGCCTTCAGATTTCTGTGGTGCGTTTCAATATCCACATTCTCTGCTGTGAGATTCTGAGTAGAGTAGAGTAGAGTAGAGTAGAATAGAATAGAATAGAATAGACCAGACCAGACCAGACCAAGTTGGAAGAGACCCTCAAGATCATCATGTCCAACCTATCATCCAACACCACCCAACCAACTAACCCATGGCACCAAGCACCCTGTCAAGTCTCCTCCTGAACACCTCCAGTGATGGTGACTCCACCACCTCCCCAGGCAGCCCATTCCAATGGGCAATCACTCTCCTTGTGTAAAACTTCCTCCTAACATCCAGCCTAAACCTCCCCTGGCACAGCCTGAGACTGTGCCCTCTTGTTCTGGTGCTGGTTGCCTGGGAGAAGAGACCAACCTCTGCCTGTCTACAACCCCACTTCAGGTAGTTGCAGAGAGCAATAAGGTTACCCCTGAGTCTCCTCTTCTCCAGGCTAAGCAACCCCAGCTCCCTCAGCCTCTCCTCATAGGGATTGTGTTCCAAGCCCCTCACCAACTTTGTTGCCCTTCTCTGGACACGTTCCAGCAAGTCAACCTCCTTCCTAAACTGAGGAGCCCAGAACTGGACACAGTACTCGAGGTGTGGCCTAACCAGTGCAGTGTACAGGGGCAGGATGCATCTGGGGCAGGATGCATCTGAGCCTAACCAGTGCAGTGTACAGGGGCAGGGCATCTGCCTGGATGTTAGCAGCCAACCCTTATTCTGTTTTTAATTTCTGCTAAAGTGCCCAGGGATGGGCACTGCAGAACCATTTGTATGTTGAAGATGAAATATCAGCAAAGGAGAAGTGTCCAGGGCAGATATATTTCCGCATGAATCATTAATCCCTAAAACTTGAGTCTCTTCATTATTCATTGCCTGGTTTTCACCTTGCATTACTCCCTCAGCAGGGTTGCAATGAGATATTTACAGTGATAGCATGGAGCTGCTGAGACCAGCCCCATGCCTCAGCACCATCAAACTGAGCAATTCAAAGGGAACCAGATAAAAAAGCCTTTTCCACTGCACTCCACAGATCACAGGCACTGAAATAAGGCATTTTATAGATGAAGCCCTTCAGTCCAGAGAAGGACAACCAGGCTGGTGAAGGGTCTGGAGAACAGGGCTGGTGAGGAGCAGCTGAGGGAACTGGGGTTGGTTAGTCTGGAGAAGAGGAGGCTGAGAGGCGACCTTATTGCTTTCTACAGGTCCCTGAAAGGAGGTTGCAGTGAGGTGGGAGCTGGTTCTTCTCCCCAGTCTCAGGCGATAGAAGGAAAGGAAATGGCCTGAAATTGTGCCAGGGGAGGTTGAAGTTAGAGATTAGAAACAATTTCTTTGGTGCAAGAGTGGTCAGGCATTGGAACAGGCTGCCCAGGGAGGTGGTGGAGTCACCATCCCTGGATGTGTTCACGAAACCTGTGGCCATGGCACCTGGGGACATGGTTTAATGGCCAGGGTGGTGTTGGGTTGATGGTTGGACTCAATCATCTTAGTCATCTTTCCAACCCAAACAATTCTATGACTCTAGGACTATTTGCAGGGTGCTTCATGATGCCAAAATTACAAACAGGAAAACCTAAACCAAAGTCTTTGGGTTTCCATCAGATTCGCACCACCCTCATGCTTCTCAAAGCTGGGAAGCTCTTTATGTATAAATCTGTTTCTGCTGTGAAGAATCAAATGCTGTCTTATGAGTTCTGGGGAAAGACAAACTTCATATCCACATTCCCCTACACTGGGTATGTTACATTGCTCTACAGTGAACAGCTTGAAGACTCAGCTTGACAGGATGCTGGGCCAGCTCATTCCAACTCCACTATCACCTGGAAAGGTTGGACCAGATGATCTTTGGGGTCCCACCCAATCGGGCATTCTGTGGTTCTGTGATTGAAAATTCAACCCAGTGCACATCTGAGCAGCTTCACAGCAGAGAATGGCTCCCAGTGCTTAAATAAAGGAAAATAGTAGCTGGTGTTGCTTTCACACATGGATCAGTTTTAGTGGGGTGGGGTGGGGGAAATCTCTGCTGACTGATTTCCAAGCCATTAGGAGTTGTTACACATATTCTCTGTGGCTAAAAGAGGCACAATGCAGACTGCAGAACAGGAACAATACGTGGGGGACTGTCAGTGATCCATTTAAACCATTTGCATTTGCACAGCGTTTGGCAGCAACACCACACCCAAGGCAGCCTAGGTCTGGGGGTGTACTAAAGGAGTGCATACAAATGAGTAAAAGTCACTGGAGCAATTTCCAAGGCATTAGTACATTGGCAGCCACACTCCAGCCCCTCAGCAGGAATCCTTGCAGAGCAGCTCTCTCCACCCAGCTTTTGGCAAGCGCTCAGCCAGGCTCAGCCCAGCAGACAGATCCACCAAATGCTCGTGCAGACAGCACAGGCACCTCCTTCCCTTTGCCCATGTGCTGCTCTAATACAACAAAGCCCCAGGCTGAGAGCCCGAGCCCTCAGGAAATGGGTGGCAGCAAACCGCAGCTGGGGTCCAGCTATCTGTCACAGAACCCTGCGCGTCTCACACCCGGTCTGTGCCGTGCAGCAGAGCCTGGACCCCACGCCTGGTGCTTCTACATCCCCTCCCTGGCACCTCACACATCGATAGCAGGGTGGCACAGCCTCTCTTCCACTCCAGGAAACCATATGCCAGAGAGATCTGGCCAGCCTCAACTGTGAGCTGCCAACCAGCTGGGGCTGGCACATCGTGCTGCAAGAGGGCCCATGGCCACCCAGCAGCAAGACAGTGTCAGAGTGTGCCTATGTGTGTGGGCATCTGCCTTCACAGGGCACATCAAGCACTGCTGGAGGATGCTCCAGGCACAGCAGCAGAGTGCTCCTGCCCACCCCTGTGGGACAAAACTGGAGGGAGGGATGACCTGTGACCCCTGCCAGTCTGTGATTCCGTGACCTGCTGCAGAAGACTAACGCCAGTGCATGGCTTCATGCATGGAGCTGACATGACCTGGGCTGCAGGCACTCCAGTCTGACAAGATAAAAGGCAATTCTGAGACTTCGAGTAGCATCAAGGAAAGTAAGATATGAATCACAGAACGGTAGGGCTTGGAAAGGACTTGAGGAGATCATCCAGTCCAACTTCCCCTGCCAAGGCAGGATCACCTAGAGAAGGTCACACAGGAGCACATCCAGGTGGGTTTGGAAAGTCTCCAGAGATGGAGACTCCACAACCTCTCTGGGCAGCCTGCTCCAGGACTCCATCACCCTTAAATTAAAGAAGTTCCTCCTCCTGTAGATATAACCTCCTATGTTCAAGTTTGTGCCTGTTACCCCTTGCCCTGTCACTGGGCACCACTGAAAACAGGCTGGCCCCAGCCTCCTGGCACCCACCCTCAGAGTATTGATCAGCACTGATGAGATCCCCCTCAGTCTGCTCTTTTCCAGGCTAAAAAGCCCCAGCTCTCTCAGTCTTTCGTCATCACAGAGATGTTCCAGTCCCCTCAGAACATTTGTAGCTCCTTTCATCTCGTGTCCTGTAAACACCCAGTGCAGCTTCCCTGCCAGGAACTTGTTTATTTCCAGAGTCATCTGGCACAGAACAAAGCACCAGTGAGACACAAACCTCTGGCAACTTTACAAGTGGATAGGGTGCACCAGTGATGGGAAAGGCAGTGGGGTGAACGGCACCCCAACATCCCCCTGAACACAACCCCCAGCCTGTGACCTGCTTTTTTTTGCATCTTGCTCTCTTCAACCCCAAACTGTAAAACCTCACTCTCAGGATAAAGCTTCTCTGCCACTTCATTAGCCACGTGAATCCCAGCACAGAGTGCTGCAGCTTTAGGGGAGCCACCTCCCCAGTGTCTGGAATGGTTATACAGCAGTAAGCTGACTTCCTCTCCCCTGAGGCTCTCACAGAACAGTAAGAAGCAAAACCAAACTCTAATTTTCAGTCTTTTTTCAGAAGAAAACCCAACATTATTTCAACCTTTTCTAAAAGATGATCTACAGTCCTGTGGTTTAAGAGCTTTCTAGCAGACTTGTTTCTTCCCAACAAGTCCAAGAGCCAACGATGCTGAGTGCAGGGACCAAGATCCACCACCCTTGGTCACCCCAGCATTGAAGCCAGGAGTGTGCAGCTGGCAAGTTCTGACCTGTTAATGAGGAGAACGTGACATGAAAGCCAGGATCAGGATGGGTGTATCAGTTGTGTAAATAGTGTAGGAAGGAAAGAGAGGAGGCCAAATCCCTGCTTCTCTGCAGCTCCCTACTCCTGACAGGCTACATGGAATCACAGCACAGAAGACACAAGCACAGTGCCCACCAGCTCTCAGAGGGAAACCTCCCCAGTTCCTCCTGCCCCAGCTGCTCCAGGGCACTACCCTCCATCACCTACTGCAGACTCTGGCTCTGTTTATTTTGGACATTAGTGCCACAGACAAAGAATGTTTGCACTGCAAACTATGCCAAAACTTCAGATGGATGTTATCCCTCTCATTTCAGACCTGGCATAACAGAGAGAGAGCAACCCTCTACATCCAAACATCAGCCTTCCCTTCACATGACCAGTCAGAGGTGAAAGCTGTGTGATATATAAATATCTGCAGGCAATCAGCAGTGTTGTGAATGAAAGGTAACAAATCTCATCAGTTTTGTCCAAGTGGGAGAAGAAGCAATTGGGTTGCTGTGTTCTATTTGAAGTGACATAGTAGATATGTTTGGGGGGTGAAAAAGATTTACTGAGCCCAAGATTGGGTTTTTGGTTTTTATCCAAATCATTTCTGGAAGACTTTTGATCAGCTTCACAGCTCTGCAGCATTAGGCTTGCTCTTCAAACCCCCATCCTACAGCAAGGTCAGTGTGCCTGAGCTGGCCTGCAGGCTTGCTTGCCAAAAATCTCTATGGATTGTGTTTTCAAGGAACAAATCCAAGGGAGCCACGAGTTCTCTCTTTCAGTTCAGAGATGAGGCAGTTTGATTCCACAGCTCCTGCTCAGAGTGCTCCACAGTTTCAGTACAACATGGGTGCATTTTCTACCCTCTAGTTTCTTCTGCTGTTTCCAAACAAGTCAAAGAAGACCATTTGGGATCAGCCCCTGCTAAGTATCTTGGAAGCAAATCCTGCAGTCATTAGTCCTTATGCAGCCAGCTATACAATAAGAGATTTGCCTGATTAAGGATCACAGGACTTAACCCTCCATGAGAGATCCAGTTTAATGAAATGTGTATGGAACAGCCTGAGCAACCTGATCTAGTTAAAAGAGCTTCAAAGAACCTCCCTGCTCACTGCAGGGGGCTTGGACTAGATGACCTTTAAAGGTCCCTTCCAACCCAAACCATTCTTTGAGTGTATAATAACAGCACTCTAGAAAACTCTCCTCAAAAGTGCTATCACAAGCACCCAACTCCACCAGCTTCAACTAAAATTCCTCAGCAGCTATTTAAATGCACCTTATAATCAAAAATAAATTCAGAGCCACATTCTTCAGCTTAACAAACCTGACAAAAGGAAGCCGAGTCAGACTCGCTCCAGGATGTGCACCTCAGTCTATGACAAAAAGGAAAACAGTTACCAAGTGGAAATGACTAAGAGCACTGCACTGCCCTGATTAAAAGTCCCAGGAATAACAACACAATGTTCTGCAGAGATTGTGCTTCCCACACGGAGCACTAACCTGTGGCTTTTAAACATCAAGTGAAGCTCCTTCCAGAGAGGCTGCAGACAAGAGGCAGAAACTACTGCACACTGCAAAGGGGAGAGGCTTTACAATAGTGGTCTCAGCTGTTCTAAATTAGTGGTTCAGGCTTCTTTTAATAACTGAAGGAAGGCTTCTGCTAAGAACCATAGTTCTTAGGTGGTCATAAAAGCCCTGACACAAGGAGTGCTGCTGTGACTGGATTTCAGCCTTGGCAGACCTTCCCCTGCACTGTGCCTGCAACGTGCTGCTGTTAGCAAGCCAGACCGCTAGGTCTAACTTGTATGAACTGTTACAAAGGCATTCTTAGCTCTGCTGCCAAGTGCAAAGCCCTTCTCCAGTGAGAGTCCACTATTAGGATGACTTTTGGAGCAAATCAAGCATCCTGAGTTGCAGCTGTGTCAATAGCTGTCACTGGGTTTGATGGCTGTGCTTATTAAGAAGGGCTTGTTAACCATGTGGAATATAACTAGATTTGGTTGGAAAGAAAAGGAAAAAAATCCATGTTCACTCAAAGAAAGTTGTTTTATCAACTTGGCTGCAGTGTGTGTGAGTTAGGAAAGCAATGGACTTGTTCCTGCAGCTCTGGTTTCCATGAATTCTCCGAGGAGAATTTCACAGATGGGACAGCATAAAAGCACTGCAAAATGAGATGTAACAAAAAGCTGTCATCAAAAGAGTCAAAGAATCACAGAATTGTTTGAGGTGGAAAAGATCTCTAAGATCACTGAGACTGACCATCAACCTAACACCACCATGGCCATTAAACCATGTCCCAAGGTGCCATGGCCACACTGTCTTGCACACCTCCAGGGATGCTGACTTTACCACCTCCCTGGGCAGCCTGACCACTCTTGCAGAAAAGAAATTCTTCCTCATGTCCAACCTAAACCTTCCCTGGCACAATTTCAGGCCATTTCCTCTCATTCTATCACCTGATCCTAGGGTGAAGAGAACAACCCCACCTCACTACAGTCTCCTTTCAGGGAGTTGTAGAGAGCAATGAGGTCTCCTCTCATCCTCCTCTTGTCCACACTAAATACTTCCAGGTTCTTCATGGACATTTCCTCAAGGCCAGAGGGAAGGCTTACATAATCCATTCAGCAGTGATGGAATCTGTAAAGCATAATTTGGAAGGTGTTGAGATACTGAATCAGGTTCCTAAACATAAATGAATGTATCTCCCTCAAAGCTTACAAGTGGTTACCAGTGACTCTGAAACAGAGCATGTTGAACATGCCTTGAGAAACTTTATCATTTCTTTTCCTTGGACTTTTTATCAGGTAAAACAACTAATAGCTAATTTAGCAGGCACTTAAACAGACCTTGATATTCCAGACCTGTTGCCTTAGGACATGTACAGAGAACTGCAGGGGTTTTCACCTCCACTGCTCAGAAAAGGGAAGGAGGAGGGCTCCCTTCTCCCCTTTCTTTTGTTTAGATGAGCTCAACAGCATGCTCGCTCCCAACTCCACAGCTATGGACATCAAAGGCTCCCCAACGGTTGGAAATGCAGTTGAAGCAATCTGCAAAAGTAAATAATCTCTGGGGCTGTTGTCTGCTGTGGGCTGCAGATTATCACTGAGCTGCATCCTTCCAGATAACTGCCAGTTCCCTGGAAAACCCCTATCAGCAGCCTCCCTGCTCTGCTCTCAGCCACGGCACAGGAACGGCTGCTTCTCTCCTATGGGGACTTCACTCAAGTTGGGCTCCTCACACAAGACTTTGAGGAATGTTCCTTCATTACTTGCTTTACTTAGCTGAATAATTAACACACCTTTTTCTTTTTTTCTTTGCTGCTGTACATCATAAAAATGTTTAACAGTCTAACCAGCCTCAGCCTTCCAGCAGCCAGGAAATCAATGCCATCCCCTGTGTTGGACTGTGGTGACAAATAGGGGCAAGTGAGCATTTAACTGGGGAACATCATTACTGAAAGTCCTGCTTAAGGTACATTGGACATTTGCCTACATTTATTATAACTGGTTCCAAACCAAGGGAGTTTTGGGTTAGGTCCCACACTTCTCAGATTTTCTTCCGCTTGATTTAATAAAAACACTCCTCTGCAAGGCCAGGGAAACACCTTTGCTTGCATTTGGTTTTAGCCTGAAGGTGAGGGTCAGAAAACAACAGGTGGCACTGAAGAATGCATCACAGCCCCACAGAAGGGTTAGGGCACCCTGGCTAGGCTGTGACAAAACCACTGGTTCATCAGGTTGAGCTCTCTCAGCAATATTCTGACTTAAGTTTGATGTGGGCAACAGTACCAGAGACACTCGTGCCTGGGCTTCGGTGAGCCTTCCCCAGGCTGCCAGCAAGTCAGCCTCAACAATGACCACAGATGCTATATCTGCCCTGAGTGGTCTCAAGACCGAAAACTAACCCTAATTGAGATGTTAAAAACATTTTCTCCTTCTGGAAGGCCCACTTACACCCTCTTGCTTCTGGGGTCATAATTTTACCTCAGAAAGATCCTGTTAAATTTCATTTTGCAGCCAGCACTGCCAGAGCTTAGCAGGAACCTTTGCAGGAACCTGGTCTCAATTTTTGCTTGCAGGTATAAAAATCCTTGTGGATAGGACATCTCCAAACTGCTTTGAAAATCCTGTTTGTGCAAAACAGGCAGAGTCTGTGCTGATCAATTATCAGACACTATTTAAAGTCCCATTCAGATGTTTGCCAACTCCTAAAACTCGCTCTGAAATGACACTAAATAACGTACCAACTTTTTGTGTTTCTCTCCCAGCCAGTTTCCTTTTATTCAGCTCCTTCATTAGAGCCAGCAACAAATAAGTTGGTATAGCAATAATAAGGCTAAGTTTATCTTGTTTCCTCCACTCCCTTTTCTCACTGTATTACTAAGACTTGGAACAATAACAGGATGCCGGGATGCAGGATGGGAAAAGGTTGACTCCCAGCTGGAAAACCTTGGAGACTGAAGAGCTGAACACTCCCAGTATTGCTTAACGAAAAGTGAAGTGGATTTTTCTATTTGATCTTCATTTTCTGTCTCCTGCTTAACTTTTTGGGATACTGCTGATTTCAGTTTGCCTGACTTGGGAACAAACCGAAGCTCCACTGGCTCTGGTTCAGGTAAGGGTGAATGGTTATTTGCTGACTTTCACCTATGAAGCTCATTTCAAAGGCTTTTTACCTCCTCTTCTACTGTCTTAAATAACTTAAGAAATGTGAGCAGACAGGCTATGAGTTTTATACATAGCCACAGAATCATCTGGGCCTAACATTGATGGCAATTAAGGCAAATTTAGTGAGGACGAAGCAGAGCTGTTTGCAATTGACACTGGAAGGGAGCCACTTTCTGCCTTTCTTGGGCTGTACAGTATTCCCAGATTGTTTAAAGGAAGAGACATTTATGCTTTTTGGTAGTCCTGTTTTGTACTGTTTGGGATCATGTTGTGGCTGCTCACTCACAATGGAAAAGGGACAGAAATGATACTGCAGGTTGCACCTCTAAAGCCTTGAGGCAGGACTTTTGCTTGCAGCGTGGGCAGGTACAGGCTTAGTGCCGCTCTGATGGGCAGGTGCATGCTGTGTGCTTGCTCCAAGGTTTGATCAAAGCAGGGGCTGCCTTGGTATCCGTCTTTAAGGAGCTGTGCCTTTCTTGTGCCCAGTGCCAGGAGGAGGTGAAAGCCACCATGTATAGCAACCAGCCTGGGCACATCTCTCCTATGTGTTTGTTCTTCTCCTATGAAGTTTGTTCCAGGCTTAGAGGGCAGTTTACACAAACATATCCTAACCCCGGACCACCAGGTTTTACATCCCCTTGCTCTAAAAGATCAGCAGTTATGATTGTAGAAGTTTCTTGATCTCAGTGCTCCAAAAAAGAAGCTTTTTTTTTTTTTCTTGGTGAGGTATTTTATGAGCAGTGGCTTGATACAAGAAGTTGGCTAAAAAAACTTTTATCTTACCCTAAAGATTGTGTAGCAAGTCCCTAGAGCTAAGAGGTTTGCTGTACTGCTTGCAAAGACAAAGCATTTATGCATAAGAGATGAAGTGATACTGCTTTTTCTGTAGGAACTCTATCCTGCAATAGCAGGGCTGTCAGCCTGCACAGCACCTTGCTGTGCTGCTTGTCACACTGTAATAAAGATAAAGGAAAGAAAGAAATGCAAGGGGGTGGGTATGGAATATGTAGAAGAAGATGAATCTCTGTAAGAAACCCTACTCCATTCTTAGCTACTGCAAACATTCAAAGTTGGTTGCTACTGCAGCTAACAAAGGTGCAGTTAATCAATGCGTGCCTGCCTCTCCTGATTATAAATCATGACATCAGCATTTGTGAAAGCACACAGTGTTATAGATGTTCAGGCAGGGAAAAAAAAATAGGAGACAAAAGCAAGGATACTTCAATGATTTACAAAAGCTTCTCATCTGAGGTTAATTTGTGCCTTGTAACAACAACCAATATAGCAGAAACAAATCACAGAAATGCTGACTTGCAATTTATCTCTGGTACCTCCAGGAGGTACTTTTTATCCTTACATAAAGGGTGACCAACAGGAGAAAAGGACACAGGATTAAGCCAGGATATGAAAGCCTTAGACCGATCTGCTATACTACAGAGAAGAATGGGAGCTTACAGCCAATAAAACAAATTAATTTGAAAGCAAATAACACAATTAACAAATCACTCCTGCCCTGCCCACAAACCTGGGCTTTGTTTTTCAGAGTGCTGTAGCTGCACTGCAGTGCAACAAGAAGCAGTTCCCAAAGTTTGCTCCTTACCATAAGAGCATTAAAAACTGTTCCTTAAACATCTGAAAACAAATGAAATAGCTACAAGTCACTCAGCAATCTGCAGCTTGCAGAGCATTAAATGCAGGGCTCAGTGCTAAAGAGGCAGCCTTGTACAGTACCACAGTATAACAGAATGGTAAGGACAGGTTGGAAAGGACATCTGGGGATCATCCAGTCCAACCCTCCTGCCAAGGCAGGGTCACCTAGAGAAGGTCACACAGGAGCACATCCAGGCAGGTCTGGAACATCTCCAGAGATGGAGACTCCACAACCTCTCTGGGCAGCCTGCTCCAGGACTCCATCACCCTTAAATTAAACAAGTTCCTCCTCCTGTTTAGATGGAACTTCTTGTGTTCAAGTTTGTGCCTGTTACCCCTTGTCCTGTCACTGGGCACCACTAAAAACAGGCTGGCCCCAGCCTCCTGACACCCACCCTCAAAGTATTGATCAGCATTGATGAGATCCCCCTCAAGTCTGAGAGACCTGGGGCTTTTTTCTTTAGAAAAGGCTGAGAGGAATTTTACCAATGTCTATAAATATGTGAGGGGTGGGTGTCAAGACAAAGGTACCAGGCTCTTCTTAGCGGTGCCCAGTGAAGGGACAAGGAACAATGGGTACAAGCTAGAGCACAGGAGGTTCCACCCAAACACGAGGAGACACTTCTTTGTGGTGAGGCTGCTGGAGCCCTGGCGCAGGCTGCCCAGAGAGGTTGTGGAGTATCCATCTCTGAAGACTTTCAAAACGCACCTGGATGTGTTCCTGCGTCATCCTGCTTTGGCAGGGGGGTTGGACTCGATAATCTCCAACCCTAACATTGTGCGATTCAGGCTGATCATTTCTAGACTAAAAAGCCCCCGTTCTCTCAGTCTTTCCTCACAAGAGAGACATGCCAGTCCCCTCAGCATCTCTGTAGTAATTCTCTGTTTTGCCCAAACAGTTAATAGGTTTGTTGCCAGCTTTGCCTCACATCCTGCCTCTGATGAGAGAAACAACTGAAAACAGGATACAGGTACAAAGCTCTGGGGCTGACTTAGAAGCTCTTCTGATTTACGGCACTTATGGAACAAAGAACTTCACTGTGCACCCATCAATCAATTACTTCAATTAATATTTCAAATGAAAACCAGAAACCCTGTTTTTTCAATCCTTTTTCCTTGTCTGGGTATATGCCTACAGAACTACAAAATCAGGTCAGCTAATACTTTATATTTTCTTCAAAAGCAGTGGCTCACAGAACAGAGGCAACTGATTATTTCCAGCAGCTTCCTTTCTGTAAGGAGCCTTCCAGGTTAATTTCACCAGGTGTTCATAAGTCTGGGTTTTGCTTACATTCCAGAAGTTTAATGCAGAGGTCCAAATGTTAGTGTCAAAAGGAAAATAAGAGGTTCTCTGTCCTTGTGAGAAATTTGTTGGCCATGAAAATATTTTGGTGTGTTAAAAAAATCAATCAATCAAACAAACAAACATTTTCCCCTTTGTTATCCTTCTGAGTTTACAATTACAAAGTCCCTCAATGTTCAGCCCTGACAGGACTGCTTTCCCTCCTACCACAGAACACAGCAGACAGTGATTGTTTGTGTCAACTGGAGATATACTCGGACAGAGAGGTGCCCAGCTCACAAGCACTGAGGTAAAACAATTCCCCACACATACCTTTGAAGAGCTGATCAGAATTTGAACTAGGGGAACTAGACCTCAGCAAATCCAGAGCTGGATAGCTGAGAGTTTGCCTGATCGATCTGCAGCCCTCCATTTGAAGGGCCTCTGCAGGTGTATTTCCACTGCAAACACAGACAGCAGACAACACTCTGCTGCCACACTCATGATCAGGAGCCACCACTTTTGCTGCCAAGAAACTTGCAGGCATCCTGCTCCAGGGTATCTCCTTGGTTCAAGTACAGAGCCCACTGCAAGCCCAGGAATCCCACCAACAAAACTGGGAACAACGACCTGGAAAATGAATAGTCATCACTCAGCAAGGCATGTGCCACCTACTTTCTGATTCTGCAATGAGTTTGGTCTTGAAACATAAACAAATGACTAAACCACTGTGAAGAACCTTGTTATAGGTCTTCAGTGCCAGAACACAACCCAGCCCTGTCATCTAATGAGAACCTGAGCTTCACTCCTCTGAACAAGCATCTGAATGTCAAGTGTGTCAGTAAGCTACTTGAAATGAGGATAGAGTGAGGCTGGTGTTGGCCTCTTCTCCCAAGTAAATAATGACAGGACAAGAGGTAAAGGCCTCAAGCTGCACCAGGGGAGGTTTAGGTTGGACATTAGGGAATACTTCTTTGCTGCAAGAGTGGTCAGGGATTGGAACAGGCTGCCCAGGAAGGTGGTGGAGTCACCATCCCTGGAGGTGTTCAAGAAATGTGTGGACATGGCACTTGGGGTCATGGTTTAGAGGCCATGGTGGTGTTGGGTTGATGCTTAGACTTAGAAGGCTTTTCCAGCCTTCATTGTTTTATGATTCTATGGAACTAGATATATTCTGAATGTAAGATTTTGCTGAATATTTTAAGTAAGTTCTCTGTAATATACTTCTGAGACTGATGTTACCTGAAATGCAAGGAGTTGCAGAGCACCATTCTAGTTCCAGGTGTGCCAACAGCAGTTATGTTTTCAATTCTTCATTTTTCAAAATCCAGAGGTCAGTTTTATTGTCCCTGTCTTGTTGTCACAAACCCCTCCTCTTCCTGTGGGATTTCACCTCTCTCTGCTGCTAAAACATGAGGAGAATGAGCTCCCTGTTTCTGACACACATTGGTTGTAAAAGCCCACCATCAGTCTCCACAAATTAGCAGCAGCCCATCTGGCTCTGTCCCAACTGAAGTCATCTATTTCTCTGCAAGTTCCTCTCTCCTCAAGTCCACCAGCAACATCTGGAATGGTCCTTCTGACACCTGGGGAAGTTCCCAGGGTGCAAGGTGGTCATCTGCAGCACACACAGACCCTTCTCCTTATTGTGTGTGACAGTGTTAAAGGGAAATTCCATTGCCACAGTGTGCCTGGAGGATACAGTCCAGCTCCTTCTGCCTTTGTCTACATTTCCAAGCAATGCTTTGGTAGGATGTCTTCCTCTTCCCCTTCCTTTTATGATGCTATCTGCTATGAATTTGTGTGGTGGAAATCCTCTAAGAGTGGAAAGTCTACCTTAAAACTGCTGCTTGAGGAGACTAAGGGCCTAATGCTGCTCTCCTGCAAATGATAGGAAATCCTGCCATTGATGGGAGCTGTTCCTGTGATGGGTTCAGCTTCACTGGCAGAACCTTCACTGGCAGTTTTAGGTTAGCTTCTCCATTCTCTGTTGGAAACTCCTTCCCCCTATCTCCAGGTCTAGACCTGCATTCAGAGGAGACTTTCATTATCTTCCTGGCTTTTATTGGCATTATCTTTCAGATGTGTGTGATCTGTCTGCAAGAGAGCAGGTTAATCATGTTAGGGTTAGTACAGTCAATTAATACCACTAATGAGGTATCAGACTTTCCACAGTATAATCAATGCATCCAAACCTACCACAAAATGTCACACATTTTCTATTTGCTCAGTATTGTTGATTGAGGTTTTCAGACTGCCATTAAACCCAACAAATATTGCTATGTTCTGCACATATTAGAATCACCCAAATCACCAGTGCACCCCACCTAAAACGTGGAGCCAGCACAGAAATTCAGAAGGGAGGGCAGAAAGAAGAGGGCAACAAAAACAACAACAAAAGGCAGAAATGCTTTTTGTGCTGGGATGGTTTTACAAAGACAGAAAGGTGGACTGGACAGTGACAAAGCTACTGCAGAGCTCTGTCATCTGCAGTACTGTGCACTACTGAGTGCTGTGTCCAGTTCTGGGCCCCTCAGTTTAAGAAGGACATTGAGACACTTGAACGTGTCCAGAGAAGGGCAACAAGGCTGGGGAGAGGCCTTGAGCACAGCCCTGTGAGGAGAGGCTGAGGGAGCTCGGATTGTTTAGCCTGGAGAAGAGGAGGCTCAGGGGAGACCTTATTGCTGTCTACAACTACCTGAAGGATGGTTGTAGCCAGGAGGGAGTTGGTCTCTTCTCTCAAGCAACCAGCACCAGAACAAGAGGACACAGTCTCAAGCTGCACCAGGGAAAGTTTAGGCTGGAGATGAGGAGAAAGTTCTCCACTGAGAGAGTTGTTAGGCATTGGAATATGCTGCCCAGGGAGGTGGTGGAGTCACCGTCCCTGGAGGCGTTCAAGAGGGGATTGCACGTGGCACTTGGTGCCATGCTCTAGTCATGAGGTCTGTGGTGACAGGCTGGACTTTATGATCTTTGAGGTCTCTTCCAACCTTGGTGATTCTGTGATTCTGCAGTACCATTTAACAGAGTTGCTTTGTACACTGGGTTTGCCAGCAGCTGCCCTGGTGAAGGTTTAGGATTGGAATAGATACTGAATTCTCCAGTAACTGCATTTGGAGATGACTTCAGTTTCACACAGGAAGAAAGGGGCACGTTTCTCTTTGGAATAGGTTACATCATTTTCCTGCTGTGAGATGGTGAGCTCTATTACCTGCCTTATATGGATTGATCTTTGGCTTCCTTAACTGAAGAGGAAGGCTTCCTTCCCACAAGAAAGGGGGCTTCAGTGGCCATGATTAAAACATGAGCTGTGGGAGAAATAAATGTTCCACTTATGCAGCCACTGACTAAGGAGGAAAAGAAATCCCCCTCCAGCTTAAGAAAAATCTCCAGCTGTGTTTTGAATCCAGGCAGCAAACCCACAAGTGCAGCACTGCTGTGAAGAACTTCCCAGTCAGGTTACTTTAAAGCTGTCAGCTCCCAGGGGGCTGCAGGCTGCTCCCTGCCTGTGCTCACTACACTGAGCCCCCGAAGGGCAGCAGCAGCCACAGCCATCAGCCTAGATGCTGGGTGCTGGCTTGAGTGAACCTGTGAGCAGAAGCGTCCCCCACTCAGCTAGCTGAAAGCCCCCAGCTCTCCCTTGTATCACTTCCACAAAGCATTCTTACCACATGAAAAGAAAAGCAGGGCCTGCCTTGAAAGGGGATCACTCCTCTGGCAGGTTGTACTGACTATGGTTGCAATCTGCTTTGTGCACCAGGCACTCCTTGGGTGTGGGTCCCCTCAGTGCCTCCACACTGGGCTTGTAAAATTCATCAAACTAACGACCTGCTCGAGCCAGCACATAGATAAAGGAGCAAAACACAACACTACACTGTGTCAAATCACGGTCACCCCTGAATGGAAACATTTCCATGCAGAAAAGAAGTCTGATAAAAACCCCATGAAACACAACAGCTCCCCTCATCTTTCAAAGTTTCTCTCTGCCTGTGGTCTGAATTTTAAGGCCCCCCCCAGCTTCTCTTTGTCACCATAGTAAGCTGGAAGTTTGCTTCCCTAGTTTTTATTTGGATTTAAAGATGAGGTTTTCTTGACAAAGATCTAAGCTGTAAGTAAAAAACATTGCAAGGCTCATTGTAAATTCATAAGAGCAGTAATAATATCACTTCTATCATCTCACAACACATGGAGATCATAACAATGGAAATGCTCCAGGAAAAGACCAACTATAGGGGTGGGCATAAAAGGTCTCAGAGTTAATTAAGCCTGGCCTGGAAGCCTAGTTGAATAAGGACAGGAAATAGAGAAGAATGAACTGGCATTTGAATCAGACATTTTTTAAAGGGAGAAAAGAACTGAATACTAATTGCAAAACAAAACAGATCCAGACACACCCTGGGATTTCAGCCTCTTGCCCAGTCAGAAAATGAGAGATCCGTGTATACAGAACTGCCTTCCTTATCTGCCACAAAATGAATGTTCAGAGGAGACACTAATGCATTCAGTTACCCAGTAGAATCACCTGGACAAAGGAGCCAGAGCACACAGCCAGCTAGACATGGTTCCTCTGCTTCAGATGACTGTTAGCACAGTAAATATCAATTACTGTGACCTGTGCATGATGCTGGTGTTCAGGACAGATATTTTTGCTCTTGAGCTTTGGTTGAAGGAAAATGTCAAGAAAAAAAATAATAATGTTATCTACTGTAAACATAGCTCCATTGTGCTTAAAAAAAGAGATGTAAAATAATCATATTTACTGCAAGCAGTTCCTCAAAGAATGGGCACTTGGCCTTCATCAAAACTCCTCAGCTGAAGCTCTGTGCTAGAAACCTCTCTGATATCAAAGTTTTACCTGGAAGCAAAGGGCAAGTGGGAAAAGTTCTAAACCACATTATTCTTGTAGCCTACCTTGTTTTGTTTCAGCTTGGCCAAACTCCTAAACAATCAGCGTACAGCAGAGCCAACCAGAGGCCATGGCAGAACGGCTCAGTTTGAAAATGTGCACAGAACTCATGTAAGAAGCAAAGCTGCTGGTTACAGATGCTTGAGAAATCTTTTAGTGATCACAAACACCTCCCATATACCCAAACCATTCCACTTCTGCACTGGGATGGGGCACAGTAAGAGTGGTGAGAAAGGGGGTTGGAACTTGGTGATCCAACCCAAACCATTCTATAGATCTGAGTCCACTCCCCCTGGTAAAGCAGCATCACCTAGGGCAGGTCACACAGGAATGCATCTGTATGGGTCTTGAAAGTCTGCAGAGAAAGAGACTCCAAAAATTCTGTGGGCAGCCTGCCTGCTCCAGCACCCTGATTGTAAAGAAGTTTTTTCCTCCTGTTGAGGTGGATAATTCAGCACTTAGGGGTTTTGTTCCAGTTTTGGCCCCTCCCACCAGCCCAGGTTACTCAAGGCCTCATCCAACTTGACCTTGAACACCTCCAGGGAAAGGGCATCCACGACCTCCCTGGGCAACCTGTTCCAGTGTTTTGCCACCCTCACTGTCAAGAATTTCTTCCCAATATCCAGTGTAAATCTTCCCTCCTCAAGCTTCAGTTCCTTCCTTCTCACCCAAGACACTTCTTGTGTTTCAGCTTGTGGCCACTGTCACTGGGCACCTCAACAATCTCCAGAGGTCCCTTCCAACCCCTACCATCCCCTAATTCTGTGATCTCCTCAGCTGTGCTGATACAATGCTGCAGCATCAACACCAAGAGCTGAACAACACCAAATGCACTCAGGAGCACTCTCACAAAGCTGAGTGATGTGCAGGGCTTGTTTTTTTAAGTAGCAGGTTTAGTTAAGATATTGATGAAGTGGCTCTTCATTCAAAGCTACCATCACAAGTATAAAATGTCATTTTATAATCAGTTTTCAGGCAGGCATTTGCACTCCAGATTGTTTAGTCATCAAAGTGGCTATTTACTCAGGTACTACCATGCATATAAAAAGTCATTTTATACTCAGTTTTCAGGGAGGCATTTGCACTCCTGACTGTTTAGTCATCAGAGGAAACCACTTCTCAGATGCATAAAATCGACATAAGGACAATCAAAACTATAATACCAGGTAGTCAGGCTCTGGGCCCATTTAAATCAGCTCAATAACCTGGAAATGAAAAGGCAGCCCGGCATTCTCAGGCAAGGCTGACTTCAAAATGAATCATTATACACTCCTGAGGACATGTGACAAGAATGCTTTAAGGAGAAATAAAAGAAACACTGAATAACCTCCTGAAACAAATTTTGCTTGAAAATGCAACCAAGTGAAAGCTTGCTCCGCGCCAAACGTTGCACAAGTTACTTAAGGGTTTTTTTTTAAGCAATGTTACCAGAGTTTGAAGACCTTCCCTAGTTCCCCTTCTCACTGTATCCCACTATGTGCCCTCAACTCTTCTCACACTGTAAGCCCAAGGGAGCGAAGGAGGATCACCACAGTTCTGCGGCTCAGATGCCAAGCTGAGACCGGAGCGAAGGTAACGATTCCGGCTGGGTGTCTGCTTCGCTGCCGTGTTGCTCTGGCTTTGTCACAAGCTGCTAAGAGCAATGCTGGCTAATTATGAGGGGAAGAAATTGGGAGAACAAAATCCTACACTCTTGTTACTCCTCGCCCTAGTGAGGAGGAAGCAAATGCACCTAAGTCCTCTGTGCTTCAGCTGTACCTTTTGAAGGGGATATTGCTTTTTGTCCAGTTGCAGCACTTTTCTCAGAGGAATGAGGAGGCTCTGCTGAGACCTCACCTCCAATACTGCCTCCAGTTCTGGTGTCCCCAGCATAAGAAGGACACAGAGCTTCAGCTGTGCCTTTTGAAGGGGATATTGCTTTTTGCCCAGTTGCAGCACTTTTCTCAGAGGAATGAGGAGGCTCTGATACTGCCTCCAGTTCTGGTGTCCCCAACATAAGAAGGACACAGAGCTGTTGCAGAGAGTCCAGAGGAGGACCACAGGGATCATCCAAGGGCTGGAGCACCTCTGCTGTGAGGACAGGCTAAAGGAGCTGGGGTTGTTCAGCCTGGAGAAGAAAGGACATGGGGGGACCTTAGAGCTCCCTTCCGATAGCTGAAGGCTTCCTACAGGAAGGCTGGAGAGGGACTTTTCCTGAGGGTGTCTAGAGACAGGACAAAGGGGAATGGTTTGAAGCTGAGGGAGAGCAAGGTTAGACTGGACCTTAGGAAGAAGTTCTTCAGTATGAGGATGGCAAGACTCTGGAATAGGTTGCCCAGGGAGGTTGTGGATGCCTCCTCCCTGGGGGTGTTCAAGGCCAGGTTGGATGAGGCCTTGAGCAGCTGAGTCTAGTTGAGAGGTGTCCCTGCTCATGGTGGGGAGGTTGGAATAGATGAGCTCTGAGGTCCCTTCCAACCTAATCCACTCTGTGATTCTATGAATGCAAACTTCTAATTAGTACAGCATTGTCTGTATCTCCACTTGACATTTTTTGTAATAACTACACCCAATCTGCAAGCAGAAACTGCACTGTGTGAGCCATGTGCTCCATAAATCAGCTTGAAGAGCAGAATTTCTCAGTTAACTGCCTGCAGTACCCTGCAGACAAAGAGTTATTTGCTGAAATAATTCAACATATAAAATGAATAATGCTGGTGAAAACCCCATCATTTGCTAAAGGAAAATTTAAGAGCAAAGCAAGAAATGTAGCTATTTGAATAAACCATTCCCCTGGTAACTTCAGAGAACATTTATGCTCCCTGTTCAAATGGAAACAGAAGTTTGAATTACTGGTCTAATCTGGTGGAGACAGAGGGGTGTAACTGGAGGTTGCATGTTAAGGGGACCTCACAGCAGCGTGCCAGAGGGAGCCACACATGGGATGGATCAGTCACTGTGCACGCTGTGCTGGCCTCTTCTCTGCTAGTGAGTGGCCACAGGGGTCCTTAAAGGGTGCATCTTATTTCCTCTTCTCAGCCCTGGCTGCCACAGCAGACAAGGAGAAACAAAAAGCCAATCCCTACATGTCATCCTCCTGTCATCCCTCTGAAACCTTCTTGCTTCTGACTCCATGGGAATGCATTCCCTTGCTCAGCCATGGGAATATCTCTTTTCTGCTACTACCTCTGGCTCAGGAAAACGAGCATGACCAGAAAAAGAGAGAGCATTTAATACAGCTTGTCAAGTGCTAACATTCATGGAACATGGCCTTCACACCAGGACAGTGCCCTTATCCAGCTACTGCTCATCAGGGTCCTGCTTCTGAAGTGCTTATGCATGCTGCCACAGAAGGGTACTCAAATATGGTGATTAATTCAGCCACAGGTTGAACAGCAATGGACTTCCAGCTGCTGAAGACAAAACTTGCATGGTATCACAGAGGAAGTCTTCTCAGAGTCACACTGTCCTATGGAGCAATGTACATCAAATGTCCCTAGACAGCATGCAAAGTGCTTGAGTGTGCAGTGTTCCTTCTACCAGAATGAGACATTCTGAAAGGCACCAAAGACAAAGCAGAAGTCATTTTTTGCAGGAAGCTCTTCTGTCTCAGCCTGTGTTTGACACACAGCGGACAGCAGGAGGCAGACTAACCTCCAGCACACTGCTCACAGAGGAGTCCTTCACTTACCAAGAATTCATTAATGAGGAGTTAAAGAAAGTGAAGCCATCTTAAAATTTAAGAACAGAAAGATGGAGCTGCTGAGTGGAAGGGCTAGCTTAAGGTTCAGATGAAATGTGCCTATAGTTAAAGAGATTCAGCCTAGCACTTTCTGTACTAATGGCCAAGAGTTCAAACTAGGTCTGAAGCGTGAGACATGGCCTGGCCACTGACTTCAAAGGAAAGTTTGAATTTGCTGTGTGGATCTTCAGGAGTTATCAGGCTACTGCCACAGTCCCACAGCTCCTATGCAGATAACCATGCACTGGTTAGGAATTTGAGTCTTCAATTTCTGATAAGCAGTGCCCCTGACTGAGGACACCAAAGGTCCCAGAGTTGCTGTTACTTCTCAGCAACAGCAAGAGAAATACCCTGAGGAGTTTGACAGAGGCTCTAAACTGAGCATGGGTAAACAGAGGCAAATACTAGGAAAACATTGCTGGGAAGAGACCAAATTTCTCTTCACAAAGTAGAATTAGACTGAGACCAGTATGCTCCAGTGGAGATTGTACTCTTTAAATCTAAAATGCTTTCTGCAAGGATGTTTGTAAATGTATCACTTGGAGTGATGTGGGCAGCATTGTCCTCAGCTTCCCAACTCATCTCTTCACCAGAGCAGCACAGGAGATCTCCACTGTTGGGGATTGGACGTGGCACTTGAAGTCACAAAGTGTTGGGTGACAGGTTGGACTTGATGATCTCTGAAGTCTTTTCCAACCTTATTGATTCTATGACTCTACCAGAGCTACAACAGAAAGGGACTTTCTAAACACTACAGCCTGTTTTTTCCAAACAGCTAACACAGCCCGGACTAGTTGAAGTTACCCAACTGCTTTCCTTTGGTCATCATGTTTTGTAATTTTATGAATGAGAGACAGACTAAGGCCATCACAGCAGAATTATAGCAATGCCTTCCATTTTCCAGCTGGAGTCTGTCCATGTTGGTTGCATGGTTTAGTTGATTAGGTGGTGTTGGATGATAGGTTGGATACGATGATCTTGAAGGTCTCTTCCAACCTGGTCTGGTCTATTCTATTCTATTCTGTTCTATTCTCAGAGAAACCAAAGCAAAACAACTAAGTCTTACTCATTTTCCTAAAAATATTCTGAGCCAAAACAAGGGAGACCTTGCAGCAGCCTTCCAGTACCCAAAGGGGACTACAGGAAACCTGGGGAAGGACATGTCACAAGGGCTTGTGATAGAGTGAGGGGAAATGGCCTTGAGTTGCAAGAGGGAAGATTGAAGCTGGAGATTAGGAAGAAATTCTTTGCACTGAAGGTGGGGAGACACTGGAACAGGTTGCCCAGGGAGGTTGTGGATGCCCCCTCCCTGAAGGTGTTAAAGGCCAGGCTGGATGAGGCCTTGAGCAACCTGGGCTGGTGGGAGGTGTCCATGTGAGCGGGGTTTAAGGTCTGCTCCAACTGAAACCAGTCTATGATTCTATGACAGTAAGTGCACAGAATTCAAACAGCTAGCTAAACCCAAGAGTTTCAGATGACCCCAGAAAATGTCTAAAGCCCAGCTTAGCTATGAAAAAGCAACTTCAACACCACCTTTTTAGAAATTTCCTGCAATCACCAAGGCAGGGGACTGTTCCTCAGTGTATGTACAGTAATATAGAAGACAGTGACGCTGCACCACAGGATGACATTGATTGCCCAGCTACCAAAGAGTAATTTTGGAAACATCTCAACACCTTCCTGCTGAAAATATTAATTTAATCTCCCATCTAGGAACCTGTGTGATGTCAACTTCTCGATCACAATTAATGCTTTTATTTGTGATGTGCATGCTGACAGCTCCTAACAGCTAATGGAAAGTCATTTATGTGCAATTTTAAGTCTGATTATCTGAGTGTTAAAGTTCCCTGGCAGTCCTTTCTATTGGGAAGGGGAAATTCAGCAAGAAAACAAATCAGCTTTGCTACATTAAAATAACTTCTCCATCTGACATGGAAGTTGTGCCTCAACTTTGTTAGCACATGATGCAAAAAGGATGAGAATAATTTCACAAGTTATCATTTTTGTACATGGCAAAACCTGAGAATAGAGACTAAAGGAACTTTATCTGTGTCTTCAAACATTACAAAAGGCAAGGAATTGAATCAATAAATGAGTTCTGAGTAAGATAATTTGCTACACTATATGGGAACTGACTGGAAAATTCACAGAAAGCATTTTTCCACACCCTCCCCTCCAGATCTTATCCCAAATCAATATTTTCCATATGAAGAAATTTGGCATATTTTGTGTCAGGGCAAGTCAAAACATTACATTTGAGGTTGTCAAGCTGTAGCATTTAATTTCAAGCAGAGTTAACATAAACATTGTTCTGGCTCAGCCCTGGTGCTGCTTTCCAAGGCTCCTCTTCCCACGAGCAGCTAGGCTACAAATTCCATGGAAACAGAGAATCATTCAGGTTGGCAAAGACCCTTGGAATCATCAGGTCCAACCACTAAAACTGCTCTGCCAAGTTCACCACTCAACCATATCACTAAGCACCACATCTAAGCCACTTTGAAACAGGCAATGCACAAAGGGTGATCTTTGCTACTCGGTCATCTCCCCAGGTTAGCTGTGGCAGCTCAGCTGGATGCTTCTATGCTGCCTTTCAAAACTTGCACAGTCTTTTTATTTCAGGAAAATATCTTTTGCTGGGTTTTAGTTGGCATCCAGTTAAAACTGTTTCATGGAAGGAAGAAACCTAGTACTGCAAACTTTGATGCTAAGGCAGATGAAAAGAAATAGAGAAAGGAGGCAAGCTTGCCTGTAGAAGGGAAGTCCATTAGCACTTCTGTGTGTGCTCTGGTGTTATTAGTTTGTTATTTATATAGCTTTCATGTTTTATCTCACTGTCCAGGCTACAGCAGAAGATGAACCACCTTATTCTGCTTTTCTCATTGTTCCTCACTCCAGCATTTGCTGACAAAGAAAGCCAGGAAACAACCCAAACCTTCTCTTCAAACAGCGCCAGCCATAAACGACTGAAGAGAGACTGGATATGGAACCAAATGCACATCAAAGAAGAGATTGACACGCCACTACCACACCATGTTGGCAAGGTAAGCAGCAGTCTGCTAGCAGGGAATCATTGGAAATGCAGACAGCAAATGACTAAATAAAAAATAATGTCCCAGGGATTCTCCTGCTTTTGAAGAATACAAATCCCTGGAGGTGTTCAAGAGGGGATTGGGTGTAGTACTTGAAGCCATGGTTTAGTTAGTCATGAGGTGTTGGGTGACAGGTTGGACTTGATGATCTCTGAGGTCTTTTCCAACCTTATTGATTCTATGATTCTATGAAATCCAGTGTAGAGAGCACCAATGATGGAGCATCCACTCTGCAGGAATGCCAGCGTGGCCTGCAGAGGCACAGTTAGGAAGGCAGGCTGGCAGCTGATGGAGGTCAATATTCACCCTGCAGCTTAAGATCCTTTCAAAACCTTACACCTGCACCTCCAGTACTGGGTTCAGTTTTGGGCCCCTCACCACAAGACACTGAGTTGCTAGAGTGTGTCCAGAGAAGGGCAAAAAAAGCTGGTGAAGGGTCTGGAGGACAGAGCTGGTGAGGAGCAGTTGAGGGAATTGGGGTTGTTTGGTCTGTGGAAGAGAAGGCTGAGGAAAGACCCCATTGCTCTCTAAAACTCCCTGAAAGGAGGTTGCAGTGAGGTGGGGATTGGTCTCTTCTGCCTAGGATCAGGTGATAGAATGAGAGGAAATGGTCTGAAATTGTGCCAGGGGAGGGTTAGGTTGGACATCAGGAAAAATTTCTTTGTTCCAAGAGTGGTCAGGGATTGGAACAGGCTGTCCAGGGGTAGCCCCTGCACGTGGAGTCAGCATCCCTGGAGGTGTTCTAGAAATGTGTGGACATGGCAATTTGGGGCATGGTTTAATGGCCATGGTAGGCTTAAGTTGGGGATTGGACTTGATGATCATAGAGGTCTTTTCCAACCAACACTGTTCACCTCTCTCAGCCTGGATACAAACCCAAAATGCTATGTTTACAAACAGTGTCACATAATAAATTGTTTCATTAGTGAAAGAAAATAATGTTTTTAATTAATAACAAGTGTTGACCTGCTGGCAAACTCATTTTGTTCAGGGCAGCTCTCAAAACCCTGTGATTAAATGCACATCACCCAGACAAAGCTCTTCCAGTCTAGTCTTTCAAACTGAACTACTTTGACACTTCTCAGATAAATGCAGTTCTCCCTTTTCCTCCCATGTACAATAATCAGCATCTGTCAAGGCTGCCTGGGCAAAGTGAAACAGACCTTTCTGGATGGGTGCAGCTCACTGGCAGGAAGAGAGAGAGAGAGAGAGAGGAAAGAGGCCAAAGGGTGCTCTCAGCAAAAATCAGGGCATCTCTGTTTCATTTCAGACCAATTCAGCAGCAGATTGAGGAGAATGCTTCCATTCCTAGAGCTGTCCTAAATAAGAGTAATTCACTTTGTGCTCTGTGGAATGCTTCTGATTACTTTTGCAATGGCTGTGTTCAGTGGATTGCTTTTGCAGGATTGAACACTTGATAAACTCTTTAAAAAAGGCCACAGCAGCAGCAGGGCAGAACTGAGTGACAGCTGCAGGAATATGCTGATACAGTTTGATCTTATCTTGCATGGCTTTGGCTGCTCTCCTTTGTATGTTCATCTTCAGTGTCAGAAAAGGCAATCCTGGAAGTCTCTACTTTTTACAATGAATAAGTCAATTAAAATGGTCACAGAAGGCACAGTCTCTCCTTCCTTTGAGCAAGGAGTGGGACCTTAGAGCTGCATTACAGTACCTGAAGGAAGCCTACAGGAGGCTGGAGAGAGACTTTCATAAGGGTGCCTAGTGACAGGACTAGAGGGAATGGTTTGAAGCTGAGGGAGAGCAGGGTTAGACTGGAGCTTAGGAAGAAGTTCTTCAGTATGAGGGTGGTGAGACTCTGGAATAGGCTGCCCAGGGAAGTTGTGGATGCCTCCTCCCTGGGTGATGTCCAAGGACAGGCTGGATGAGGCCTTGAGCAGCGCAGTCTAGCTGAGAGGCATCCCTGCCCATGGTGGGGAAGTTGGAGTAGAGAAAAAATACAACTGAAAGAATGTTCAACAGGAAATAGCTGCTGGATAAATCAAATGCTGAATATCAGTGCCCTTAGATGAGTGAAGTATAGAAAGGGAAGAATCATTAGATTAGGTGCAGATCCAAAAATGTGCAAAACCATTTAGGATCAGATTGAATTAAATTACATTTTAAAACTGATTCAGATTCATCCCTGTTCATGGCATCTAATCTTGAACTTCACAATCCAAGGAGTGGTGATTTAATCTTACTGTCACAGCACAAGCCTAAGGTCTGACTACCAAAAAAAAATTGCAGGCAACTAACCACAAGAAAGCTGTCAGCTATGGCAGGAATGCTGCCACATGAATGCTAAGCAATAGAGGCTAATGCTGAATGATGTCAGTGGCTGTGAATAGAGATTTGATTCTGTAACTCAGTAGCTGTGAATATAGATTGGATTCTGCAGTTCTGGAGAACCTAAGCAAAATCTCTCCTCAGCTCAGAAGACTACTTGCAAACAAGAGTAGCTCAAAGTGATGATGTGATGAACGAGTCCAGAAGTGATGAACGAGTCCAGAGAAGGGCAACAAAGTTGGTGAGGGGTTTGGAACACAAGCCCTATGAGAAGAGACTGAGGGAGCTGGGGTTGCTTAGCCTGGAGAGGAGGAGACTCAGGGGTGACCTTATTGCTCTCTACAACTACCTGAAGGGAGGTTGTAGACAGGCAGAGGTTGGTCTCTTCTCCCAGGCAGCCAGTACCAGAACAAGAGGACACAGTCTCAGGCTGTGCCAGGGGAGGTTTAGGTTGGATGTTAGGAAGAAGTTCTATACAGAGAGAGTGATTGCCCATTGGAATGGGCTGCCCAAGGAGGTGGTGGAGTCACCATCATTGGAGGTGTTCAGGAGGAGACTTGATGGGGTGCTTGGTGCCATGGGTTAGTTGTTTAGGTGGGTTGGATTGGTTGATGGGTTGGACACGATGATCTTGAAGGTCTCTTCCAACCTGGTTTATTCTATGTAATTCTATGTTATTTAAGACACAATGAGGTTAACAATGTGTCTTAAATGCATGAACAATTTACATTTTTAGGAAGTATGAGACTTCATCTTAAAAAAACCAAATGTTTCTTGATAAATAAGCAAGCAAGTTGCAGTCTGGATGCAAGTTTCATCTCCTATGACCCTGCATGGTTGTAGCTGCTGTGGTGCTGTTGGCTGAGCAACACACCAGACAATACCAAAGGTCTCGATGGCTTTCCTGGTTTCTAGCTGATTCTGAAGAATCAATCAGACATAGAATCTATGATGGCTTGGGTTGGAAGGCACCTCAGAGGTCATCTGCTCCAGCACCCTTACCATGGTTATGAAAGGCCTTATACAATCTGGCCTTGAACACTAGGAGGCATCCACAAACACTCTGAGCAACCTCTTCCAGAGTCTCACCACCCTCATACTGAAGAACTTCCTAAGCTCCAGTCTAACCCTGCTCTCCCTCAGCTTCAAAACATTCCCTCTAGTCCTGTCACTAAACACCCTTATGAAAGTCCCTCTCCAGCCTCCTGTAGGCTCCCTTCAGCTATTGGAAGGCCTGACTCTGTGTATCTGCTGGTGGACACCGTGCTGCATCCAGAAGCCAAAGCTGACTTTAATCTCTTTGTTCCTCCCAGATCACATCAAGCGTACGGAACAGCAATGCCAAGTATATTATTGAGGGTGAATATGCCAACACCATCTTCAAAGTGCAAGAAACCAGTGGTGATGTCTATGCATTTGAGAGGCTGGACAGAGAAAAGAAAGCAGAGTATGAGCTGACAGCTCTCATTATCGACCGGAGAAACAACCAGTCGCTGGAACCTCCGTCAAAGTTCATTATCAAGGTTTATGATATCAATGACAATGTCCCCGTGTTTGTACAAAAGGTATTCAATGGATCTGTCCCAGAAATGTCACCAGTAGGTAGGTTCTTCCATCACTTGCTTCCCTTCATGCCTCTGGTTTAAAAAAGTACAATTCTATGCTAAATGTTGTTGTGTGCACCTCTTTCTGTAGGAACCTCGGTCACCAAAGTGACAGCTGTAGATGCTGATGACCCCACAGTTACAGGTCACGCTACAGTTACCTACCAGGTCATTAAAGGAGATGAGTACTTCACAGTTGATGATTCTGGTAGGTCAGATACACAAATGTCCTTGTGGTTTTGGTCCTTTGAAGGCAACAGTTTTGAGGTTTTGCCGTTCTGAACAAATTTGGTAATAATTCAAAAACGTAATTTTAAGCAGAATTTGGATATATTCTTCATGGCCTTGCATATGGTGCCATGGTCTGCATCTGGAAAGGAACTAATGAAGCTGGGATATCAGATGCCATGAGGTACATGAGAAGGAAGAAAAGGTCATTTTCTTCCTCCCTGATTAAGAGACTGGCTGAGAGCTAATGTAAGTTCCTGTTTCCAATTGAGCATTGACCAAACAGGGAAAGAGAATACAGCAATTCTGAAGCAACCTCTCCTAATCAATAACTCAACCCTTTGCTTTCCTGAATTTCCTTGTTTAAATTTCACCCAGGCTGAAAATTAATGTCAGTATCTCTTGTGACCATCCTGGTCCTCGGCAGCAAACAACTCAGATAGGAGGTGCTCAATACTGGGTTCAGTTGGGGACCCTTCACTACAAGAAAGATATTGAGTTGCTGAAGGGTGTCCAGAGAAGGGCAAAAAAAGCTGATGAAGGGTCTGGAGAACAGGGCTAATGAGAAGCAGCTGAGAGAACTGGGGGTGTTTAGTCTGGAGAAGAGGGGGCTGAGGGGAGACCTCTTTGCTCTCTACAGCTCCCTGAAAGGAGGTTGCAGTGAGGTGGAAGTTTGTCTCTTCTCCCTAGGATCAGGTGAGAGAAGGAGAGGAAATGGCCTGAAACTGTGCCAGGGGAGGGTTAGGTTGGAGATCAGGAAAAATTTCTTTGCTGCAAGAGTGGCCAGGGATTAGAACAGGCTGCCCAGGGAGGTGGTGGAGTCAGTGTTCCTGGAGATGTTCAAGTATGGACATAGAATTTTGTGACATAGTTTACTGGCCATGGTGGTGTTGGATTGATGGTTGGACTCAGTCATCTCAGACGTCTTTCCAACCCAAACAATTCTTTGATTCTCTGATATGCTGTAGTGACCAAAGTTAGACATCAACAGACTGCTTCTAAGCAGCAAAGCTCAGTGTAAAGAGATGTACTGTATCTCCCAAATACTCAATCATGTAGCATTAGAGACATACCCCTGTGAAAGTGCTACTTAAAACCATGTGTGTGGCAGAAGACCAAAGTTTGCTATCTAAGCCAAGACACATTGGACAAGCCACCAGATCTAATCCTGCTCCCTGTGGTTTTTTCACAGGTGTGATCTCCACAACAAGAGCTGATTTAGACAGAGAGAACCAAGCAACCTACGAAATCGTTGTTAAAGCAAAAGATGGCCCAGGGTCTTCTGGGGACTCCAGCACAGCTACAGTGATAATCACTTTAACTGACATCAATGACAACTTCCCCGTGTTCAAACACCGTGAGTATCCTGCCAGGGCTGCCCCCTTGGCCGTGACACAGCTGTGACAGGCTGATGTCAGAGCTCATCACGACTCACCTTTCCTGAAGGAAAGAATCTCAGCTCTTCAGAAGGTTTTCTGTATTTCAGCCCTGAGTGATGCACACCTAGAAGAGCAAATAAAACTCACCATGAATTTCCTCACTTTGCACAAGCTTTGGGCAATTTGAGGAGTTAATTATACTCTCATAAAAAATACATCAAAGTTCTGACTGTAGTGATCTGGAATCTTCAATTCTCCATGAAACCTCTGTGTGTCTATAAACTAAGAACAACTTTTAACTGAGTTCTAACTCCCATGTACACACTCTTTATGACTTTTTTTCTCCCCCCTTGTTGTTATTTTTAAACAGCATCATTCCACTTCAAAGTTCCTGAAAATATTTCAGTAGGAGGAGAAGTTGGAAGAGTCAAAGTAGAAGATATTGATGAACCACAACACAGAAATACGAAGTACAGTTTTGTCAGAGGAGATTACAGGGACACCTTTGAAATTGTAGCAAATCCATTCACAAATGAAGGAATCATTAGGCCAAAAAAGGTACTTTTCCCACTAACAAAGATGATGATTTTGGTTTTTTCCCCTGCATAACAAAAGCATTTGCTTCCCTTTAGGACTAGAGACAAGGAAAAAATGAATGGAGGTCAGACTTCAATACATTCACCCTGAAAACCCTGTTTTGTAAGGTGTGTGAGAAGAGCAGCTGGTGATTCACATGTCCATCTCCAATGCCAGTCCCAAGAAAACCTAGAATGAGTGCAGAGAGCAGTGGGGGTGGGGGTGGGGGTGTGGTGGCAGATATTCAGGATACACACCTCAGGCTTCTCTCAGTCTGCTTCCAGGAGTCAGTGATTTTAAGAGTTGAACTAACCAAGTCCAAAAATCTTTCCCTTCTGTAGCCCAACTGTAACCAAAGTAGAAAATGTAAACAGGTCCACCTGACCTCTCCTCCAAAGTGCTCTTTACATTTGGCACTTGCTGCAGACTGAGCCACAGCTCCTCTGCTTTCCCCAGGGTGTTTTCAGAGCTTCCCCACTAATTCTTTATAACTCTCCATGAGAGCCCAGATTCCAAAGCCTTGATTAGGGTTTACTCATTGGGTTGTTTTCATTCTCAGATCAGATCTACTTGATTTGCATCAAGGGACATTCCTGCATTATGCAGAGTACTGTCAAGCTGAGAGTTTATTGATTTCATTTGACTCACTGGAGGAATAAGAAAAAAGGAAGGAGGACTATAAATCACCTCCTGCAATCCTCAGATTGACAGGAATGTGGTTTTCCCTTCCAAACCTCTCTCTGTAACTGTTAGACCTAGAAATGTCATTAAGAGGAACATTTTAAGGAAAGAAATGCCAAGTATTCCAAGATCAGCAGTAAAGCTGTGGTCACAGCAGATGTAAGCAGCTTCCCTTCACCAAATGCAGCCCTTCCCCTGGTCTTGCCAGGACCTGAGGAATGCATTGCTCACAACTTCTACCCCAGGAAGGAGCAGTAAGAGACCTCACACGCAGACACACATCTGGAATCAGCTAATCTTTTACCATGCAGTGGACAACGTTCACCCTGTAGTGTTGTAACATGCTTTTGCCCATGCATGTGTCACAATTTTCAATAAACAGCCCTCTGGGATAAAATTTCAGCTGCATGATGATTTCCACTTGCAGTGTTCTGCCCCAGCAAGAGTCACCCTAAACAACTACTGCAAGTTTCACAGGGCTCTTATCATCTCAGGGTCCCAAAGTTTGAAATGAGTGATGGTTTGGTCATTTCTTACTGCCCTAGCTCCTGGCCTTCCTTCCATTGTCTGATTCCTTTTGTAATCTCAGTCAATGGGAAAAACAAGGAAGTGGATGTCATTTATCACCAGATACCGCAGCTGTTGGTCACACGGCTGTGAACCCTGCCTTGAATGAGTTCAGAATTGAAAGCTTAACCAACAAGAGGAGAATCTGGTCCCCAGCTTTTGAGAAAAAGGAGCTAAACAAGTTTTGGTATATGAAGAAAAATTGTTTAAACTAAGACTGAAGGAGTTGGGGCTGTTCAGTCTGCAGAAGAGAAGGCTCCGAGGTGACCTCATTGTGGCCTTCCAGTATCTGAAGGGGGCCTACAGGAAGGCTGGGGAGGGACTTCTCAGGATCTCAGGTAGTGATAGGACTAGGGGGAATGGAATGAAGCTGGAGGTGGGGAGATTCAGGCTGGATGTGAGGAGGAGGTTCTTCACCATGAGAGTGGTGAAACCCTGGAATGGGTTGTCCAGGGAGGTGGTTGAGGCCCCATCCCTGGAGGTGTTTAAGACCAGGCTAGATGAGGCTCTGGGCAGCCTGATCTAGTGTGGGGTGTCCCTGCCTATGGCAGGGGGCTTGGAACTAGCTGATCCTTGTGGTCCCTTCCAACCCTGAATGATACTATGATACTAAATATTTGCTGAACTTGGAATACTGGATGAATCTGTTCAAAACCAGAAGTTGCTCAAGCCACTCTATGAAAAAGGAGCTGAGTGTGGAAATGCTCTCCCAAGAACCTGGCTAAGATGCAGTTTGGTAATACTTCTAACCACAGCTTAGAGCACATAGCTAGCTAAATGCAAACTTGACTTAGACACCTCCAGAGGAATAAATCCTGGGTGACAGAGCACTGGCACAGGCTGCTCAGGGAGGTTGTGGAGTCTCCCTCTCTGGACATATTCAAAACTCACCTGGATGCGTTCCTGTGTGATCTGGTGTAGGTGATACTGCTCTGGCAGGGAGGTTGGACTAGATCTTTTGGGGTCCCTTCCAGCCCCTGAAATTCTGTCATTCTGTCATGCTATGATTGTCTTTTTTTTTTTCCCTAGCCCCTGGACTTTGAAAAAGTAGCAGAATACAGGTTTGATATCGAAGCAACAGACCCCACGGTTGATCTTCGCTATTTCAAATCCGGTGGCTCTAGGAGCATTTCAACAGTCACCATTGAGGTCACTGATGTGGACGAGCCTCCTGTCTTCACCAAACTACCGTATGAGTTTAAAGTCAAGGAAAACGACCTAGAAGTGCGAACACTGGGCTCAGTCTGGGCACACGACCCCGACGCCGCTAAACGGAAAATCAGGTACGGTGACACCACATTCAGTCAGGTCACTTTAAAGTGGGGAATTCGTTCATGAGTCCAAGGATTTGGTCATGAACTGAGCCTTAGGCCCTGTTTCTCAGAATCTGCATGCAAAAAAACCCCACCACCAAAACCAAGATAAATAAATCCAGTTTGATTTTTCCAGCACTGCAGCCCTGGACATAACTGGTGACCAACAAAATCACAGTATCACAGTATCACTAAGGTTGGAAGAGACCTCGAGAACTTTCTCCTCACCTCCAGCCTAAACCTCCCCTGGCGCAGCTCGAGACTGTGTCCTCTTGTTCTGGTGCTGGTTGCCTGGGAGAAGAGACCAACCCCTTCCTGGCTACAACCACCTTTCAGGTAGTTGTAGAGAGCAATGAGGTCTCCCCTGAGCCTCCTCTTCTCCAGGCTAAACAATCCCAGCTCCCTCAGCCTCTCCTCACAGGGCTGTGCTCAAGGCCTCTCCCCAGCCCTGTTGCCCTTCTCTGGACACGTTCAAGTGTTTCAATGTCCTTCCTAAACTGAGGGGCCCAGCACTGGGTGCCATGATCTAGTTATGGGGTCTGTGTTGATAGGTTGGACTCGATGATCCCCGAGGTCTCTTCCAACCTAAGTGATACTGTGATAACTGGACACAGGACTCAAGGTGTGGCCTAACCAATGCAAAGTACAGGGGCACAATGACTTCCCTGCTCCTGCTGGCCACACTATTCCTAATGCAGGCCAGGATGCCATTGGCCCTCTTGGCCACCTGGGCACACTGCTGGCTCATATTCAGGTGGCTGTCGATCAGTACCCCCAGGTCCCTCTCTGTTTGGGAGCTCTCCAGCCACTCCGACCCCAGCCTGTAGCTCTGCATGGGGTTGCCGTAGCCAAAGTGCAGCACTCAGCACTTGGACTTGTTGAATGCCATCCCATTGGACTCTGCCCATCTGTCCAGTCGGTCGAGGTCCCTCTGCAGAGCCTTTCTACCCTCTAACTGACATCTGCTCCTAACTTGGTGTCATCTGCAAACTTGCTGATGACTGACTCGACCCCCTCATCCAGATTATCAATGAAGATGTTAAAGAGGATGGGGCCCAGCACTGATCCCTGGGGGACGCCACTGGTGACTGGCCACCAGCTGGATGTGGCACCATTCACTACCACTCTCTGGACCTGGCCCTCCAGCCAGTTCCTAACCCAGCACAGAGTGTAGTGGTCCAAGCCATGAGCTGACAGCTTAGATAGCAGTTTGCTGTGGGGGACAGTGTCAAAGGCCTTGCTGAAGTCCAGGTAATATAATAAATAATAAAATATGACCATAAATTATCTTTGAGCCACAGAAACTTACTTACTAATAAAATATTTTCACATTTATGGGAAAAAAAGAGCAGTGCTCTTTGTATGGTTATAATGTATTGTTACATTTACTGTAACAACTCTCTCAAGAATGTGCTCTGAAAAGAAAATGGAACTTCTGAAACAGTAAAACTCTGGAAAACTTACCAAAGGATATGATAGAACCCTAGAATGCTTTGGGTTGGAAGGGGCCTTGAAGATCATCTAGCTCCAGCCTCCTTCCCACTAGACCAAGTTGCTCAAGTCCCCATCCAGCCTGGCCTTTAACACCTCCAGGTAGGGGGCAACCACAACCTCCCTGGGCAACCTGTTCCAGTGTCTCACCACCCTCACTGGAAAGAATTTCTTCCTGTATATTTCACTCTCACAACTTGCATAATTTAAGGGAAGTATTCTGAGGCTGCCTTTTGAAGATATTAATGCAATTTGTCACACAAGAGCTCTCTGACCCTCCGCTCTAAAGACCTGAAGTGAAACACAGTGTTATCACCCTTGCATTGACATATCCCTTTTGAAACAAAACCCAGATTCATTCGACGAAGAGCCAGTCCTAATGGAGACTACATCAGGGTATCTGACACAGGAATTATTCAGCTTCCCAAGCCTCTGGACAGAGAATTCAGTTCCTCATACAACATCACTGTAGCAGCTCAGGAAATCCTTGAAGATGGTAAGTGCTCTCCACTTCCCTATTTGAAAGAAATCAGTGTGCAGCTGGACTGTATCTTATCGGAAAGGAATGCCACAACCTGACATCCTCTTTCCACTAACAAATTAAGAGGCCGCTTGCAGGGTTTGCACAATCATCATCCAAATCCAGTGAGCACCTACAAATGGGTCAAATAACACTGGACCCCTGGCTGTTATGAAAATGCATTCACTTAGAAGATTTGGCCCCTAGCTATTATGAAAGTGCATTCAATTTTTACAAGGAATTAAAAAGGCATGAGAAGAGGAAGCAGGTTGGAAAACAAGCCAAGCCTGTGGTTAAGAGCAGAATGATGCCAGCCAGCTTCACCCACTAATAAAGCATTCCAAGATCCCTCTCCCATGCTGCTGCCCAGGTAGCCCTGCAGAGCTTTGCTCAGATTCAGGGAGCAGGGCAGGCCCAGGGGCCAGTCCTCAGTTGGCTTGGGGGAGGTTGGCCTTTTCGGGAAGGCAAAAAGTACTCAGTAATATAGACATGGCCAGTTTTTAGGAAACTGTCTGAATCTGCCCAAGGAAAAGTTCAGTTTGGTGATGAAGTTAGAAACTCTGCACATTCATCAAGCAGGAGACACAGAGCTGGGCACAAAGAGTGGAAAGAGCAGGACCTACACAGCACAGAGACTCACAAATTCCATTGGGTTAGAAGGGACCCTCAAAGGTCATCTCATCCAACTCCCCTGCAATAAGCAGGAACATACCCAACTAGATCAAGCTGCCCAGGGCCACATCAAATCTGATCTTGAATGTCTCAAGGGATGGAGCCTCAACTGCATCACTGAGCAACCTGTTCCAGTGTTTCACCACTCTCATTGCAAAGAAATTCCTTCTGGTGTCCAACTAAATCTACCCTACTCCAGTTTCAAGTCATTGCCCCTCATCCTATTCCCACAAGCCCTTCTCAACAGTCCCTCCCCAGCCTTCCTGTGGGTCCGCTTCAGCTATTGAAATGTAGCTCTAAGGTCCCCCCAGAGCCTTCTCTTCTCCAGGCTGAAGAGCCCCAGTTCTATCCCAGCCATCTCAAGAGAGCTGTGCTGTTGTTGTCGTTTCAGGCCGTCTTTCTGACAGAGAATCACACGCCCATGTTCATGTCATAGTTACTGATGAGAATGACAATGCTCCAGAACTTGTTTATCCTGAGGAACCACGAGTGTGTGAAAATGCTGCACCAGGAAAGGTGAGACAGGAGGGGGAGTTTTCCCTCGAGACTTCAAGTGCCTGCTTGCAAGCTCAAGTGAAAGATGTCTTTTATTAAAAGCTAGGCTCAATTTTCATGCCCAAGCACTTGATCACCTCACTGCTTTCCAAAACTTCAGTGCTCAGAAATCTCTCTGCAGGACTTTACACCCTTGGAATATTGACTCTGCTCTGCTTATGCAGTCAGGCTGCAGAGTTGCTCTCCCCCCAGGCTGTTGCATGTGCAGGATATTAGCAATTGAACCACCAAGTGCAGCCAGGTCCTGCAGAGCAGGAACCAGCAGTTGAATTTTACCACACAAATGTTCATAGGTGGCACTGAGAAAGGAAAGCATTTCCAAATACTGACAGAAACACTGCTGCACAGAACACTCTTGTGCTTTGCATCAGAGTGCAACATCCCCACACACAAACAGTGCTAGTGGTTGGGAGTTTAGATGTTTGGCCTCGCACACGAACACTCAGCCCATAAATAGAACCTCTGTTAATTAAGAGGCTTCATCACTTCTAAGGTGAACACTTTCAAGACAGCCATCCTTGTTATCAAATGAACCACGTGTCTCTGAGTATGAGACTTTTATGCTTTCCTTAGACAAGATTTCCTCCTTGGTTTCCAACCTGTGAATGAAGGGGCAAGACTGCTCTTTTTGAAGACTTTCAAGGAAATTACTTGCCATGTAAGAACTTGAAGAGGAGCATCTGAGGATAGCTTTGTCCTGCCCTTTACTGAAGGGGGTTATACAAGACATGCATCCCAGCACTAACTTAGAATCATAGAACTGTTTCAGCTGAAAAAGACCTCGAGGATCAGTGAGTCCAACCCATCAAACTGAGACCACTATGGCCATTAAACCATGTTCCAAAGTGCCATGTCCACATATTTCTTGCACACCTCCAGGAACGGTGAATGCCTAAATACTGTAAGCACTTTCATGTCTGGAGGCAATGCATATTGAAAATTATGACCTTTTCCATCTTTGCAGGTAATCATCAGGATTTCAGCTACTGACAAGGATGAAATATCACCTAGAGGTTTCTTCAAGTACTCCCTGGCCACAGAAGACAGCAACTTCTCCTTGGTTGAAAACCACGGTAGTGTAGCTCTGTAATGCATTTTCTCTGCTAGGCCAAGCAAGATGCTAGGACACAAGGGAGAAAAGCTGAAGATGACCTATGGTTGGTCTGGCTCAACTAAGTAACAATTTCATAGATACATAGAATGGTTTAGGTTGGAAAGGACCTTAAACATCCAATTCCCACCCCACCCTGCCATGTGCAGAGACACCTCCCACTAGCCCAGGTTGCTCAAGGCCTCATCCAACCCAGCCTCAAACACCTCCAGGGAGGGGCATCCACAACCTCCCTGAGCAAACTGTTCCAGTGCCTCACTGCCCTCACTGTAAAGAATTTCTTCCCAATATTCAGCCTGAATCTCCCCTCCTCAAGCTCAAAGCCATTGCCTGTCACTACAAGCCCTTGTAAAAAGTCCCTTCCCAGCTTTCTTGTAGCCCCCTTCAGGTACTGGAAGGTTGCTCTGAGGTCTCCTGGGCACCTTTTCTTCAGGCTGAGCAGCCCCAGCTCCCTCAGCCTGCTTTTGATGCAGGCCAATTCATTTTTAAAGGCTTCACTTCCTGAACAAAAATGTTGTTTGCTGCCACCCAGGCTTCACTGAGCTCCCAGCAGGCTGGCTCTGAGGGGAAAGTGGCCCAAGTGACTGCTAATCTATGAGGGCAAGCTGGCAGAGATTAGCTCTTAATTAGCTGTCGTTACTTCTTCCAGACAACACAGCCAATATCACTGTCAGGTATGGACAGTTCAATCGTGAGCTTGCCAAAATCCACTACCTGCCTGTCATCATCTCAGACAACGGGGATCCTGAGCTCAGCAGCACAAACACTCTGGTCATCAGTGTCTGCAAGTGCAACGAAAAAGGCAACTTCACTTTCTGTGAGGAAAGAGCTAAACAAGTTGGAGTCAGCATACAAGCCCTGGTGGCAATTTTTATCTGCATCTTCACAATCATCAGTGAGTATTGGGCTGTTGTCATGTTCATAGATTCATAGAATCATAGATTGGTTTGGGTTGGAAGGGAACTTGGAGACAGATGATCCAGTTCCAACCCCCCTGCCATGGGCTGGGACACCTCACATCGACCAGGTTGCTCAAGGCCTCATCCCACCTGGCCTTGAACGCCTCCCTGGGCAACCTGTTCCAGTGTCTCAGCACTCTTGCTGTAAAAGACTTATTCTTAATGTCCCATCTAAATCTCCCCTCTTCCAGCTCAAAGCCATTTCCCCTCATCCTGTCACTCCAAGCCCTTGTCAAAAGTCCCTCCCCAGCTCTCCTGTAGCCCCTTCAGGTACTGGAAGGCTGCTCTACAGCCTCCCCAGAGCCCTCTCTTCTCCAGGCTAAACAATCCCAACTCTCTCAGCCTGTCCCCACAGGGGAGGTTCTGCAGTCCTCTGACCATCCTTGTGGCCTCCTCTGGACCCACTCCAACAGTTGCATTACCTTCTTGTGCTAGGGACACCAGAACTGGACAGACACAGCACTGCAGGTGGGGTCTCACGAGAGCAGAGCAGAGGGGGAGCATCACCTCCCCTCTCTGACATAAAGAGAGGAGACTCTTTTGGGTTGCTTTTTCATAGCTGAGATCACAAAAGCTTTGTGGCTATCAAATGGTCACAAAGGCAGAAATATTGCACCTAGTCACTAATCTCACCTGCCCTCTCTAGTTGGCCTGTTAGGATACTTTCAGCACCAAAGCTGCTCACATTGGTGGAAAGGGTGAGTCACTGGAAAGGTTCTGGCACCTCTCTATAATAGCCATCATCTACACTTGGCTCACTGCTACCAGGCTCACATGCAGCTAGAAAACAGGAAATTTGTGCTGGGGCAGTGCCAATGGGATTCACGTTTCCAAAGGCTGAACTAGTCTGGAAATGCTTTAAACAGCCCAGTGAACATGTACCCATAAAGCAATCTGTAACACATCAGCAGACCTGCACCTATTGGCTGCATTTGGAAGCTACCAGAGAAGGGCAAGAGAATTTCCTCCTTAAGAAGAGGCCTCCTTTGCAGACACATCAGTAGCATTTGTTGCTTAGCATTAAGAAGAGATTTACCAGTCCAAGACAGTGGCTGATCCAATGAACTTCTGACACTGCATTTGTGCTTCTGATTCCAGACCATAGAACCATAGACTTGTTTGGGTTCAAAAAGCCCTCTGAGATCACTGAGTCCCAACCACTAACCTAACACCACCACAGCCATTAAACCATGTCCCTAAGTGCCATGTCCACATGATCCTTGAACACCTCCAGGGGTGGTGACTCCACCACCTCCCTGGGCAGCCTGTTCCAATCCCTGACCACTCTTGCAGGAAGGAAATTTTTCCCAATCTCCAACCTAACCCTCCCCTGGCACAATTTCAGGTCATTTCCTCTCATCCTATCACCTGATAGGTGATAGGAAGAAGAGAGAGAGACCCCACCTCACAATTCAGTTGCACGGTTCCTGTTTAGGCTTCACTGCTTTGAGACCACACAAATCCTGCAGTTTAACAGCATTTTAAGCAATATTTAAAATAAATGTGTTACACTAACTTCACTGCAGCAAAAGAACTCTTCAGCCTGTGTCACACAGCTTAAATGCAGCTTGCTTTTCCCTTCCTTCATTTCTCTCTTCACACACGCTCGTCTGAATTCCTTTTGCAGTAATCGCCTTGCTAATTCTCCTGAGACAACGACACAAGAAGGATTTGAGTGGCCTTGGGAGGAATGTGGCAGAGATCCATGAGCAGCTTGTCACCTATGATGAAGAAGGTGGTGGTGAAATGGATACTACCAGCTACGACGTGTCTGTACTCAACTCTGTCCGCAAGAATGGCATGAAGCCAGAAGCAGTTCCCTCTCCGTATGCACAAGTCCAGAAGCCTCCTGGAAATGTAACTTCTGGTGCTGGAGAAATGGAGATGATGATTGAAGTCAAGAAGGATGAAGCTGACAATGACAGGGACTTGCTGCCATATGACACCCTTCACATCTATGGCTATGAAGGTGCCGAGTCTATTGCAGAATCTCTCAGTTCTTTGGGATCAGGCTCCTCAGACTCAGATATTGATTATGACTTTCTCAATGACTGGGGACCCAGGTTTAAAATGTTAGCTGAGTTGTATGGGTCAGAACCCAATCAAGATTTTGTGTATTAAGTTCAGGTTAGCCATGAATTTTCTCCCTCTCACTACAGGTAAGACATCAAGAGCCTGCCAATGGCCACAGAACTCACAGCTCTTCACCCAGGGCATACAAGGATTTCAAACAGACATGGATAAGAACCTGCCAGCAGTAGGGTTAAAAGAAACACACAGCTCACCCCTGTGGACTTCCCCCAGCACTGCTGTCCTTGCTAACCTCCCCAAAACTGCTGCTGGAGGACCTGCTCGAGCTTTCTAGGGCACAGCTCCTCTCCCTGTCTGGATAGAGACTTCTCCTTTAAAAGTGGTTTTGTCCCCACTTTCTCCTTCATTCCTCTCCCTCCTGTACTGTGTCCATCCATGAGTTTTCAAGGTCACCATCCACTGGGTCAGAGGTTTGGTGGTGCTGGGAAGGAGTGTTTTGAATAACCTTCAGTGTCTCCAGCCAGCTGGTTTGCCTGTCCCCCTTGTAACATCTTTACTCATACTCCAGACTTACGTTCAGCCAGCAGAGGAGGAACATATGGGCTATCACTTAATATCAGAAATTATTCCATCACTTTCAGAAAGAGATGGGGGTTTTCCCTTCTTTCCAATCTATTAATTATTCTTACTTTATAGTCTTCTACTACAGCCCTGAGTTACTCCAGATAAAATTAGTCAAGGTTCTTAGATGCACAACCTGGTTTCATCTGTCATTTCTAACAGCCTGGTGATGATTTCAGGCACCTTTCTGCCATCCTAGAATTTGCTCCAGCTAGCAGCAAAAATTGCATTTCCTTTCTGTCAATAGGATCAGAGTGCTACCCAATGGAACACATCCTGCAGGGCAGGAAATGTGGAGATCAGGGGAACATGAAGTCTCCAACACTGTAAATCTCTCTCAATGGCAACACAGGTCTCTCTAAATTCCTAAAGAGGCTGAAGAGGTTTTTAGCTCAACATTATTGAAGCAACTGTGCATTTTCTTCAGGGACAAACCAATGAAGGGCCTCATTACTGTGAAACTGTTTTGATGTTTGTCTAAGCAGGTACTGTAAAACGGGTATTTTCCACCGAGGAAAGCATTGTAGGCTTCCCAACCAGGATGCTACACACCCACACATGTCTGCGTAACAGAACTGCACATAGAAGTAAGGCTTTGGAGCTGCAGCTCTTACGTCCCTGGTCAGCATGTGTTTAGTTTCCCACCTGATGAAGAGCCACAGAATGAAACTTCCCATGCAGGAAGTTAAGAACCCCAGGCATTGGCTGGGTTTGTCTGTCTGTCAGGCCTGAGACAATGGCCCGTCTCTGGCTGCTGGTAACGCAGGTTCCCGCTGCCTTCAGGGGGAACAGAGCCTTGCCACACAGCTACTCAGCTCTGCAGGAGCTGTGCTGGAGCTGGATGCATTAGTTTAGTTGATCTGATTATTTAATTTTGGTAGCTAACCAAGTAACACTATGGTTTTTTAACTTTTTTTTTCTCCTTGTTTTACCTTTTCTTCCTTTCCTCAATCAGTACAGTGGAACCTCACAAATCTGTTTTTCACTTACTCCTGTCATCTGTGATTTAGACTCCCTTCCTCCAGAATGCTTTCTTGGCAGGAAAAAGCAACACATTATAATATTATGTGTAATAGAGTATACATGACTCTATAGACACTATTGTAGTATATATGTAAGGCTATATTCATAGTATCACAGTATCAGTCAGGGTTGGAAGGGACCACAAGGATCATCTAGTTCCAACCCCCCTGCCATGGGCAGGGACACCCCACACTAGATCAGGCTGCCCAGAGCCTCATCCAGCCTGGGCTTAAACACCTCCAGCGACGGGGCCTCGACCACCTCCCTGGACAACCCATTCCAGGGCTTCACCACTCTCATGGGGAAGAACTTCCTCCTCACATCCAGCCTGAATCTCCCCACCTCCAGCTTCATTCCTTTCCCCCTAGTCCTATCACTACCTGACATCCTGAGAAGTCCCTCCCCAGCCTTCCTGTAGCCCCCTTCAGATACTGGAAGGCCACAATTAGGTCACCTCAGAGCCTTCTCTTCTCCAGACTGAACAGCCCCAACTCCTTCAGTCTGTCCTCATAGGAGAGGTGCTCCAGCCCTCTGATCATCCTCGTGGCCCTTCTCTGGACATGTTCCAGCACCTCCAGATCCCTCTTGTAATAGGGGCTCCACAACTGGAGGCAGTACTCCAGGTGGGGTCTGACCAGAGCTGAGTAGAGGGGGAGGATCACCTTCCTCCACTATACAGATGTAGTTGTACTACGTCAGCTCTCCCTGCTGCAAAAAGTTGTGCAACCCAGTCCTCAGCTGGACACCGATGCTCCCCATCATCACCAATGCAATCATTCAAGTTTTCAACTATGAACTAAAAGAAAACCAAAGCAGAATTCTGTCCAGCCAAACACTTTGGGATGACTGACTTTTATTTTCAACGTGTTCAATTCTCTTCTGGTTTGCTTAGTCCAGTCAAAGGTGCATTCTATTGAGGTTCCACATGTTAGTAGGTTAGAAAGAGTGCTAACTAATAATACTTACAGTTTAAGGACCTTACCAGTAGCAAAGGTATTGGCTATCTAAAAGGTAAAGTTAGTTATGGACTTGTTTAGAGCAGTAAGTAGAGTACTTTGGTAAGCATCATGCAGATAGTAGTGCCTGTAATCGCTGTGTTTTAGCCTGTTTTATAAAGCTGTTTTAAGGAACTCTGTACCAAGTTCCACTGTATAAAGATGTTTGCACTGGAGAGTTTCTTTTTATATGCCTATGTTGTTGTGCTGTGGTTTTGTTTTTTTGGGGGGTTATTTTACTACATAAAAGCCAATCTCACACTGGATTTTCTGTGCATGAATGAGTTTTACACAGGACACAACACCAGGCTCTGCACCCCAGTTAACTCAGCCACAAACCCTCTGCTTTCTCAGCTCTAAGGGTACTCAGACCAGCCACAAATTTACCAAAGGACTTTTTGTAAGAGAAGTTTTCTCCCAGTCTTTGGAAAGCTGTCAGGAGAGCTCCTGGAAGAGGAAAAGTCCAACAGTGCAGTCTGCATTCAGCAGCTGGTAAGGTTGAACCTTCTGACTTTGGAGCACTTCTGTCTGCCAGTGCTACATGATGCATCCCATTTCCCAGCAGATGTTTGGTATTTTAGCAGCCAGGCATCAGTGTGATTCTAAACCACCAAGTCTACAGGAAAAATCTTTCTCTCAAGCAGTAGAGGACATACTACGGGACAAAACACCAGCACCCTGGCTCAGCACAAGCCACCCACCTGTGGGGGAACCACACAGGGGGCCACTGCCTGTTACCTCAGTAGCAGAAAGGCTGAAATTGCAGCCCCACCAGCCCAGCTCCTGGCCTGATTCACAGATTCATAGAATCCTAGAGTGGTTTGGGTTAGAAGGGATCTTGAAGATCAAGTTCCAACCCCACTGCCATGGGCAGGGATACCTCCCACTAGTCCAGGTTGCTCAAGGCCTCATCCTGCCTGGCCTTAAATACCTCCAGGGAGAGGGCATCCACAACCTCTCAGAGCAACCTAGCACCTTAGAGACAAACAGCTATTGATCATTCTGTACTCACCAGTCTCCTTTGTTCCTATGAATCCTGATTCTGAGCAATACTATGTGACCTGAGCTCCTGCTTGTCACTCAAGATTCTGCTTGCAAGAAATGCCGACCTGGATGCTAGGTGGGACAACACTATCTGATTCTCTCCCTCCTACAGTGTTACTCTTCACATCCTCATGGGTTTCATCTGCTCAGTATGCCTTATATTTTAGAATAATGGGATTGTCTTGGTTGGAAAAGACTTCTAAGATCATCAAGTCCAACCATCAACCCAACACCACCCTGGCCATTAAATCATGTCCCCAGGTGCCACAGCCACATGGTTCTTGAACACATCCAGTGATGGTGACTCCACCATCTCCCTGGGCAGCCTGTTCCAATCCCTGACCACTCTTGCAGCAAAGAAATTGTTCCTAATCTCTAGCCTCAAGCTCCCCTGGCACAATTTCAGGCCATTTCCTTTCATTCTATCACCTGATCCTAGGGATAATCTGCCCTGCTTCCCTGGACACGCAAGCAGGATTGCTCTGCAACACACCGAAAGCTGCAGCCTCCCCTCTGCCAGGATTTAGACAGGACAGAACAGAACACACTTGTGCCACAAAAAAGCCCACAAAAGCCCCCTAAAATTTGCACAGACTCTCACCATTTCCTTTGGCTGTTAATAACATATTAATTGGGCTATGTTAATAATGATTAGCTCAATATATTCCCAAGATTATTCCCATCAATTTTTGGCACTTGGAACTCACAAAGCCTGGAATAAAGCAAAAGAAGCTCAATTCTTTCACTGCTAATTGCCATGAGCAAACTCCACATCAAACACACCTGAGCACAGGTTGTATTAAAAACACAATAGATGTGCTAATTATGTTATAATGAAATGCATTTTTCCAGAGAAAGGATCTGATTCAACAGCTCCTTGCAACTGGCAGCAGAGATTCTCATAAAGGTTTTTATTCTTCATTTAATTAATATGCATTTTAATATCTTAGCCCTTAAAATGTATCCTAAGTTATTGTTTTATTGGTGTTTTATTAGATACAGACACAGAAGGGTCATGCCATTTAATAAAAGTTTTTTACTCCCACCCCATCAGAAATTTTGTTAAGGAATAATGACTTGTGATCAGAATCCTTGATAGGGATCAAAGCAGCAGCCAAGAGCTGCTTGAATATTAACATCTGGCACTTGCCCACACTTCCCTGATAGATCAGGGCAGCTAAGGTTCTATTATCAAAAGGGATTTCGAGAGGGGAGAGGAAAGGGGAGAGGAAAGGGGAGAGGAAAGGGGAGAGGAAAGGGGAGAGGAAAGGGGAGAGGAAAGGGGAGAGGAAAGGGGAGAGGAAAGGGGAGAGGAAAGGGGAGAGGAAAGGGGAGAGGAAAGGGGAGAGGAAAGGGGAGAGGAAAGGGGAGAGGAAAGGGGAGAGGAAAGGGGAGAGGAAAGGGGAGAGGAAAGGGGAGAGGAAAGGGGAGAGGAAAGGGGAGAGGAAAGGGGAGAGGAAAGGGGAGAGGAAAGGGGAGAGGAAAGGGGAGAGGAAAGGGGAGAGGAAAGGGGAGAGGAAAGGGGAGAGGAAAGGGGAGAGGAAAGGGGAGAGGAAAGGGGAGAGGAAAGGGGAGAGGAAAGGGGAGAGGAAAGGGGAGAGGAAAGGGGAGAGGAAAGGGGAGAGGAAAGGGGAGAGGAAAGGGGAGAGGAAAGGGGAGAGGAAAGGGGAGAGGAAAGGGGAGAGGAAAGGGGAGAGGAAAGGGGAGAGGAAAGGGGAGAGGAAAGGGGAGAGGAAAGGGGAGAGGAAAGGGGAGAGGAAAGGGGAGAGGAAAGGGGAGAGGAAAGGGGAGAGGAAAGGGGAGAGGAAAGGGGAGAGGAAAGGGGAGAGGAAAGGGGAGAGGAAAGGGGAGAGGAAAGGGGAGAGGAAAGGGGAGAGGAAAGGGGAGAGGAAAGGGGAGAGGAAAGGGGAGAGGAAAGGGGAGAGGAAAGGGGAGAGGAAAGGGGAGAGGAAAGGGGAGAGGAAAGGGGAGAGGAAAGGGGAGAGGAAAGGGGAGAGGAAAGGGGAGAGGAAAGGGGAGAGGAAAGGGGAGAGGAAAGGGGAGAGGAAAGGGGAGAGGAAAGGGGAGAGGAAAGGGGAGAGGAAAGGGGAGAGGAAAGGGGAGAGGAAAGGGGAGAGGAAAGGGGAGAGGAAAGGGGAGAGGAAAGGGGAGAGGAAAGGGGAGAGGAAAGGGGAGAGGAAAGGGGAGAGGAAAGGGGAGAGGAAAGGGGAGAGGAAAGGGGAGAGGAAAGGGGAGAGGAAAGGGGAGAGGAAAGGGGAGAGGAAAGGGGAGAGGAAAGGGGAGAGGAAAGGGGAGAGGAAAGGGGAGAGGAAAGGGGAGAGGAAAGGGGAGAGGAAAGGGGAGAGGAAAGGGGAGAGGAAAGGGGAGAGGAAAGGGGAGAGGAAAGGGGAGAGGAAAGGGGAGAGGAAAGGGGAGAGGAAAGGGGAGAGGAAAGGGGAGAGGAAAGGGGAGAGGAAAGGGGAGAGGAAAGGGGAGAGGAAAGGGGAGAGGAAAGGGGAGAGGAAAGGGGAGAGGAAAGGGGAGAGGAAAGGGGAGAGGAAAGGGGAGAGGAAAGGGGAGAGGAAAGGGGAGGAAAATTCTGTCAGGTGCTATCTGGTTCTTGTCCAGCACTGCTAATACACTGCCAGGAAGACCCAAACTAAACAAACAAAAAAACCCCCCACCTAAACAAACATAAAACCCAACAACAAAAACCACCACCAAAAAACCCCAACCAAACAAAAATAAGCAAAACAAGCAACACAAAACCCCTAAAAACTTAAAAAACAACCAACCAAAACAAACAAAAAATGAAACCAACCAACCAACCAACTAAAACACCCCAAGCAAACAAAAATCAAACTAACAACAACAAAGGAAAATACAAACCCCAGCCAAAACAGCCAAACACAGCAAACAGAACCAAAGCCAAGAAACAAACGAAACACCAAACCCAAATCTTTTCTGAGCTCTTCAATTGCTGGGTTCTTCTGTTTTCTCCTGTCAGCAAAATGGGCCCCAGAAGGGACCTGGCAGCCTGGCAATCAGACCTGGGACCTGCTCAAGCACAGCTGTTGGCATCCAGCCAGGAGTAACTGGAGTAAGTCACAGAAAGCCACAGTGGGGTTTCATGCAGCTTAGGTCTGCAAGGTCCCTTCCATCCTAAGCCATTCTGTGAGTCTATGTCAGGGTACAGATCTCCCCACCTATATTTATTTTAAATAGTCCCACTTCTATGCACATGTCACATGCAGGAGAAGTGCTCTTGGTGGTGGTAGCCTTGCAGACAGAAAGGTGATAATTAGACTTATGCCCATCCTGTTTCAGGTGAGGGAAGGACAGAGAAAAAGAACAGCCCCCAGCTTTCCTCACCTAGTCTCCATTTCTATTTCTTTTTCTGTTTAATAAGTGTTTTACATTCAAGGGATTAAGAAATCAAACTCTTGAGTTTATATCTTCACATCCTCCTGGAATTGAAGAAATCACCAAGGTGACATCTTTCCCATTTAAGAAGCTATCACAGTATCACTAAGGTTGGAAGAGACCTCAAAGATCATCAAGTCCAACCTGTCACCACAGACCTCGTGACTAGACCATGGCACCAAGTGCCACATCCAATCTCCTCTGGAACACCTCCAGGGATGGTGACTCCACCACCTCCCTGGGCAGCACATTCCAATGACGAATGACTCTCTCGGTGAAGAACTTTCTCCTCACCTCCAGCCTAAACTTCCCCTGGTGCAGCTTGAGACTGTGTCCCCTTGTTCTGGTGCTGGTTGCCTGGGAGAAGAGACCAACCCCTTCCTGGCTACAACCTCCCTTCAGGTAGTTGTAGAGGGCAATGAGGTCTCCCCTGAGCCTCCTCTTCTCCAGGCTAAACAACCCCAGCTCCCTCAGCCTCTCCTCACAGGGCTGTGCTCAAGGCCTCTCCCCAGCCTTGTTGCCCTTCTCTGGACACGTTCAAGTGTCTCGATGTCCTTCTTAAACTGAGGGGCCCAGAACTGGACACAGGACTCAAGGTGTGGCCTAACCAAAGCAGAGTCCAGGGGCACAATGACTTCCCTGCTCCTGCTGGCCACACTATTCCTAATGCAGGCCAGGATGCCCTTGGCCTTCTTGGCCACCTGGGCACACTGCTGGCTCATGTTTAGGCAGCTGTCAATCAGCACCCCCAGGTCCCTCTCTGTTAGCTCTCCAGCCACTCTGCCCCCAGCCTGTAGCTCTGCATGGGGTTGCCATGGCCAAAGTATCACAATTTGTAGCACAAGTCATCATGTCTTAGCAGGAACTGAATCAGAGCCTGATCAGATCAAAGTAGATGATTTAGCCTAGCTCTAGTCCACAGTAAAAGCATGACAGAAAACAAACCAGTAAAGGCAGCCTGTTAGTCTGCATCAGAAATAAAAAATAAGATTAATAATTAAAAGAGAAAAAAAAGACAAAAGCAAAACCCTATTGTGAGCAATAAAAATCCCTGGATCTTTGCTGACCTCTTTCAGCTTCCTGACTTTGTTCCTTCCTGATCTGAAAGAAAAGGGGGAAAACAGCATTTCCTTCCCCTTATCCCCAGGCAGGGGCTGTCCCACCTGCTTTCCCACAAGACTCTCTGAAGGCATTCCACTTAACCCCTTCATCAATGCCACAACCCAGCTCAGATCTTTGCAATTCTTCCATTCCTCATTAAAAGCAACCTCTGTTTGAAAGGCAGTGCTCTGAAGGAAGTTATCCAAACAAGCAGAGCAGAACAAGGCAGAGTTCACCAGGCAATCATCTCTGAAAAATAAGCCAAATAAGGTTCTTCAGCCAGTCAATAACAGCTGGGCTGAAAATGGTCCAAGGACCTCTTCTGGCAGCCTCAGCAGAGCTCAAGGCCTGACCTGCAATGCCCTCTACACACCAGAATGTTCTCACATGGAAAGATTCAAAAGGAGGCATCATGTAGCCATCTGCTAGTATGACCTGCAGGGAACCTCCTCCATGGCAGCTATTTCTTGGGACAACATCCAGAGACTACTTTTGTGCAGAGTGAACAGACTGAAATGCGAGTCCAGACCCCATCACTGAACAACTGCCCATGCTTTCCTCCCCCTACTTAAAGAGCAAACCTGAAGAACTGCGAAAGATCTGAAAGGACCTCAGTGACCACGAGCCAGCAATGTGCCCTCATGGCCAAGAAGTGCATCAGGAAGAGTGGCCAGCAGGTCAAGGGAGGTTCTCCTCCTCCTCTACTCTGCCCTGGTGATGCCTTATCTGGAGTCCTGGGTCCAGTTCTGGGCTCCCCAGCTCAAGAAGGACAGGACTTGCTGGAGAAGGTACAGAAAAGGGTTGCAAAGATGGTTAGGGGGCTGGAGCATCTCTCTGATGAGGAAGGACTGAGAGGATTGGGGCTTTTTAGTCTGGAAAAGACAAGACTGAGGGGGATCTCATCAGTGCTTCAGGGGTGAGCATCAGGAGGATGGGAGCAGGCTTTTTTCAGTGGTGTCAGTGACAGAACGAGGGGTAACAGGCACACACATGAACATAAGAAGTTCCATCTAAACATGAGGAGGAACTTCTTCAATTTTAGGTTGACAGAGCACTGGAGCAGGCTAAGCAGAGGCGGTGGAGTCTCCATCTCTGAAGACATTCAAAATCTGCCTGGACATGTTCCTGTGTGGCCTTTTCTAGATGAGCCTGCCTTGGCAGGGGGGTTGGATTGGATGATCTACATAGGTCCCTTCCAACCCCTACCATTCCGTGATTTCACTGCAGAACTGCGTCGCACAGCGCAGAGGTAGAAACGCAGGGCAGCAAAGCAGAAGCAAGTTTAGGATGAGTTAAAGCAGTCAGTGCTGCGGCATTTCCCCAACTGAAGCGAGAAGCCAAGCGGCCAGCTGCAGGCAGCAGCGGCTGCCATGGGCACAAGCCAACGCCTGGTGGCACTCGATCCCAGCTCTTGGGCAAGGCCAGCTCCCATTCTCTCCTGCTCCACAGCCAGGCTGCCGGGGACCGCCTCAGCTCCAGCAGCTCACACCGACACCTTAGCCCAACACGATGAATAATTGAAGACATTTATCAGTTTCACGCTTTTAGCGCTGACTTGGCAGGAAAACTCAGCCCTCTCCAGAAAGGCTGCGCAGCCTGGATTTCCAAAGGCAAGAGCAGTGATCTTGCTCAGGCAGGACTTTTGAAGGGCATAGAGGGCAGGGAAATAGCTCTGGGGAAAGGATGTAAGCTCCAGATGTCTCCTCTGTTCAAACGTCAGTCCAGCTCTCCCCACGTGGAGCAATTTTCCTGTTTGCCAGAAGGAGACAAAGTCCTGCAGCTTCATCCCATGAGGCTGAAATCTGGTTTTGATGATAAGGACATTGTCCAACCCTACTTCTTTAGGATACTTTTCCTTCCAAACCAAACTGCAGCTACTAATCAGGATTTCCTCAAGCAACACCAAATACTTTTTCTTTGCAGTGTAAAGCAGTTGGGGTTTGCCTTGAATGAGGATATTTGGGTCTGAACCTGTGCATTATCCACCAGCCATTATTTGTTTGTTATTTTTATGGCACAACCATGCAGCAAAATCTTCCCAAGAGGCCATATAAGCAAACCAGTGACAACAAAACAATCACCAACCAGTACCAAGAACCTTTCAGTGCCCACCTGGAAGCTGCAAGTATTCCCAGAAATCACTTGTCACACAATTAGATCAATGGCTTCATGAGGGTCAGATACCTTGCAAGTGGATTTAACTCAGGATTTGCAAAAAGCCATTCAATCAGCTTTCATCCGCCCTCCTCCTCCTCCTCTAGACAGATCACTGCAACTCTGCTGATCCCCTGGCTCTGCAAAGCTCAGTGTGCTCAGTGGCAGGAGAGGCAAAGCTCTGCCTCTGGGACCCAAAGGAGTGTTGTCTGCAGAGCTTCAGCGTCAGCAGAGAAAAGGAATAGGAGCAAACAGCTCTGTCTGTTTAAAACAAGGTTGTGATAAAGGTTTATGGCAGAGTAGAGGACTGTGCATGCTGCCAGCCTGCTGTGCCTCCCACAGCCATCTCCCAGCAGCTGCTTCTCAGTCCACTGCCTAACCTCCTCTTCACTGCTTTCTCCAGCCTCACTTTTCCTCCCTTCTCTGCACAGTGGCAGCTGTGATGTCCCCCCTGCTCTGCAAAAAGCCTGGGGCTTCTTGTTTCATGTCACCCCATGTAACCAGCTGTGCTGGCCTGCATTGCCACCCTCTTGACTAAGAGCCTCACCCAGCCAGCCTCCCCGAGGGACATAAAATGACCCAGCTGAAAGGGTCTGGAGAAGAATTCTTGTGAGGAGAGGCTGAGGTGGGGTTGGTCTCTTCTCCCTAGGATCAGGTGATAAAACGAGAGGAAATGGCCTGAAATAGTGCCAGAGGAGGGTTAGGTTGGAGATTATGAACAATTTCTTTGCTGCAAGAGTGGTCAGGGATTGGAACAGGCTGCCCAGGGAGGTGGTGGAGTCACCATCCCTGGAGGATTTCAAGAAGTGTGTGGACATGGCATTTTGAGACACAGTTTGATAGCTGTGGTGGTGTTGGGTTGATGGTTGGACTTGATGATCTTAGAGGCCGTTTCCAACCCAAACAATTCTCTGATTCTGTGAAAAGCCCAGAGCCCTCTGAGCACCTCTACAGCTGATGTTGCCAGAACTCTGACAAAAGGCTTGGCAGCAGCCACCGCCTCTCCAACCCCATCTCAAGCACTCCAACTCCACCTCAATCACTGCTTAATTCCATTTTTCCCTATGCTTCAGCCTGAACTCTCCCATCCATGTCAGAATGGATTCCCCAGACACAGCACTCATCCCCATCTCTGCCATCACCCCTGGTGGTTGGCAAGGCACTCGCTGCAGCAGGGGGCAGTCCCAGCACTCCCACCCCAGTACCCCTCCTTCTGAATGCCTGGAGACTGCAAAACTTTGCATAATTACATGCTCCAAAACAGTTCTGTGCCAGCAAGCAAATTTTGCTAGGATGAGGAGAGAGGATGAAAGAGAACTTTAGAGGACAAAAGAGAGACCTGGCAGCATGTGAATTTGTAGGTCAAAAGCAGGAGAGGGGGAAAAAAAGGAAGTCCTATGAAGCTGTTATGCACAAGCAGCAACTGTGACTGACTTCCAGCAGAGCAGAGTAGCCTCAGGGACAGGGCCTCCTCTTGCCTGTGCAGCAGCTGAGGTTCCTCAACCTGCTCAGTTCACATCTGTTCCCCTGATGCACATGGGTCCCATCCTGCTGCCATCTGCTCCTCTGTCCTCCACGGATGCCATGGACAACACAGACAGCAACCAGAGCTCTGTGAGCAAACCACACACTGACTGCAGGTCCCACCCTGCCAGGCCTCCTTCTCCTTGGAGAGCCACAGAACATCTCACCAGTACCTGCAGCTGGTAAGAGCTGAGGGTTTCCTCTTAAAACTGTGGTCCTGGCAGAAGTGACAACCTGAAGCCTCCCCCCAGGTAAGTAGGCAGCCCTGTTGGCACCACACTGGCCTGGTCAAAGGGCAGCAAGGACAAGTGTTCTGCACCCTCCAGAGCAGCCAGCATGACTGCCAGTGAAGTTGCTGCTAGCTGGGGATTACTGTTTGAAGAGGATGGAGACTATACAAGTGTGTGACACATCTGGGGAGACCACAAAGCTCTCCTTTGTGTCACCCAGTTGGGCAAGAGCCATCCACACGGATGCCAAAACTTCCCAGTGTCACTGCTAATGACTCCAGCCTTGGCTGTCTGACAATTGCCCAGACCTGGGGCATGTGGCACCTGCAAACACAGGGGACAAGCAACACAAGCAGTGTACTGCCCTTCTAATCAGGCTGTGCTTGAAAATGACACAGGGCAACCAAGCTGCTGAAGGGTCTGGAGAACAGGGCTGGTGAGGAGGGGCTAAGGGAACTGGGGTTGGTTAGTCTGCAGAAGAGCAGGCTGAGGAAAGACCTCATTGCCCTCTACAGCTCCCTGACAGGGGGTTGCAGTGAGGTGGAGGTTGGTCTCTTCTCCCTAGTAGCAGGTGACAGAACAAGAGCAAATGGCCTGGAATTGGGCCAGGAGAGATTGAGGTTGGAGATGAGGAAAAACGTCTTTGCTGCAAGAGTGGTCAGGCATTGGAACAGGCTGCCCAGGGAGGTGGCAGAGTCACCATCCCTGGAGGTGTTCCAAAACGTGTGGGCATGGCACTTGGGGCATGGTTGAACAGGCTTATGTTAGTGGTTGGACTTGAATGACTTAGAGGTCTTTTCCAACCAAAATAATTCTTTGATTCTATGAGGTATGCAGCTGCAGCCAGGTTAGGATCCACAGCAGCAAACCCACTGCCTTTGTGACCAGCACAGCCCAGACACAGGTCAGAAACACAGGGTGGCCATGCCTGGGTGTGCTGCCTTCTAGCACTCAACAGTAATTGACAGAAGAAGCAGAAGGCAGGACTAGCAGGGATCCACCAAGGTAGTCAACCATGCAAAAGAGCTGGCGGCAAGGAACACACCTAGGAAGCCAGCAGAGGGCTAGATGCAGGGCAGTCAGTCAGCTACACCAGGCAGCAGAGCTGTCTCCTGCTGACACAAAATCATTATCTCATTCTGTTGATTTGGCAGCAACCACTCATCACCCCACTGAGTAATCACATCTTGGACAGACTCAGCTCTGTCTCTCAGTACCTACATGGATCTGGCAAAACTGCTCATCAAGCCAGGCAGAGCCATCACTTTGAGCACGTCAAAAGAGTTGGACCCCTGCTGAAGAGCCATAAAGAGTGAACACGGCCAGCCTCCTCTTCTCCCTTCACTAGAAAGGCTTTGAGGTAGCTAGAGAAATCAAGTTGTTCTCTTCAACACTACTAGGACAGCCTCCACAATTAATCCCTTCCTGCAGATGATGAAGCAGGCACTCCAGTCAGAATGGGCTTTCTTGGATTTTGTTGCCACATCTGGATTTTTGGGCATTTTGACTTGGCATTCCATGGGCATAGCTGTGCAGAATCCATCTGTTGTCACATACATCGCTTCTGAGTCAACTGGAAGCACCACATGGCCTTCCAAGAGAAGGATGTCTGGCAGAAATTACACAGTCACCAAAGAAACCTCTGCAAATCTGCCTGCCTTTGATGCAGACATACTTCAGGAGGAAATCTGTGACTTCCAAACAACATGTAGTAATGAAGCCTGTTTGGAAGAGCAGAGCTCTGGGCTTGTATCCTAACCAGGACACAGGCTTCCTTTTGCATCCCAGCTACACCATGTAGGAGCAGATTTTTTTCTTGTACACATCAAGTGCTCAAAGTGGGACTCCTTTCTGAAAGCTCATCTGGCCATTGCCTTCCTCTTCCTGTGCCACAGCAGTTGTTTTTCTTGCATAGCTCTGAGGTGAGCTTTCTTAATTTCAACCCACCTCTGAAGCTTTCAGCCACCAGGGTCAGAGGCCCTCTGGTTCAAATCCTTTGCAGCACAGGAAAGGATTTGTGGAACACAGTCACCACCAGTTAATGTTTCCTTTGACCACAGAAAGCTCATCCCAGGACAGTCTGAAGGCTCCAAAGGACAGCTGAGTAGTCAGGCATGAAAGTAGCTGTCTGGACACCTTGGAAGTATTCACATGCAAGGTTTAAACTTAAGAGCTGACACACTCCAACTGGGCTAAACTGGACTGCAGTTAGGGAGAGAAGCAAAGGCAACATGCACAACTAAGGTTCTGCATTGTATGTGTTCAGGTAGTGCCTCTTATTTAGATGCTTCTCAAAGATACCTAGAACTGCATCACTATAAACAGGACATTGCCTCACTGCAAACAGGACCTACTTCTAGTCATCACTGAAGTGGTAGAAGCTGGGGCTGCAGAAGCTACCACAAAGAATCCCTGGGACATGTCCCTACCATGCAGTGACAAGACACTGTTTACAGGGCACTCATCTGAGGCTTGCTCACAGCAGACAGCATTAAAGAAGCAATGCCTCAAAACTTTCCTTTTTAGCTGCAAAAGGAGCAGCCTTCACACACCAGCATTCAGATGAAGCCCAGTGACCACGAGAGCACATCTTCACCCTGGGATCTTTGCAGAAATGCTAAACCACAGCACAGAACACCAAATAAAGCTCTGAAAGCTGGGTTATAGGACCCTGAAGATATCTTTGTCACAGAAATGCTGGTGGGAGCCTAATTACAATGCTACCCCTACCTGCTGCTCTGCTAGCCAAGCTATTTAAGTCCTCTCAATAATGTTTTGTTGTAATGGGAACAGTTCAAGCTGCAGCACAGGTTTGTGACACAGAAAATGTTAGAGCAGTTGATCATATTCCTTCCAATGCACTCATTTGAACAGGGCTTCTGCTGCTGCTGCACCCAGCAGGTGCCCTTATCCCCAGAGAGCCCAGCTGTCTTTTTTCTGCCATTTCCAGGTAGTTATGATGTTCAGATTCAGCTTAGAGAAGCTTCACTCAGTCTGAACTAAGCCTATCTTTTGCACATCTCATTTATTTGAGGAAACTGAAGAGTTCCTATTGAATGCTGGGCACGTGGCTGCACCCAAGTAACTCTTTTCTGATAGGTAATAAAGACCTGCAACACTTCCCCTGCCAAGAAACCTGGGCAAGCTAAACATTAACTATGTATTTCGACAGAAGTAGTCAAAGGAAGGAGTAAAGCAGTAGGAGTAGTGCTTACCTAGAGAAGTAGCTCTGCCAGCCCTGCCTTCAGCAGCAACATGCCTACTTTCCCTGGGTTTCCCTATCTCTCATGCTCATTTCATCCATCCATATTACAAGCACTCCTAAGGAGGCACCATCCAGTTCCCAGTCCAAGTTCATGTCCAGCCTGTCTGAGAGCAGCTTTGGGATAGATGGACTCTGTAAGTAAATGCTTTCACAGCAACACTCATCCCCTTCCATCAACAAAAGGAGTGCTCTTCTTCACTCTATCTCATCTTGGAGTTCCTGCCACACAGGAGCAGGAATTTAAATGCAGGTGGATACTGGGTTTTACTAAGTGCAAGGTCCATATCAAGTCCCTAATGTGGGGCAAGAGAAGGGAAAACTGCTCAAGCAGGTCCAGAAGAGACCACAAAGATGATGAGTGGGCTGGAGAACCTCCTCTATGGAGACAGGCTGAGAGTTTGGGTTGTTCAGTCTGGTGAAGAGAAGGCTCTAGGGAGACCTTAGAGCAGTCTTCCTGTACCTGAAGGGGGCTACTGGAAAGCAGAAGGGAGACATTTAACAAGGGCTTGCAGTGATAGGACAAGAGGGAATGGATTGAAGCTGGAAGAGGGGAGATTTGGACTGGAAATTAGGAAGAAATTCTTTCCAGTGAGGGTGAGGAGACACTGGAACAGGTTGCCCAGGGAGATTGTGGATGCCCCCTCCCTGGAGGTGTTCAAGTCCAGGCTGGATGAGGCCTTGAGCAAGCTGGGCTAGTGGGAGGTGTCTGTGCCCATGGCAGGGGGTTGGAACTAGATGATCTTGAAGGTCCCTTGCAACTCAAACCATTCTATGAATCTATGAAGAGAAAGCAAGCAAGTAGAAAAAAATCCCTAAGTGGGTGGGAGATGTTTTCATTTTGTTGTCAGTTCACATTGCCATTAACAAAATGATTTTGAAAGTAATAGAAAATCAGTGTAATAAGAGTATCCTCAGCATGGCTTTGCAATCCATTTCTGGGAGCCCCCCCAGTAAAGCACAGAGATGATTACCACTGAGGCTGGATGGAGCTCCAGCCCAAAGCCCAGCATGAGGCAGGGTGCTAAATAATGCATTTCCCTGGTGCTTTCTTCTGCCCATGTGATCCTTTCAGACATTATATTTCTTTAGAGAACGCACTCCAGTAGCTTCACAGCCAAGGTGCAGACACTTTGTGCAGGTTTCAGCGAGGCAGGGAGTATCTGCACCCTGAGAAGTGATCAGCAATACACAAATCTCCCTGTGTTCCAGCTGCACTCCCTGCTTCAGCTGGGACTTAAATTAAACCCCAAAGAGCCAGCAGAAAAGACAAGACAGTAAAGTCTGGCTGCCCTCTGCTCCCTTTGGCCTCTGTTTGACAGAGCTGAGTTAAGCTTGGAGCAAATTTGGATGAATACCAAAGCCATGCTTATGGCTCCAGCTTGTGAAGCAATGAGAGCAAGCATGGGAGAGCCACAACTGAGGTGCATGTGCCTGTGACATTTCATTTTTTTTCTACTGGGCTTTCAACAGAAGTCAATTGTCCTCTGAAGCACTAAGGAACACAAAAGTGTCCTTCCTGATTACAAGGCACTAACTCAAGCTGCCCGTGGCTTCATTCCCCTTCAATTCCTTTTGTGTTTTCTCCACTGATACTCAATCATCATTTCCCTCTCCAGCCAGCAGCCAGTTTCCCTGGTGTTTGCTCACCAATAGCCCAGACTGGTCCTTCACAACTGCTCCTTTATCATTTTATCCACAATTTTGATGATATCTTGTTTTTGTCAAAAGGATACACAAAAGCAGGCCATAAATTGATGCAGCTGATCTCTTAAATGTGGTCTTGCTCACCAACCTTTTAAGTGCTGCAGCAACCCAGCTCATCCCCTTTCTTTTTGTTATCTTTTTTTACTAGCTTGTGCCACACTATTGTTTGCTCTTTCCACTGCATTAAACACCATGTCCAAGCTGCCAGAGACCAACATTTATCCTAAACCCTGCTCCAATCCTTTTGTATTGTGAAACCCTCAGGGGTCATTCCTTTTCCTTTGCTTTGCTCTGTTCATTTTGTCCCCAAGCCTGCCTTATATTTCTCTGCAAATGAACTGCATAAAGCCATTTAACTGCCCTGCTTTCCCACCTCTCCTTCTGCTTCTCTCTCTTAGCAAGTGAACTTCTCTACTCTGGAGTTTTTAAATTGATTGCCAGTTTGCTTATCCTACTGCACTGTTATTTCCAGAGGTTAGAAATACCAAACAAGAGAGTATGTTGCATCCTCACTTGAACCATCAACAGCTTATTAAAAAAGGTCTCACTGCTTCTACATGGTGCCAGTCTGTCAGGATAGAGGGGAGAACACAACCTGAAGGGTGCTGATGTATTTTTATTAATCCATTTAATATAAAATCTGGCTGCATTGGAATCATTCCCTGTGCAAATTCTTCTCTGTCCCTGATTTCTGCCTTTCACAGCAATTCCTCCTAGGCAGGAGTCTCATCATTGCATAAGACTCAGTATTGCTTCCAGGGCTTTATTTTGCCCCCACTGACAGTGAAACCAGGTTTGAGCTGCAGAGGGGTTTCATGACCCTGAGAGCTGTCCCCAAGCACTTTGATCTCCAGTCTGCATCTCTTCCATACAAATATGACAGTTCCAGCAAAGAACTTGGTGCCTTTGCATACTTGTAAATTATTTACCACCTTCCAGAGGTCCTGCAGATTCACAAACACTTCATAAATAAAATAGCAACAGAGCAGAGAGATTCTGGGCTGCACACTCATTGGGAAAGCACAACCCACCCCTAATGACAGGGCTTGTATTTTGCCACGGTACACTAAGTCTTGCTTGCTAGCACACAGCAGTTTCAGAAAGACAAAACCTATTTTGGGTCACACAGATATTTTCTTTTGCTGCCATGCTGGCTTTTTCCAATGTGTGCTTTTGCTTTAGGTTAACAAATGCACTGCTAGATTCACATGCTTGCCTACACTAACAGCACTGCAGGGGATGTCTTTTTTTCCACAAGAGCTCTCCATCAAAAACCTCTTTTAAAAACATTACTGCTAGCAGATGCCAAATATTTCACTTCAGTGTCCATCTGGATAAGAAAACACCGACCAAAACCAACCACACACAACTCCTCCACAGGAGTTACTCTGAACAGCAACCTTTAAAGATAATCAAGAAACTACTCCAGAGTGTGAAACCTCCTTAAATTTCACCTTTTCTCCTTCCCCATGACCTAGGTCAGGGGAACCCTTGAGAAGCTGGGCATGAGCCAACAGTGTGCTCTTGCAGCCCAGAAAGCTGATGGTAGCCTGGCCCGCATCAAAAGTGTCATGGCCAGCAGATGAGAGAGTGGATTCTGCCCCTCTGCTCTGGTGAGACTTCACCTGCAGTACTTTATCCAGCTCTGGGGCCCTCAGCACAAGAGAGACCTGGACCTGATGAAGAGGGTCCAAAGAAGACAATGAAGATCCTCTGCTATGAGGACAGGCTAAAAGAATTGGGCTGTTCAGCCTGGAGAAGAGAAGGCTCCAGGGAGACCTTCTAGCTACATTTAAGTATCTGAAGGGGACCTTCAGGAAGGCTGGGGGGGAGCTGTTTAGAAGGGCTTGTGGTGATAGGACAAGGAGCAGTGGGTTGAAATTGGAGCAGGGTAGATTTAGGTTGGGCATCAGGAGGGAGTTCTTCACAGTAAGAGTGGTGAAGGCATGGAACAGGTTGCCCAGAGATGTGATTGAGGCCCCAGCACTGGACACATTCAAGATCAGCCTTGATGTGTCCCTGGGAAGCCTACTCTAGTTGGAGGTATCCCTGCTGAGTGCAGGGGGGTTGGACAAGATGACCTTTGAGGGCTTCTTCTGTGAACCTGTGAGATACCTAAGGAACATAAGTGAGGCTCTGACCCATAGCTGAGTTCTGCCTGTACAGGCTGAGGGCTCCCCACTGAGCAGTCATCTTTCAAGCATGGTCTTCTCCCTGACACCACAGACAGGCTTCATCTTAGGAACAGGCATCCATGTTTCATGGGACTACAAGTGGACCTGATCCCACAAACACAGAATTTTTAGTGCTGAGTCCGATTCCTGTGTCAAAGGGTGGACCTCAACCATATCATAGTGCAATATCCTGACATGCAGAACTACTGTCACTACTGCTGGCAGTGCTGTAATCTCTTTTTAAATGCTGTGTGGGCCATAATTCACTATTTCTTCTTGTACATTTGTGTGTATTTCTGTTTCTGCATCTCCAGGCACACAGGTGCCACTATTTTTATAGAATAGAATAGAATAGAATAGAATAGAATAGAATAGAATAGAATAGAATAGAATAGAATAGAATAGAATAGATGAGACCTTCAAGCTCATCATGTCCAACCTATGATCCAGCACCACCTAATCAGCTAAACCATGCAACCAAGCACCCTGTCAAGTCTCCTCCTGAACACCTCCAGTGATGGTGACTCCACCACCTCCCCAGGCAGCACATTCCAACGGGCAATCACTCTCTCTGTGTAGAACTTCCCCCTAACCTCCAGCCTAAACCTCCCCTGGTGCAGCCTGAGACTGTGTCCTCTTGTTCTGGTGCTGGTTGCCTGGCAGAAGGGACCAACCTCTGCCTGTCTACAACCTCCCTTAAAGCAGTTGTAGAGAGCAATAAGGTCACCCTTGAGTCTCCTCTTCTCCAGGCTAAGCAACCCCAGCTCCCTCAGTCTCTCCTCATTGGTCATCTTTAATTCTGAATGTGCCATTAGAATTTATGATAAATTCATGCAAGGACTCAGTGGAAATAAACACTGAGACTCTACTTTCACTGTCAGATGCTTTAAGGTCCTTGAAAGGTCAATACAAAATAAATTGCATCATTAACTATAAATTAATTAAGGAGTTGCAGAATGAGAGGGGGGAAAAAAGAACACTGAGATGAAATTTCCCATTCTACATCCTTAAGCATTAGCTCAGATGGCATCAGGGAAATTGAAATTACAGATAGTTAGGAGAAATATTATTGGTTTCCCAATAACACTCTTGGACACAGTTATTTCCTAGCACATACAATGCATTAAAAAATAATGTTTTAAAGTGTGTATGTATTCAGAGGGGGCAACAACATCATAATTCACCATCTTTCCTGTTCCCACAAACTGATTAATCCACTTTGCTGAGGCATTTTATCTAAGGCTAATTGTATAATCCAACTGATATTTGTTTCCTCACCACCTTTCCCATCAAACAAAGTAAAATCAAAAATGATGTGATGAAGAGAATCCTCCACATTTCTCATTACTAACACATAAAAATTCTTGGTCAGGAAAAAAGAGATGTCCTGACAAAAGAAAAGTGAGTGTCAGAAAAAGTCCAGGCAGGCAGCAGGATCCCAGCTACCACACTTAAGCATCACTTCAGGGCTGAGCTGTGAGAATCCCAGATGAAACCACAGGAGAAGGGAAGCTGAGTTGAGGTCTGTCACTTCGGCAGACTGCACTACTGGTACAGTCTTATAATGAGGTCCCTAGACTGAAGAAAATGTAAAACCATCCAAGAATAAAATTATCTGTCTCCAGCAAGGGTTTCTCACTCATTTCACCTTATCAGTAAATTGAGAAACACCCACAGAGGACAGCAGCATTGCACAGCTCCATCCATGAGCAAGGCCATCCTGAACCTTGAGCTCCTAGGCAGTCACACATCCTGCTTCTGAAGGCCAGGGGAAAATATTCTTGAGAAAGTGACAGAATTCAGACTGGATACACAGGCCACGAACCACCAGAGCCTCTGCTTTGGTCCTCCTCCTTTTGTAACATTAGGAGAAAAAGACACTAGCAGCAGAAATTGTGATTGGTCCTTTCCAACCCAAAGCATTCTATGATCCTATGCCACTATTCAGAGTCCCAAAATGAAGCCACAGTTTCCATTTACTGAAGTAACAGAGATTGAGTCTTTCAAGGAGTCATTCTGGGTTGTTGAAGAAATTAATCTCAAAATACTGTCTGCAACAGCATTTTGAGGGATTTTAGGGTAGAAATACGTTAGTTAAGAACTAGGTACTATAGTTTTGGCAAAAGGTACAGGGACCTCTGAGTCATAACCACAAACTAGTGATGTTGAGGAGCAGCTGAGAGAACTGGGGTTAGTGAGCCTGAAGAAGAAGAGGCTGAAGGGAGATCTCATTGCTCTCTACAGCTCCCTGAAAGGAGGCTGCAGTGAGGTGGAAGTTGGTCTCTTCTCCCTAGTATCAGGTATCAGAACAAGAGAAAATGGCCTGAAACTGTGCCAGGGGAGGTTTAGGTTAGAGACCAGGAAAAATTTCCTTTCTGCAAGAGTCGTCAGGATTTAGAACAGGTTGCCCAGGGAGGTGGTGGAGTCACCATACCTAGAGTTGGTCTAGAAACATGTGGCCATGGCACTTGAGGACATGGTTTGATGGCCATGGTGGTGCTGGCTTGATGGTTGGAGTCAATGATCTTAGAGATCTTTTCCAGCTAAACCAATTGGTACTTGTACAATTTCCAGTAAACCTTCATTTCAGGTGCCCTAGGCTTGCTTAATGCTTGCCTAGATTTAAAACATGGGGAAAAGGGGGGGGGGGGGGGGAGGGAGGGGAAGGGGAAGTGGAATGAAAAAATATCTATAACAGCTGGAAACTTCACAGAAGAGTATAGAAGCTTTACATCCACTCCAAACTTGTTGAGTCCATCACTGCTGAACCAAAGAGAAATTAAACAGCTGGGATACTGATGGTAAAGTTGTTCCAACATGAGAGAATTTCTCTCCAGACTTCACAGCCACCTGGGGGCAAGGAAGCGAAGAGGGATGTCTACATGCTCAGGGAGCTTCCATTTGTGTTTCCCTCATAAAGAGGATCAGTGGGACCACTCCACAAGCACCTGCAGAGCTAAGCCCTACACAAGAGAAACTGTCAATGTAACCTCGTTCCTAAAAAACCCCAAACTGCTGCCAGCACATGCCTAAAAAAAAGTCTCGTTTCGTGCATTCTTCACCTAAACAGGTAATGCCGGGCTTTTCCCAGAGATTAAGAGCCACTCAGTGAAGCTCTCAGGCTTCAGCACCTGCTACAGCCCTGTCTTCTGTCTCTAGCGCTGTGCCTTTACCACGCACAAAGAGAAACGTTTCCAAGATCCCCGTAACAAGGAACTCTCACAGTTATGAAGTGCTTTTAGCGCTTAGTTAGACTACAGCCCTCTCCTGGCCCCCATCCAGCCGCAGCGATTTATCCCCGCCGCACTGTTGGGATAATCCCGTCCAGCCCCGCGGGTTTATTCCCAGGCAGTCCCCTCCCTTCCAGCCCAAGTGCGGGGCTGGACTCGGCTTTCAGGAGCCGCTATCCGCCTACAGCTCCTCACCCAGCCAGCGAATCCCCGCAGCAGCCCTGACACTTCCCTTCCCTTCCCTTCGAGACGGCAGAGGGAGAACAAGGCGCGGAGCCGGGGTCATTCCAGGCCCCAGGAGCCCAGCCTCCACCCCACCCCACCCTCCGCCGAGTCAAGCCCCCGGAGATGCGCGGCGTCGAGCACCCCGGGGGCATACGGCTCCGCCGTGCGGCCTGTGCCGGCCCCGAGCCCCGCTCTCCCCTGGGGACCCCACACCCCTCGGGCCCCGACTCCACCGCCCCCCGCCCCGGCTGGAGGCAGGGCAGGGGGAGCTGCGGCCGGCCCCCGCGGGGCGGAGGTCACCCGCCTCCCCCCGCCCTCCGCCCATGGGCGCCGGTTCCGTCCAGCCGCCGCCGCCGCTCCGGCCCCCTGGCAGAAGGAGGCGGCGGGGCGAGTCTGTCGGCGGCTGCTGTGTCCGCCTGGCCGCCCGCTAGTCGCGGCCGAGGCGCATGGAGACAACGGCCGCGCCTGTGTGCTGGGGTAAGGCGCGATGCACGGGGCGTGGGGTGCTCGGCGCGGCCAAGGGGCGGCAGCCGGGCAGGGCGCTGCCCCGGGGGGCGGCGGCGGCGGCCCGGGGCGGCTGTCCGCGGAAAGTTTGCGTTACTCCGGAACCCGCCCCGGCAAAGCGGCAGCCCGGCGCCCAGCGAAGCGCGGCCGGGGAGGGCCGCAGGGGAGGAGCTGGTTGGGGGGCTGGAGCTAGCAGCGACCCGGGAGAGAGCCCGCAGGCTCCGTCTGGGGGTCACGGCCGCCCGGGCAGCCCCCTTGGTGATCCTGCACCACACGGGGCTGGGGCAGGGGTCAGGCTGTGTATGCAACTGCAGGAGCGAAGGAACCCAGCTCCCCAGAAATCTAAACGTGTTGTTATTTAGGACACGTTTTACTCGTGTGTGCATTTTGGTGCCTGCAAGTATAAATCTTTGACGTGCAAGTTATAAATACTGAAGCTGAAATGCGTAGGGGGGATACGTATCAAATTTGGGCATAAATTTATTTCAACCCAGTTTGACACCCACCCCTCCACCCCCCTAATGCATGCAAGAGGCACTGAAATGAGGGAACAATTGTGTTTTACAGGCATGGGTACCTGTGTCAGAGACTGGGGAATGACTGAACAACAATAGTTAGCATATTTACATATAGCAGTGTTGTTTGTACGTGGAGTTTGGCATCTAAGAGTCGTTAGAGTCCTACATAATTCATTTCCTAAATTGGATTAAGTCCTGGAAGTATGAAGCAAGGACTTGTTTGGTTTGTTCACCCCCATCCAAGCTACCTCTGTGCATGCAGTGACAGTCCAAACCATGTAATCCCTGCCCCAGAGAGTAAGTGCAGGTTAACACCACAATGTGTCTTCAGCTGACAGCTGGCTGCAAAATGAAAACAAACTGCTATTAAGGACTTTTCTTTTTCCCCTCCCCCTTTTTCCCTTCTTAGTTCTTTTCATCCATCTTCCTCTCATCTCTGGAAGCTCCATCCATATTGGACTAGGCAGCAATTATTCCACTCTCTGTAAGTAGTCTTTTTTTTAAACCCCCCCCCTCCCTTTTTCACTGCATTAATGTCATGCCTTGCAGCCATGTACAGCTGTAGGAATATTGTATTTAAAGTCCTCTAGCAGATAAACATCAATCCATTAAAAAGCCAATAGCTTCCTCACTAAGGAAACAACTGAGTTAACAGAAATGGAATTAACCTTGTGCTCTTCATACAGACAAAAAACTCACAGGAGTGAGAGAGAGAATTGCCTGAAGTAGAGGAACATGACATTTCACATCTTCAATATTTCCTTTTTTTCTTTAAAGGAAGAAAAAAAATAATAATAAAATAATCCTTTTCAGCATTTTCTCCCTCAACAGCAAATTAGCACAGAGCTGCTAAAACTGAGTTAACAGGCTGAGCACACTGACATCAGTCAAAATTGATATAATTTTGGCACTCCCTGCTGAAATAAACGTGGCTAAAAATTACCTCCAATCATGGAAATAAAAACTCCTGACATCTGACTGCCTTTCCCTCTCCTTTTTGTGACTGATTTTTGTAGGTATTACATGAAGGTGTTTTTTTTAAGAGGAAATAAAACATTATAGGGAGGCACTTCTGCTCCTGTTTTGGCAGAGAACCACACGTATTCAGGGAATCAAAGCAGCATGTCCAATCTCTTGGATGCATGCTGACAAAAATGTACCCACAACAATTAAAACAAGCAAGATCTTTCTCAGAGCAAGAGCTTCAGATCAAGAAAAATCTATTTACAACTTTTCAGCACAGCTTATGGCATGGGTATAAACTTCCAAGCCCATCATGGGTGAGAAATCATATGATTAAACCTGAAGTTTAAAGAAAGAAGAGGCAAAGATTGATTTACTTTTGAGCACACACAAAGGAACAAAAGTGTCAGGCAGCTACCATCATTCACACACAAGAAATATTCTCAAGCTTGGTGTCTGCTGCCACAACCTACCAACTTGGAGAACTTATGCAGAATGTCAGGATCAGCTTCTCCCAACAGTTTGGAGGAGCTAACCCTAGGAAAACCTTGGTGACTAGGAGCAGAGTTGATTGATGAAGTTAAAGACAGTGCAGAACCCAAGTAAATGCAAAGTGAGATCTTTCAGATTGCCTGGTTATACCTTAAGCTCCTATTAAAAACATGTTAAAGTTGGGCTCAGGAACAAGTGCAAAATCAGTAGCTGCTGGAAATTGTTCACTCTCTGGCCACCTAATAGATGACCACCTGTCATCACCAGTGTAGCCAGCACGTTTAGTTTGGGCATCCATATCAGAATGATAGCATTTCTTACCCATTCCCTGGCTTAGATTTTTCCCTGCTGTTGCCCATCCTAGAGACAACTTCTACATGGCAAGACATGGCATTCATTTCAGATTAGTGGAGTTTTGTAACAGGGCTGTTGCAGCAATAGTCTGAGTGTTGCTCTAATTTCCAGATGGGCACCTACATCTCTTTCAAATTAAGTGTTCTTAAGATAGTATTTTTGTTTTACTTTGGCCTTAACTGATTTGACTTCAGCCAGGCCCAGCATTCTGGCCTCCTGCATGAGGGCTGTGATATGTAGGGCCTAAACTGCTGGCAATTACAGGTGATATCAACACAATGCAAGGTGAGCATTAGCCAATAAACAAAAAGAACAAAATGCCTTAATAGAGAGCATGGAAAGAGACTAGTGTCATCCCAGGCCGTGACTGTGCTCTGCAGGAAGGAGACTGTCAACTGTGTACTTGAGCTACACAGAATGTGTAGCTGATGTGTGCCAGGTACCAGTGCTGTTTACCTTCCCAACGCTGAATTTGTAAGTGCAGAAGCCCAGGAGCTGGGCTGCAGCTCTTCTCATGCAGAGTCAGCTGTGCCTCATGAATATTGCTCTCATACAGGACAGAGATGTAAAGCCAAGTCAATGTTCAGGAGTTCTGTGACTTGAGCCACACAGCACCAAGGCAGGTTGACAGTTCCAGCATTAATGGAAGTTTGTGATAGGAAATTAAATCTGCTGTTAAAATGTGTTGGTTTAGCTGTTTCTCTCCGAGAGAGACATTGTATTTTCTTTGCAAAGTGTTTTTAGCTTTTTGGTCAGGTAGAGAGAATTGTGAAAGTGAAGAGTCAGCATTATCTCCAGAAAATTCATTTGTATGCATGGAGCAAGAAAAACAAAGCTATAAAATAGGCAGATAGCATTTTAAAATCCAGTGTCAAGACTCCTGTGTTTTAACCTTTCTAGATATTGCAGACTTAGTCTCACTAAACAGAATTATCTCACTACATAAGAAGGAACAAAAGTGTTCTTCATGTGACTGTCCTCTCTTTGTGCATGAAAACCACCCTAAGCCAGGCACAGGGACATACTTCCTGCAATAAGTAAGTGCAGAAGATCCTGATTCTGAAACCAGCAGGCCCTTGAGTAGACACTTTGGATGCTGTCCTTCAGCACTCAGCTCCTACACAGTAACAGCACAGCTGGATGCCAGCTGTGCTCTGAGTCCTCAGGATAATGGAAGGTTGAACAAGCTTCTACTCGTAAACAAGGAAATCTTTCTGTGCACAGCAAGAATAGAGAGCTCTCTGCACTGCTACAGACTAGGTAGCCTGCAGCTCTTGTTCTTTATGGCAAATGCTGCATGTTTCCCAGAATGGTCTCCAAACTCAGCCAGTTTAACACAGTTGTGTAGAGCCCAGCACTCAATGAGCAGAACTCCACATTCACAAATGCCTGCAGTTCAAACAGGTGGAGAAACTGGGTAATTTGGGTATCTTACAGTGGTTCTGTTGGCTACAGCAGATAAAGAGACACTCAGAAAGAGAGGAAATTGCCTCAGGCCTGTGCACAACAGTTCTGCTGTGAGTTGGTGTCCTGAGGAGTGCATTATGCCAGGAAGTTGAAGAGACAGACTGACAGGTCTGCACCCTGCAGCAACATAGTCCCTGCCACTTGTGGGGTGCCTTGAGAAGTGTCAGCAATCAAAGCACCAACATCTAGCACTCATTAGCAGAGAGTGCCAGAAGCCATGTGTGCCTGTGATGCCAGGCAGTGACAGAAACACACTCCAGTTGCCCCCCTCATCTCTAAGTGCACAGCAAAGTTTAATCCCCAGAATAATCTGCTCCTTATTTTCCTTCAGATTTCCTCCCCCCCCCAAAGTGTTGATGTTTCCTGAAGGAACCCATCTCTCCCTGTAGGTTCCTCCAGAACAGATCAACACTGGGTTCCTGCAGAAAACATCAACACTGTAGTTTTCCACCTTGGGCTTCAAGCTTGAATGACTCCATCTGTGCAGAAAAGGGTGTTCAAGTGCCACCAGAACCACGCCTCAGAATTCCTCTCCCCTAATAAGCGATACCCTGCTCAGTATCTGCCATCAATTCGTTTTATGATGGCTTGAAATTATCCCAGTCACATCAAGAATGATTTTTTTTACCCTTTCATTTATTAGACTGGATTTTGTACTAGGAGGATATCAATTTCTCTCTAAGCCTGCAATTTCTCATCGTCCTTTATGAAGATGTAGGCTGTTAACTCCAAATCATTCATTTCTACTGTAACCACTGACTGAGTGCTCTAGCTTCAGTAGCTTCTCCTGACTCCAACCTCTCATTCCTGATTTACATACTTTTTAGTGGAGAGAATGATAGATTAGAATCCCTTCCCTTGCAGAAATACATATTAGAGTCAAATTTTATTAGAGCAAATATAGAGAAATGATGCTTTGGTGTTTGAGGAGAGTCTAATCAAAGTGGTACAAGTTTGATCTAAGAAACCTCTCAGGGAAGAGAAGGGAAAAGGTATGTTTGAGGTGCTGAGTGCTGGTAACTCTTGCAGTCTGACATTTCATTATTATATAATGACTGTATTTGAGCTAGGAGCTCAGGCACCTAAAATGCAGTAGATGCCCAGACACCTTAATGCAAAGCATCTTTCAAGGAGAGGCAGACACCTGATTATGCATTTTTGTAAAGCCTACTTAAGAGTCTCTATCTCCAGATGCTTTGAAAATTTGGCTTCAGATTCAGAGCTGGCAGAAGCAAGCAACTGAGTTGGCTTTGCCAGCATCTATGCAAACAGTGATTTTAGCTGCAAGACTTCATATCTATCTTGGTAGAACTTCCTGAAATCCCTCAGACTTTTGCAAAAATGCTGACATGCTTTGACTTTGAGCCAGCCACAGTCTCCAAGGACCATGTGCTAAGGCAAGGCATTGCAGGACATTCCAGACACTTCACTGTCTGTTCTTAATGCAAATAGTGCTTCTATGACACTTTGCTTCTTTGGCCTCTTCAGTTCTAAGTTTCTTATCTTTTAATTGCTGGATTTAGTTTCATGCACGCAAATCCCTTTACTTCTACCATTAAAATGAAGATTTTCCTTTCAGCAATTGTTTTCTTTCTTTGTTAGAAGCAATGAATTATGATCCTGCCTATCCTCAGAGAAGGTCAACAAAGCTGGTGAAGGGTCTGGAGAACAGGGCTGGTGAGGAGCAACTGAGGGATCTGGGGCTGTTTGATCTGGAGAAGAGGAGACCTCATTGCACTCTACAACTCTCTGAAAGGAGGCTGCAATGAGGTGGGGTTGGTCTCTTCTCTCGAGGATCAGGTGCTAGGACTAGAGGAAATGGCCTGAAATTGTACCAAGGGAGGGTTAGGTTGGAGAGTATGAAAAATTTCATTGCTCCAAGAGTGGTCAGGGATTGGAACAGGCTGCCCAGGGAGGTAGTGGAGTTACCATCCCTGGAGGTGTTCAAAAAGCAGTAGCCATGGCACCTGGGGACATGGTTGAATGGCCTTGGTGGTGGTGGGTTGCTGGTTGGACTGGATGACCTTAGGGTTGCCAACCCAAGCAATTCTATGATTCCATGAGTATAGACAGAAGTAGTGAAATGTTTGTGGGTTTTTAAACTTCTGAATCTCTCTTATTTGTAATTCATCTGTTTTAGTTTCATAGTTTAAGAGAAGCAGCTCTGTAAACATCTCACCTGTACAGGTTTACAGCATCTTAGCCCTATTTTGTAGTAGCTACAAAATTACACAGAATCACAAAATGCCAACTTGAAAAGGGCCCCAAGGATCATCTGGTCCAACCTTTCTAGGAAATTGTTACAGGATTACTTCTACTTAAAAGACCTACCTGAGGCTAATGTTATATCATGGTAGGTACTGCACAAAGTAACTGGCCTTGTCCTTCCAGATTGCAGGTGTCTGGATAACACAGGGGGTAGGAAAAGGGGGGAAAAAAGGTTGGCAGAAAAACTGATTGCTTTAGATGACCTAGCAATTGAAGGAGAAAGCAAGGCCCTCCTGGACTGGTAGCTGTCTGGCACTGATTCTTGTTAACAAGATGCTGCACTAGCTACTTTCTCCTGTAGCATCTCCCCCTCCACCCCCCATCCTTGTCCAGTCTCATATCTGTCTGTTTCTGGGCCCAACTGGAGGAACAGACTTGCTGCTAGACAATCTCCACCATTCCACTGTTCTGCTTTTACTTTTGCATATGATTATGTAGTTGAAGTCATTGTCTTGCACTGCTTTTCAATTTGAAACATTAGGCTCTGCCCAGGTAATTTCTTACAGTTCAAAGTCTTCATGGTTCTCCTTGAAGATAATAAAACATCACAGTGGTTTTCTAGCATTCTCATCCAGACTATAACCCAAAGTGAGTGACACAGCTCAACAACAACTGGCAGAAACAGAAAGCGTGGTATTACTTTCTGGATGAGAGAAGAGCCATTTATCTTCCAGTGACCTTCAAAGCAGAGCCAGCAAAGCAGCAAGAAGGAAAACAGGAATTTTATGTTGCAGGAACTGTAGCAAACATTCTTACATCCAGACAGGGTGAAATTGTAAGTAGTGACAGAGCAGGACTGTGTCCAACTAATGAAAACAGCAACAGTGAATGAGAGGGAGGAAAGCTTGGGGACTGGAGCAAGTTCAGAGAGGTTTAAAATAATCTAGGGCACTTCAAACTACATTAGGAACTAAAACAGTCTTTATGGAAGCTATAAATATGTGAGGTGCATATCAGGACCAATTACTCTAATACATGTTTGGTTGTTGGGGTCTTCCTCTCTTTTCACAGCATTTTCTTGCAGGTGAATTCTTTCTTGCTATTTGCAATGACTTTGTAACCAGCCTAAAGCTCACAAAAGCTGTTCCCATTTACACAGGGACTGTGTTTGGTACCACAAAGTAATTACTGTTTAGCAGCTGCTTCTGTCCTGTTTTAACACTAAAAAAACCCAAACCAAACAGGAACCCCCACAAGATTAATTGCTGGAGTTCTGTGCCATTTTATCCCAAAACTGTCAGAGAAATACAGAAGGCATCTGGGAAGTGTACTGCAACAAACCAGTATGATCTGATTGCTGGTCTCTAGATTCCAGAGCTGCCAGGTACTAGCCTACAACCCAAGGTTTACTGTAACAGGATGCTGTCAGTGCTGGTGGTATTTAGAACTGTACTGACATCTCCTGGAGCAGCTATGTGGAGGATTGGAAGTCAGGAACAATCACTCCAGTGCCTCATTTTGCAGCTAGGAAGGGTGGGAAAAAGACTCCAAATTAAAAATACTGGAGAGCAAACAAATCCAGGATACAGCAAAACTGCCTGGCCTCTGCCAGGTACCTATTTGCACACTAGCCCTCTGTGTCCTTATGGTTAAGGCCAAAGATTTATCAAGTTGGGCTTGAAGGTTTATTAGCCTGTGTTTGGAATGGTTTAGACTGCTCACATCAAGCAACCTGAACTCAGCTCTAAGACCTTGCTATAAGGTATTTCATGTCTCTGCAAACCAAGCCTGAGTTTGTGTCTCCATAGATTTACAGAGAGCTTTATTAAGAGGATTCCAAAAATTCTTCCCTGTTCAATCAGACTGAGTTCCTACATTTCACTGTCAAACTGGAAAAGGATAGTGAGAGAGTTATATTAAGGGCTAAAAGAGCCCTTAATCCAGTCTTTTTTCCCCTCATTTATCCATTTTGTGTGTTAAGCTGGGCAAAGATGGATTGGTTATGATTTCTTTGGTGTGTTTCACCCAGACCTCATCTGTCTCAAGCACCATTTCATGATGAGCAACCACAGTACAGGAAACACTCCTTTGAGTCTGAGACCCTTTTCACATCTGACCAAGAGGACAGTGAGACTTCATCCACCCAGGGATTTCAGAAGCAGAAGGACTGACTTCCAGCATTTACTTGGCTTTGTTGCTCAGGAAGGAGTTGTTGTTTACACAAAGTCATCTCTCACTTCTTCTTTCAGATGAGCAGAGCATCCTGCCATGTAAAAAAGAAGAACTGCAGTGTGGTGACGGACTCTGCCTCCTGAACTGGCTGCGCTGTCGCTACAGGAAGGACTGTGGCAGAGACTACATGTCCATCAAACTAACATGCTCAAGTGAGTCACCTTTCACCTCCCCCCATCACCACCTAGGAACACAAAGACCATTTGCTCACCAAGTCAGTGTTTGTAGCAATGTTCTAGACGTGAGATGTGAGCTGGTTTTGCTCTTGCAAGGATGTGGCTGTTTAGAGGTTTATTTATTCATCTGTCTAAATCATTTACACCGTGTGCTGATTTCAAGTACAACAGCAGACATATCAGCAGTGGTGAGAATGGAAGGCTTGGTCAAGCTCAAAATGCATTAAGCTAATGTGCTGTGAAGGCTGCAGGTCTGTAATGCCAGATGAGGAGGGGAGAAGATTTAAACAAGCAGCCTACAAAAGGCAGTCACCATTGCCAGAAACAATTAGACACCGGCAGCTCTGCAGAGCAGTGACTGCTGGCTGGGCACTCTGTATTTGAAAGTGTTAATGTGAATAGACAAACTGCCAGCTTATTGAAACAATGCTTGGGCAGGGGAGAGAGGAATTCCATCCAGTCACAGGTACCCATTGTGCTTACAGAGTCACAGGGTAGCTTCTGTGAGCAGTGCAGGTAGCTTTAGCCATTTGGTTTAGACTTGCTGCAAATAAGTTGAAAAATCACAGAATCGTTAAGGTTGGAAAATACCTGTAAGACCATCAAGTCCAGCCTTGTACCCAGCACCTCCATGACCACAAGACCATGAGCATCTCCAGGGATGGTGACTCCACCACCTCCCTGGGCAGTCTGTTCCAACGCCTGACCACTCTTGCAGGGAAGAAATGATTCCTAATATCCAACCTAAACCTGCCCTGGTGCTGTCTGAGGCTGTTACCTCTTGTCCTGCCCAGCCCCAGCCTCACTCTAACCTCCTTTCAAGGAGCTGTAGAGAACAATGAAGTCTCCTCTCAGTCTCTTCTTCTTCAGGCTAAACAATCCCAGCTCACTCAGCCTCTCCTAAGAGATCTTCTGCAAACCCCTCTCCAGCTCCATTGCCCTGATGAGCTGGAGGATTTTTAAGGAACAGAAGTGTGTTGTCATCTCAGCAGTTGCTGTGTACTAGCAAACCTGGTCATGTAACCATCTCAGGTTTTTCTGTTCTTACTTTTTGTTTACTGATTACAGGATAGAGTTTTAACTCTGAAACCTTCCTTTTCAAATGCTCATTTTGTAACTAGCAGCATCTAATAGGGCAAATTACTTTTAGCCCTCCATTCCACAGGGTATGCATCAAGGGGTCACATACTGCTTGTCACTAAAGACCTGCCAGAAATACTTGCAGCCTTGGGGTTTTTAGTGAACACAACACCAGACACAGAAGATAGCCCCAACCTTCCAGAAAGGCCAGAAGTTACAAAGGGGAGAGCAGATGCATGTCAGGTGAAAGCAAACCAAGAAGTGAGTGTCAGGAGTGAGCCTAGGACAATCCATCCTCTAATGGGCACTCAGATGTATTGAGGCAAGGCAGAACTAATCCCAAATAAAGCCCTCTGAAACATGCACAGAGTAGACAGCAGGCCCTCAACACTGTTTAGCCTACAGATCCCTGATTGTCACAACCTGCTACCTGCCTTCACACTGGAGTTCAAGCACCCATGCAGCACAGGCACTCTGCAGAATTGATCTGAGCCTGTTAAGCAGAGCAGGATTCAGGTCAGATCCATGAAGCATGAAAAATTCTAAATTTATGGCTGAGAATCCAGAAGGGCTACAGTTAACAGGAACAGGAGGACACACCAGAGCTGAATTTGGGCAAGACCTTAAGCTCTTAACCCCTAAGTTCATCAGTGGAGATTAGAGGTAGGGTGGCGTCACAGAAGACTTAAAGGGAACTCATCAGATTTGATCGTGCATCTTGTCTGGATCACATGAAAACCTTTCAGCCATTTAACACTGCACAGGAATATGCATTCTTCTCTGCCCTTCTAGAAAGGTGTGCATCAAGTGAGTAGCAACAAACTCCTTTTAGTACATGCAAATAGCTCTTTTTTGCTCTAAATGCAACGCTGTTAAGTCAGTGCTAACAAGAAAAGCCCCAGACAAACATACAGAAGCTGACAAAATAAAACCTAATAGTCACAGGTTTGCTCTGAACATGTTACAGTAGTCAAGAGCTCAAAACTACAAACAGATCATTTGCAATGGTTACAGCAGAGCACACAAATCAGAAAGTGCCTGGAGGAAAAAGTCATTATCTTACAATGGAAAGACTGATTTGCTGTTATGAGCCTGAGAGCAGAGTGTCATCCAGCGAGGCACCAGCACCTGTCACTTTAGATACACTTCAGACACAGAAACGTTTCAGACAAGTGCCAAAGCACCTCTCTCAGCACTATAATTCTTCAGAATGCATCACAGAAGCATGGTGGGCCTTTACTTTGGCCTGGACTAGATAATCATAGAACCCTGGAGCGGCTTAGGTTAGAAGGTACCTTAGAGATCATCGGCTTCAACCTCCTTGCTGCGGGCAGGGACGCCTCTCAATTAGACTTGGCTGCTCAAGGCCTCATCCAGCCTGGCCTTGAACACTGCCAGGGAGGAGGCATCCAAAACCTCCCTGGGCAACCTATTCAGTCTCACCATACTTATACCGAAGAACTTCTTCCTAAGCTCCAGTCTGCTCTCCCTCAGCTTCAAGCCATTCCCCCTTGCCCTGTCTCTAGACACCCTCATGACAAGTCCCTCTGCAGCCTTCCTGTAGGATCCCTCAGGTATTGGAAAGCAGCTCTAAGGTCCCCCCAGAGTCTTCTCCTTTTAGTGATTTTTTTACTTTGGACTGAACTAGATCCTCTCTGAGGGTACCTAGGTTTAAACTAGCAGCTCTGATGTGAGCATTCAGGCCTCTAAACACAGCTTCAGTTTATAGAATCCAAAAACATGAAAGGTTGTGCAGCATGCAGGTTTAAAACCAAAAAGCTTCTCCATAGGACAGCCCTTACAAGTTCATCTGTCCAACAGTTCTCTCTTTTGGTCAGAGAAAGCCTTTTTTTCTTTACACAGAGCAATGAACAGTTACATTCCTCAGCCTGTTGCATGTGCTCACTCTGGAGGGATAGTCACCCCAGAGGATTTAGGATTTGTGCCTGGCTAAGGGGAATGAGCAAGATCTGCTTCTTCAAACACAGGCAGTTCATCAGCCAAGGAAGCAGACTAATGACAGAATGAAAGGGAAATGACTTCCAAATCACCTCCTGCCCACTGTGTCATTAATGCCTAACATAATATTCAGGATTCATGTACTCAGGCTTTGAGAGGGAATAAAATGAGAACCTTTTGTTCTAGCATTTATCAACTCAGATAGAATAGTGTCTATAACGGAGCCTCCCCGTACCAGGAACTGCTGCTCAGATGCATACAAGGATTTTTAGGTATCTTTTAGTGTCTCAGGTTACTTGTGAGTTTGGGGTTTTTTAAGCTGTACTATCTAGTGCTGAAGGCTAAAATACATTCTCACAGGAAGCAAGGGGTTTGCCTCACTGAAGCAAATCATTGCCTCCCAGTGCAATCATTTCTCTTTCTTTCCAAGGCTTGCATGACTGGAGCCTTTAGAATCAGACACTTAATGTCTTCATGTCTTCACAGAAAGCCAGGTTGGAAGGAACCCCAAGGATCACCTGCTCCAATCTTTCCAGGTGATAGTGGAGTTGAAATGAGCTGGCCCAGCACCCTGGCAAGCTGAGTTTTCAAGCCACCCAGTGTAGGGCACTCCACTGCTTCCCTTGGGAGGGGATTCCAGTGTCTGATTGCTCTCATGGGGAAACATTTTTTTCCTGGGGTCCAATGGGAATCTCCCAAGCTGTAACTTGCCCTCATCACCCCTTGTCTTTGCCATGGGACTCCTTGTCAAAAGGGAGTTTCCATCTTCTTGATACTCTTCTTATTATTAATTAAGCACTGCATAAAAAATAACTCTTAAGACTTAAGAGGAACCAGGTTTATGTTTGTTCTAAAAGCTTCATCTACACAGATAATCCTGCAGATTCCCTTTCCAGTAAGCACAGAGGCCATTTGGATTAATAATCTCCACCACTCTCTATGCAGCTTTATATAAAGTCCTATAGGTAATCCTGCCTAAGGAAAGTTCTCTCTGAATAATCCTGCCTGGAGCCCACCAGGATGATTGACATAATCTTGTCATGAGACTGTGGAAAATAATTGAATAGTGTCCAGACTTTAATTTTGAACTCTTCTTGTCAGAAAAGCAGATTTCACAGGAGACACAGTACTGTTGTTTAAACAACTGTTACAGAAACATAACAGCTCCTGAGAGTAACCACAGTCATTTTAGCCCAGTGAATGCATTCTTTTGTTTCTATTCATTCCAGTTTAAGTCCATTAGATCTCCTTCTACAGTTAATCCAACAGAAGAATGTGAAATGAGAAATTTCCTATCTCTTTACACATTTCTATCCAGGCTTCTCCCAGGCCACTGAATCAAGGAATCCTAGAATGGTTTGGGTTGGAAGAGGCCTTGAAGATCATTTAGCCCCAACCCCCTTGCCACGGGCAGGGACACCTTCCACTCACCCAGGTTAGTCAAGGCTTCTTCCAGCCAGGTCTTGAACACCTCCAGGGAAGAGGCATTCACAACCTCCCTGGGCAACCTGTTCCAGTGTCTCAGCACCCCCATTTTCAAGAATTCCCTCCTAATCTCCAGGAGAAATCACTAGTTCTGTGGATTACATTTGTTTATGAGAGAGTGTCCAGTGATGCTTAGTAAGACAGATCAAGAGATTCCTGAAAGGAGGTTGGTGTGAGGTGAGTATCAATCTCTTCTCCCTAGTATCAGGTGATAGGAGGAGAGAAAATGGCCTGAAATTGTCAGGGTAGAGAATAGGTTGGAGATGAGGAACAATTTCTTTGCTGCAAGAGCGGTCAGGCATTGGAACAGGCTGCCCAGGGAGGTGGTGGAGTCACTACCCCTGGGGATGTTGAAGAAAAGTGTGGACATGGAATTCTAGGACATGGGTTGATGGCCATGGTGGTGGTGGGTTGAAGTTGGGCTTGATGATCCTAAAAGGTCTTTTCCAGCCCAAACAATTCCATGATTCTATAAAAAGCCATGGTGCTTCAGCTCAGGGAATGGTGCTCTGCCAGCTGAGGGACAGCAACGGTTAAGGCTGCGCTGCTGCTGCGTGCCTCTGCCAGCCAAGCCGCCAGTCTGAGACCCAAAGCAGACATTGTGGGGATTCTCCCAGCAAAGAGAAATGTCAGAACTGACACAATGTTTGCAGTAATGAGCTGTGTTGGCAAAATTCGGGGAGATGTCACCAAAATGTAAATCAGCTCCACTGACTCAGGGAAGCAGTCTCCAGAAGAAAGAGACACAGAACTTATTTGCATTTAGCAAGGGATTACAACTAGCATTGTTCTCGCCCTGTCTCAGATGGAAACCGTTGGCTCAGTCTCAGCAGTGCAGAGAGGCATTTCTCTTCCTTGAAACTAGTTTAATACCAAGGGAATAAAGTGTAGATCCCTCTGCTTTTCAGCCAGCTCCTTTTCACACATGCTTTGCTGCAGGAATCTGACTCTCCACAATGGGAGTAGGCTATGTGATACAGTGCAGCAAGAGCATGCAGAAGGGCATGACTGGCACAGAAACAAAGAGGTCAGGCTATGAAAAGAGATTGATCACTTAAGTAGGATACAGTGAGGTCAGTACACAAGCCTTTGTTAGGGCAAGAAAGCATGTGGTCCATGCTGACTGCCACCTCCATTCTGGAAATACTCCCTGGAACATGAGTTGACAAGAAGTTTACCTGATGATAAAAATGCACCAATAAGAGAGGGAGAGAATGCAACCTCTTAATCTTTGTTGTCTGGAGGAAGGAAACATCACCAGGCTTATACAAAAATGCAACAAATAAGGCATGGGCTATTATTCTAGAGCATAATCAGGATTGCTCTTTTCCAAGCAAAGCAATTCTATGATTCTACAAGTCTGTGACTCCAGGATTAAAAATACCTCTGTGAAAATTACATTTCCCAAGGAATATAATGCAAACAATGACAAATCTAACAGCCAAAGTGCCACAAAGAAAAAAGTAGCACAGTAATCTGCACTGCAGAAGAGATGAAAGCATCAATTAGAACACCAGCAAGCCACATTTACAGAGCAAGTCTCTCTTTCCCTGTTTTATAGCATCACATAACCCATATAATATTCATTAGAAGTGATTTCTCAGCTTAGGAAAATAGTGTGCTGGTAATTCATTCCTCTGCTACAGGTCATGGGAAGTGCAGACTTAGAGTGTGATTTAACACAGCATAAGACATAATCATTGTGCACGTACTTTGAACCTGCACATGTAAAACTGGTGTGAATGCAGCCTTGAGACAGACAGGAAGCCCCCAGAACATCTCACTGACATCCTGCTCATTTAGAATCCTACCTTGGGGAAGGGTCTGCTTGCTGCTTTGCAATTTCATGTTTGGGAGTAACTGGAAGGTGAGCAGGTAACTGAGCCAGAGCACAAGATAATACAGGGTCCAATCCAATTGATTCCTCTTCTAATGTTTCATGAACTTGTGGTGATGAAGACTTAGTGGGGTAGAGGATTAGCAGTGCAGAAGACACCTACCTCATAATCAGTGAGAGAATGAGAGGAAAGAAGTCTTGGGCTAAATTAATGAGAGGCAATAGGACCATAATTCATAGAGTCAGTAATCATCCTGACAGATCTGGTAAATGAATGCAGTAGACATTGTTCAGGGCTTCCTCTCTCATGAGGAACACCACTGCCTGTCAGCTAGGAGGAACTTACTTTTCCCAGCCTGTCAGTGGTGTAAGTCTCCTCTCCTCTTCAAGCCTGCCAGCTCTGCCAGACAAAGATAAATAGGAGAGAGGACAGAGTGTATGATGTGCAGCAAGCAGCCCCTAGACACAGCACATACAAGGGCTGGTGTCTGGCTGCCTGGCAAGCCCTGCACTCAGATTTACCCAACAGGTGACTCCCAATGGGGATTTCAAAGAGAGGATTTCCCCCTCCCCGAGAGTTTCAAGTAGTAACCTTTGAGTAATTTAATTTCTATAGATCTTCCAGTATCCTTGAATTTTGGTGGCTCCTTACAGCAAAGAAACTAGTTGACTGAAACTGTCCCAAGGATCAATACCTGTTTGCAGCTATTGACATTCCTGCAGCTGTCTGAGAGAAGTCTTAGTCCTATTCAGACAAAATCACTTCTTAATGGTGTGAGACAACCCCTTGATTTATGCAGACAGAGCCTGCTGGAGCTTTAACAGATACAAATGATAATGTAAGTCACACTACAGGCTTTGTGTACCCTCTGATAGCAACACCATCATTCCCATGGCAGTGCAGAGCAACACTGCAAACCCATTTTAATTTTAAGAACTCAAGCCTGTTCCTGACATACACAGCTCAATCAGTATGGCAGGTGTCACTATTTTCTAAGTAGTTTCTGTCAACCATTCTTCTACAAACCTACTCTCTCTCAGCTTCAAACCATTCCCCCTTGTCCTGCCTCTACACACCCTCCCTGAAAAGGCCCTCTGCAGCCTTCCTGTAGGATCCTTTTAGGTGTTGGAATGCAGCTCTAAGGTCTCCCCACAGCCTTCTCTTCTCCATGCTGAACCACCCCAGCTCCCTCAGCCTGTCCTCATAGCAGAGGTGCTCCAGCCCTTGGATCATCTTTGTGGCCCTTCTCTGGACTCACTCCAACAGCTCTGTGTCCTTTTTATGATGGGGACACTACCAAGTTTTGTCACCAGAAAGAGAAAAAAAGAACTAAAAAATCATTGCTTTTGCCCTGGTCAAGCCACAGCCAACCTAAGCTGGACCCAAGTTTATGAAGGCAACCTTACTTTAATGGGTGAAATGGGATTCTCATCATAGTTATTTCCAAGCCCCAACACAGAGTGCCTGAAGAAAGTAATGGTTTTGGGTCCTGCTTATAAAATTGTATTAGTTCAAAGTTGTTTGTATATGAGAAAATAAGGGAAGAAACACATTGTCCATCACTAAGCAGGCTGTTACACTTCCAGAGTGATTGGTTTCACTGCAGTGGTATTTATCATGTTGATGAAACAGACCATGGATCTGAAAAGGGGAAGATTTTTTTCCCTGTTAATTTGAAGCAGCACCTCTACATGCTGCTGTGGCATCAGCATAATACCCTAAAGCCACAGCATCTGAAAAGATTTATTTGCTGAGCCCTCATGCCGCCGCCTTCGCGCTGCTGCTGACATTCTCAATTTGCAGGCTGCTGCCGATCCAATCTTACTCATTCTGGCTCTATAATAAGGATGTCAATGCAAGAAGAGGAAAGTCATTATCTGATAGCCAGCAGACATGATAAAAAGGCAGTTAGCTATCTCAGAGGAAAGGCCACCCTTTCTGCCTTGGATAAGCGTCTCAAGGTCACGGGCAGCTTTTGTACCTGTAAGTATGCTCCACATTCACTTCAAGCTGAGAGCATCAAATAAAGCTGAAGCGTCCCCAACACACAGTCTCATGTCCAACTGAAGGGTTGATTCTATATTTTTTTAATGATGATTGGAACATATAAATGCAGTGAGAGAGATCAAATGGCCAATTACAGAAACCATTACAGCTTCCCTAGAGCTGATGTGTCCTCAGGAAAAAAGATAATTAAAATGCCCACAACTATTTCAGTACCCAGGAAAATAACTCCTGCTTACATGCAGCGCTCCCTTTCTGTCTCATCTGGGACACAAGCAAGTGAAGGACAGAGAAGCCACTGCTAACAAAGGGCTTTGTCTTGCATGAACCAAACCCCCACAAAACATGCACACCAAAATAAACCTTTATTTAGAATAAACCAAACCAGGTTGGAAGAGACCTTCAAGATCGTGTCCAACCCATCAACCAATCCAACCCACCCAAACAGCTAACCCATGGCACCAAGCACCCCATCAAGTCTCCTCCTGAACACCTCCAATGACGGTGACTCCACCACCTCCTTGGGCAGCCCATTCCAATGGGCAATCACTCTCTCTGTATAGAACTTCTTCCTAACATCCAACCTGAACCTCCCCTGGCGCAGCCTGAGACTGTGTCCTCTTGTTCTGGTACTGGCTGCCTGGGAGAAGAGACCAACCTCTGCCTGTCTACAACCTCCCTTAAGGTAGTTGTAGAGAGCAATAAGGTCACCCCTGAGTCTCCTCTTCTCCAGGCTAAGCAATCCCAGCTCCCTCAGGCTTTCCTCATAGGACTTAATGTTCCAAACCCCTCACCAACTTTGTTGCCCTTCTCTGGACTCGTTCCAGCAAGTCAACATCCTTCCTAAACTGAGGGGCCCAAAACTGGACACAGGACTCAAGGTGTGGCCTAACCAGTGCAGTATACAGGGGCAGAATGACCTCCCTGCTCCTGCTGGCCACACTGTTCTTGATGCAGGCCAGGATGCCATTGGCTCTCTTGGCTGCCTGGGCACACTGCAGGCTCATGTTCAGCCTACCATCATATTTCACCCTGACTGTATATGACCCATCTGAAACTCCAACATTCCAAGGTATAAGGAACCTTCCTTCCAAGGTTAGTGAGAAGGGGAAAGCACAATGTATGCCACAAAAAGCTGAGTTGTACTACACCTCCTTCTACATGCTGCAGGGGGGTTGGTCTAGATGACCTTTGGATGTTCCTTCCAACCCAAACCATTCTACCATTCTAGAATTCTATGTTAATTGTTTCACTTGGAAGAGGCCTTCAAGACCACCAAGTCCAACCATCAACCTAACACCACCACGGCCATGAAACCACGAGCTGCCAACTCAGTTACCTGGAGTTACTTTACAAGTTGGTCTGTTGAGCTGCAGGAGCACTAGGGAAAGTAGCATCATGTGATATTGAAAGGGTTTTTCAGGCTGATCGTTCACTGTCCAACACAGAATGGATAGGAGGCAATTCTCCACTAGCACTGTCATGGTAAATTAAGAGTTCACTCAGCCACATGTGCCCCTTGCATTGTATTCATGACTGCAACAGCCAGCATGTTCCATTTGTGCCATGCCTGCTTACAAAACTCCCTTCACTGGAGGAAAGCAGTGCTTTGTGCACCCAGTAGAACTAATCCTCTGAACAGGAGTAATAAGGCACATTTAGGCAGGTATTGTGCACAGTTTTCAGTTGCATGGCAAAAAATATAACTCCCCTAACAAAAGCCAAAAGAAAACAAACAAGCAGCCCCTGCTATTGCTGTTCTGTTTGTGAGAATTATATGAAGTTCCAGATATTTTTATTATGAATAAAACCAATTTTTACATCCAGGTTGCTCAAGGCCTCATCCAGCCTGGCCTTGAACGCCTGCAGGCAAAGGATAGCCACAACCTCCTTGGGCAACATGCTCCAGCCAAGGCAGCCCTGGGAGCTTGCTAGATAAATGGGCTGTCTTAGAATTAAAAACAAACAAACAAGCAAGCAAAACACCTGAAGTACAAACAAACAGCATAAGAGAATCTCTAAAGCAGAACAGGACCAAACACCAGTACTTACACTAGGCTGGCATCACACAAGTCTCCAAAAGAAAAAGCTCACACCTCAGGCTCATGTCCTCTTCATGGGGGCAAGCAACTTGAGTCTTCCCTTTTATCTTTGCAAGCCAGCCAAAATTAGCAGGAAACTATCCACCTGTGCTTTTAGTTCAGGTGTCAACTCTCTGCAGTTGTGATGTCAGCTAGCTGGCACTGCTGGGAGATTTTGAATCTTTCAAAGACACAATCTGAAAGAGAAAAAACAAAGCATGAAGACATATGGCAAGCAGCAGGGGAGCACACCTGGGGGACACATAACCAACAGAGTTAACAGAAACGACTGTACAAATAAGAAACATGATTAGAACTTGGTTTATTTGGAGGCAGTTTAGCTCTAGTGCAAGGGCAATGAGATCAGCAGAACCTACCCCTCCACCATATTCTATATCCAAAAGCTCTTTGTGCTCAGGGTGTTCAGCTTGCCATTCCTTTCTGATGTAGTGCTACAGTCTATTTCATTTTCAGAAAATGAAGCTTTCTGGCAGAAAATGCTTTGTAACAGCTCAGCACATTTCTTGGCCATCTTAATTGCTCATAAAGATTCCCAGCCAACAGCCAAGAGAATAGAATAGAATAGAATAGAATAGAATAGAATAGAATAGAATAGAATAGAATAGAATAGACCAGACCAGACCAGGTTGGACGAGACCTTCAAGATCATCGAGTCCAACCTATCATCCAACACCACCCAATCAACTAAACCATGGCACCAAGCACCCCATCAAGTCTCTTCCTGAACACTTCCAGTGATGGTGACTCCACCACCTCCTCTGGCAGCCCATTCCAATGGGCAATCACTCTCTCTGTGTAAAACTTCCTCCTAACCTCCAACCTAAACCTCCCCTGGCACAGTCTGAGACTGCATCCTCTTGTTCTGGTGCTGGCTGCCTGGGAGAAGAGACCAACCTCTGCCTGTCTACACCCCCCCTTCAGGTAGGTGTAGACAGCAATAAGGTCACCCCTGAGTCTCCTCTTCTCCAGACTAAGTGCTTCTAAATAGTTACCAAAACCCCTACTACATGCTAATTCCCCAGGTATTTTGTATTTCTAATCAGTTCTCTCAATGTCAAGTAGCAGCCAATGATAATACACAGTGGCTTGAAGCCATCATCTTCTTTTTAAGCTTATTGTGACTTGAAGACAATAAAGTGATAACATCCCAAAGGAAAAGATTGCTGAAAACTCTCTGCTAACAAGCTTCCATGTACAAACCATAAAATCATAGAATGGTTTGGCTTGGAAGGGACCTTCAAGATCTTCCATTTCCAACCCTGCCTGCCATGGGTTGGAACACTTCCCACCAGCCCAGGTTGCTCAAGGCCTCATCCAACCTGGTCTTGAACACCTCCAGAGAGGGGGCATCCACAATCTCCCTGGGTAACTTGTTCCAATGTCTGACCACTCTCACTGTACAGAATTTTCTATTTGAAGCATTGAACCATTCATGTTTGCCAAGAGGACCACCACATCACCCACGCTTCTGCCTAATAAAAAGCCATGTCTGATGCCTCACTAAGAATCCTGATTGAGTCCCTTCCTCACTCTGCTCCAAATCAGTGTTTTGGCTGCTGGCTCATACCACAAGCACAAGCATGTCCTATTCTATGAGAGCTGTCTCCTCTCTTTCCCTCCTGCCCAAAACCTTCTCTGCAAAGCCTTGGAATATTTTCAACCCTAGTAACATTGTACACTTGCTCTGTTCTGCTTGGAGCCCCCAGTTTTGAGTTTTCACATTCTTCCTCCACATTCAACATCAATCAATTAATGACAAAGAGAATCTTTCCAGGAATAAGCAAATAAAATTACACAGCATCCCTTACTGACTCCAGCAGGGCATTCCCCAATAACAGGGAAATGATTGCTGAGTGACACCCCCACCCAGAGTCAGTTCCTAACAGCACTAGAAACAGGTCTAACAAATAAGTTTCATAGAAGTTCCATGGAACTGTTGAGGCTGGAAGAGACCTTTGAGATCATCAAGTCCAGACACTGGCCTAGAGCTCACAATGGCACCACTGCCGCTAAGCCACTACCACTAAACCACATCCCTCAGCAGTACATCCACCTCCCTGGGCAGCCTGTTGCAGAGCCTCAGAAGCCTTCCTGTGAAGAAACTTGTCCATATGAGCATGAATTCAAACAGTGGATCTGCCTCAGGCTGTCTCTTAGGGCTTTGAAGCCCTTCAATCTGGTATCTGTATAACCATGCTTTGTCTCGTTTCACAACTGACACAGTCTCTCTCTGCTGTGCAGAAGTCCACTTGAACCAGAGCAACGCAGCCAGTGAATTGCCCAGCTATGGTGAAAATGGAAACGATACCAGTTTACTTGTTTCACCTCTCCTGGTAGCTGGAGTAGTGATTGGACTTGTGCTATTTCTGTCCTGCATCACAATCATCGTCGGCAGCCTGCGCAAGGACGGCCGGTTAAGACACCCACATCCCAGGAGAGATGCTGTTTATGGTAAGCCAGCTACTTACTGCAAGAGAATGCTTAACTTGGTTATTATCTGGTGCTATGGGCAACAAAAAGCATCTGCCTGCTGTGCAAGGGATAAAAAAGTAACATAAACGCCAGGGTAAGCAGGTCAGGGGCAGATTTGCTGTTGAACAGCATCTTTGCACTGGCTCTGAATGGTGCAAGCTCCGCAGTTAGTGGTTAATGTAAACAAGGCTACTGCCGACAGCATTTCATAGGCAGCTTGTTTCCCCTTGATAGGGCGTAGGAGTTCTTCTCCATCACCAGACTCCTCACAGTTTATCTTCATACCCCACTGGAGCCTTGCTATAGCATAGAATGTAACTTTGGTGTGTTGGAAAGCCTGGAGGCTTGCCACTTTGGCAGCAGGCACCAACCTACAAAAGGGCTGGGCAATTACTTCTGAGCACAGAAGTGAATAACTGGATATAAACACAACCACAGTGCAGCAGAACATCATTTCAGCTGTCATCATCATTAATGATGGCACTGAGGGCTTCTAGTGACAGAACAAAGGGGAATGGATTTAAGCTGGAAGAGGGGAGGAGATTTAGACTGGAGATTAGGAAGAAATTCTTGAAGGAGGGTGGTGAGACTGGAACAGGTTGCCCAAGGAGGTTGTAGATGCCCCCTCCCTGCACAGGTTGGAAGAGGCCTTGAGCAGCCAAGTCTAGTTGAGAGATGTCCCTGCCCATGGTGGGGAGGTTGGAGTAGATGATCTCTGAGGTCATTTCCAACCTGAGCCATTCTAGGATTCTATGACCTACAGATGATGCTAACGTGCTCTTAGTGGTATAGGGAGCTCCTGTGAATCCTGCTTGTTCAGATCAGTAATTATTCTGCCTCAGATTGGTTTGATTTATGATTTATGGCAGTGGGGTTGGGCTAGATGACATTTGGAAGCCCCTTCCAAGCCAGACCATTCTATGATTCTGTGAAACAGTGATAATGTCTCACAGAATCCACCAGGGAGGAGAAACCCAGCAAGTATTAATTGTGTGTTTTCCAGCTCCAGATGGCTTCTCCTATGGTGGCTCCTTTGGAGAGCTGAGATCCACCTGCATGGAGGAGTTTCCCCCAGCTTTTGATTTTGGTTCCTATCTGGATACACTTTCTCAGGTCAACGTCATGTATCCTGATTCACCTCCCTGGTAAGCATTTCTCTAAGGTTCAGAGTGTTCTAGCCCTGCACTTGCAAAGAAATAAATCTGTTAGACCTGTATCTGCTACAAAAATGCAGGTCACACAAACTCCAAATATAGACAGAATTTGGTTAGTTCAAGTCTAAATTCATGCTTTCCTTAGCAGAATATTTCACTAAATAAAGGCAGGGGTACAGCCAATTCTTGTTTACTAATGGTCACATTAAAATGTATGATTTTGATGGCATGCTCATGAAACACGAGCAAAATTGCTTATGAACATCTTTCTTTGGAAGACACTGTTTCACCACTCAATTTTTCACTTCCAGGAGAAAAATAGATACTTTTTAAAGAACTTTCATGTGCTGCTCTCCTTGAGATCACAGCAAAGAGAAAAGTGAAGCAGAAAAAACAAATCAAAGGGCAATAAAAATTTGAGAAACCTTTAAAGCTTTCTGTACTTTTCAGCAAGTCTCACTTCTGAGCTTTCTTAGCCCTGCTGGTCTAGCAGACCTGAAGTAGGCACCTTCCTGATACACCTCATACCTAGCCATGATACTGCATTTGGTATGGGGAGAGATGGATGGAGATTGTTCATCCTGTCTGAGTAATCTGAAGGGGGATGATTGCCATTGCAGCCTGCTCTGGAGAGCCATAGTTGCCTAGGTTGTTGTGTAGCACCTTTGAAGAAGTGGCCTTCAAGTATCAGACAGTTCTCATCACCTGGGGAGGTAACTTAGGTAGAAAACACATTTTCCAAAGGATCTTCAGAGCAGCTTTATCTTTTGAATGCCATTCTTGTTGATGGGGAAATCCATATGTTCTCATCTGAATTGAAAAGCATTGTCCTCATGAATGTAACAGGGAAGTAAAAACAGCAACATCTGGGGAGGATGTTCTTTACCATGGGGGTGGTGGAATACTGCAACAGGTTGCCCAGAGATGTGGTTGAGGCCCCGTCCCTGGAGACCTTAAAGGTCAGACTTGATGTGGCCCTGACCAACCTGATCTTGTTGGAGATGTCCCTGCCCAGTGCAGGAGGGTTGGACAAGATGACTTTAGAGAGTCCCTTCCAGCTGGATGCATTCTATGACTCTATATTTGCCTAGCAACCTAGCACTAAGATTTCCCTTTCTCACCTTTCCCTTCCCTAAGCCCCACTTTCATCACCCAGACTAGGAACAGTCAAAGGTGCTGCAAGGGAAAGGTGTGAACAAGTGCAGCAGAACCAAGTATTTCTGTAAGGCAGGTCCTCCATGGTTGAGGGCAGTAGATTTGAGCTTACTACAAGCAATGCAAGCTGCCCTGCTGCAGGCCACTTATCATTCAGAAGCAGGGTTTATTAGCTTGGGTTTAGCCTGGCAGTAATGCAATTACAGGAGCAGAATGACTGCCTGCAGTCTACTGGGAACACACATGCTAAATATCCAGAGTTTCAGGAAGGATCCTAGATCTTAATAGCTCTGCAGTTAGCATGGTTGAGGAAATGGCTTCATTTGTCTGGCTCCACAAAACTGTTTTTCAGGTCAGCAGAGTAGGCAGAGGATTGGTTGTTTGGGTTGGGATTTTACAGAAAACGTTCCCTCCTTCAGAACTGGATTTTCAGTGGTCTTGAAACAGTTAAACGAGGCAGCCACAAACAAAGCAGGTCCAACATTTAAGATCATGATGTTAGGACTCCTCCTCACTTTTGCCTGTAGCCAGTGAGCCAGGAAAGCAGCATCTGCCTTCAGACCACTAGACCTTGGCTGATTTGATAGGAAAAGTGGAGTCAGCTGTAGTTTGTGGACAAACAGATGATGCAAGGACCACCCAGGTAACAGACCAGGTTCATCAGCTCTGGTCAGCCCTCCTTGTGGCCACAGTGCAATCAATCTCTGCAGAGCCCTTAGGCTTAGGAAGCCTCCCAAGAGATCATCTTCCAAGGGGAGCAGTGGATTCCCCTCTATTGGACAGCTTGAAGACTCAGCTTGGCAGGGTGCTGAGCTAGCTCATTTCAACTCCACTATCACCAAGATATGTTGGACCAGGGGATCCTTGAGGTCCCTTCCAACCTGCACTCTGTGAAGACAATCTGCTGCTCCTGCCAGCACAGACCTGCACCCAGGACACCCCACTACATGTAACTGCTGGCTGAGCACCAGAGACCTGCAAACCAGGAGGACAACAGTCAATGTGATCCTCTGCTAGACACCATCCAAAGCTCTCTAAAAGTTAATTCCTAACTGCAGAATGCCAAGACCACTTCCTTTTCCCCAGCCATTTTCTGATCTAGCTATCTATAAGCAGCTGAGAGGAGGAAGGAGCCCTTGCTGTATCACACCTACGGTGACTGCTGCAGCATGCACAGCTCTGGGAGCCAGCACTGTTACTCCTCCTGCATAACTGGCTGCAAGGAGCTGGGCTTGTGCCCAGGGAGCTGAGCTCAGCAGTGCTGCCAGGTTACCTTCCTGCAGGAGGATGGGGACTGAACTTCCCCTGAGAGCTCAGGGATTATTTCCAGGTAGGTAGAGATGTGCTGTCAAAAATCCTCTGCACTCAAGCATCTCACAAGGCAGGCTAAGCAAGGGTGGGGGCTGAGGAACAAAACACCAGATGATACTTTTCTTCTCACTCCACCTGTCCCTGTTATGCTGTCAATAACATACTGTGGGGTTACTCACAGGAATCTCATGAAAACAATCTTCTCTTTCTCTTTTCAGCTATGATGAATGTGTGGGGCCAGGAGCAACACAAATCTATATCCCCACGGAGGATCCCCCCCCGTATTCTCTTACGGACCCTTGCCAAAGAAATGAAATCTCTCTGAGCATTAGCCTGGAAGAAGCAGCAGCAGCTGGGACTACAGGACAGGCTGCAAACCACGCAGTCAGGCTGCAGGACCTGCAGCAGCCCATTTCATCCATCTCTCTGTCAGCTCTCGCTCTGGAGGCTGCTCCCCGGTACGAGGCCGTGGTGTGTGAACAGAACATCCCCATCCCACTTGTCCCACTGGAAGTACTGAAAAACTCTCCCACTGCCTACCAGACCCTTCTGAACCCAATCATGTGAACACCTGGGGCTCTTTCCCTCAGTTATTCTGAAGAACTCAGACCAACAAAAACAAGCAAACATTTCCACAGAAGAATAAAACCTCTGAAGCTTTAACTTATTTTCTATCTTGAAACAGGGATGCAAAGGGATTTTGCCTTTTTTTTCTTACAGTGAATTTTGAAAGTTTACCTAAACTTCCCTCTTTGTGCTTCAAAGTGTTCCATGACATCATGCAGCATAAAAAGAGGAGCAGTGACAAGCAGCCCACCTTGGTGAAGCATTGTAGAACAGATTGAAATCGGCCACTCTTGATGTAGTTACATGTTAGCCAGGTAGAGCTCTACCTGTTGATTTTAGGATACTTGGCATGGTTTAGAGCAGAAGGAGAAAGAAGAGCATTTTGTTGTCCTGGTAGATGTCATTCAGTGTCTTGGCAACCAAGCATTCTTGAATAACTCTTTGTCTAAATATGTATTTCAGCAGAGACAGCACACTGCCTGCCAAACGGGACTGTCAGTGCCAGCCATGCAGAGCCTGCTGCAGTGTCTTCCTCAAAAGAAACCAGCAGCAAGTGATGGAGAAATGGCAGTGGATCCCCAAAGACCAATTGGCTTTACCTATAGGAGCTGTGCTGCAGCTGGTGCAGGCCTGGGAGCTTCAGGTCCTTTGTGGGCACTTGCTCTGGCCAAGGGAAGGGCAGTTCCTGGAATCCCAAAGATGCTTCATGACAGTTCCCATGCAGAAATGCATTTTCTGGCACTAGCAGGTCTCTTTCTTCAGAAGGATCCTGTAGTGTTACAAAGGACCTTGGCCTCTAGCAATTGTGTTAGGGTGGTGTAAATAATAGATAGTGTAGTTGGTATGCACAGGAACCGAGCCCCTCACTTTGTGCAGAGACCCCTTTGAATGGGCACCATCCTGGCCACTGAAATGTTGCTACCCCTTTGAATGGGCACCATGCTGGCCACTGAAATGTTGCTACCCCTTGGAATGGGCACCATCCTGGCCACTGAAATGTTGCTAACCCTTGGAATGGGCACCATCCTGGCCACTGAAATGTTGCTACCCCTTTGAATGGCCACCATCCTGGCCACTGAAATGTTGCTACCCACAAAGCTAACCTTTGGTTGTAGACCTGGACCTCCCACACTTCCATTTGATAAGGGAGACCTTACAGCTGCCTTCCAGTAACTGAAGGGATCCTACAGGAAGGCTGCAGAAGGACTTTTCAGAAGGGTGTCTAGAGACAAGACAAGGGGGGATGGTTTGAAGCTGAGGGAGAGCAGGGTTAGACTGGATCTTAGGAAGAACTTCAGTATGAGGGTAGTGAGACTCTGGAATAGGCTCCCAGGGAGGGTGCATGGTACAGAAGCCTCCTGTCTCCACACAAGGACTAAGCTACATCTTCAACCAGCACTAGTTAGCACAGTTACCAGAGGCTGAGCTCCACTCAGTCTCCTAGAGGTATTTTCACTGAAAGAAAAACCCACTTTGGGGTTTTGTTACACTGGTAAAATGGACTTCAGTTTGCTACCCCTACTGAAGGCTGTGTCAAAATCAGTAACCATCTAAGAGTGTTTAAAAGGAAGCATCACCCAAAATGCACTTAGGTTTTCTGTAAATACTAAATCATTTTCCACTGTAATCATCATTCAGCACTCCAAAGATTGACACAATTATAATTAATACTTAGATGGGAAGTAATTACATGGTTCTTTACTGCTGTATAAATGATTCCATTACTGACTCACATGCACATGATAAGGTAAGTATGGATTTTTTTTGGCTAAGTAGATGTTTTGCTCAAATATCAGAACAGAATTCTTTGGCAGTTCAGCAAGATTTTCCACATTCTCATTAGTCTCTACCCAAAACAAAACTGCTGGCAAGCACTGCCACAACAGAGGCTGCATTTCACAGGTCTCCTTTCAACAGGTATTGCTCTGCACAGAAACTCTTCTGGAGGTATGCAGAGTGTCCTGCAATAAGAGAGACAAAACTCTGCAACATCTATTAGGAGCCAGGAATGAGAACTCACAGTGAAACATGCCAGTTTTATTGGCAGGAAAAAGAAGTGAAGGAGAGCACAGAGGTTTAGTTATGCAGAATAGGACATACTTTCAGAGCTGTGTCTTTCTGCAGCTCTTGGAGACCTGCCTAGAACAGGGTAAGTCATTGGGATGAGATTCTGCTTGCTTCAGACTGCTACTGGGGAGGTGGAAGGGGAGATCTGATAAATATGAGAAGGCAAAAGTGATATCCCTCCCCAGAAATTATTCTCTTTCTGAGGCAAACCTGAATGTTCTCCTGAAGACAAGCACAGAAGGCTTGAGGTAAACATGAAGGTTTTCCTGAAGACAAGCACAGAGGGCTTTTCACATCTGGCAGGCAAGCCTCTACTGTGTGAGAGATGCTCACATTTCCTGTATATTTTGGGAAATCCTTTCAACCTGCTCAGCTCTCAACCTGACAGGGATTTTCTGCCTTCCCCCTAACTTTCTGTCTGGTTAAAAGGGTAACTCCTTTTAAGGAGGCCTCTGCTGAAAACGGGAGATTCGTATGTTACCTCACGCCAGAAATGCATCATTAAGATGAGAGAAAACCGATCAAAGTCTTTTTTCCTTGCCAACAGGCACACCCTCAGCGTTGCCCTCTGCGTGCTGTGTAGCAGCATTACTTACACGCAGCTGGCTGCTCCCTCTTGTGGCTCACCGTGTTACAAAGCCAAAGCATCTACTTGGCACCTACACAGAGGTCACAACCAGGGACTTGTCCATCAAAATCTCCCCAGTTTCTTTGTCACAGGGATATGGAAGCCAAGCATATCATAAACTTCCATCCTGCAGCTTTTTGCCAGATGGCCACTCAATGCAGAAGTTTTGGCATTCATTGCAAACAAATCTCTTAATAACTTGTAAATTAAAAGTAGAGTATGCTACCTTTAGTGGTACCTTACCCTGATCACTGGCAGTAGTGGCTCAGAAGTTTCTATTCCTGGTAATATTTTCAACTAGGTGATATCCAGCAAAGTTGTGAGGGGAAAATGCTTATAAATCCAACCCATATAGCTCTGCAAACAGCCAATACTCAACAAGAGAAGTAGAGAGCTCTAAAGCTGCTCTGACAGCTTCTGCTGCTACTCCTGGGCTAGGGTTGCCATTTCTTGTAATGATGCAATAAGAATGTGTTTTCATGTCTTGGAGAATATTTAAGGTCCTGGAGAAATGCCTTTTCCAACCTCAATGAGTCTATAAATCTCCAGCAAAGTTGACAGTGTCTCCTGGTGCTCCTCTCAAGAAATTCATATCAGATTTTATCCTAAACTCTTGCATCGTTTTACTGCCAGTCCTAAAAGAGGCTTTCACTTATTACATGATTACTGTCAGAAAACAAACTGTTTGGCCATGCTGTTTCTCTCTCTGTGATAACAGTGCTGTATTTCTGTAGTCATGTTTGCTTCCAGTACACAGATCTCTACACAAAGCTTTTAGTAAAGAACTTACCTGCACTCACCAGCTTCTGTGCTCTTTACTGTGTGTCAGTACTAGCTTTGGGATTGTTTACAGCCTTTGGCCTTCTCTTCATCATGAGGCTAAGCAACTATTGACTAAGCAACATTGTGCTTCAGGCACTTACATTTGGATTGTACAAGGAATAAGCATCCATCAGAGCAGTCAGGTCCCTCGGGTCCCTCCGGCTCAGGTGGAGGAGTCAGTGTGTGCCCAGCCAGGATCAGCTAATCTCAGCAAGGGCAGGAAGGGAAGAGGCTGCAACACTGCTGCAGTGGAAACTCTTACCCATGAGACACCCTGAGGCATTTCAGGAAGAATCAGAAACCCTCATACATTCTGAAAACTACTGAAGTCAGGAGACTGGGAAATGCAATATACCACCAAGGAAAGAGGGAAAGCCAGGAAATAACAGACCAGTCTTCCCAGAATTACTCAAGCACAGCAGGGTGAGTGTACTTCCTGAATGGCAACCATCTCTGACTGATGTAACTGCTCATGGTATGTTCTGACAGAGCATTCCCCTCCTTCAACTGGAGAAATTCTCACTACACAGAACTCTAAACACAGACTCCTGTAAATTAAAATCATAACCTTCCCACAAGAGAGTGTTTATCAACTGCACTGAGCTCATGTGAAAGGAAGCATCAGACTGGATCACCTATGCCCTTCCTTTACCTGAAAGAAGGCACAATGTAGACTGGAGAGAGGAAGAAATTCTTTACAGTGAGGGTGGAACAAGTTGCCCAGGGAGGCTGTGGATGCCCACTCCCTGGAGGTGTTCAAGGCCAGGTTGTATGGGGCCTTGAACAACCTGGTCTAGTGGGGTCATGGGCTGGAACTAGATGATCTTTAAGGTCCCTCCAAACCCAAACCATTCTATGATGCCAATGCTAAGTGTTTAAGTGACCTGTGAACCTGGGGCTTAGAGACTTGGTTTAGTGTTGACCCTTCAGTGTTGGGTCAAAGGTTGGACTGGATGTTCTTGAAGGTCTCTTCCAAGCAGACATGTTCTGTGATTCTGTGTTGCTAGATTCCAGAGCATTGAGAGAAAAGGGACCTATTAAAACCAGCAAATGACATTAAACCACGAGAGGCTAGATAGATGAGGGAACTCACTGGTTTATGCAAATGTGAGAGACTAAGAACCAACAACAAAGCAAGAGTCTCTGCACCATTCTACTAAAATACACAGGGTTTAATAAACTGCAGCTAACATATCTTAACGAGAATGGCAAAGTTTAAAGAATCCAATCCCCCTCCGGTGGGAGCCAGCGTGCAGAAACCTGAAATCAAGCCTCTCATTTGGGTCAGTGAAGTTTTGCATACAGTGGGAAGGGAGCTGAGCTGCCTGCAGGCACCCTACAGAGAGTCTGCCTGCGTACACAGGCACATATGGCAGGGGAAGAAACTCAGACACTGCAGCAGATGGCCAGATGGCCTCATTTAGCACGTGGTGGGAGAATGGGGATTTGTCCCCCCTTCCTCTTGGCTAGCTCAGCAGTTTTTATACAGCAATTATGCACACACACATTCTACAGAAGTATTTCCTAATGATCTTTCACTTGGAATGACGACCAAAAGCATATGTTTTAGGAAAGCCCTCTTGCCTGGCACGTCAGAGAGGCTCCCAGCTTGTTTGCAGCCCAGCAGAGCCCCGTTCCACAGGGGAAGGAGGAGGGCTGCGGTCAGGCGAGCCCGAGGCCTGCCTTAGCGACGAGCAGCCACACGCCCCCGGTGGGTCCCAGGGGGACAGCAATGCATTTGGAAACCCAGCACGTGGCAAAGACAATCTGTAAGATGAGCCATTTAAAACCCATCAGGTGGAACCCACGTTGGCGGCCAGTCAGCTCAGCGGGGACACCACTGAAGGCACCGAGCCCAGCTGCTCCACAGCACGCATTAAGGTCACGGGCGGCTGATGCCAGCACTCACTGAGGGAATCGCACGGGTGCCTCACATCAGAGCAGCCAGGGGAAGCGGGGCCTGGGCCAGGAGAGCAACGGGACCGGCAGGAGAGAGAGGAAGCACGAACGGCCTTGGGGAGCTACCGGAGTACCGGAGCGCGGCCTGGCCGGGAAGAGCCGAGCCCGACCTCGAGTGGGGAGCGCGGCAGCTCCCTCGCGCGACACCGCCACGCGCCCGGGCTGAGGCGACGCCGGACCGCGCGGCCCCGCCCGGCCCCGCCCCCTCCGTCTTTCACTTTCAGTTCGCCAGGCCGCCCGCCCCGCCTCCCCCGTCCTGACTGACACCAGGAACACCACTGAGCGGCCGGCGCGCCGGCGGACTGACCAATGGCGGCCGGGGGCAGCGCCTGCGAGCGGGCCGCCCGGCCGGCCTGAGACCGCCATGAAGGAGCCGGCGGCGGCCGAGGAGGAGGTGCTGCGGGACTACCTGGCCTACTACGCGGCCCGAGGGGCGGAGGGGGAGCTGGCGGTGTGCGATGAAGCCTCCCTGAAGGCGAGGGCGCGAAAGCTCCTAGGCGTGCGGCGGCGCGGCGCCCTGGACGTGTGCAGCCTGGCGGAGCGGTGCCGGCGGGCCCGGGGCGAGCGGGGCGGCAGCGTCCTCCGCGATCTGCTTAGGGCGCTGGAGGTGCTGGAGTTGCTCTGCGTCAACCTTCTCCTCTGCCCGTGGCGGAAGGAGATCAGATCGGTGAAGGTAGGGAAGAGCCGTGGTGCTTGGATGGGAGCCGCGGGAAGCCCCGGAGAGGGCTCGGCCGGGTCTCTTTCTCGGGCCTGTGCTGCACAAAGGCTCAGCAGAGGCGCCTGCGGCCCCTGCGGCAGCGCTTAGGAGCCCGTTTAGAGTTGTCAGGGGTGCCCTGAGCGGGTTCGCTGGCCTTGTCTTTGCTGAGGCCGGGCCTTCAAGGGCCCTCTCGGGAGCTCTCAGCGGTTCAGAGGCTTGGAAACACACACTTTCTGTCGTGGTGAGATTGTAAAGGAGTGAAAATGTGCAATGAAAGGCTTGCATTACTCTGATCTTTAACCTTAATTTGCCTGTGAGGATGGGATGCTTTGGAGCATTAGCTGTCACTTTTGCTAAGAGTTTGCTGCCAGGGGCCAGCAGGGCGATGTCTTCCTGCTCTGCTGATTTTTAGCACCTATCCAAGTTCTCATGGCTGCAGCTGGTGAAGTGAGTAGGAAAATCCTCTTCAAAAGAGGAAGTGCTGTGTGCTCTGCCTCTGTCCCGTGCACACCTAAGGGTGGGGACCTGATCCACAGAGTGACATTTATAGATTCACAGAATGGTTTAGGTTGGACAGGATCTTAACGATTGTCCAGCTTCAAATCCCCTGCCATGGGCAGGGACACCTGAACCACAGAAAGATGTTTCAGCCTTGTCACCAGTTTAGGAAGAGAATTAACAGTGAGTGCATCATGCCTGGGAAAAGCTGAGACCTCAGTGATTCATTCTCTGAATCTTCAGTTGTTTAAGAAAAGCTTCCATTCTTCAGCAGAGCACATAAGACTTATAGCTGAGTTTCTCTAGCATGACTGAAATGATTTTTCTCCCTTCCTTTCTGAATATTGATGCTCTCAGCTGGTATCTCAGCAGGTTTAAACTGGCATCGTTTCACAAATTTTCATGTGTGATAGCAAAGCTGCAATGCTCGAGAGGCTGACAGAGTAATGCTGACAGAAGCACCTCACTGATTCAGAAGTCAGTCTTTTAGGATCCTGGGTTTTTTTTTAAAGATTTCAGTGATTTTTGAAGTCCTTTTGAGTTGAAGGATGTCTTTCATGCTTTCTTCTCCCACCACACAGCCCACCCCCACCCCTCCCCCCCAGCGCTCATCTGTTGTGTTCTGTTTCAGACGTTCACCGGTAACTTTGTCTACTACATTCAGTCAGTGCTCCCAGATGACGTTGTCACAACAGTGCTGGAGAAAATAGGTTACACTGCAACAACAGCAACAGAGTTTTCACTTGTCAAAAAGAGGAACAATGAGGAAACAAAGCAGACTGCATTTGAAATATTCCTGGCAAGGATTGAGTGTGAAACCATCCTCGAACTGACAAGTGAAGAAAAGCATGGCAGTGTGGAGGAGACCCTGCAGAAGAGAACACAAACACACCAGCGTCATCAGGACAAAGAGGACCAGACAGCCCAGAGAGAAGAGGCTGAAAGTGGAGAAATTAAAGCAGTCAGTGAGACAAAGTTTTCCCTTGCCACTCAACAGCAGCCTCCAGCTCACAGCCATGCCTCCTTTGAAGCTGCTGGGAGCCTGAGGAGCCGAGATGAGGTGCCTGAGTTAGCAGCTGCTCTATCCACTAACAGGCCTCAGGAGCACCAAAGGCAAGGCACCAACACTCTGCATTTGTTGGGCAAGTGCTCAGACAGTGAGGACTTCCTGACTGAATACAGTGACATTTTCATAAGGCAAACACCTCTTTTCAGTGAGAACCTTTCTCCAAAGGTGTTTGAAAACAAGCCAAGAGCCAGCCTGAGTAAAGAACGTGTGCTGGCAGCCACTGCAGAGCCAGCTGCAGATGAGACCAGGCCTGTGCCACTCTCACCAGGAGCAAGTGGTCCACCAGCTTTTGCAGTATTTGCTGACAGCTCTTGTGGCAGCAAGACCACCTTGGACTACAAAGCTCAGCAAGTCCCCACAGAATCCATTGAAGCAGAAATTCACGATGCCATGAACTGCATAGACCCAGACCCTGCTGATGAACCCAACGAGCTGAAGTCTCTGCCATACAGGGACACTGCATCTGTCCAAAACTGCAGCCTCCCTAGGGAAGAGGAAGTTTGTGAGCTGTCTTTAACCTTCACAAAACTCCAGATCAAGGACACCCAGGAAGACCTCATGTATCCAGTAGAGGAAACTGGGCAGCCTGAGTCAGTGTCATATGCACCCACAGGTGACAGGCATGTGAGAGAATTCAACCACTCCAGAATGGCACAAACATACCTGAGCAGTGCTCAGGTGCAGAACAAAGCAGTTACACATCCTGAGCCATATTCAGACCTGTGCTGTCCTGCTGGGAGCATGAAGGATCCCACTGCTGCTCCTGATAGCAAGAGACTCTTCATGGCTGCTCCTGATGCACATCCAGCTGCTGAGTACTTCATGCACATCAGAGAGCCCCCTTGCCTCACCTACGTTCCACCACAGAGTATTGATGTCCAGTCCTCACACATAAGGAGTGCACAGGGCAAAAGGAGCCCCTTGCAGCCTGAAGGTGACTCTCCTGAAGCCAGTGAGGTAAAGCTGGAGACCCATCACTCCAAAGTCAGTGAACTCCAGGAGCCTTATGTCATTATTGACAGAAATGACCCAGGAATGTTGTGCCATCAGGCTTGATTCCACCAGTGCTTTAATTCTGAGCTGCCTGCAGCTTTTGCCCACTTCCTTACTTTTGGCCTCAATGATCTTTGCAAGATTAGCTTTGTCAAAACAGTTTAAAGAAACCTTCCTTTACAAACCTGTTCCTGAATGACTCTTGAAGAGGGCTATGAGGATAGTGAAGGGACAGGAGCACTGATGAGGGAAGGATGAGAGACCTGGGGCTCTTTAGTCTGGAGAGGAGAAGGCTGAGAGGGGATTTTACTAATGCTTATAAATCTGAGGGGTGGGTGTCAATAAGAAGGGGCTAGGCTCTTCTCAGTGGTGTCCTGTGACAGGACAAGGGGCAGTGGACACAAACTGGAATCCAAGAAGTTCAACCTCAACATGAGGGAAAACTCCTTTGTTGTGAGGGCGCTGGAGTCCAGGAGCAGGCTGCCCAGAGAGGTTGTGGAGTCTCCTCTGGAGATTTTCAAGACCCACCTGGATGTGTTCCTGTGTGGCCTGCCCCAGGTGATCCTGCTTTGGCAGAGGGGTTGGACTGGATGGTCTCCAGGGGTCCCTTCCAACCCTTGCCATTATGTGATTCTACAACATGCTGTACACTCATAGAATCAGTGCCCAACCAATGCTATGGAGGGTACTGCAGTGCCCTCACTGCATTCCCATGCAGCTGTGCTCTCAGCTAATCTTGCAGAATGTAAGTTCAAAAACTTCTATAACATTCCTTTAGGTTTAGAACGAGGGAACCAGCTCTGTGCCTGCTTGCAGCTTTATTTTTGCATGAGGAGTAAGAGTTTAGCTCTTGCAGAGCCACCTTACCACAGGCTTTAGAGCTGTTTTCCTCTGGCTAGTGGTATTTTTTTGTGGCTACCACCATGAGTTTCAGGAGCGGCATTGAGCTGTGATTGTTCACTGCTGCCAGAAGAGGGAGATCCAGCTCCTGCTGCCATTTCCCTTCCCCCTGGTCCTGCCACTTACCTCAGCTTGGTTAAACGGAGGGGAAAACCTGCCCTTCCCTCACGTTTTAGTGGCAGGAAAGAAATGAGTTCAGAGAAGGGTCCCAGTGAGCTTCAGGGCTGGGCTGAGGGCTGTGTGAAAAGCATTGTGCTGGGGAGGAAAGAGATCTCATTAGATGGGATCAGCTGGAGCCTCAGCACTGAGAAACTGTGGTACAGAACATTTAATCCCATTTGGAGCAGCACAGTCACTGCTGCTGCACTTCAGCACCACCTTCAGTGCTTGTTTCATACCTGGAAAGGTATCAAAGTGCTTTTTGTTACCTAGACAGTTATATGCTGCTTGCTCCAAAGGAACTTCAATGCTAGCAATGGTTTATTCTCTCATCTATAGGCAAAATATGAGCTGGAATTAACTTAGTATAAATTGGAAACAATTTACTTTTATCCCCCAAAAATTCAAGAAGAGCAGATGCTAGAAAAGCCTCAGGAGCTAAAATGGTTTTTTTAATGACTAATTACTGAAGTCTTGTCATCATCTGATTCCAGCAGTGGAGGAGGAATGAAGCTTGGAGCAAGCTAAGAGGCCTGCCTTCAGCCTTGGGTGGGGCTGGAAGGAACAGATTGCTTTGAACATCCACACACAGATTAATTCTAGGATTGAAACAGCTTCCTTAATAACAGCTCCTGGGGCAGTCTGGTTGGGATTTGTGGCCACAGCTGCTGCTAACACACCACTGGTGTGGCTGCTGCTGAATAGTGTCTGTCACAGGTATTTTTCTGCTTTTCTAACTACAGCCCCAGCAGCTGGGACAGCTGAGCTGCCCAGGCCAAAGGGATGCACCATGCCATGTAATAAAACTGGACTAGGAGACAAACAGGTAAGGGTTAAAGCAGCAACTAACCATGAGCTTTTACTTGAGTTACTCAGCACTGCTTCACAGGTTGCTCAGAGAGGTTGTGGATACTCCTCCCTGGAGGTGTTCAAAGCCAGGTGGGATGAGGCCTTTAGCAACCTGGGCTAGTGGGAGGTGTCCCTACCCATGGCAGGGGGTTGGAACTAGATGATCTTGAAGGTCCCTTCCAACCCAAACCATCAAGAGGAGGTTTTGTCTAACAAGGTGTGGCCATTGCTCAGACTGACTGGGATCAGTCTGTCTGGGGGATGTGATCAGTTCCTGCCCTTGGGTCTTTTCTTTCCTTCACACTTCCTGTGTCTTAACCCAAAAAAAGTCTCTAATTTTGCTCTTCATATTCTCCCCTGTTCTGCTGAGGAAGGAGGAAGCAAGCAGCTGTGAAGGGGTCTAACTGTTGGCTAGGTCAACACAACCTCCTTCATCTTCTTTCAGGTACCCTTCTGTTCTTCCTAACCATTTGGGGTTTTCTGAGTTGCCTTTTCCCCCTGTGGGGGTTATTAAAATTCTGTGTTTTAAATCAAGAAACAGAAGCAAATAAATTCCAGGCTTAAACCCAGCTATTTATGATGACTGCAGTACTTTTTATCTACATGTCTAGAGCAGACTGCAAGCATTTCACATTTATGACACATGACAAACAACCTCTTTAGGTTGGTTCCATTCTCTAACATTAAATACCCCCCACCCTGCCTCTAAATTAAAAACTACACATGGGAAGGAACAGCAAACCATCAAAGAAAGGTGCTCTGTGTCCAGCACATCTGTCATGTGAAATGATTCCTTTCTATTCTGTTGCTAACACCAAACTGGAGAGGGTGGCTGACACCCCCCAGGCTCTGCTGGAACTGATTCTTTCAAAATACAAAAATGGGGTTGTCTTTGGAGAAAAAGACTAAGAAGAAACTTAGGTTACTTCAGAGGAAGCACCAAAGTGGGAAATGAGAGGGGAAAGCCACACTTTATCTGGCTGAAACTGACACAGTAAGGCTGGCAGAGAACCTAAACACAGGAAAGGGCTTTGATTTACACTGGGGTTAGGATTTGTGTCTGAACATCTCAGAGCAGCAAGTTCACAACATTCTACAAAGCATACTGGGAAAAAAAAAACCAAAAACCACCACCAACTAGTATTTAGAAATATTAAAAATACCCCAGATTGCCCCCAAATCAGACTTGATGTGTTTAAAATGCAGCAGTGGCAGACTCCTACAACTGGTGGTGTCTGTTTGCAGGGTTCAGGATTTGGTCCCGGTTTTCTTCATACTTCTCTATCATTTTCTGCATGTCGTGGTCAGCTCCAATGACCTTGGAAAGAAGAAGATGACATTGGAAATAACTGACAACACCAAATGTGGTTGGGGTTAGGCAAAAGAGAACAGCAAGAGAGAAAGAGAATTGCAGGCTGCACAAGGGCTTCATTTCTGCATGGTGCCACACTAACACACAAGTCACAGCTAAGAAAAAGCAGCAGCCACAAAGGCAAGAGAGGGGATTCTGCCCCTCTGATCTGCTCTGCTGAGACCCCCACCTCCAACACTGCCTCCAGTTCTGGTGTCGCCAGCATAAGGACACACAGCTGCTGGAGTGAGTCCAAAGGAGGTCACAAAGATGATCCAAGGGCTGGAGCACCTCTGCTGGGGTTGTTCAGCCTAGAGAAGACTCTGGGAGAACCTCAGAGCTGCCTTCCAGTACCTGAAGGGATCCTACAGGAAGGCTGCAGAAAGACTTTCAAGAGGGTGTCTAGAGACAACACATGGAGAGCGATGTGAGGGTGGTGAGATTCTGGAACAGATTGCCCAGGGAGGTTGTGGATGCCTCCTCCCTAGGGGTGTTGAAGGCCAGTTTGGATGAGGCCTTGAGCAGCCAAGTCTGGCTGAGAGGTGTCCCTGCCCATGGGGGGAGGTTGCAGTAGACAATCTCCAAGGTCCCTTCCAACCTGAGCCATTCTAGGACACTCCTAGTGCTTTCTCTCCATTAGCTTCCTGTCCAGGAGCTGACATCCCCTGAAAAGTTCCAGGTCTAACCCTGCAAACAAGCACAGGGAACAGAGCCTCAAATTCCACCAGAGATGGAAGTCCAGACTTTCATGCTGTACTCTCTGGATGGCTATAAACACTTCTCTGTGGTTTTCCTTCTTTGGAGGTTATTAGAAGAGCAGGTTGATTTCCTTGTCACACAGAACACTAGCTGAAGTGCACCATCTTCCACAGGCTTAACTGGTTATAAACAAAACAATACTTACAAGCACTGGGCAGGAAACTTCAAACAGTGTGTGTTTGATGAGCCACTCTTCATAGAGCTGATGGATAGCTTCTAAATACTCCTAGAAAAGAGGGATTCAGATAACAGATGTTCAGGGATGAGACACACATTCTTGTCTTTATATATTTGGAAGTATTTAAGAAGTGCAATAGAAGCCACTAAGAAAACCAAAGAAAACCCCAAACAAGAAATATCAGAAGGCTTCTGAGAAAAATTAATTCCCAGTGCAAGCTTTCGCTCCAAGGCACAGCTTACAGGAGCACAGGGCTCTTAGCTCCTTTGAAGATCAAGAACCACATTTCCCCTCCCATAAAGCATGGCTGAAGGTTTTACAGAGGAAAATACACCAAAGTAAGGACATAAAGGGCAGGACTTGCAAAGAAGAGGGCAAGGAGGCACTTCCTGTGACACTGTATAGCCCTAAAATTCCCTGTTCACCTCCTCCTACCTCCATTCCCTGTAAAAGCCCTTCTGCCTGCCATCAGCTCTTAGGGTTTCTTCATGCAGGCTACTGAACCTTCTTCAGCCATTTTTGTTCTCCCACCCCTAGGCAGGGCTGCAAGGTTACACAATGTCTCCTCAAATCCATTGTAAGGAGGATTTATTCTCCAAGATAACATCTCACATGGCCCAAAAATCTAGCTCTTTGCATCCACCTTCACCTGACAATTGCTCTACTGAAACCACCCAACTCCAGAAGTACTCCTGGCTGGGCTTTCTCTTGATGAAAGCTTGTTTCCTGAATCATCACTCAGTGTCAGGGGCTGATTTTTGAGCAGACTCCCACCCTAACCATTTTCAAGATGTTTCTTTGCAGAGACATTTCCTGCAGACACATCCTGGTGATAGCAGAAAGTGCCCACCTCAACCTTCAGCACCTGCAAGCACAGCTCTCTCTGCTTCAGCTGCATGTTGTTACACCATTCAGTGCCCTCTTTACATCTTGGAGAAGATTAAGAGTGGATGAATACTGCACCCAAGCAATGAGCTACAGGGCACCAATAACTAAAACACCACATTTGGGAAGCCAGTGGGCATGGCAGATCATAAATTAAATTAAATCAATCAAAGTCTTAATTTGCAGTGGAAACAGCAGCCCCACATGCTGGCAATACCCTCAGGATACAATTTCAGTGATTAGATTGGAACCATTCTGTTTTTCAAAGTCATGGTAACCACAAATACTGAAGGAACTCCTTACCAGAGGAATGATCTTTTCCTCTTCTCTGCATCTTCTCTTTAACCTCTCATAACAAACTTCAGGAGAAGTCTGCAGATAAACTGTGGTAACAAAAAGTTACAATAAAGGTCAGCTTTAAAAGCAAAGCAACTTGGTTCACAAAGTCTAGAAGGAAAGAATCCTGGCTGAAGCCCCACCACTGACCCTCCCTTTTGGCATTGGTCAGTCCATGAACCACCCACAAATTGATGTTGTCTGATGCTAGACATTGGCAGCCACTCTTACACCGAATAATGGCATTACTTATTACCTGAATTATTATTTATTACCTGAACAAAGTGATTATTTATTACCCAAGAAAGAACTACTGTTTTCTCCTAGTAAGGAAAGCCCACCCACAAACATGCCCCTGCAGAACCCAGCCAAGCCTTACCTATCAAATCAACTGAAACATCAGTGTTCTTCTGGATCCAGTCAAACCATTCACTCAGGACAACATAATCCACCTCTGGCATCTTCCCACTGAATAAACAGAACAGCCATCACCCAGGGAACAGCATACAGAGGTCAGTTCCAAACTGATGGTTTTTCATCTAACTAAAATGCCTCCAACTTGACTCCAGCACATATGAATCCCACAATTGTTTCAGTTGGAAATGACCTTTAAGATCATCCAGACCAAGCATTCTCGAGCTCTAACAAGGCTGGAGCTAAACCATGGACCTCAGCAATACATCAATGCCTCTTTGAAACACCTCCAGGGATGGGGATTCAACCACTTCCCTGGGCAGCCTGCTCCAGTGCTTAAGAAACCTTTCAGGGAAGAAGCCTCTTTTAATGTCCAATCTAAACCTCTCCTGGTGCAACCTGAGGCCATTTCCTCTCATCCTAGGACTTGTTATTTGGGAGAAGAGACCAACTTCCACCTAGCTCCAACCTCCTTTCAGGGAGCTGTAGAGAGCAACAAGGTCTCCCCTCAGCCTCCTCTTCTCCAGGCTGAGCAACCCCAGTTCCCTCAGCCCCTCCTGAGAGCTGTTCTCCAGACCCTACAGATACTAAACAAACAAGCTCATTTTTTCTCACTCTCCTTCTTTCTCCTCCAAAAACTTCTAATTTAAGGGTGACAGAGCCCTGCAGCAGGCTGCCCAGAGAAGTTGTGGAGTGTCCATTCTGAAGACTTTCAAGACCCATCTGGATGTGCTCCTGTGTGACCTGCCCTAGGTGACCCTGCTCTGGCAGAGGGGTTAGACTCAACGATCTCCAGAGGTTCCTTCCAACTCCCACCATTCTATGATTCTGTGATAACCCAGAACAGTATTTCCACTCCAACAGCAAGAAAGCATGCCCCTGTCTGTACCTCCCTTCTTTGTCTGCCATCCAGCTGAATCTCTTGCCTCAGACATGGGACAACACAGTTCAGTGCTGCTGTAATGCAGGCTAGCAGGCACACACAGAAACCCAACACTTCCTGCTGCTTTTCTCTAAGGTGTCTGGGGAAACTGGGGAAGGCCAGAAGAAATGAGGTACAAGACAAAGCTCCACTGGCCTGCTCCTAGAAGGTACTTCTAGCTTAGTTCTGTATTGACCTGCCCTGCAGACACCATGCCTTTGCCTTCCCTCTGTCCATAAGGCCTTCTGTGAGGACTCTGGATCAGGCTCAAGCTCCATAAGCACACAAAAAGGTATCTTCATTCCCAAACTTTGCTGACATTTGACTCCTATCAAGTGAAGTTTGTTACTGCAGAAGTTAAAGGTGAACAGAACCAGCTTTGTGTCACAAAACTCCCTGAATTCACAGGGCACAAAGCTTACTTTGCCATGCATACTCACATTCTTCTACAGTTCTACACCTAACAGAGTGTCTCTCTCAGTGCTAAACTCAGCTGTGCAGTGGTGGTAAGGCCTGGGACACTCCTGCAGGAGAAGCTCACAGCAATTGCTCACAATTTAAGCCTTCCATCAGCTCTGTAAAGCTTACTCTATTTGTCTCCCTGGGAAAGTGCCTGCAAAGCCAAACACAAACACTGGGTGACACTGGGTCAGAAAAGAGCTGGTACTCCTGGTAGTCCCACAGCTCTTCACCCCATGCTTCAACCAATCACTCTGCTCAAAGAGCTTGTGTGAGAGATTACAAGGGATTCTCCCTCTAAGAGTGGGAACCTCTTTCTGCTTGCCTGGCATCTGAACTCTGTCTCATTAAAATTTCAAAGCAGCTCCACGACGACTTGTGTAGCATGGGTGACACCTTGTGGCATGCAGCTGCTCTCCCTGCAGACAGGAGCAAGAAACTGGGTTTGTCCCTGAAGACCCCTGAAAAATCATTTCAAACAAGCATCTGTGATATGCACTGCAAACAATCATAAAACCAAACCCACACCCCAGACCACTGCTTGTTAGGAAAGGAAGGGCAAATTCACATAAATAGTTGTTTCAGTCTTGTCCCCCAGGACAAAATAAACCAGGTTGGGCTCTGCCCCTGTCCCATGCACATCTAGGGGTGGGGACCTCATTCAGAAAGGGACATTTCATAGATTCATAGTATGGCTTAGTTTGGAAGGGACCTTAAAGATCATAGAATCCTAGAATGGTTTAGGATGGAAGTGACCTTAAAGCTCAGAGAATCCTAGAATGGTTTAGGATGGAAGTGACCTTAAAGCTCACAGAATCCTAGAATGGTTCAGGATGGAAGTGACCTTAAAGATCGTGGAATCCTAGACTGGTTTGTGTTCAAAGGGATCTTAAGGATTGAGTTCCAACCCCACTGCCACGGCTAGGGACACCTCCCACCAGCCCAGGTTGCTCAAGGCCTCATCCAACCTGGCCTTGAGCACCTCCAGGGAGGGGACATCCACAACCTCTCAGAGCAGCCTGGGACCTTAGAGGCAAATGGCCCTTGATCTTTCTGTACTCACCAGTCTCCTTTGATTCTATGAATCCTGATTCTGAGCAACACTACTTGACCTGAGCTCCTGCTTGTCACTCAAGCTCCTGCTTGCAAGAAATGCCAACCCTGGATGCTAGGTGGGACAGCACTATCCAGTTCTCTCCCTCCTACAGTGTCACTCTTCACATCCTCATGGGTCTCCACCTGCTCAGTGTGTGTTTGCTTTGCTTCAAGCAAGACTTTTGTATTCAGCTGGAGAGCAGATAGCTTCAGTATGTGTTCTTAGAGATGCTCTAAATATACTTCTGGAAAAGGCTCTCACTTGCCTCATGTTCTACAGATTTTATTCAACCAAAGGGCAGCACACCTTCTTGCCACCCTAACACAGATCTGGCAGATTTCACAGAGCACTCAGATGCAAATTACCAAAGAAATCAGTCAATTGTACATAGGCATAATCTAATTAAGGCCCAAAAGCCCAGTCCCGAATGCAACAGCATACCTGCGGTACAGGTTCTCTACAAAAATGTACTTTGCACTGTGGATTGATCTCTCCATCATTCTCACAGGGGAAATCTACAAAGCAAAACTTCACAGTCACTGACCACTTTACATTTCTCAGCATGCTTCTTTCTTTCACAGACTGCACTGGGTTGGAAGGGACCCTCAAAGGTTGTCTTGTCCAACCCCCCTGCAGCCAGCAGGGACATCTCCAAGTAGATCAGCCTGCCCAGGGCCACATCGAGCCAGATCTTGAATGTCTCCAGGGAAAGGGCTTTAAATATATCTCTGGGCAACCTATTCCAGTGCTTCACCACCCTCATTGTGAAGAACTTCCTCCTGATGTCCAACCTAAATTTGCCCTGCTCCAGTTTCAAACCATTGCCCCTCGTCCTATCCCTATAAGCCCTTCTCAGCAGGTCCCCTTCACACACTGAAGTGCAGCTCTAAAGTCTCCCTGAAGCCTTCTCTTCTCCAAGCTGAACAGCCCCAATTCTTTCAGCCTGTCTCCACAGCAGAGGTGCTCCAGCCCTACAATCATCTTTGTGCCTTCCTCTGGAGCTGCTCCAGCAGCTCCATGTGTCTCTTGTTATTACTCAGAACTGCATCTAATCATTTGTTTTCCACCAAAAGGAAAAGGTTGTTCACCATTGGCTTGGTATGCTGCTCCAGCATTGTAAGCTGGATGTAAGTCTGCAGAGTTATCCCCCATCTTGAAGCATCTTGGTACATTAAGCCCTGGAAGCAAGAACAAAGCAGACATTCTTGTGAGTTCAAACAGCAACAAAAGGCAGAAATAAATAAAGCTGGGTGCTTAGGGTAAGGAGAGGCAGTCAGCACCACCTATCAAAACTGTGTCTCCCAAGAAAAAGTTATTGGTGGTGGTGGTGGTTCCCTTCTGTGAGGGACCTTTCATAGAATCATGGAATAGAATCATAGAACAGTTTGGGTTGGAAGAGACCTCCAAATGTCCTCCAGACTAACCTCCCTGCAGTCAGAAGGGACATCCTCCACTAGATCAGGCTGCTCAGAGCCTTGTCCAGCCTGACCTTGAGTATCTCCAGGGATGGGGCCTCAACTACCTCCCTGAGCAATCTGTTCTGGTGTTCCACCACCCTCATGGTGCAGAACTTGTTCCTAACATCCAGTCTAAATCTCTTCTCTCATTTCAAACCACTGCCCCTCAAACTGTCCTCGCAGGCCTTTGCAAGCAGTCCCTCTGCAGCCTTCTTGCAGCCCCTTTCAGGTACTGCCAGGCTGCTATTAGGTCTCCCTGGAGCCATTTCTTCTCCAGGCTGAACAGCCCCAGCTCCCTCAGCCCATCCTCAAGGCTGATCATTTTCATGGCCCCCCTGGATCTGCTCCATCAGGTCCATGTCATTCCTGTGTTGAGGGCTCCACAGCAGGACACAGTACTGCAGGTGAGGTCCCTCCAGAGCAGAACAGAGTGGCAGAATCCCCTCTCTCCATTTCTGGCCACACTGCTTTCAATGCAGCCCAGGCTGGCATAGGCCTTCTGGGCTGCAGGTGCACACTGTCACATGCAATGTTTCTATCTGATGCATCCCTTAATGACAGTAAAAGATCTTTCTGCATCATAGAGCTTTATTTTTCTGCTGTCTAAGATTATGACCACACCTTCTCTAAGAGTTTTGCTGAATGGTAACAAGTCCCCATGCAGCAACTGTAATGGTAGAAATGATTTCTGCCACTTACCAGGATGTTATGACCACGGACATTCCTCCACTTAGCCACTGGCTCAGTCAAAACCTTGGGAAAAAGAATTACTCCACATTAATCATCTTGTGGGTTCCAAATCCTTGATTTGCCCCTGCAAGTCTGTAACTACATATGAATCCTCATTCAGTTAAGTCAGAGTGTTCAGCACTTGTATTGCAAAGCTCATCCAAAAAACAGCAACTGAACCCTGTCACACAGGAGGTAATGATGAACACTGCTTAAAAATAGAGGAGCTGCATTATACAACATCTCTTTCTTTTGCATTTTTTAACTGCCAAAACAAAACTCTTGACTGATTACCCAGTGAGTGTGGATAGATTTCCCTTTTCTCAAGTCAAAATCAGTACAACATAAGGGACAGACTGGTTTAGCTGAGTGCCAGCTGCACAGAATCACAGGATATATTTGGCTGAGAGCTTCTGTTCTGAATAGGTAAAAATCATAAGAGACTTCTCTGGCTCAAACAGGGCCTGAAACTCCAGCAGTGCTGTACAGCCAGGCCTGGGAAGTTAACTGGCTTTGCCTAAAGTGCTGCACTACTTCAAGCTCAAGTTTACTTGCCCTTTGTCTTCCCAGTTATTTACTCCATTGCAGTTAATCACCAAACACCCCCTGGCAGCCCAGCACTTTTATGAGGAACCCTAAAGTATGTTCCCTGGTCTGCTGGGAAAAGGATTCATACCTGCTGAACACACCAACAATTGCTCACTGAGCTTTGATCTGGCTAAAGTACAGCGAGCCTGCTCTTCCCCTAATCTTCTTGCAAGCAACATGAAATCCAACACCACCCCAGTCTAAGGAGTTCTACCAGTTCTTTCATTCATTAACAAAGCCATCCATTTCCTGGCACCTCCATCACACCACAGCAGGACTTTTACAGCATTCCTTCTTGGTCTTTGCTTATTACAAGACATATCTGAGATTTAAGTGACAGGAAAGAGCAAACAGGCATGTCCAAACAGGCCCAACCCATGTGGATTGCTGGTACTTGACAGCAGAAACCAACTCCAGAGGCAGAGACACTCACTCACAGGTTTTACTGATGTTTTGGCATCCTGTACTGTATTACATATGACCTAAATTTCTCCTCTGTGATTATCAATAATTGTGGGAGGTGCCCTATTCAGTGCCCTGGCTCATGACCTGCAGCTCCTTTCTCATCGACCCAAGAGAGGACAACACTTCCCAGCTGTCAAATTTGTCAAGACAAGCAGCTGCTTGATGATGTAAAGAGAGAAAAAAATATACACCCAGTACCTCAATGCTGGTGGTCTGTGCAAAGTAATCCAGGCATGTTGTTTTGCCACTTGCAATGTTGCCCTCGATACATATCTGAGGAAAAACAGGAGCACCTTTATGAACCAGGCTGTCAGATAGCAGCAGAGGCCACATGCAGAGGCCACCCTTTCCAGATCAATATGGAATAGCCTTACAACGGAAATAAATTGCTTTACAGGGAGACACTGGGGATCCCTTTGGATTCTGACTCCCTGCAGGCCACTTCTCTCCCTCCCACACATACCAAATGCCTCTTCTTCAAGGCCAGGTTGGACATGGGATGTAACTGTCCCACTCTACTCATCTATGTCTTTCCTTAGGCTGGGAGAGAGGAACTTTAGACTGGAGATCAGGACAAAAGTCTTGACAGTGAGGGTGGTGAGACACTGGAAGAGGTTGTCCAGGGAGGCTGTGGATGCCCTCTGCCCTGGAAGTGTTCAAGGCCAGGATGGATGAGGCCTTGAACAACCTGGGCTAGTGGGAGGTGTCCCTGCCCATGGCAGGGGTATTGGAACTAGATGACCTTTAAGGTCGCTTCCAACCCAAACTATTCAATAAGTCACCAGGCAGGGGCAGCCCTACTCTTATGAACCTCTGCAACCAGCAGGCTGCCACTGCTTCCAAATTCCCAGCCCCCCTCCCATGGCCCCAAGAGCTTCTGATGGTCACTTGTGGGACTGTGGCTCCCCAACACTGAGCCACAACTCACCTCAGAGACCTCAACTCAACTTTCCACCTAAATGCCTGCTGTATTGGTAATTCCAGTATCCATTGGGTAGCTAAAACCTTACAATGTATTCTGTTTAATTGCTCAGGCATCTGAAAACAAACTAAGAAAACTTTGTTGCATCTGTCTTAATGATAATTTATAGCCTAAAGTAATCACAGCTTCACAGACTGCATCAGGTTGGAAGGGACCCTCAAAGGTCACCTTGTCCAAGCCCCTAAAGTCAGCAGGCACACCTCCAACTAGAACAGCTTGCTCAGGGTCCCATCAAGTTTGACCTTGATTGTCCCTAGGGATGGAGCCTCAACCACATCCTGGGGCAGCCATTCCAGTATCTTACCACTCTCACTGTGAAGAGCTTCCTCCCGTTGTCCAACCTAAATCCACCCTGCTCTAGTCTAAAATTAATTAGATTCCAAACCCAGAAAAACACACAGGCAAGGCTGATCAGAGCAACCTTTTTCCGTAGCTTTCTGAACAAAAGGCAAACACTTACAACCGTCTTTCTATCATCTTCTTTTATCAGATGTTTATCTAGAATGGAAATAAACAGCAGTTACAACCTAGGAGGTCTTCATATCCTGAGCCTCTCAATGTGACCCCCCCCCACTAAGAATTTTGTGCTGAATGATCAAGCTTTAAGGTTATAACAACCTTACCAGACAGGTCGTGGCATGCACTGACACAGATTTAGCCTACGGTCTGCACTGGCCTTGACACTACCAAGAGGCAGACGGTGAGCACCTACGCCCTTTGAGCAGACCTTTGGTACTGCTGATCCTCGATGGGTTTCCATCAGGGAAAAAACGTAATTTAGGAAAAGGACCTCAAAGGCCTAACCAGCAAGCTGAGCAGGGGTAAAGATTTTAGGACACCTCCAAGATGAGCAACGGAGATGACCTGCATCTCAAAACTGCCTGTATAAAACCTGTGCCAGCAAGGCTAGGATTACTGAACCTTATCAGGCGCCCAGAAAGGGTAGTGTCGGTACCCAACCGCTGCTGGCGAGGGGGCACAAGGCTTATCAGAGCCACCAGGAGAAAGAGGAAGCTGCAGATTTACTTAGTCTGAAGAAGAGGGAATAGAGAGCCCTGCTCTGCCTTGGACAGAGGCTCCGTAGCTCCTCACAGCGATGCCATCGCTGATGCACAGCTTTAAAAGGAACTGAGCGGTGCCCTCTGCATCTCCCTCACCCGCCCCGCCGCATCCCCTTTACACGCTTAGGGAGCGGCTGTCAGCGCCCCGTCCGCCCTCCCCTTGCCAGCGGGACCGCCGCCGCCGCCGCCTCGAGCTCGGGCTACCGCCGACCCAGACCCCCCGGCCCCGCTACCCGCCGCGGACTTACAGCCGCCGGCGCCGCTGGGGCCGGGCCGGGAGCGCAGCGCCAGGCCGGTCGCCGAGGAGCTCGCGGCCGCTCCGCCCGCGCAGGCGGCTCCGGGGACTCCAATCAGCGCTCCCCGCCGCGGCCGGGCCCCGCGCAGCGCCGCGGGCCGCGCCCAGGTGGCACCCAGCCGCCACATCGCCCATCCCCGCCGCGGCCGCCGCTCCTGGCGCGGGCTGCCCGCTTCCGGCCGCGCGCGCTCACTTCCGCCGCGGGGAGCGGGCTGGGGCCGGGCCGGGACTACGCCTGAGGCGCGGAAGCTGCGCGGCCCAGCCCCGCTCCGCTGCCCAGCCCCGCTCCGCTGCCATGGCGGTCGTGGACACCAGCTACCCCTACTCGCTGCGGGGCGGCCTGAAGCTCTTCCGCACGGTAGGCAGGGCCCGAGGGGAGCGGGGCAGGCTCCCTGCGGGGGTCCCTCCGCTCCTGAGCGGGCGGGGAGCGGGGCGGGGCGGTGCTAACGCCCCGTTAACCAGCGGTTAACCCTCGCCACCCTGCCCCCGCAGGTGCTGGCCTTGGTGGCCTTCCTGTTGTTTTTGCAGTCCCAGTCCCGCGGGGCGTACACGGCGCTGGCGGGCATGGAGATGATCATCACCGTGCTGTCCTTCCTGTTCTACTTGCTAAAGCTCGACAAAAAGCTGCGCTGGCTCTTCTGGCCGCTGGCCGTGAGTACCGGCCGGCCCCTCACCCGGGGGGCGCTCACCCGGCACACAGCCACAGAAGGCATCGGGTGGGAAGGGGCCCTCAAAGGTCATCTTGTCCAACTGCCCCGCAGTCAGCAGGGACACCTCCAGCTAGAGCAGGCTGCCCAGGGGCACATCGAGTCTGATTGTGAATGTCTTCAGGGACAGGGCCTCAATCCCATCTCTGGGCAACCTGTTCCAGTGTTCCATTACCCTCATTGCAAAGAACTTCCTAATATCCAAGCTCAATCTACCCTGCTCTAGTTCTAAACCATCACCCCTCATTCTGTCACCACAAGCCCTTCTAAAGAGTCCCTCCCCAGCCTTCCTGTAGGTCCCCTTCAGATGCTGAAATGCTGCTCCCCAGAGCCTTCTCCTCTCCAGGCTGCACAATCCCAACTCTCACAGCCTGCCCTGGCAGAAGAGGTGCTGCAGCCCTCTGATCATCTCTGTGGCCTCTTCTGGATCCTGTCCAGAGGCTTGCTGTCCAATCACTTCAGATACTGGTCCTGTAATGTTAAAGACAAAGCCAGTGTCTGTGTGAACCCATTTTTCCTGACTGGGTGATTGTTCTCTGCATTGATTTCTACAGAGCTGACCCATACCCCTTCATAGTCCTTCCTCTAATGAGCATCATTTGCATAACGTCATGATGCTGCTCTTTTCCCCTCACAAATCAAACCTACCCTTGACCTTAAACACTGGCTGCCTTCTCCTCTCCCTTCCTTTGTAAAGTCATTGCTGCTTTAGCCTGCCAGGTGTAGCCAAAGTGCATCAATTTACCAAAAAAAACCCAACCCAAAGTAAAATGAGGAAGTTTTGTCAGAAAGCACTGGTTTTGACATCAGACCACTGGGTGTCACTATGGACATGGGTGTAATTCCAGCAGTTTTGGTGGAAGCACAGGATATTGGGAGCTACTCAGCTTTTCCTTCAGGCCTGGATTTCAGAGTAAGTCTTTCGCTTCCACTGCCTGTTGCAGGATGTTTTGAACTCGGTGATTGCAGCGTTGTTCCTGCTCATTGTCTGCCTGTTCGCAGTAATTATCAAGAGCAACAATGGGACACTGGCTGGAGGAGTAAGTAGGAGCATTACTAACAAAGTGCAGTTCTCTCAGTAGGTAGGGTGTGACCTGCGTGGTGGGCTTCCATTGTGGCAACACCATGAAAATAACTCTTGTGGGACAATGTATGCAGAAAAAGAAAAAGGAGTGCAGATTCACAGTATCTATCACAGTATCACCAAGGTTGGAAGAGACCTCAAGGATCATTGAGTCCAACCTGTCACCACAGACCTCATGACTAGACCATGGCACCAAGTGCCACATCCAATCCCCTCTTGAACACCTCCAGGGATGGGGACTCCACCACCTCCCTGGGCAGCACATTCCGATGACGAATGATTCTCTCGGTGAAGAACTTTCTCCTCACCGCCAGCCTAAACCTCCCCTGGCACAGCTTGAGACTGTGTCCCCTTGTTCTGGTGCTGGTTGCCTGGGAGAAGAGACCAACCCCTTCCTGGCTACAACCACCCTTCAGGTAGTTGTAGAGGGCAATGAGGTCTCCCCTGAGCCTCCTCTTCTCCAGGCTAAACAATCCACTCTATTGTACTAAAAATATAATCCTCAATAATTTAATAATATACTTAATAGGTTTTATATATTAAATATATCACTAAATAATTAGTATATTTAGTATATTATATTTAGTATTACTAAATTATGAGTATATATATGAACAGAAATCCTGGAAACTCCTAGAGTTTGGGCAGAACTTCCATCTTTTCAGCTTGCCTCGGCAGTAATCCCCTGATTAGGACAAATCCATTTTAAAACCTAGAACTGTGGAATCATAGAATGGTTTGGGTTGGAAGGGACCGCCAAAGGTCAGCTAGTCCAACCCCCCTGCAGTCAACAGGGACATCCTGACTAGATCAGGTTGCTCAGAGTCTTGTCAAGCCTGACCTTGAATATCTCCAGGGATAAGCCCTCCACTACCTCCCTGGGCAACCTGTTCCAGTGTTCCAGCACCTTCACAGTGCAGAACTTGTTCCTAACATCCAAGAAACTTTTGTGCACATGGGGTTGGGCTGAAGGGTGAGAGCTGACCGAGTTTACTCCCTGGCTGTTCTGCAAAGCCATTTTTCCAGTTGTCTGCCTGAAGTTGCATAGTTTTTGAATAGTTACACACATTTTCTTCACTTGGGAAGGTATTTCCCCTTCAGAGCTTCAGAGGAGAGGAGCACTGTTCTTTTCCTGCTAGGCTTGTTTTGACAGACATTGACTTTTCTCCAGGCCAAAACCATTAATTGGGCAGTCCTTAAAGAGACAGAAGGGGTCTCATGTAGGATAAAAGCATTGTCTTGCATAAAGCTTAGCTTTCAAGGAGAACACACCACTCCAAGGCTTCACACAGACATCAGCCAAAGCTGCTGATGGGTTTTAAACATGGATGCTGTTTCATTCATCAGCTCTCTCATCACACATGCATTTCCAAGGCTAGGGACAAGTTAGGAAGATGTGTGGACTGCTTCCTTGAGGCCTGGTAGATGAGTCTCTGCAGTGGAAGATAGAGAGTGCATGGGGAAACTAACCTGCTGATTGTTTTTGTAGGTGTTTGGTCTCACACTGTGTGTGCTGTGTGTTGTCGACGCGGTTCTTGTTTGCCGGAAGATTAAATTTGATAGATCCAGAGGAAACAATACTGCTGAAAACTAAGATTACCATTTTACTCACAGAACCAGTCCCAGAGTAACTCTTGTGATTGTTCTCAAGAATGTGTGCTTCCATGTGTTCACTTTGGCACTTCCTGTGCATTGAGGTACTTCTTTAGAAAGTTAAGAAGGTTTCCTTGCATTTCCAAGTGTGGTTTCAGTGTTGCAGTTTCACCAGTTCAAGCCTCACAGCAAGTTGTCCTGTTTTTTTCTGAATTTGATGCCATTTGGACATGTTAATAAAAAAGGGGGAAAAAAGAAAATACAAATAGGCCTAACTGTGGTGTTCATCGTTATTTAAATGTACTTAAAGTTACTTCATGTGATGTACCAGTAAAAATCTGCAGGAGAGCCTGGTTTTTTTTCCACTCCTCTTTTTGTTCCTGATGCCCCAGATCAGCTTCCTGGCTGCTGATTGTCTCATGGGAGTGCCTGATTGCTAAGGCACTCTGATCCCTGAATTTTCATTGTCACGTTGGGGAACTGCTGAGAACAGCCATCACCACAGGGGGTGAAGAGGGGGAATTAAAGCAGCTTTAGAAGCCACTTACAGCTCTTCCGCCTCTCAGTTCTAGAGCCGAGAATGCCAGCCAGTGCCCTCTGAACTACCCTCAATGTCCAAAGCGAGCATCCAGCATCCCGCGATTGGAGAGCTCCGGGCTGACACGGGGGTGGCAGCGGAGGGATGGAGGGCGGACACGGTGACCGGGGCGGCTCCCTTTGGGAGGCAGAACAACTCCAGGGTTGGCTGGGGCTGCTGCTGCCCAGGCAGCGGGAGCTGTGCGGGGCAAAGGCGGGGAAAGGCTCGCCGGGGCTCTCTACCCCTGTGGGACCCCCACCCACCCGAAGCTGCTGCTGCGAGCAGCTGCGGGGCCCCCACACCCCCTGAGGGCAGCGCTGAGCGCTCCGCCGCCGTCCCTCAGATTTGGGGATGCTGAAAGTCTATTTCCACGTTTCCGCAGTGTCACGATTTCCGCTTCCCTTCTTCACAAAACCCCCGCCCCCATCCCCACCCCGCGCCGGCCCCGCTCCGCCCGGAGCCGCTGCAGCCAGCGGGGAGCCCGCGGGGACGGCCGCCCGGCCTGCGCTCGCTCCTGCCCCCGGCGGAGCTGCTCCGCTCCCGCAAGAAAAACATGGCATGAGGAACATTTTATTCCGTTGCCGGCACTGAATGATACACGGCTTGTGCTGAGCTCTTCACTCTTCTTACTTGCTTGTAATGATTAAGTACAAAAGCTTAAAACATGTTCTGGATTCACATCAAGATCTGAACACTAGAAGAAAGTAATTCTTTCAAGTGTTAATAAAAAGTCACATTTACAAGCGAAAATGTTTAGCAAGTGCTCAGACTTAGTGCTCAGTTAACAGCACCCCTAGGAACGACCTCTTCCACGCAGAAGGGGGCATTCGCTATTGGCTTCAATGCAGCGAGGCTACAGAGAGCTGGCACAGCAAAAAGGCTGCTGCTTAACTCAATAACTATATCCTGCAAAACAAACAACGAAAAATGAAACAGACCTTATGTTTAGCACGCTGAAACCGCGGGCGCGGACTGCATTTCCCGTGAAATATCGCGCGGGACCGTCCCCGCAGAGCCCTGCCCCCAGAGCGCTGCCCCCCTGCCAGCGCAGGCGCCCTGGGCACGCCGCAGCCGCTCCGAGCGATGTTGTTTGTCCTGGCGGTCCCCGAGAAGCCGCAGTGTGGGGGGTTGCCCAGCCCGTTACGGGGCAAGTGTTGGGGTGAAGGCGAGTGAGGGATGGAGCCAGCCTCCCAAAGAGGGTGCTTGCAGCCCTGAAGGTTTGAAATACCTGAACATTTCGCGGAGGGGATTAAAAAGCATTCAAAACTGCAAGTATTAGTGCGAGGTGTTCCAACAGAGAAAAAGCTCTGCTGCTTATCTAGATATTGAAGGATGGTATTAATTTATATGTAAAAAAAGACTTTGAAATTACCTCCTTGGTAATTTCTATCATACATAAATGTCTATCATACATAAAAGCTTCTAGAACATAAAAGCAAATCCTAAGTAGAGCCACATAGGGGCTTGGCATCTAAATTGGGTATATGTACGTTTAAAATAGTGGGTTTTCTTTTGTGCGTGTTGTGTTCTTATTTCAAATTTAAACGGAAAAAAATCTGCCCAGGGCAAAACTGAGCTGCCCCCGACGCAGAGGCAGGACACGGCCCGCCAGTGCTCACTGCTGCCACCGTGTGCTCAATTGTCGACACTGCGGCTGTGCAGCGGCGTGTACAGCCCTGTCGGTGCCCAGTGCTGCCACTGTGTGTTTAATTGTCGACACTGCAGCTGTGCCGCCTTGTCAGTGCTCATTGCTGCCACCGTGTGCTTAATTGTCACCACTGCAGCTGTGCAGCGGCGTGTGCCGCCCTGTCCGTGCTGTGCTGGCACCGTGTGTTTAACTGTCGACACTGCAGCTGTGCCGCCCTGTCAGTGCTCAGTGCTGCCACCGCGTGTTTCATTTTCGGCATTGCCGTTGCGCAGCGGTGGGCGCCGCCCCGTCAAGTCCTCAGTGCTGCTGTCTCGTCTCCAAAAAGCTCAGAATGCTTGAAAAGTCTCTGGAGGACTGGTCTGGGGGGAGAAGGGGAGAGATAAAAAATGATTTAAACTTGTAGCTACGAGTGTGAGGGCTTAAATAGACAGAAATCTCCTGGTTTTATATAGATACCAAAAAGCGCCAGTAATTTATAGTTTTAAAAGGCATTTAAAAATAAAGAACCTGTATCTACTCTATTATAAAAGGATTTCAGACGATCGAAACCGGCTCCCCTGGGCTCCGTCCGGCTCGGCTGACTTCGGCTCCTTTCGGCGCAACTCCCGTCCATCCGACTGGCCCTGCAAAGCCCATGCGTAACTAGGCAGCGCCCTAAGCCGCCTGCGCGGAGTCCGTAGCAACGCGCCGCTATGCAACGCGTGCTGGGCGTCCACAGCAACGCGCGGAGCGGGTCCCACGGCTGCGAGAGCTTCCCTGCTGCCGGCGCCAACTCGGCAAGAACGCGCCGGCTCCTTCGCAGCACGGGATTCGATCGTCTACAATCCGTTATGTAACAGAGTGACTGCCCTTTTAGGAGCAACAGCCTCGTCCCTGTTGCAGGATGATTCTGCTCGGTTCAGGCTTCTCCAGTATTCAGAAGAGATTCGGCCCATGGACAAAAGTCACATCCCTGACAGACCGATCCTCGTCAAACTTTCACCATTCAGAGACAGTCTAAAGGCACAACAAACTGACATGCGTTTGAGAACCGACTGAGAATAAGATAATGGCTGTGTAGAGGTCAGGGAAGCCTCATGTATTTTTGAGGCAGTTGTTTGCTGTTGCTGAGAATTCACAGAATCACAGAATTATTGAGGCTGGAAAAGACATCTGAGATGATCAAGTCCAGCCTATGACCTAACACCACCATATCAGCTAAACCATGGCCACCAAGGGCCACATCCAAGCTTTTCTTAAAGACCTCCAGGGATGGTGAATCCACCACCTCCCTGGGCAGTCCATCCCAGTGCCTAATCAGCCTTTCTGTGAGGAAGTGCTTCCTAACATCCAACCTAAACCTCCCCTGGCACAGCTTCAGGCCATGCCCTCTTGTCTTGTCACAAGGTGCCTGGGGGAAGAGCCTGACCCAGCTGGTCAGAGAGGTATAACTTCTTTACCATAGCATTCCTCCTTCACTCCATGTATCACAGAATCATAGAATCATTAGGGTTGGAAGGGATCTCAAGGATCATCTAGTTCCAACCCCCCTGCCATGGGCAGGGACACCTCACACTACATCAGGTTGCCCAGAGCCACATCCAGCCAGAGATGAGGCTTCCCTGGGCAACCTGTTCCAGTGTCTCACCACAATCATGGGGAAGAACTTCTTCCTAACATCCAATCTTATGGCATATCTTCAATCCCCACACAGTCTGAATCTACCCATTTCTAGTCTTGCTCCATTCCCCCCAGTACTATCACTACCTGACAACCTCAATAGTCCCTCACCAAGTTGCACCAGGGGAGGTTTAGGTTGCATATCAGGAAAAAAATTACTTGCTGCAAGAGTGGTCAGGGGATGGATGTTAGAGGAGGATCAAGAAAGTGCAGTGTGGAAGTCTCATGGACTGTGAGATCCATTTGTATGCAAGCACATGTGAACAGGCAGCTTTCCTGGCCAGCCTCCTGAAGCTGTGGCTGTCTTAGGTACCTTCATAGAATCATAGAATTGTTAGGGTTGGAAGGGATCATCCAGTTCCAACCCCTCTGCCATGGGCAGGGACACCTCCCACTACAGCAGGTTGCTCACAGCCACATCTAGCCTGGCCTTAAAAACCTCCAGGGATGAGGCTCCCACCACCTCCCTGGGCAACCTGTTCCAGTGCCTCACCACCCTCATGGGGTGCTCATGCTTGCTTCTGCTGGCAGTGAAAGCATCCTGAGTGGTTTGTGTTTAATTGCTGAATTTCCTTCACTTAAAGAAATTGCCTGCTGGCAAGCTGATTGTTTTCTGTCAAAACAATGAAATTAGAGGCAGATTTTCACTCTGGCTCTGGGTTTTGACAGCGAGTCCTCTGGAATCAGTCCTTTGGAAGTTTTACCTAAAACAAAAGGAGGGTGAATGTTGATTTAACTTTCAGGTGTGCCATCATTGTGTTTTTACATTGTTGTCAAGAATTCCCTTTTTGCTTGTTTTGGTTTAGCACCTTAAACACAGGAAGCACTTCTAGCTGCTCCAGCCCTGAAGTTTCCTTTCCTTGATTGGGACTGGCATTATTCTTGAGAGAGGTTACACGTAAACAAGAAGCTGCTGTTTCCCGTGCTACAAGAGCCCAGTGTATTCAAGGACACGTAGCTTCATTAAGCTTGTGATGGCTTAAGTGCTGTATATTTGTTTCTTTATGTTCTAGCCCCTTAGTTGGCAGCTTTTAATAGAATTTAATAGAATAAACCAGGTTGGAACAGACCTTCAAGATCATCGTGTCCAACCCATCAACCAATCCAACCCACCCAAACAACTAAACCATGGCACCAAGCACCCCATCAAGTCTCCTCCTGAACACATCCAATGATGGTGACTCCACCACCTCCCCAGGCAGCCCATTCCAATGGGCAATCACTCTCTCTATATAGAACTTCTTCCTAACATCCAGCCTAAACCTCCCCTGGCGCAGCCTGAGACTGTGTCCTCTTGTTCTGGTGCTGGCTGCCTGGGAGAAGAGACCAACATCCACCTGTCTACAACCTCCCTTCAGGTAGTTGTAGAGAGCAAGAAGGTCACCCCTGAGTCTCCTCCTCTCCAGGCTAAGCAACCCCAGCTCCCTCAGCCTCTCCTCGTAGGGCTGTGCTCCAAACCCCTCACCAACTTCATTGCCCTCCTCTGGACATGTTCCAGCAAGTCAACCTCCTTCCTAAACTGAGGGGCCCAGAACTGGACACAGGACTCAAGGTGTGGCCTAACCAGTGCAGTGTACAGGGGCAGAATGACCTCCCTGCTCCTGCTGGCCACACTGTTCCTGATGCAGGCCAGGATGCCATTGACCCTCTTGGCTGCCTGGGCACACTGCAGGCTCATGTTCAGCCTACCATCGACCAGTACCCCCAGGTCCCTCTCTACCTGACCACTCTCCAGCCACTCTGACCCCAGCCTGATCTCTCTCTGTAGCAATAATCTGCCAGTGTGGTTCTGGAAATATCTTGCACCACATTGTGAAACCTCTGATCTGACAGTTTCAAAAACCTCAGCAACATTCTTTCCTGGCATAAAACACTGGGAAATGGGGAAATGAGGTATATGGTTTTCCCCACAAATGTGAACTGTAGTCCTAAGGAATTTAGTACCTATCTGCAGTCACTGCAACTTTTAACTACTACATGTTTGGCTTTACCTACTGTTAACTGGTAATGCAGTTAATGTTTCAGTTTTCTCACTGGAACTGCTTTTAGTGGTCTGAGTGGGGGAGACTATCTTTTCCCCACTAGGCTATAGAAAACGTTACTAGTTTCACAGATATGTGTGTATGCTTGAATGTTCTGTTTAGTGGAGAGCAGGACTGAAACAAGCACGTAAGGATTCCTTTATCTTGGGGCTTCCTGTGAAGGATGCTTCTTTTGTAAAGATTGCATTTTATAGCTAAATATGAAAACCAGATTAGGGAATATCATAGAAAGATGGAAATGGTATGTCAGAGAGTGTCTGTGTTCTGTCAGGATGACATTTGTGTCACTGTAGCACCACACCTGAATAGCAGAGAGGTTACTACTACAAAATAGCTGTTTCCTGGGAATTAATCAAGTAGAGCTCGATTCCAAGTAGTCATTGGCTGATATTTTCAGATATCCACAGTACTGGAAGAGATGAAACATACATCTAGATCCATAGTATCAACTACAATGACCTTTTATAACTTTTTAATAGGTTCTTTGTAACTTTTCCCCTTGCAACAAAATGCCTGCCCAGACAGACACAGAAACATTTACTTTAGTTCTTCAGGAAGAGTGAAGGAATGCAGGAGGCAGCAATCCTGCCAGCAGCATTGTGCTGGGTTTGGCATGGGTGCTTGTTTTGTTTGCCATTCAGTAGGTGACACTCCTCTTTCCACAACAGAGGTGGTGTCACTTGAAAGATCAGATTTGCTGCCAGAAAAATGGTGGCCCTGTTCTAACCTCCAGTGCCACAACATTCATACTGTGCACTGCAAGCTTTTTTTTTCCCCTTAGCTTAGCTTCTCTCCAGAGTCTTAAGCCAATCACTTCTGAATTAACAGAGATGGTTAATGCTTAACTAATAAAATTGTGTGAGCATCATACAGTAAGGCAGATTCACAAGGTCATGAACTGAGGCAAACTCTTACAATTGTAGTTTTGTGTTAATCCTGCATCTTTGTTTGGCTCTCAATATTTGAAGAGAAGAACAAAACCCCACAAACCAACCACAAAGCAACCTTTCCAAGTGTCACATCTCTGTTTAGCAGAATGTGCAGCCCTGCAGCCCCCTGGAAATTATTCACTGATCTTTGTTTGACATCAAACATCCCTGATAACAACTCTGTGGCTCACACCACTTGCATCTCAAATAGACAGACTGCATATCCTGGTTAGGTGAAGATAATATTTGGCACTGAAGATACCATTGTTCTCTAGCCAAATACTTAATCCTTTTTACATACCTCAGGCGTTTTACCTAAGTCTAACCTGGCATTCTGAGATGTGACCAAGGTATTTTCTTGGGGAAATAAATCAAGTCTGAGTTAATCATTCATGTGAAACAACATGAGAAGGTATTTTTAAAGTAGAAGTGTACAGAACAAGTGTATCACGCAAGGCTTACCAACTGTCAGTGTAAATACCATTGTCAGACTCATGTAGTCATATCAGATTATGAAACTCTTGGGTGATATTCTAGGGTAACCCCAGCACAGCTCATCAGCTCCAGAAGAGCTGCACAGACACAAATGAGAGTAGAAGCTGACCTTTCCAATTCACATACTGAGTCACAACTTCATCTCAAAAGCTGATGTAATCATAATGCACTTCGCCTTTACATCCATTTTATCTGCCTACAGTTCTCATTACTAAAAATAAACCTCTGCTGGAAAGTTAAAGTGGACATGTGACAGCAGCCACTTTGGATAAACCCCAGCACACAGACACTCCTCCCTGTTAATGGTTCCATTGTAGTTCTGTCTAATGCTCCCCAGTGCCGACATCTGCTTTCTCTTAGCTTAACTGGAGTCAAGACAATTGATGAATGCAGCAGAAGAAAGCTCCCAGTTCACTGCCTCCATCAGTTTTGCCGTTTTCTTTGGGAATCATTTAAATCTTAACAAAAGAGGAGACCAAAAGTCACTGTTCAGCTAGCTGGAAGTTCTTAGGCATCAGAGGGATTTTAAAATGCAGTTTGGCACGGCAGAAATGTCAGAGTCACTCAGTGCGACATCGGCAGAACGAGAGGCTGCCTTGAAAATGTTTGATCTCAGCTGGAAGATGCAGAGACAGGTCGACAAAAAGTTACTAGGACAATGTCATTAGGGCAAACTTTATCCTATGACCATGCTATTTAAATCTGCAAAGGGAGAGGAATATGCAGGAATTAAAGCAAGCTCCAAATGCCATTTCCTCAGTCTGTCAACACTCACTGTAATGTAAGACCTTCTGTTTTCCTTACCCAAAAATACAGCAACACTCTATAGCTCTGGAATGTACGCTCTGACTACTTTATTCCTGCTGGCATCCTCAAAACTACCTTGTCATAAACCCACTGTTTTTCAGTGAGAAAAACAATAGGCACCTCTTCAAGGAGACTGGCTAGGTCCCCGCTGATTTCTTTATCAGCTTTGTTATTGACAGCGTCACTTAGAAAAGAGCTGTGGATAATATCCTTAATATAGCACTGCAAATGAACAGGCAGATTAGACTGCTAAACTTAGGTGTCCAAAGTTTTGTGAACTACATTAGGATAGAGATGCCTGCCACTGCATATATTAAGCCATGGTTTCTGTCTGTGTGGTGGTGCTGGCTTGCCTCTCAGGATGTAAGCATTTGCTGTGTACAAATATTTACAGTAGGCAACACCAAAAGGGCTTCCTCTTACAAATGGTGTCAGATGAGATGTTTCCCAGTTTGAACTTGCACCACAGCTTCAACATCACAAAAGGATGCACAAGGCTGCAGGCTGTTTGGGGGAATGTCTGTGTATGTGTGTTCAATTTCAGTGTTCAAATGTTTCATTTACTGTGTCTGTCTTAAATTCATTGGACAAGGAAGCTTACAGCCTAGATTCATTACAGCCTAGTAATAAGGACACTGAGAAGCAAAATATGTAAGAGTTCCCACAACTATACCCTTGGCAAGGAAGCAAGAGAGTAAGAAGAAAGCAGCAAGCAGCAGCACACCTCCCACAGTAGATTCAGCAAGATGTGTTGGGAAATAAGTGAGAAAGTGAGAAATAGCTTTGTTAGGGATTCTGGTGGAGCTTACATGGTGACAATACTCAAGAGACAAGGCTGAGGTGCCCCATGTGTGCTGCAACTTGAGGTGTGTGAGGGGAATTGCAAGTGCAAGTGTGAGTACCTGCTGGATTAGTTGGTGAGTTGAAGTTTTGATGATTTAAGTACCATTTAATTCTGATTGGTTTTTTAAAGCCTGTGAATGGCTTTCTCCCACTCCAGAAGGATTACCTGTGAAGTTATTCACAGTGGGCATGCAGTTACATCAAGTCTCTGTACCTTTTTCTCCACTATCCACACACCCAGACAGGATTCTCCTTCCCTTGCAAGGCTAAAGAACCATCAGGTTTTACCTGATGATAAGAGCTGGACCATGTTCTTGTCATGTCAATCAGTTAATATGGGTGTCCCTCAGCATCTCATGTTGCCTCGACCTAGCTCATCCAAAGCTTACTGTGTTTTGGTTTTTTCTTTTTGGTTGGTTGGTTGGTTTGGAGATTTATTTATTTATTGCTGAGGGTGGTGGTCTTTGGTTTACAGACTTTGGGAAATCTGTATTTTCAAACCAGTTACATGAACTGTATTGCCTGACATCATCAGAGAAGAAAGGAGTTGGTTAATTATTAGGGTTTTTTTTTTAGCTCTGTGAAATATTACCGGAGAGGAGGCCTGAAAAAGCTCAGAGGCAAGAGCATTACACAAGTTTATGATATCATAGTATTATAGTATCATAGTATCAGTCAGGGTTGGAAGGGACCACAAGGATCAGCTAGTTCCAACCCCCCTGCCATAGGCAGGGACACCCCACACTAGATCAGGCTGGACAGAGCCTCATCCAGCCTGGGCTTAAACACCTCCAGGGACGGGGCCTCAACCACCTCCCTGGACAACCCATTCCAGGGCTTCACCACTCTCATGGGGAAGAACTTCCTCCTCACATCCAGCCTGAATCTCCCCACCTCCAGCTTCATTCCATTCCCCCTAGTCCTATCACTACCTGACATCCTGAGCAGTCCCTCCGCAGCCTTCCTGTAGCCCCCTTCAGATACTGGAAGGCCACAATTAGGTCACCTCGGAGCCTTCTATGAAGAAGTTAGGCAACTAAAGTTACCAGAAGAGGGGAAGTCAAACTCTACTGAGGCACCTCGATTGTGTAAAGTACAGCAGAAGCTATGTGACTCAAACAGTTGTGTTCCTCATGTGCACCACAAAGACATAGCTCAAACCCACTGAATGTCTAATCATGTTTAAGCCAATTTAGTTTTATTAGTGCTGATAGTTTCATGGTAGTTTAAAAAATGCAAAGACTTTGCAGGCTCTTACTGTTTTGTGGATTGAAAGTTTAATTAACATCAGCAAAACCAAGAGTTGTTTGTTCAGAACATTTTTATCACAGCAGTTAGAAATTACTTTAAAAGTAATAAATTAAAATGAGGATGTCATCTTTAAGCCTGTTTGAACTATCCTTTGGGTTTGTTCTTTTTATCCCCCCAATTTAGCAGGAGTATAAAGATACCACTCATGAGTTCATGTTGTTTTCCTGAAATAGTCATCTTTTTTTTGTGAGAAAGGTTTGGGGAAAAGGCCTAATGAATCCTTCCTGTGGTGTCTGTTAAAGGATAAGTGAGACAATCCTAAGATCCTGGGCTAATGAGTTCAGATATGTAACTCCTCATGTTATTACTACATCATCTTTCAAGACCTATGATCATCCCGTGAGTGTAAGACAATGACATGACAAATCACTGGGAGGCACAATGGTGTCAAATTTAGCACTGCTGGGCATCATTTTTCATTCCCTACTGATGAGTCATCTGTCATTAAAAAAAAAATAAATAAATAAAATAATATTTGGAGCCCAGCAGCAACAACCTAGGAATTATTTTCATACTTATTAATAAAGCAACTAAAGCTGATTGTTCTGACCTGAGACAGGAGGAGCTTTTCCCAGCGTTCTGGAGGTGCTTCCCACCCCCTCTTTTAACTCTTGGTCCTCGTCGGGTTTACTTGCCCTGTCCTTAATCTCATCAGCCGCATTTCCACCGCCTAGACTTTCAGAGGAACATCAAGTGCTGCAGATGAAGTGATGAAGGTGTAAAGACTCCTGCTGAGAAGCTAAATCGGAATCGCATGTCAACACAGTTCAGGCTCAGTTCCTGGCAGGGTGGCAGGATCACTGTTTTTAATGCAATTTACTAATTAAAAGCGAGTAGCAGATTACTGAAAGTCTGGAATGAAGCGGCTTGCTAGAGGAGTATTTTAGCTCCCTGAACTGCCTGCACCGGAGCTTGCTTTTCATTAAACTACAGCTAATTTGGAAGCTGATGTTTCATCACCGGCTCTCCATGTTTAGACTGGGTCTGATTTTACTGCAGATGCAAAACTGTAGTAGGGCAACGGGCAGGTGTATTTTATCCACCAGATGTACTGTAAACGCATTACAGCAGATTAACTGGATTTCTTCCTTTAAATGTACACTGCGAGATCCAACTTGCAAGCCAGCTGTTTCTTATCGGCCCGTTTAATCTTCCAGAGCCCGGCTTTGCTTCTTCCTTGAGCAGCTATTTCTGTAACGGATCGGGCGAGGGAGAGGGCGAGCGCCGCTATGAATTTTAATGCATCCACTAGGGAATCCCTCCCGCCTCCTCTTTTTGGATGAGATCCTCGAGGAAAGACCCAGAACGCAGCGAGGAGGAGGAGGAGGAAGAGGAAGAGAGGGAAGAGAAGGACGGCAGAGCCGCAGTACTGAGGAAAGCAGGACGGGGGAGCCTCCGGGAGAGGAGGGTTGGCAGCCGCGGGGTCTAATTAGGGAAGGTGGCTAGGACGACACCGAGGCGGTCAGAGGGGTGGGTAGGCAGCGTGGAGCCATGGGGGAGGAAGGATGACTCGGGGCGTATTTCGCTGCCTGACCCCGGCACGTCAGCAGCGGCCGGAGAGCCGCAGACACATGCACCCGCCGGCATCCCCCGGGACCGGCCGCGACGGGGACAACGTGGAGGTGATCCCGCTGCCGCTAGGTCCAGGAGAGAGACAGAGGCGGGGGACCGGGCGCTAGACCGCCTCGCCAGCTGCACGCCGCGTCCCGACAGGAGGATCGCCGGCCGGCCGGGAGCGAGGCGCTGTGCGGCAGGCCCCGGGTCGTGCGCTACCCGGCGCCGCTCCCACCTGCCGCTCCATGGATAAGGCGGGCTCGCTGCACACCTCGGTGCCCACGCCGCCGCCCCGGCTCTACCTGCCCCGCAACTTCAGCTGCAGCGCTTGCCTCTATGGCAGCCTGGCCGAGCAGTGCAAGGGGGGCTGCAGCCCCGACGGCGACGCCGCGCCCCCCCAGCCTGTGGTGCGAGAAGCGGCGGGCGAGAAGAAGCCGCCGCCGCCCCGCGGCCGGGAGCCCACGCTGCCCGCCGTGCCCCCCAGCCCCACGCAGCGCCGCCGCGCCAAGTCTCTGCCCACACCCGGCGACCGCAGCCTGCGTCCGGCGCTGCAGCAGAGCCCCTCTCGCCGCAAGACGGTGCGGTTTGCCGATTCCCTCGGCCTGGAACTCACCTCCGTGCGCCACTTCTGCGAGGCCGACCTGCCGCAGGTGCCGCTGCCCGCCCCGCCACCGCCGCGCACCGCCGACCTCTTCAAGACCAGGAAGCCGCCGACGCTGGGCGATCTGGAGCCGGTGCTGTTCGGACCGCCGCCGCCGCTGCTGGAGCCGCTCTTCCCGCCGCAGCCTGGCGCCAGCCCCGGCTTCGCGGAGCGGGTGCGACAGCACAAGGTGAGGCTGGAGTGGGTGCGGGCCGAGCCGGCGGGGCTGCGCGGCGCCGTGCGCGTCCTCAACCTGGCCTACGAGAAGGCCGTGTCGGTGCGCTACACGCTCAACAGCTGGGCCAGCTGCGCCGAGGTGCCTGCCGCCTACCAGCCGCCCGCGCCGGCGGACGGCTTCACCGACCGCTTCGCCTTCTTCCTGCCCCTGGGCGCCGCCGCCGAGGCCACGCTAGAGTTTGCCGTCCGCTACTGCGTCGCCGGCGCCGAATATTGGGACAACAACGAAGGCGCGAACTACCGGCTGCGGGGCCGGCAGCGCGTCGTGCCCGCGACCGGACTCCCGCAGGACCCCGACAGCACCGCCTGGATCCACTTCATCTGAGGCGGGGGCGCGGCAGGCGGCGGCCGCCTGCTGAGGGACCGAGGGAAGGAGTGGACGCGGAGGGAGCGCGGAGCCCCGCGGGGCTGGCGGGCTGGTCCTGCTCCCGCGGAGGGGCAAGGGTTGGCGGCCCCTAACCCTCAAGCGGGGCTCGGCACTCCTCCGGCTTCGCCAGCCCGCCCGGGGTTCTGCGGCCCAGCGCAGGCCTCGCTTCCAGCCGCTTCTCTGTAAGTCGCAGGAAGGTTTTGCCTGAATTGTGTTTACAGACGGACAGTTTATATTTTATATTGCACTGGCGATACCGACGAGAAGCCTCCTACGGTGTACGGCCGATGCGGTTTTCTGCCTCCATCTCCCAACCGCTGCACTGTGGCTACCACCAAAGCAGCTACCCGGCCAGGCTCAGGAGACCGATGGGCCCGGGGCGTTTGTGGAATTCACTGCCCTGGACCAGGGCCCTCAGGTGCGAACAGATGCTCCCGGGTGCCAGAGGTCAGGATCATCTGCCGTCACCTCCACAGGGTCAGCCTGAGGTGACACGGAGGGCACTGTGATGGGGCACCCGCCCCAGCCATCCTGTTTGCCTAAGCCTGCTTAAGCAAAGCCCAGCTCCCAGTTCAGAGCCTCGCTGACCCAGTCGCGTTCATTGCCCTGTGGGGTTAAGGGCCTGACAGGGCAGGGCTATGGGCAATTACCGGTTTAAACCCAAAAAGAAAAGAGTACAGGTGGCCCCAGGTGTAGCTCTGTTTCATCATGCTGTGAAAACTATCGATCAGTTTAAAGCCGAGAAGTTTTGGGCTTGGTTTTTTGTTGGTTGGTTTTGGGTGTTTTGTTTGCTTGGGTTTTGCTGTGTGGTTGGTTGTCGTTGTTTTTTTTTACCTGAACTATTTCATATGTTTAAGCATACTTAGTAAAGAAAAACAAGGTCACACACTAATTGAAATGCAACCCGTTGAGAGACTTTAAAAAGCAAGCGTTTTGTTTAAAATTCATGTGGTGTGTCGCTGCAAAGGTTTGTTAGGATCCATTGTTTGTTTCGGTAGGACTGGTCCCGTAACGCTGCTTGTGTTCAGGTCAGCGGGAAAGTCATGGAACTGCACCAAAGGAGCTAGAGATGGTAAGAGCTGAATCCGTCATTTTAGTCTGCACCCTGAGCAGCACTTTCAGTTCTATTCCTCTTCACAGTTTAATTGGACTTCTTATGATGAGGTATCAGTGCAAGATTCTGCTCTCTGAAAAACAAAATGCTCTGAATTTTTGGTAAGACTTTCCTAAGTGACAGGTTTGGGTTTATCTGGCTCAACTTTTCCAATTTCGTGAAGAAAGCCATATCTTGGCATGTAAAAACAAAAATTATATCAAAATTACAGACCATGCTGACTTCTGTCTTCAGAGGTATGCTTTAAATTACATCAGCAGTAAGTGCAGTGTTTTGCTTTTAAAAGTTGCTGTTTCAGGAGTGCAGCTGAATACTCGTTGAGCTGGTGCCCAGTCTGGGTGCTGATTTTCCAGAATTTAGGCATGTCTGTGTGCAGGAGAGGGACCTCTACAAATAAGACTTCTGGCAGTGGCAAAACTGATGTCAGGGTGATTATGGAGATCTAGAAGATCAGGCCATTAAGGGTGTGGATCGTCTCTAGATTGGTTAGGAATGGAATGTGATTTTTTTTTAACTGCATTTGCATGTTCCTCGAAAGGGTTAAGTGTCCTGAAGAGCTTGATTAATGTCGTAGAACCTTCTGGCTTTGGTGGGAATTGAGAGCACTTTTGTCTCCTGAGGGTTCAGTCAGAATAATTAAATCTATATATTCTGAGGAGAGAGAAAAAAAAAAGTCTGGAAGCTTAATGGGAAAAAGGAGATTTGCTTTAATTTAATTTCTCTAGTTCACTGTTTCTGATCTAATAGAAATAAATGCAAGACTGTGCTATTAGTAAGGTGGTTTTAATTTCCCAGTCAGATCTCTAATCCCTTTTTCTTTCTTTTTTTCATTGAAAGACAATCTAAAAGAAATGCACTTGTCAACATCTACTGAGTGCTTCCATTGGAGAATATTAAGGCCTGGATCACATAAGGAAATGATCCTCTATATTATATATTACAGGTGCATATTTATACAGCTAGAACTGCAGAACTAGGCTCTTAAAGTGTCTGTGGTTAAAGCATATTAAGTGGAGTGTATGAGGAAGAAAGCCCAAGTGACTTTTAGTTAAACTTACTCTTTTTATGAGAGCCTTAATACTGGAGAGAAGGAAAAGGACTTGTCTCCATTTGAAAGCACTTTGACATCTGGTGGAAATAAAGCCAAACCTCTTTTATTTATGCTATAGCTTTCCAAACTATCAGTGAATACCTTGAATTCTATAATTTACTTTTTTTTCCCCCCCTGTGAATAGCAGTTTTTATTGTTGCTTGGTTTATGCAGCATCTGAAGGTCTCCAGTTCTTTAAAAATCTCCTTATGGCAATTGTGGCTTAAACTGTCTTTAAATCTGGGATGTTGAAATGGATGGATGTGCATTGAGTACACGCACAAGGTGTTGTATTACCCTTTTTTTATCATGACTTAGGTGAAATTGCAACTGCTTTTAGTCAAAGTGTTATAGACAGAACTGGGCTCTGGCTTTAGGACATCATTCAGATACTATTGCTCTTTTATTTGTGGTCCCTTTGTCAAACACAAATCCCAGTACTAAACCTTTTGAAGCCATAGTATACCAGAAGACTGTTTTGCAAAGCAGAGTCTCCTGAGCTTCAACATGAACTTAAGTTTTGTGAGGGTGGTGGGGTTTGTGAGTGTGTGAGCTTGTGCTTAATGGGCTTCAAGGTGATCACAAACGATTTGTGATAGATGTGTGAGTCCAGTGAGAGGCATGGTCTTCTAGAAGCATTAACATCTACTTTTTAAAGTCTGGAAAGCAAGGTTGCACCCAGTCATCTTTGACTGGGGAATGCTGTTGAGGAGGCTTGAGGTGTTTTAACAGGAGTTTCAGTGGCATATACCAAAGGTGCACTACTTTGGTTGCACACTTTTATTCCTATCACATCAATTGATTTCCAGGCAAGTTTTATTCAGTTGCCAAAGGCATTCTCAGTTGCAATGACTGTGAGTGTTCTTCGGCAGCGTTCACGTACAATTTCCAGTCCTTTAGAGTGTAACCTGTATAGGTTGCTGCAAGCATCATGATGAATGGAGATGAAATAAAAATCCCAAATAATAATTGTGTAGTATTTACATAAAGGATGACTTTGAGGAGAAAGGCCTGGGCTAGAGAGGATGATTTTCCAGTTGGTGGCTCATCAATCATTGTAACGGAAGCAGGAACAAATCAACATTCTCAAATCGTGTTTCTCAAGAATATAGTTCTACAGAGTGAACTTTCACAAAGGAAATACTTGATCATTTTCAAGCCAACCTTTCCTGGAATAAATGTCACCTCTTTGTATTTTGATTCACAGAAATTAAGCCCATGACACTTTCTTTTCCGAGTGATTCTAGAACGCTTTAAGTGAGGCAATAACCTTTAGGTAGTGTACTTCACTGCTAAGTGAAGTACATTGCTTCATTGCTCCCGTCTCTGCAGAGGTAGCCATGTGTCTGCCGTTTAGTGTGCAGAGTTGTAGCTTGGTGCAGTGTGCCCTGTTATTTTGTGTGCAATCTAATGATGCTTTACACAGCCAGGCAGATTGTACTGTATGCCTGATACATGTTGATGTTTGCTGCTCCGCACTTACACTGGTAGATTTTTTTGCATGTGATTCCATGCCTTCCACGGCAATGGTTCTGAAATCTACCCTAAATATTATAAATCCTAAAAAAGGAATCAGAACTGTGTAAGAGTCTGTGAATGGAATGTCTGCTAGCTAAACATACTGCTGTTTATTAGCATGAAGTCAGTAGCTGAAACTCTCATACTCATTTTCAATAACTGTACAAAATTTCAGGTAAATGTGTTTTATTTTTCTCCTTTGACCATTTGCAAGCAACTCTTTGATGTGGCTGTGTGTGCCCTGGTATCTCAGTAACCAACAGAAGAAGTGCACACCCTTTGTTGTTTCAGCACATGAGAGGGGGAAAATGTACCACTCGAATGAGCAAATGTCTGCTCATGCATAAGCACGGCCTCTTTACAGACATATGAAACATTTTGCCATAGCACCACCAGGCAAACATCTGCTGATCCTGTATTCTCACGTAAAGTAACCTACAGAAACGCTCCAAGTCTGCTTTTTATCGTATTATAATATATACATCTATATATAAAATGAATTTATGTGCCTTTCAACATTTCCTAGGAAGAAATCTTAACGTATTCCTTAGCTCTCTCACCAAAAGATCAATAATGGCTTTGTCATTACAATGAAATTTATACTAAAGTAATAATTAGCAATTCTAATTCCTGATGCATTTTCAGCTGTGGCAGAAATCCTGCATCTGCAGCAGCTGGAAGGATTTGATACTGTTTCCCCATATTACAGTCAGAAATATGTCTTCCTGGTACACCTCTACAATGATGTAATTAAGTGGAAAAAAAAAAACCCCAACTGTGACTATGATTAATCTAACAGAAGATACTTATTGTATATATCCACTGATATTCTAAACAGATATTCTATCTGAAATCAGAAAATCTAGTTTTTTATGAAGTCTATTTATGGAGACCTGGTCTTTTAAGCTTTTGCTCTTATTTGTCTGATGCTGCATAATGCACACTGTTAAAACTTTAGGATGGATTTAGTCTATCTACACAGTTTGTATAATACAAGTGCTCACTATAAGGAATGTCTGAAGGACTTTTACCTTGCACAGCGTCTTGGCACATCATCAGTGATTCTGGTTCCTGTACGCACTTCATGTGTGCATGACCTGAACATCTGAAAGGTTGCTTACTGAAGTGAAAATATTTGTGAGCACTGCAAATGAGGTTTTCTTTCAGACATAAGTAGCTGAGGATAGGAAGTAAGTACAGTCCACTTTGCTGTGAAATAAAAACAACTAGCCTTATGTAGAGCTGACCAGTACTTGGTGAAATGGAAGGTGGTGATGTTTGTTTGAAGTGAAACACGTTCAGGGAAGCACACCAGTTTCAATGGGAAGGTTTTCTCAGGTTCAGCTTATCTGAGAGAATTGTCCTAAAACAGAGCAGTGGTGAGAGGACTTCCTTACATCATTGTATGGACATGAATGTGGGGCTTCCATGACCCAAGGGAGCACTGAGCTGTAAAACTATTGGCTACTGTTGGACTCCCTCCAACTTAAAAGACAACTTCCACATTATTTTACAGGGAGGATTTTTGACCCTGGATTCCCCATGAATATCCTCTTCATTCAGCTGTCCTCCCTTTTGTTTGAGCTTTCTGTTGTTGAGAAAGGTCTGGTTTTATTTTTGTGCAACGCAGGGAGATTATTTTACATTCTGTTTTGGAGGGGAAGGCAGAAAAAAACCCATTTTGCTTTCCAATTTTAGTGGGGGTTTTTTGGTGTATTTTTTTTTTAACATTAAACAATAGCATGCAGAATTAAAATATGCTTGAAATAATATGTGCACTAGTGATTCCAAAGAATATAGCTTAAAAAAAAGAAGTCAAATGTGAGATGAGCTTTGTTTAAAGAAAATAAATATGTGCTTTGACTTAGCAAGGCAGGGAGAACTTTCCAGCCTCCAGTGCAAGTGTATTAATGCCAGGGATTTCTTTCTATGCAATATTATGGTGCACCTGGGGTGGGTTTTATTAGGAGTTAACTTGATTTGTCTAGTCACTGCATTGGTGTGTGTGTGTGTATAGGATGTTCTGTTGCAAGTGTCATTAAGGAAACTCTGTGTCTTAACTAGTGTTATGTATTTAGGCTCTTGTTTGTTCAATCTGACTCCACTAAATCATAGGCAAACTGCTTTGGGTAACAGTAACAAGGCAATGTCTCAGCAAAGTGTGTAATGATGTTATCCTTTCTCACCTTCTAGGATGAAAGGTTGTGTTACTGTTGTGAGGATTTTTTTTTGTTTGTATTTCTGTATCTTAAAAGTAAGCCAAATTGTATTATGCTTTTAAACTTCAAGGAGCTAATGCATATGGTTTTTAAAGCTCACAGAAAGCAGTAAAACTAAAATTGGTTGTGATTACCTGCAAGTAATTGGTTGGAATTACTTGCAAGTCCAGTTTCTAATCTGTGGTGTGTTTGTGGGCATCCTGTAACTGGCCTCATGGAGGTGCACCTCGACACAGGTTGTGCATTTTAAGGTTGACACAAAATGAGCTTAACCTGGGTGCAAAACCTGCCTACATCTTGGACACAAATCCATGTTGTGCTGCAGAAAAACTGACTGCTGTGACACAAAATCACTGTTCTTGGAATGGGTTTAGACAAACCTAACTCCTCACTTTTAGTGTAACACAGGTTATTCCCTTCTCTACCGGAGATGCTGTCTACTGAAGACAGTGTTCTTTAATGTGGGAGGTTTTATTACTGTTCCTTTGATTTACCTTGATCTTGTTTAAAAACAAACCCAAACCCTCATTGTTTCTTAACTCTGTACTTTGCTAGTAAATTACTTTTGGTTGTAGTTTCTTCTGCAGTGTTTATATTTCACCAAGTAATGTTTGTTTCTACTGTTTGTAAAAGCAATGTAATATCACCAAAAGTTGAAAATCAACATTTTTCTAATAATGCCTTGTAATTTACCTAGCCTTACAGTATTTCAGACAATTTTCCACCAAAACCCACACCTAGTTACTGGTTGTCACAATTATGAAATATATATATATATATATATATATTTATAAACCTGTAGCTTCCAGTTGTCATTAAAGATTAATGATATGGGTTGTGAGCTTGTGGTGAATGGGAACCTTCTCTTTTTTTTTGGTAACAAATTAACCATGAGTTCTTTGTGCAGGGTTTGAAACCATGAAGTTCAAATTCGTTCACAGTGTCTGCATGAAGATGTGATGCACCTGTACATCTGAAGACAAATACCTAATGTTTGGGGCAGATTTTCCATCCAATTCGTCCCTGGGCAGTCTCCATTAAGAGTGGTCTCTATGGAAGCTGCAGCATGCTGAGTTGTGTTGCTAATGTGGCCTTCTCCTAATGCAGCCTTCTGTGACTAGTTCTGGAGCCCCTATTACAGGAAGGATCTGGAGGTGCTGGAGCGTGTCCAGAGAGGGGCCACCAGGATGATCAGAGGGCTGGAGCACCTCTCCTATGAGGACAGACTGAGGGAGTTGGGGCTATTCAGTCTGGAGAAGAGAAGGCTCCAAGGAGACCTACTTGTGGCCTTCCAATATCTGAAGGGGACTACAAGAAAGCTGGGGAGGGACTTTTTAGGGTGTCAGGGAGTGATAGGACTAGGGGGAATGGAGCAAAACTAGAAGTGAGTAGATTCAGATTGGATGTTAGGAAGGAGTTCTTCCCCATGAGGGTGGTGAGTGACTGGCACAGGTTGCCCAGGGAGGTGGTGGAAGCCTCATCTCCGAAGGTTTTTAAGGCCAGGCTGCATGTGGCTCTGGGCAACCTGATGTAGTGTGAGGTGTCCCTGCCTATGGCAGGGGTGTTGGAACTAGATGGTCCTTGAGGTCCCTTCCAACCCTTACATTTCTATGATTCTATGATTCTCAAGTGTAACCAGGTTGCAGGAAGATAGGAAGAGGTTGTGGGTGGGCATAAATGCATGTAGCTGTCTTTGTATGAAGTCTTGCATGGTTATCGGTGTTTCAGACCCAGTTGAGCAGTTTGTAGTTCAGAAAGGGATGCCAGAAAGTTAGCTATTTGTGGCTTTAATCCTTCCTTCCCAGTTTTGTATCATCACAGTTGCTAGTAACAGCTGAAACGTTCTCAAGTGCCATTCAGGACTGAGCTGCCAAAGGCCTGTGCTAGGTGCTACGAAGTACAGAAACAACATCTCAGGAGAGCAGAGAGTGGCTTCTCTAGAGGATAGATGTGGGATATGTGAAAAGAGCTGTGATGTTTATGTTTTTAAAATAACAGTTTCAGTTTTTCAGTGACTGGGAGGAAAGTTTCTAGGTCCCACCTATTATATTCTGCAGTAGCTGCAGCCAAGCTGCTTTTAGCCAGCACATGCCTTTTCCTCCAGTGGTGATGCAGAACTGAGGCTAACTAGGCAGTAGCTAAATGGATTGTAGAACAATCTCGCCCCCCCCCCCCCCCCCCCCCCCCCTTCTTTTTTAGTGCTACTCTCTGGGTGCCTTTTGGAATCTACCAATAAACTTTGATCTGGCTGATAGCTGAAATGGCTCAGGAGATGTGTTGCATGCCATGCCTGTCTCACAAGGGGCAGCCCCTGCAACCAGCAGAGGTGGTAAGAGGAAGCAGGATCTGCTACAGAGAGAAAAGAGAGGGCAAAGAGGAGGGAGAGAGAGCAAGAACCTGGTCTTTCAGCAGCAGGGAGCTGTGAGATCAGCTCGGGCCCTGCAATCTCATCCCAAGAGCTCATGTTGCTGTTGCAGTCTAGACCCATGGTTCCCAACCTTTTTCGGACCTCAGGATAACTCCTTGCAACTCTCTATGTACACAGGGGCAGGAAGAATGGAGAAATGGAGCTTGCCTGTGCTGCCTCTAAAGAGTGGCTCTTTGCAAGATTATGTCAGATGCCCTATTAGAAATACTGCTTTAGATCACACAGAAGCAGCAGCATGCATCAAAGGGCCACGTTGTCCTTCAGTTCCTCCTTAAGCCTACGGAATATAAGGGAGATAGGAAAAAAAATGAACCTGTCAAGGCTTTGAATAACTAAATTCTCTTCTTTGTTGTCTAACCTGAGGTAAGAAGTGTCCCTTAGTGTAGAAGAAAGCTGCAAAAACTTTTTATTGGTTGTAGTTGAGGGGGATACACTGCAGAGGAAAAAAAGCAAGCTGTGCAGTGGTGATAGGACACCAGTTTTATCACTGGGTTTGCCTCACCAATGATGGTACAACTGAGGGGCTGTCAGAACAGTCAGGGGTTGCCAAGAATACTTAATTCTCTGTCCTTTTTTCTTGATCCAGACTCACACAGCAAAGAAAGGAGAAAGGAGATGGCTGAATAACAGTACTCTTGAGTCTGAAGTGCAGACTCATCATCCTGTCTTGTGGATTGATTTTCATGGTTAGAGAAAGGTACAGCTGTTGTGCCTCCATTAAAATACATCTCTGAGCAAGAGACATTCAATAGCATAAATAATTGAACACTATAAACAAAGGACAAATAAAACAGCCTAATAGCAGGGGATGTAAGACACTTGTACTGCACTAAAATACATCAGCTCTGAAGCAACTGTTTTATGCTTTGTCAGGACGAGAGGGTTATCCATATCTTGAGGTGAACTCAGACTGCTCCAGATACCACAGACTGAATTCTCCTCCTAAGGGCTGTTCCTCTAGGGCTGTGTCTCAAGTGGTGTGGGGAAAGTGGAGAAAATTGCACTGAGGACAGTCCAAGCTGCTCTCAAAATGTGTCTCTGTTATCTGAAGCGTATCTTGCTGGTAATTTACAGTGATGGACATTGCTCAGGAATATCTTAATACTGACTTGCATCTCCCTGGAAATGGCTTGCCAAAAGAATTTTGATTGTCCATCAGTCCAGCCACAGCCCCCACACTAAAATGTTCACCTGTAGAAGCATCACTGTGTTATGTCAATGACTTTGCAGTCTCTCTGAGGCTTCATTGATATAAAAATATCAGCTTTTACAACATCATGTAACATCAGTGGTGCAGCTTCACTCATATAAAAACATTTTCCCTGGTGACTTTGGAAGAATATTCCCCAAAGTCCCAGTCGATCTCTGCTGTGTTATCAAAAGGTGCCTATTGACCCAGCAGCTGGCATCATGTTTGGCACTTGGTAGCGTTTTAGACTGTCCCAGCATCTCCCTTCCCCACCAGGCCACATTTTAGATGTGCTGCAAGAAGCAGGAAGAGGGGGCTTGGGCAGAAGAAAGATGAAAAGATGATGGGTATAATAAAGTGAGGTTTAAGCGAATTCCTTTGTTACATATAGTGTGTCGGGAGTGGTTTCTAAACATTTTCAATGAAGCAAGATGTGCTCCGTACTTTTTTCCTGCTCTCGAAGCTGGTCTAGGAAATAAATGACTCTGAGGTCGCTGAGATACCTTCTAGGGCCCGAGCAGCCGAAGGGGAAAACCAGGCTGGCCGCTGCCCTCCCTTGCTCGCCTGTGCAGCGCCATCGTGTGGTGAAAGGACGCAACAATGCCCTCTTTTAACTTGGAATTCTGTTAATCGGCACGTCACGGACAACCTGGAGCCTTCCACCCACCGGTGAACTCGGGTGATTAATTATGTACCGCTGCTGGGTTTCTCCCAAATACACAGCGCAGTTGGTGCCGTTTTCTTTACCTCTTGCTGTGTGATGTCTCCCGGCACTACGACACAAAAGCACCACATGTTCTGCTGAGGAGCTGAGGATCTTCTCTATTGATTTATTGGAGCAGTTCTGTTTATTTGCATGACGGGGCTGACACGAAGATAGTTGTTATGTCCTTTATGTGTCAGCTTATGAAAGTTGTGTGATGGAAGCCATTACCAGAGTATGAAGAAAAAGGAAGGGGGATCCTTATCCACTGGAGACTCCAGTTAAGAGGAGCTATAGAAACTGCACTTCTAATCAGAGCTGCTTCAGTAATCATCTTACTCCTAATTTAATGACAATGGAGATGACATTGCCCTTATTTTATGCTCATCAAAACACCACTAACTGCTATTACTTCTTTTTGTCCTTTTACTTCTATACCACTGCCACTTTTTCCTCCCTGGTGAGAAGTACTAATTACATGGTTTGTATTTATATATAAGATTTGATGGGAGAGGCAGCACTTCATTGGTTGAAAACTAGACAACATTTGAGGTATGCAGTCTTTTCAGAACTGACATTGGTAAAAAGCTTCAAAAACTAGACAGGGATTGGAAAAAAAAATCAGTCCAAGTTTAGTTTATATTGTTGAGTTAGCTAATTTGAGAGATAAAGTGCCTGGTACTTGTGAAACAGAAAGCCAGGGATGACAAGGAGAAAGTTGAGGCTATAGTCAACCCTTAAGAGATGTAGAGATGTAATTATTGGTTGTGGGAGAAGTATGGAAATCATAATTTGCCATGAACCCAACCTGAGTCTCTAACGCTGAGTAGCCAGTAATTATGAATGGAAAGTCCTTAAGCTCAGGATTGAGGCTTAAGAGGTCACAGATAAAACAGTTATTTTGTTAAAAAATCATCTCCTTTCTTCATTTTCTGCAGGAGCACACACTGGTGAACAAATGATGTTTTCCCCTCTGATTTACACAAAAGCATTTGAAATTGTGGCATAGACCAAAGCTAATACACATTCACTCCACCTTTTGATTGGGATGAAAGGCATTCATTATGGATTCATGCTGGCAAGCTTTGCATTCATGCTTTTGCAGAGCCTGGCTCCAACTAGTGCATGCTGGTCTGCCTGAGGCTTCCTGCTGCTGCTGAATATAGTGATGGGATTATTTGAAAGCTAAGAGTTCTGCTTGTGTAGCATACATCAAGCAAGGAAGAATACATTCTTTTGGCAGTGTAATTCAGATACTTGAGTGAATTAGAGAAAGATATAAAAATATTTGCTCCAATAAACATCCTTTGGCCTAAATCACTGTAGAACTCCAGAGCTCTTGGCACGACCACATGAGAAAAATACCTCAGTATTATTGTTCCCATTTTAAGAGGAATTGGGAATTTAATAAGTCACTTTAAGGCCACACAAAACTGTGAAAGAACCAGGGAGAGAGAGGTTCCTGGTTCTCCTCTTTTGTAAACAAAAGTTCATTCTTTCTCCAGTTGTACACCCTGAAAGAAAGGTTAAATTCTGTTTCAGATGCCTGTCCAGAAAGTTGTCATTTAACCATAGTCAAGTCTAACCTTATAAACACTGCTAATGGGGAAGGGCAGAGCTTGAGGAAGAGATCTGATCTGCCAGTTTTCACTATTCCCCAGGTTCCTCAGGAATTACAGAATTACTATTTCACGTTTCACTGATGAAAAGGAAAGCACACAAACATTTTCAGGAAAAAGATAATATAAAATGCATTAGAATCCTCTAGACTAAGCATTAAAGGGAGATTCACAAGGGTCATACCTTGCCTGGCTGTGGCTGAAGGACCTATTTGCTGCAGAGTTGGCCAAAAGAAACCCCAAAGGGTGGAAGAAACAGTATCCTAGCTCTATTTGCCTGCACTCATTCTAGTTTGAAACAAACTTTCTCATTCCCTTTGGAAAGTACACAGGGAGGTCAAAGATCCGAACTGACACAGGGAATCCGTAAGAGGCCAGGATCAGACTCTCAGCTCTGTGGGCTCTGAATGTTGTCACAATAAATACTGCATGATACTGTGAATAATGGATAAGTACTGAGAGACTTTAAAGCATTTACGCTGGATTTACCAGAGCCTTTATCAAGCACTGCCAAGCTAGGACTCCTAGGAACAGTCTTTCCTCTCAGTCACTTTGCAGTTTAACTCCCACGGAGAAGATAGAACTATCTTAAATACACAGCAGTCTGCCTCTTGGCAGGGCTTTTATTTGGGACTTGTGTAGGAAAAATCAGCTCCTGGGATTTCAAACCCACAACAATTACTTTGACATCCCTTCAGATCATAAAAGCAAGCCCTTTATTCTCATACATTAGAAAGGTTCCTGCATCACCTGCAGGTTATTTCTGCCCTTTACCCAGGCCATGCTTTAGAAAGGAACTTCCAAAGGACTGTGAATTTTGCCTTTGTCATCTCACATCAATTAAATATTCCCCTGCTTCCTCTTACATTAACTCATATAGTACTTGATTTTCATTCTTGTGCTGTGCTTGGCTTCTAATCCCCATTTTTTAAAGTATGTGTGGGGGGAAATTTAGATCAAAACTCTGCTGTACCATTAGATTTTCCTGAAGTGCAGGTCTGTACAACTCAACCTTACCCTTAGATGTCACATCAACTATGAGTGCACATTTTGGACTCATTAAATATTAAGTCTAATGGAATCAGCTGCTTTAAGTTTACTGGTTTGCAAAGTAGAAGCTTTAATTTCATTGCTGTGATGTCATTACAGCAGTTGATCTTAAAGACAAACACACACACGCTCCATTCTGTGTCAAACTCCTACTGATCTCCTGAAATCATCACAACTACTAGGTACATGATGTAGAATTCCTTAACTACTCGTGCCATAGTGTTTGCTAGTTAAAAAACACAGCCTGAACAATCCACTGTAGAACCCTGCTAAACTATCACTGCTACTAAATTTGATTGTCAAAGGAATCTTGGAAAGCAGGTACTTCAGCAAATAAATGTATAGAATCCAAAAATATGATAGAAAACATCCTGAAGTTATGTAAATCAGAAAACACAATTAAAAATCCTCAGAAGTATATGCAGATGTTAAACATCTTTAGCACTGCAATTATTTATGGCCTTGTATGTATGTGATCATGAGCAGTGTTTTTCAGGTTGCCAAAATTGGGTATTTTATACTTCACTGATTGATGACAAACCACACCACAATATTTTTTTTATGGATTTATTTCATTATTCCAGCTCAGTCCTCAATGGATTTTATGTACTTCTCATAGGCATCTTCGTTCATCAGTTCATCAAGTTCAGCAGGGTTTTCCACAGTCATCTTGATAAGCCAGCCTGTAATTAGGAAATTAAAAACAGTTGCTAATATCCTACAGGAATGATTAATTTGTGTTGCTGCCTGAGAAAAGTGCTCCCAGTGGGCACACAAGCCCTGGGACATCCATCAACAGGATCTCCTGTGCAGGCAAAACAGTGTTTTAGTACTCTAAAAAATTAAAAGCCCCAAACCTGATGCAAGAACTGGCCCTAAATTACACACGTCTGACCACTTGTCTAATTTAGCACTGTCTGTGACAGTGGCATTAAGGAAATGCCATCTAGAAAGAGTAGAAGAGCCTGAGCTCTCAGCATCTTCAGCTGTTAGCAGATCAAAAAAGAGAAATGCAAGCAAAGGGAAGAGATTCAAATTCAGCCACAGCCTGTGTCTAAAAAGACTACACTGTAAAACAGCTATCAGTGGAGACAAGACTACGTAATACTTCCATGTTAAATTGTATTGGGCTTGATCTATAGTCAGTAGGTGTTGGATGATAGGTTGGACGCGATGATCTTGAAGGTCTCATCCAACCTGGTTTATCCTATTCTGTATTCCATTTATTTCTCCACACCATTAAACAGGAATAACTGGGAGTTGCAGAGCTATTTGTGATAGCCAGAATCCAGGTGGTATTCATGGATGAAAGATAAAACATGTCAACTTACCATCTTGATAACAAGATTTATTGACGAGCCCTGGATTATCTGCAAGGGCAGCATTAATCTCAGTCACTTCTCCTGTGAGAGGAGAGTAGAGTTCACTAGCAGCTTTCACACTTTCCAAAGCACCAAACTCATCTGGAACACAAAATGGGATTGAAAGCTTTGAAAAGGAAAATACAAAGTCCTTTAGATTTTCCAATCAGACATTCTGGTGATGACCTAGCCATTGAAGAAGTGACTTGATCTTGAGCAAGGAAAACTGTCAAGAGACTGAAGTCATCACCTTTATGACAACAACAAATTTAGTATTACATTTGCTGTTTATGCACATGAATTATTCTGGGCATCATGCATAACACTGGCTAGTGGACTTCTATAGGAGGGACAGAAATTTCTTACATGTGGCTAAAGCCCTACAGCATGTGATTTATCAGGTTGGAAGGAACCAGATCCAGCTCTTGCTGCAAGACACCAAAATATGTCTGTTAGCTCCAATCCAAACATTTTTATACCTAACTTGGTTACAAAATAGCCCCAATTTCAGGAATCCCAGCTTTTTCTTCAGAAACACTATCAAGTGTTACATTTGCACTCACTGGAACACACACATTAGTATTCAGAAGCACCACACTGGAATCACCCAGCCGCTCTTCCCTTGTGTCTCTTTTGTAGGCAGTTATGGAAATGGTGCCTGGAGCAATGTTAGTCCAGAGTAACTCTAAGCCGCAAGCAAACAAGCCAGAGGCTGGAGGCACGCAGAGCTGTCAGAAGAGCAGATAGCCATCAGCAACAAGAATCGAGAACAACATGTTCTGGGAAAGCTGGGAGTTAGACTAAGGCCACAACGGGCAGAAAAGAGAACAACTAAACAGAAATGCAATGGCTTCTGAGAAAACAAGCTCAGGGTTGGTTCATGAAAACTCTAAGCAGAAAGACCTTTAGTCTACCCTTCACTGCTCAAGGTGATGCAATAGATTTGGCCAAAACAGCTGACAGGATGTGTTCCAAAGAAAGGATGGGAATACAAAAGTCTGCTCCTTTACTCTTTCTGCACCACCTGAGGCTAAACACAATCTTTTATTCATACACTAATGGGGCAGCTATCCATGTAAATACAGGAGCATGCTTTCTGCTTTCTACCCCAGGAGGAGGTTTTCCTTTCTATCTCACCTTTTCCTTTCTACCCTACTAATGCTCATCTTTCTTTGTGGAAAATTGCTTAACTGAATGAAGAAGAATGTAACTGTTTGTATGCCAGCAATTAGCAAAAGCCTGTGATTACAGCTGGTACCCCAAAATTACATAGTCTGTATATTCTCTGAAAGATTAACTAGGCATGTTTGATCAATTTGATGTTTTACACTGTGCAACACATGAAACACCTCCCAGCAGTTACAAATAAGCCAGCCCCAACAGGAGTGAGTCAAAACCAAGATAGAAGTGTTTTTAAAACAGAGCATTGGTAAAATGATTACAACAGATACTTCACACATTTGATTTTTAACTGAATCTCTTCACAGTTTAATAGGCAGGTACTTCCTGCTGCCATGAATGGCCTGAGAGTGAGAATTTGAAATTAAAGCTGTCTCTTGGAGAAATACCCAAATTTATTCTGCATCCATAAGATTTATAGTGTCATTAGTGACCATAAAGATCACTTCATTTATCTTTGCAAAAGGAGAGTGGGATGAGTAAAATAATTCATTATAAATTAGAGCTGAAACTTACCATGTTTACTCAATTTTGTCCCAACTTCTGGAAGACTACAGTAAACAACGTCTCCTAATGCTTCCTTTACAGAAAAACAAAAGCACCAAAGCAAGACATTAATGACACTATACACAGGAGAGATCTGACACAGCAGATTCACAATCTGTACATAAGTAATCTCTGTCTCCAAATTTAGTTCTCCTTCTTTAAGGGCTGCATATTTTAAACTTTTTTTAACATTTAAAGTGGGAAAAAAAACCCTGTTCTGCTATTATGCCCCAAATGCCACACAATCGTTTATCTATTACACTGTTAATAGCCCTCAGGCTGAGTTCCAAGGTTTATACCCAGATCTCTTCAGGCAGAATGAGAAATAACATCTGCTGATCATCTTTGCATCAGACAGAGTAACAACCATTTTAAAGGATAAAGTTCCAATGATCTGAGGAACAAAAAAAAGAGGAGGATTTATTTCCAGTGCAGTTTGAAAGAAAACACAGTAATTCCTCCCCAGAGACAGCTCCAGAGCTGTTAGCATACAGTTTGTCCTTAATGACTTAAGAAGGAGCCTTATCACCATAAGAATCGGCTCAACCACAACAGGCTTCAGCCCCTTCACAGCCAGTGTGCCCTGTCTCACAACAGACGTGGGCTCTTACACTGTTTAGTGCTATCTGCAGGAAACTGAGATTGCAGGAAACGCTGCTTTGTCCTAAGAAACATTCATTCCACTTCACTGATAACTTCTCACATTGGATTTCAGTTTTCACAAACAATGAATCTCTGTCTTGAATTTGCCTACAACTACTGCAAATCAAGAATTTCCATGAGAATGAAACAAAAAAAAGCCCAAAGGAATTCCTATCCTAGAGTCAGAAGCATATGCCATGGTGTGCTGCTATTCACGGTTGCTCTTTAGCCAGAGGGACTGCAGTGTATTCACGTTCAAGCGAAGTCTGGCATAAAACATGCACAGTATCCTCTGCACATAGACAGAAATAATAAAGGAGGTTTAAAATTCTGCTGAACCACTAAATTTCTCATCCAGTTCAGCTTTCCATAGGCTAAATCTGAAGTGATTAAGAAGTTATCAGAATGCTGAAGCAGGATTCTCTTCACTGGGATACCTCCAAGTCCAAAACTCAGGCTCATTCCACAGTGTATGCAATTAGAACAATAAAACCCAGCAACCGTCCAAAGAGCAAGGACAAGAACAGCCACAGGTAAGTAAACACTGCAGGCTTGGGGAGGGGGGAGAGATCAATACCTGTGCAAAATTGCTGATTCCTACTGTTCCAATGCCATTCTCAACTGATATCCATTCATGCTTGTCTGTGTACTTGCGAGCTACAAGGAAAAGCAAACTTGGTATTTTAGAAATAAGTGGCATTAACACATCTGCAGGCTCGAACTGTGGTTTGTTGTCTGTTTGTTTCTAACTGGAGTTTGGCTTGTTTTTCCTAGAAAAGATTTTAAAACAGAACCTATAACTTACAAAAGCTTTTTTTTTTCTGAGCTCATGGCATGCTTAGTGACAGAGCAGCAGCTCACTAGGGGTTCTCCTGAGAGTATTACTGGTACCTGTGCAATCATAGTATCATAGTATCACAGTATCAGTCAGGGTTGGAAGGGACCACAAGGATCATCTAGTTCCAACCCCCCTGCCATGGGCAGGGACACCCCACACTAGATCAGGCTGGCCAGAGCCTCGTCCAGCCTGGTCTTAAACACCTCCAGGGACGGGGCCTCGACCACCTCCCTGGACAACCCATTCCAGGGCTTCACCACTCTCATGGGGAAGAACCTCCTCCTCACATCCAGCCTGAATCTTCCCACCTCCAGCTTCATTCCATTCCCCCTAGTCCTATCACTACCTGAGATCCTGAGAAGTCCCTCCCCAGCCTTCCTGTAGGCCCCCTTCAGATACTGGAAGGCCACAATTAGGTCACCTCGGAGCCTTCTCTTCTGCAGACTGAACAGCCCCAACTCCTTCAGTCTGTCCTCACAGGAGAGGTGCTCCAGCCCTCTGATCATCCTTGTGGCCCTTCTCTGGACACGTTCCAGCACCTCCACATCCCTCTTGTAATAGGAGCTCCAGAACTGGACACAGTGCTCCAGGTGGGGTCTCACCAGGGCTGAGTAGAGGGGGAGGATCACCTCCCTTGACCTGCTGGCCACACTTCTCCTGATGCAGCCCAGGATCTGATTGGCTTTGCGGGCTGCAAGTGCACACTGAGAGCTCATGTTGAGCTTTTTGTCCACCAGCACCCCCAGGTCTCTCTCCTCAGGGCTGCTTTCCAGCCAGTTACTGCCCAGCCTGTATTTGTGCAGGAGTAAAAGAGTAGTTCTGCTTCATACAGAAGTATAAATCTAAAGCACACATGTGTACCTTACTCATAGTAATGCATTTTTATGGTAGCTTAGTGACTTTTCAAACATATTCAGTGCTTCTGACAACCACTTCATTACTCCTGCAAAGGCCAGTTAATGACATGTTAGAACTAGTGTCAGTATTACAAGAATCTAAAAATACCTACACAGAGGAATCTGTTGAAGTAAAAAAGTTGCAAACTAAAGTTTTGGCTGATTCCCTTCCCCTGACATCTCTCATGGTGTCTACTTCTGCCTGTTAAATGTTGTCACAGAGCTATGTGAAATTAAGGCAAATTAATAGAGGGCAAATTAATAAGGTGATTGATACAAGCCATTATTACTTAAGAGAATTTGTTCTCTGTTAATACCTTTACCATGAGAAGCACAGAGGGGTTATTCCTTATAGTGTTAAAATAAGCATGTAAGACACTGTTTAGTCTTTTCACACCAGTCTATAGAATAGAACAGAACAGGTTGGAAAAGACCTTCGAGATCATCACGTCCAACCTATCATCCAACACCATCTTATCACTTGAGCCATGGCACCAAGTGCCTCATCCAGTTTCCTTTTAAACACCTCCAGTGATGGTGACTCCAGCACCTCCCTGGGCAGCACATTCCAATGCCCAATCACTCTGTGAAGAATTTCTTCCTAACATCCAGCCTAAACCTCCCCTGGCACAGCTTGAGACTGTGTCCTCTTGTTCTGTTGAGGATGATACATATCTTTTAGATGTGTAACTAAGGGCAGCTTGCACTAGTTTTTATTAGAAGCAGATGTAACAAGTAAATGAAAAAGGCAACAGTTTTCTTGCTGACGTTTTTACCTACAACTTTTCTCACTCTGAGCATTTTCAGTGTGCCTTCTCTGTTTTCTCTCTTCCACAGCCTCCCCACAGACATTCTCTTTTCCCCTCTCCCCCTTCTTTTTTTAGTAATTATTTATTTTAAATGTTCACTTGTAGCACCCATCCAGTCAGGCAAAGGGTGTTAAGAAACTGGAGAAGATAACTTCTTAAACAGCACTCCCTGTGTGCTTAGTGCTGGAGTAGTGTAGCTGGACCTTTTGCATTCAAAATGCTCCTCTCAGGCTCTTCCTCTGGGCTAGACTGCTTACACCCACTTGAGAAGCTACACTCCTGCAGATCTCTGTGTGTTTTCCAGACTTGCACATGAAGGCAGACAGAACTTCTTGCTGCAGGCCTGCTAAAATCTTTCCACTGTCTGTCAGTCATATTATAAGCTGTTTCAGTTGTAGCAATCCTCTTATTTATGTCTGAACACATGTAGGAGAAGCAAGTCTCAGATGAAATGGTTTGTCTTTGAGGATAGCCTCAGGTGCATAGACCGTGGCAGAGCAATACATGTTGTTGTAAGTACAATACACAGAAGATTGAGTGAAACACAAAGATGAAGCATTTTCCCACTAATTATCACTCAAAACCCCCTCAGAGAATTCCAGCTAGCATTATTTATACCCACAAAAATCTCTCGGGACATGTCCTAATGAACAGAAGAAATCAAATGTCTTAAATCATTTTAGGTCAAGACATTAAACCCATTGGAAATGAGTAATGAACCGTGGGATGAGAGAATGGCACAGCGTCTCAAACCCAGCTGAACATTTGTGACATTACACATCACAAAGAAGCCAACCAGTATGTTTTATGTAGGGCACTAACACTGTATAACATTTACTTAGAAAGCAAGGTTATAAAGAGCCAGAAAAACTAAATACTTCCACGATCAGTTTGGAACTCAGCAGTAAAATGTGAGAAGAGCACACAAACTTCTGGTGGGACCAGGAGGAAAAAGAAAACAAAGGTGAAAAATGGGAAATTCTAACCATGCAACAAACCCCTACTGCAAATAAAGTGAAGGTCAAATTAAAAGTAGTTAATGAGTAATCTCACAATCTGAACTTTGAGTTTGTGATCAAGCCCATTGAAGAAATCAAATGAAAGAAACATGACATTTCAGAGCATACTAAAGCTCTGTGCACACTCTTCCCGATGAAGAGCTACTTTTACTCCTGTGTCATTCACTTCCTCATGGCTTTGGGTTTAGCCTAACTAGCACGTTCTGAATTGAGGCCTTCATTCAGCCTAGCTTGCCTCTATGAAATATTTCAGAAATACACACCTGAAGAGTGTCTACTTCTGAATGCCCACAAAAAGGCATGCAAAATTTTCCTATCTACCTAAACCAAAAGCATTAGTTATGTTACTGCTTCAGAGTGTATCTATGGAAAAGAGTGAATACACTGAATCATTAAAATAGAAGAATAAAAGCTTAGATCTTGACTTCAATTCTGCAAGTAATGATTAATAAATGGTATTTCTTGCACCAGCAGTAGAAAGCAGTTAGACAGGTTAAAAGGCTATCTGGAAGGAAGTTTATGGCAGTAATTAGTTTTATGGCCTGTTTTCCTCCTCTCCTATACCTTTCAATACTTCTGTTTGCTGCAGTGCCACAGATTCTGCTTTTCAGACTTCTGTGGCTAACTTTCACTTAAAAAGAGCTTTGACAGCAGGGATACTTTCAGAATTAAGCACAAGAAGTGCAGAATCACACCAAGGCCCGATGCATAAGCCCACCTCCTGCTTGACCACTTCTGCACAGGAGCTAGGAGGCAGAGCCAAACTTCTTCAGCCTAAACAGGCTCACAGGCCTGAAAATCCAGCCGAAGTTTCTCCAGCAGCCCCACGCCAATCTAACCACTGTGAGTCTTTGTCCTCCATCTATTTCGGTTTGGCTCTCTTTAGTGCTGCTGCTGCTCCTCGGAGCTCACAGGCTGCTTCTGCAGGACGACCCCAGGAAAAGCTATCCGTTGGTTTTGTCAAGTTCCTGTTCTCCACACTCGGCCACTCAGTGGCACCTGCAGCTGGGGACGGGAGGGGACTGGGCTACTTTGCGTGAAGGAGTGGTTAAAAGTTATCTGACAATTGAAGGAGTCGAACTAGCTCCTCGTGGAGGAGGACCTGGGAGAGTGTCAGTACCCGGCCATGGGACAGGTGAAGCACCCGCTGCCAGAAGCAAGAAGGCACCGCTTGTCCCCCGCAGCTATCAGCCCATGCGTGGCTTCAGCCATTTTGCCAGGCTGTTCCCAGATTCCCATATGGACAACCATGCACCAGCGGCTGGAGGGGACCCGTCCGAAACCGGCGCGGCTAACGGGATGCGCAGAATCCCGCTACTCGCCCCGGTCGTGCCCTTCCGAGCCGCACGGGCAGCTACAACACTCGACACGCCTCACCCCGAAGCACCTTTGTACACCAGAGTCTGGCAGGCAGAGGTTCAAACTTGGGGACCGCTCCGGGCACCGAGCCCGGAGGTGACTCCAGCCCTACCCGCGGGTGGCAGGCACCGCTACTCCGCGGGCTGCGCCGAGAGCCGAGATCCACCCCGGCCCGCACCACCTGAGGGCCGGCCCGGCGGCAGCAGCAGCCCACTCTCCCCTCCCCGGGAGCCCTTACACAGGGGGAGCGACGACCCCTCGCAGAAGTGGGCCGCTCCCAAGCGGGCTTCCCTCCCGCTGCCCCCCCGGCCGCCACTCACCGGACAGCACCAGCGAGCTGGTGGCCAACCTCCGGGCAGCAGGCACCCGCAGTGGGGGCGGCAGCTGCGGCGAGAGGCGCGGGCAGCGCGGCGCCAGGACCGGCCCGACCCGCCGCAGCGATCGCCACGCCATCTTTGCAGGGGGCGGGCGAGGGGGCGGTGCCGCGCCGCGCTCCCGCCTCACCGGGGGCGTCGTCTGGGACGGCCGTTGCCGTGGGCGGGAGCGCTCGGTGCCCGGGTGCCCTCAGCGAGCCGCGCGTTGCCTGCCAGGGCTTCGCGGGCCCTGAGGAGCCGCCTGGCAGCCAGAGGAGCGAAGGCGCTGCGCGCCCCGCCGGCAGGCCGCTGGGCCGGGCGGCCGCCATCTTCCCGTGGCGCTCCCTGCGCGGGAAGCGAGCGGACGGAGCCAAAGGGTGCAACCAACGCTCAGTGTTTATTAAATAGAGCTCCTACAGCTACAGAAAGCGCAGGTGAGGCGTTTGACCTCAGGTTTAGCCTATTTTCATAGCTATTGCTTCAAAATAATGTCAGCAGCAACTGGCCGAATGCCGCAGCACTTCAGGAGCACCTAGGTCTAGCCACCGCAGAAGGTAGTTTAAATCTTTCACCCACAAAGTAACTTTTCATGGTGATTATCACTCAGTCCTTGACAGCTTCTTCCAGTCGATCATTGGCCACTGGCTTCTCTTCCTTCTTGCATTTAATCCCGAAGAAACTGAAAAGTTTCATTAGCATTAGATCAACAATCTCCTCTTCTTCTGAAGCCTAAAATAACAACGAAAAGTACATTACTGGGATGCATGGACCAGAGGTGGATACAGTCTCTGCTGAAGCCAGAGAAAGTCGTGTGAGAAAATTTCTTGTCACTGAGGTGCATTAAGTCAGCTTTCACTTGAAAGCGTTACCCCAAGAGCAAGGTATACACAGAGCTGGGGTCTCGGCTTTGCACAAAGCCAGGAGCTCGCTGCTCCTCCAGAGAGCCAGCTCTACTCAGTTTCACACACACATACGGTTCTGGTTAACAGACCCCTCCTACCTCTGCCTATCTGTAGGTATTCCACTTCTTGATTGGCTTACAGCTTCTTCGCTTTCAATTAAAGCAACAGTATCCACAGAGAGAATAGTGCATTCTCTGGGTGGTGGTCTGGTAGGCAAGGGGCTCCTCAGCTCAGGAGGGTGTGTGGTTTAGTATTATATATTAATGAATAAAGTTCACTCATTAGGATTATAAATTGCAACGGTTTATATCTTCGCTGATAAGAGTTTCCTCTGCTGACCACAAGTTCTTGTTTCTTTAGGTCTTGATGTCCTTGCTGCCTTCTTACAGGAATTTCCAGCACAAGCCTGGCATCATCGGTCTTTTGGTTTCTCAAGACTCTAGTCCCTAGCAGGCATGCATTGCTTATACAAAGTAACCAGCTTTACCCCATAAAGCCCCCCATCAATGGTCCTCATTAGAACACCAGTGCAGTATCTTCAGCCTCGCTTAAACAGCGTGACAATAACCCAAGCATTTACTCTAACGGTTTCACTTAGATGACAAAAGAACAACAGGAGTAACTGCCGTAACAGAACATTATGCCAGTGTTTTATCAAGACAAAAGTCCCAGATGAGCCTGGGTAAGCATGGACTTTACAGATTAAATGTTGGCTCTGTCAAAGCCATTGAAATGTTGCTGCAGGAGCCTGGAGTTCAGTTGCCAGTTACCGTACAACTAGTGATATACACAGAGAGCTATCCCCCATTTCTGGAGAAAGGAAATGAGGAAAACTAAATAGATCTTGTTTTCCATTGACCATATTCTTTGTCTCCCTTGACTTTGGTTTAAAACATAAATGCATTTCAGATGCTACTGGAGTAATAAACTGGATTTCATGCCATCCCTTCAATAGCTTGAAAAGGTGAGGCTCTCACAGGAAAACAATTAAAAGAGCTGTAAAGTCCTTGGGGACTTCAGTAGCAGTTTTTTGCACTCATTTGAATGGTGCTGGGGCACAAACCTTAAGAGATTTGCTGGATTTAGAAGGCTACAAGTCAGATCTTGTACTAAATCTGAACAGGGAGTCACCTGAACAGGAACAGACAGCATAAATCTGGAAGAGCTGAAGAGTACTTGATGAATAAATATTGTCTTCTTAAAAGTTGGAATGAGTTTGCATGGTTTTCATCCAGTGGTGAAATACCTAAATCCTGAGTAAGCACTGCACAATAAATGTTTAAAATGGCAAGAGATCTGAGATGAACACACCTGGTAGTGCTTCTGCTCCTCACTAAAAGCAACCAGAATCACCGAAATGAACAGATTCAGTACCACAAATGTCATGAAAATTATGCAGGATCCAATTAAGAAGGAGCCTAAAATTGGATTGTAGTCCAAGACCTGTAGTATTCATAAGGTAAGACATCATATTGTGATTGCAAAAACAAACAAATCATGCATACAAGCAGTCAAGACAGTAAGGAGTTTATCTCTCTGAAAATCATCCTGGCTAATTAGTTATGCTGTGTGTGTGGTACATAAATATATACAGTTTCTCCTTATGTCACTTTCCTGTCATGATATGATAAAAAGATGATAGCATGTATGTGTGATAGATGAATATGGACAATCTTTTGGGGTTTTTAAGTACTTGCATTTGATTGTAAGGGCAGGGAATTTTCACATGAAAGTTGGCAGGCCTGGAGATCTCTTATCCACAGAACAGCTGAAGCTCCATCATGCTGCAGCTTTCAAAGTATTGATGAGATTTCTGTGTGCTTTTATGCTCTACAAAGAAGCCCAGTCAGACTCTCATGGACACATGTAAACTAAGGGTTCTCTAAAACTCCAAACCCCTCATTTCCATGTAAGCTGTAATGCAGGAATATATTTTTGTGATTAGCAATGTGAGTGGAATATAGAGGGGAAAATCTTTGTGCTCCATTACTGATCTTCAAAGCTACCTATACCCTGTTGGATATGTGGCATAAAAATCTTCCATATAGGGAGACTTCACAGTCAGGAATGTCCAGGAACTAGCTTAATCCACAAAGAGCTGCTCAAAGCATATTGTATTATTTGAAAGAACTTAATGAAGAAGAGAAGAATAATGAAACCAAATGTAACACGGAGTTCTTTTGTGGAGGGACTTGTCTTTCTTGGGAAGCTGATGGGAGTGTGCTCAGAACAGAAGTGATGTCCTATCACATTTCTGTCTGTAGGAAATTGTTCAAAGCTTTCTGTAGACAGTAAGTAAGATACCTAGTTTAAATGTGAGCACCTTTCTCATTGAGAAGTTCATCATGAGTCTACTGATGGTCAAAGTGGGATGTGAGATACATTCCACTTGGTATTTTTTTGCTTGATGAGAAAAGGTGGCTTCTTTAGGAAGCTGTGGAGCTTGCAAAATTGATGTCTAGCACTAATTAAAAGTCTGTCTGTTTCCTGGATCAAATCATATTTGTTAGCTGAGTTGCTAATTACACAGTGATAAACTTCTCAAAATTAGAGGCAGTACCTCCTCATAGTTGAAGATTCCCAGCTGAAGACTGACCATGGTCTCTGCTGAGTCAAAGAGAGTTTTGTAGGAGTAGAGCTTCCAGCCAAATATCAAGTTTGTCTGCAGAGCAAAGAAGGCATATCAGAGTCTTTGCTGCAAAATCAGCCAATGACTGCTGTTCAGGGAAAGCCTTCCTAGCCCATCATGAGAGCCTTGAAGCTTTTTTGGTTGTTTTTGGTTGTTTGGGTTGGTTTTGCGGTTTTGTTTGTTTACAAACAGGGGAAAGCCCAGACAGTCACAGGAAAGTAACCTAGAGCTAAGAAATAATGGATTCACCCTTTCTGAATGTGTTTAGCTCTAAACCCTCTTATTCTGGGTGTGATAATGTCTTGAATCTGCTCAGCTTGCTGATAGATAATGTCAAACCCCTGCAAATACCTGACAAAATCAGGAAAGTAATTTAGACCACCTCTAAGTAGCAGACTTATCCCTGTGTAATTGGCTGGATGAATCGCTGTCACAGACTTGGCTTCCAGTGCACAGATCATTCCCAGTAAGCAGACTCCTTGTTTGCACTCTGTAACCAAGGTGCTCTTTTCTTCATTTCTATCTTGTGGGCCTGCTATGTCTGATTTAAAGTGAAGCTGCTGCAGTCTCACCTTTTTTTCTATCCATACATATGTATTTCTGCCTTTCTGTCACACTTCATGGTGTGACAGGAGGGTGGGTACTTTACCTGTTAAGTTTGTAGCCACAACAGTGCCTAAAGCAGTAGGGAGAAATGAGGGACATAAAACTGGGCCCTTTGAGACTGCAGCAGGTCCCATTTGGCACAGGAGTGCCCTGTGACAGCTTGGATTTGGCTCAGATGTTTCCACCTTTTCAGTGACTTTGCAGTTAAGGTGTGCCCAATCTCCCACATCACTCTGCCAGAAGAGTTACACAAAACTTTTTACCTAAACCAGTAAATATACATAACAAGTTGCAGCCCCATAGTTCTTTAATCTCATTAGAATTACACTATTTCCCTTGCATAGTAAGTATTCCTATAATAGGCAGAAGAAAGGAATTATTTCCCACTCAAAACCTAGGCAAACAGAAAATGGCACTTGCCACACTCTTCCTGAGTTTGAGCTTTATCCAGAAAATCGTTTTCCTGTACTTTGTTCTTTATCACATCTATTACACACTGAGAATCAGGGGAGGGGGTTTCTGTCTTGGTGTTTGCCTTTTCAGTTTGCAAAGAACAGACAAGTGGGTATTTTAACTTCTTTCACTTATACTAAAGAATTGGGCTGCAGGCTGCTAACTAGGATTTAGACAGGCAGCTTTATTCAGGTTCACATTTCAAAGCTATGCTGCTTTCAGCATTCAGAAAAAAAAATCACTTAACCTGACAGTACCTGGGTGCAGAAACCACAGTGGTACTCACAGCAATGGAGTAGGCGAGGAACATGATTATGATAACAGTGATGAAACCAGAGATATCCCCCCATGCCCTTCTCAGAGTTGAAGTGATCATGTTGAGCTTAGGGTTGAGCCTCAGGAGATGCCACAGTTTCACTGTGGAGAGGAGCACTAGGAACGCAATCAGGTAGCCAAGAACCGCGTCAGCTCTTGCTGTTTCCTTAAAGCTTACAGAGCTGAAAAAGAGAAAAGAGCTAACAGATTGTGCACACAGGAGCCTCAGAAGTGCAGAAATCAGTGTGCTGGAAAAGACACTCACTCTATCCTTCTTGTCAGTGGAGAGCTAAGTTGAGTTAATGCTTGAATGTTCACACCTGTACTTCCTGCTGCATGCACAGAAAAAGCTCCCTTCTACATGGCAGAGGATTTGTTATCAGCAGTAGCTAGAGCTTAGGTCCTTTCCTTCCCAAATTATCTGTGATTTGGTGACCTTTTCTGTATGAGTTTTTTTGGACAAATGTTATCTTCCATTCTGTATAAGATGAGACATTATTGTCCTCTGACCAATGAGGTTTTACAGCAAAGAATGAGGCAGATTATGTACTATCTGGATAGATGTTGTTTAGCAAAAGGCTTGTTGATTCAGAAGAGGGTGATGCAGATAGGGAACTAGCAGCTGGATTGGGGAACTTGGTGCAGAGATATGCTGGTTTTTATTAGAGCAATACCAGAAGAAAATCCTATTGCTGACATGGCCCTGGAATAGAATAGGATAGGATAGGATAGGATAGGATAGGATAGGATAGGATAGGATAGGATAGGATAGGATAGGATAGGATAGGATAGGATAGGATAGGATAGGATAGGATAGGATAGGATAGGACAGACCAGGTTGGAAGAGACCTTCGAGATCATCGCATCCGACCTATCATCCAACACCACGTGACCAACTAAACTATGCAATACTGACATGGCTCATCACTATAGCCATATAGGGTACCACTGCCTAGCACAAACAAGCTGCCCTTTGGGAAGAGGAAAAATAGATTTGTTTCTGCCCAAGCTGCACCAACAAAGTATGCAGTAACTAGCGTTAGGACTTACTCCTCTTTGTGTTCCTGGTAGTGGCTGATGTCTCGGGTCCCAAGGATTGTCCGCTTCACAAACACTGACAAGGCACTCCAGCTAATCACTATAATGGCCATTTCCAGGAGATTCCACTTGCTCTGGAAGTATCTCCATCTCAGAGCCTTCATCAGTTTTCCCTGTGAAAACAGGAGCTTTACTGTTTCAGGCTTGTGATTCCGTATCACACAATACACCTCTGAAGACTGGGGCTCTCCCCTCTGTAATAAAGCAGACAACTGCTTTCCCTTTGGTCTCACCTGTACTACCATGTAGTACACAATAAAGAGGAAATAAATGACTTCTGCTGCCACAACAAAGATGTGGAGGCTGTTGGTGTATGGGTAAAGCCGGACACTTTGCAGCTCTGAGCTTGTGAAGAAGGCCCCTAAAAAACAAAGTTCACCACAGTGCTCTCATAATTGCATCTTACTGTTTTCATTCCAACATTTTAGTTCACCAGAAAGACTTCTGTACTCACATTCACATCAATGGGAGCCTGGATCCAACGTGAGTAGCCTTGTAAGTGTGCTTTGAAATTGTCCTCAAATAGGGATTTCAGGCAGCTAATGGCTTTTAGAGGGCTAATGCTCTCTTGTGTGATTGTATGAGATTAATCCCAGCAGGGCTGAGTTTGGATTGGACTATAAAAGCAGAAATATAGCAGGAGGACCTGGAAATCTAAATCTGAATTGATTTTCTAAGAAGAAAATTAGCTTAATTTTGTCTGATTTGAGCATTTCCTAATACTGGGACAGATCTGAGGGAGACTACTGTTTGTATTAAATGTTTTTCTATGGCCTTCAAACCAGAATCTAGCTTCACTGTTTTCTTTGCTGTATCCTGATGATGTATTACATGGATACATGGCTATATATTAGAAGCCTTTTGGAACAAAAAACACAGACTCTGCTACTTGTACTTTTTGTCTTAATGTTATATTCATTAGCTAAAATGATTATGAAACATAATTTTTATCATTCCTGTTGTGTGAATCCTGGAAATTAAGTTTCAGCACCACATTTTCTTCATCAGCAGATGACTACAACATAAGCAAGCAGACATTCCACTATGGTCTGTGTGAGTGATGCTACATTTTTCCTGAAGGGTTTATAAATCTTGCATCAATTCTCTAGTGACTGGATTTATGAAAACACTTCTGTTTACTGACTACAGAACCAGGGGAACACTGACAGCATGTAAATCTGTGGGTACATTGCTTGCTCTCTTCAGAAATTTATGACCTGAGGAAGTTCTCACCTAAAGCATTGGTTTCAAACATCAGGCTTACGATGCAGAACAGGTTCACATTGGCATTGTAGACTGTAAACTCAACAAACACTGCTCTTGTGAAGGTGTCCAACCAGACATTGTTGAAGAGGTACTGGAGAATTCTGTCAAAAAATGCATAATGTGATCTAACTCATGGAGGAAAGAATCACAGAATGGTAGGGGTTAGAAGGGACCTCTGGAGGTCATCAAGTCCAAACCCTCCTATTAACACAGGGTCAGCTACATCAGGCTGCACAGGAATGCATCCAGGTGGGTCTTGAAAGTCTCCAGAAAAGAAGACTCTGCAACCTCTCTGAGCAGCCTGTTCTAGTGCTCCATCATCCTCACAGTAAAGAAGTTTCTCCTTAAGTTTATGTGGAACCTCCTGTGTTCTTATTTGTATCTGTTGCCCCTAGTCCTTTCACTGGTACCACTGAGAAGAGCTCAGCCCCATCCCTCATGAGCTCCATCCTTTCGGTATTTATGTGCATTTATGAGATTCCTTTTGGTCTTCTGTTTTCCAGGCTAAAGAGCCACAAGTCTCTCAGCCTCTCCTCATAAGAGGAGATGGTTTACTGCAATAATCATCCTTGTGGATCTCTGTTGGACTCCCTCCAGTAGTTTCCTGTCCCTCTTGACCTGGGGGGCCCCAAACTGGACATAGTACTCCAGGTGTGGCCTCACCAGGGCAGAGTAGAGAGGCAGGAGGTTCTCCCTCAACTTGTTGGACATGCTTTTCTTAATGCATCCCACAATACCATCAGCCCCTTGGTTATGAGGGCACATTCCTGGCTCATGGTGAACTTGTTCTCCACCAGCACTCACAGATCCTTCTCTGCAGTGCTAGAGATGGTGTCAGGTGGAGTGTTTGAATATTTTCATAGAGAAAGAGTAAACCAGAGTAAAATGTTCAAGAGGACATCTGGTCTGTAAAGACTGGGGATGGGAGATATTTGTACTATTAGTCTAGGTGGTAAGTTTTCTTTTGTCTCTTCTGAAGAAGCAGGTCCTAGATATTGGCACCTGTGGTGCCTCAGATACCTGATTATTTACTTCATGTGTGTTAGGAGCAAAAGGTTCCAATTTCATATCCTAGTTGTTGCCTAGCATGGAGCAAGGTGATAGAAACATAAACTACAATGATGTCATAACAGAAATACCTACAATATTCAGCACAATGCACAGCAAGAAAACTCAGGATACAATCTGAACTGAATCTTAAGTGGAGCAGAGGAAAGAGCATCACTGACACACAGCAGACACTACTAATGTACAGGAATATAAGTGGTACCTGGAGGCGTTCTTAGGATCAGTTCCCAGGTGAATCACGTATCCCCCTCCCCTGTAGGTGGCAAGTTTGCCCCAGCTGGGCTGCCCCCTCAGTTTGGACTGGCTCTGATACTGCCATGCTGAGCTCATGTCTGAGGAGTTATTGAAGACTGGGGTATGCCAGTGTTCCCCATAATCTGACATGTCTTCTGATTGCAGGGAATAGGGAGCGTGGCATTCCTGAGCCACATGCTGGAGTTTGGGAGGAATAGGGCAGGTGTCTCCTCGCACTCTTACTTGGCGAATTCGAGTGCTCCCCACCAGCTTGGAGTTGCCATCTGTAATGAATCCTAAACAGGAGATGGAAAAGAGCAGCACTGGGAACATGTCAGAGTTCCTGTGATATTTCTTTACCTCATTTCTGATTCACTGATGCATTCCTATTTTGCTGTAAACTTACTTTATAAAACCCACTGTAAACAAAATAGTCATGAAAATGAATCCCTCATACTAATTGAACTGAGTTCTTGGGTAACTCAGTTCCACAGACAGCAGAATTCAGTGTCATTACTTATCTGTATTTTAGCCAGGAGGAAACTGAAGCCTGGAGGTGAAAAGGGACTTGCTTTGAGTCCCACAGCAGAATAGCTGTGTGCAGTGTGCACTTGGCTACAGTTGCTCAGTGTATGTCATGTCCAATGAACAATTCAGCTACTGTATTTCTGAGCTGTATTTCTGTACTGTATTAGTGAGCTGGAAAATGGGCCATATTTATTACTGGATGGGACATATGTATTACTGGATATGGCTAAAAACAAACGTGATGGAGTGCATAATTGTCCTTCCCATTGACCCAAGTCATGATGCAAAGAGAGCTCTCCTGAGGCACAGCTTTCTAGTGCCACCTATCTGCCATGCTTCTAGTGAACAGTGGGAAGAAACTCCTGTAAATCTCAGGCACCTACCTGCATATTTGGAAGAAGTAGTGTAAAATGTGCAAAATGTAAAATTAGCATGCAGAATGTTTGTGTTATATTAAAGATAAGGAAAATACCAGGGCACTTGAGGTCAGTGTGTGTGGGGTTTGTTATCCACTGGTATTCCTATGATAAGAATCCACACTAAGTCTCAGGCACTCACAGTCTCTTCGGTCAAATATGTGTGTGCAAGCCAGGGAGTTGTATGAAAGATAGTGTTTCAGGATCTGTGAAGCTGAAGTGAAGCAATGGGCTCTGTACCTTTATATGATCCATACAGATTTTTGACTAAGGTAGTGTTGGCCCATGTGAAAAAATCCTGGTAACTGTAGATACTGTGGAATCCATCTGTGAAGCTGTTCTCAATGTGCTTGTTTAAGTAGTACGAATTGGGATCCCTCTGCCCATAGGCAACAAGCAACAGCATCCATAAAAACCCCAGGTAGGCTGGAAAAGAAACAAGAGACAGCACGTGTGAGTGCAGAATTAACACTGCTGTTCAAAGGAGTTTGCATGAATGGTTATTGCTACCATGACTTATTAGGTTAAGAAGATGCTCTGCAAGACTCTGCCTGACCACTGCTAATGAAATGTCCACCAGCTACTTCCATGTGCTGCAGTTCAAGCATTTTACATTTGGAGTATGAGTGGCAGTTGAGAAAATAAGTGAAAGGCTGTCTGACCACAATAGTCATGGAATCATGGAATCAATAAAGTTGGAAAAGACCTCAGAGATCATCAAGTCCAACCTATCACCCAACATCTCATGACTAACTAAACTATGGCTTCAAGTGCCACATCCAATCCCCTCTTGAACACCTAATCCTCTCTTGACAGCTGTAAATAAAATTGAGTAGTCTAAGGCTGTTCCAAGTGAAGCTGAAGTATTTTTCTGTTGTTTTTAGAGGAAATAAAATGGAGTATATGATGTGATCAGTAGATACTACCTGCTTTTGGAAAGATAGCCTCCATCTGTTCTCACAATTTCAACTTCATTTAACTATTGGCCTCCTCCTTCTACTCTTTATAGTGTGTTTCTATGTGTTACTAAAAAATCAAGCTGTAGCCACACTGTTATCTCCAGCTGACATCCCCACCTCCTTTCAGCTCCAGCTGCCACTGAGCAGCCTGTCTGCACCATAATGGCTGGCAGAAAGCTAAAGATGTGCCCAAACTTTTTCACCCAAGAGAACAGCATTTTCATGGATGCAAAAATCCTGATGAATACTACTGAATAAAGCAAGATAATCTACATATGGAGAATACCCAGGATTTCTCTGATGAGGGCAAATGCTTTCTGCTCTTTCATGCAGCTAACTTTCATTTTCTCCACATCAGCCGTAGGAGGTGGCCGGTAAATGTTGCTTCTACTGTCCCACCGGGCTCCAAAGAGAGGATTTGGATCACCTGTGAGTGAGAGCAGCAAACCCTGCAATTAGTCAGCAGATCATCTATGTCCTGCTTTTTGCTTCTTTGGACATTATAAGGAAACCTTTCTCTTTAATGATTTCCATTAGGAAGACAGGGGATGTGATTCGAGCACTTAGTATAGTAAGGCAAGCAGTGGGGAGAGAAGGAGTTGGGTTTTGGCCCTGGTGTAGTCCAGGTGTTTCAGTCTAGGCTGAGCATCTCAGACCCTGAGATTGATCAGAGAGGTTGCTGTAGATCAGGATTCTTTGCTGGGCCCCAGGACCCCTGTCTGCTGGTCTGAGCTCGTTTTTGAGCCATGATTGTGATTGCAGAAGCCACTGCTGAGTTTATGGGAGCAGTACAGATTATTGTGGCTGTGGGGAAGTATGTAAGCCCAGAACTTTCATATAAAACCTACAGGAGGTGGGAGATTTCCTTGAGAGGGAGCTTTAGATACACTTGCATCTAAACTAGATGAAGAGTGCATTTTGCACCGGCTCATGTGTTTCTTTTCACCAGGTTGTGGAGTAGTACAGGTTTTGTTGCAAGCCAAGGGGTATTACTCTTTTGATCCAGAGCTTCTTTTCTATCTTTTTGACCTTGTGGTGTAGCCAACCTAAACATAGAGTGGTCTCTATGTTCTTTCCAAGTGGCACAAAATCAGATATTTAGGCTTGTTTACACTCTCACCTTGACCTTAGGAGTGCTAACAGGTAGGTACAGAGTCATGGCACCTGCTTGATTTAGTGATTCCTGCTAGCTTTGTCAGCTAAGGTTCAGATAAATAAAGATAGCTGGTGAGGTCCTCAGTTGACCTGAGTCATGTGTTTGTGCATGAAACACATTAAAAGTTTGGAGAACATCTCCCTTTCTTCAATAATTTCTCACTTTACAGTTACCTGGTGCAGATAAAGGCCCATCAATAGCTGTGTTTTCTTCATCCTCATCCTCCTTCTTCAGAACCAGAGCAAAAAAAGCAGCAAATCCCAGCACCTGGAAAGAATTAGCTATAGACTGATCATATGCTCATTTAATATAAGCAAGGTCAGTCAGACAGAACAACTTTGATTTGGCTTTGTTGAACTCATGCAGCTGAAGCTCATAAAGAAGAAAACAGTGTGCAATGCTGGGCTCCATCCAGCTGAACTGATCTTGCCATGTGACACATCTTCCCTGGTGAGAAACCTTATCACCAATTAAACTCTGGCAAAACAAGGGAGTTGAAACTGATGGAGTTAAGGCCAGCAAAAGACAACAGGACTCTGTAAACCACCCACTAGCTCTTAGTTTGAGGGCAAAGATATCTCATTCTGCATGCTAAATCCTGCTGTTCTTTAGAACTCATTGCACTGTCTCCCTGAAATGATAGCAGGATGAGTTGTTATTTCTGGGGACCTCACCTTTAAGGGCTGTGTGATGAAAAGGCTTTCCAAGAAAGAGATGACCATGGAGATCAGCCACTTGATGGAGTTCTCCTTGCCGTAATGCAGCCCATAGAGCATGGTAAAGAACCCTGATACACCACTGGTGGCTGCCACGAGGAACCAAGCAATGAACACAAACCACCAGGGCAGCCCTTTGGGAGAGGAACTTTTCTTGCCGTCACCAGAGAAGCTTGGAGCCAGGGACCACCTTGAGAATCAACCAGAAGAAAAAAAAAATCAGTCTGCAGTGGAGCAGAAGCCAAACTCACAGTTTGCAGGTTCTATGGGGATTGGGAACATCTTGTGTTGTAAAATCTCAATCAGAATAGTCTAAATTCTTTCAATACAGTTCTGTAGGAGATATAGTTAGTGAAAAGAGCAGTAAGGAAAATATGAGGAAGTGTATAGAGACCAGCTAAAATCAAAACCAGTCATGATAGGCTTATTTACTCCTCAGTTCCTGCATAATTGAACCTCCACTAGAAATACCAACAAATAAAACTATGAATACATTTCAGTTTCTTGTGACCACCATAAAGGCCAGAGAGATAATTAGCTTATAGTTTTCAATACCTCCATCTTAATTAGCATATTTCAAGGGAGTATTTTTGTCAGCTTGTTGATCTTGCTTTATCTTGTTGTAAGAGACTTCTGAGAGCTCAGTCATTATCCCATCCCCTTCCTATCACATAGCTTTGTATTGTAACATACCATTGGCAAAAATGCCAAGGAGTGATCTGTTGTTACTGCTTTTGTGTGCAGTTCACAGTGCATTGACATTTCTTTGTTGCTCCTAAACCAAGATTTGTTTCCACAGCTGAAACAACAGGTATCTAGCACACATTAAGCAGGAGGGTGTTGTTTTTTGCTCCATCACCCTCACTAGTTCTGAATGCACAACTTGAGTTTACTTACAACTGAGGATGCAATGAGAACCTGGGATACCTATCACTGATGGATGCTGACGAGCAGAGCCGGCTCTCCAGGAGGTTCTTCATGTGCTGAACCTGATGAACAGCTTGTGTGTAACTCTGAGGCATCTGAAATTTATGGGGCCCCAGCAATTCCAGCTCCATCTCCACCTGCTGGAGCTGCACGTACAAGCAGCGATCGTAATCACCGTACTTCAGTCGCTCACACATTCCCCTCTCCGGAGCTGGGCTTCTTCCTTTCTCTTGCAGGCAAAGAATTATTTATTAACTTTTGAAGAAATTGACATGAGAATTCCTAGATTAAAATACAGCACAGATTAAAATACAGCCTAGATTAAAATACAGCCTGATCTAGTGTGGGGTGTCCCTGCCCATGGCAGAGGGATTGGAACTAGATAATCCTTGTGATCCCTTCCAACCCTGACTGATACTATGATACTATGATACAAAAGGTAGCAGAACTGGAGCTCAGGATTATAAATGTGACCGTGTGAAGAGTAACATTTGAAGGGACACATAAAAGCAGCTTTAGTACTAGAGCTTAATGTTCTTCTGCTGGAATAGACTGAATTGTTGCCAGAAGGCAACTTCATTAGACAGAAGTTCTAAAACCTTAATAGAGAAGATATGATCAAGTGTTAATTTGTTCGTGGTCTACCTATTCAATTAGTAGCTGGGTACATTAATTGGAAAAGCCAAATGTGAGTCTTAATGAAATCAGTGGGATTATTTACTCATGGATCTTGTATCATTGAGAAGAAATTAATTTCCAAGTTAAGAGTCAGACTGAGGGGAACAGCAGCACAAGGCCAAGAAGGAAAAAGACAGGAAAAATAAAGATTATGAAGCAATTGAAGTAATTCTTTATGCTATTGGATAGTGAACCTGCTCCTGAGCCAGGCTGGTAGCTAACATTTCATTTTACAGTGTAAGCAATAGAGATTTCACAATGTCTTTACTCAGCTGGGTGCTCAGTGGTGCACACTAAGGGGACAAAAGGCAATGGGCACAAATGAAAACATGGGGAATTCTATCTAAATTTAAGGAAAAGCTTCTGTATTATGAGAGCTGTTGGAACCTGGAGCAGGTTATTCAGAGAATTTGTGGACTCTCCATCCTTGGAGTTAAATGTGATCCTGGGTAGCCTGCTCCAGTTGACCCTGCTCTGAGCAAGGACATCCAATGTTACCACCATTTTTACTACAAGGTTTCAGTGGGCATCTCACATTGTGTTGTTTACCTTGTATATCCATGGCACCTAATGTGACAATGATGGGGTCATCCTTCTTCTTGCTTCCCTCATAAAATGCTTGCCCAGCTCTGTTCTGCTGGCTGATGATGTCCTCGACCAATGCCAAAAGTGTGTTGATGTTAGTTGATTTTCCAAGATCTGATGCTGAAGTTAGAGATGGAGCCCTCAGGGCCTTAGAAAGTGAGTTGGCAATTCTTCTTATGTCCTAGAAAAGACAGCAGCAACACAGCAGTGACTCTAGCTTCAGTGACCTAAGCTGATAGGATCTGAAGGCACCACTGGTTGGGAGCTAAACTGATTGCTAAAGTCTCCAGAATGGGTAAGGAAGAGTACATCCTCCAGTGCTGGGTGGGACAGGCACATTGCAACGAGTTCAGCAAGACAGCCTTCAGGATTCAAAAATACAGGTTGCATGATTGAGGACCAAAGCTGAGGAAAACAGGGTCTGTGACACCTTGTGGCTGTTGTATGGTTTAACCCCCAAACGCTGCTTTTGGTCACACTAATAATTGTGTGAGGGCTGGGATGTGGAGAGGCTGATCAGACAGGGATTCCATGCAGCTGGAGATGAGTGTTTTGCCACCAGTGTGTGGTTGGCTTTTCACTACAGACAAGCTGAAGGGTGTTTGACAGAGAAGCTGCCTGTGGTTAAACTGGAGCTGCCAGATAGTGCATGGCAGCAGAGGGCAGTGCGGGACTCACTGGGGACTTGCCTTTGTCACAGCCTCTGGAGTGAGTGAGACAGCCTGGGTGACCTGTGGGGTGGGAGGTAGGCTTGGGGACACCCGACCATTCTTTCCTGGCTTCTTCTCTCTCCCCTGGGTGGCTGGTCGGGCTCGTATGTTCCTGAAGATCTGCACAATGAGCAGGTTGATGGGGAACATGAGGAGGGAGCTCTCAAAGCCAATCATCACTTCCTGCCATGTGAACTCGATCTTACCTGCCAAGATCAAACAGAGGGGAGGAGTAAAACTACAGCAGGAACCATCAGATCTCTCTCTTGTGAAAAAGGTCATTTGTTCAACTGTCCTGCTTCTAGATTCTGCTGCCTCTGTATTTCCCTGCCCAAGCCATGGTGAGGATTGTTACCCAAATCCATTTTCTGCTCAGCTGGGTCCTTTGGCACTCCCCAGAACATGATGCTGGTCAGCATGGTGCAGAGAAGCAGTGAGAAGCAGCACGAAACACGCTGGGCTCGTGTGAAGGAGCTTCGTGGGGAGCGGCTGAAAACCGAGTACCAGATGTGCCCGTCCTGGAAACCCTTGGAGGTCTTCATGAAAAACAGGTTACTAGGCAGGAGGAGAGGGATATCAAATGGAAACTTAGGAAGAAGAGGGAAGAATAAGGCTGTTTCAAGGTCCTGCCATGCTTCTAGGCACTATCAGAAGAAATCGCTAGGAGAAATTACCAAATGTCATGCTTGACTTGCACTGAGTGGTTTTGGCTGTTTATGTCCTTTCTTTCTGGCCACCCCATGGAGGGAAAGCTAATCATGAGCAGCTTCTATACAAATTGTTAGGGAAATTACACATAAGAGCAGATGCTTGGGTTTCTGTAGGTCTTGCCAGGCTAGCATTCTTTAACATCAATATTTCCTGGGTGGTATCACTGTTAGGGTAGGGACTGGTCTCCTTTGTCTTTTCCTTGTTCAGCCCCCTTTGGAGGCAATGGAAAGACCTTCCCTGTTTGCATGTGTGCCCAGGGCTTTTATCTTTCTTACATCCTTGCTTTTCTAGACTGATTGCTCTCCAGAGTAAAAAAGTCCACAAAATAGAAGGTACCTGAACTTCTTCATGTCCTGCTCTGTAGCTACTGGGAACACTTTATCTAGGACACATTCTCCAATATCAATGGCTAGCCAAGAGTTACAGAGGAAGTACCATTTCTGATCCCATGCCAGATCATGGACCAGTACTCGATTCACATACCTGTTGGAAAAACATACAGGGCACATTCACATGTAGCTGTGCAGTATGGAATTCAGGACTCAAAAGGACTATGGGGGACAAACTCTGGCCTTTGGCCACTGTGGTTATGTCTAAACCATAAGGCACAGAACACATCCCATGCTGTGCTGGACACAGGATACAGGGAACACTCCGGTTTAGATTATTATTTGATCTCCACTTACCAGGATGGATTGTCCCCTGAATTATCATGCCATAGTCTAATACTCTGCAGTTCCCCAAGAGGGAAGAAGGTACAGAGCAGGAAAACATCCACTCCTCCACGTTCAAAGACTGGTGTATCAGGATCCGTTAGATGGTGTGGCTCACTCTCTCCTTCCAGTCCACAGAGGGTGAGAGTCACCTGTGGAAAAACATGGCAAACTGAAGGCTTGCATGTCTCAATCCCATGTATGATTATTCTTCTGGCATACTCTTCTTGCTTTCATCAAATCTAAGGACATTTTAGTCTAGACATTGCATTTGCACCATGCTGTTTAGTAGCTTCATCCAGTGTTCTGCATGAGTGCATGAACTGCCTCAGCAGTTTCACCACACAGTGCCACTGATACCTTGGAGGTTGTGGCTGCCCCACGGCGGTGTCCTGTGAAAACTGTCACAAGGTAACGATACTGAGCAAAGGGGTCATTGTCTTCCAGTACTGTGATTTTCACCTGCAGAGTGACAGGACGCAAGCAGTGTGTTAGCTGTTCCATAGGTACAGATTCCTTAAAGCAGTGCATAGGAGTTTTTCATCTTGTGAGCAATGCATATACTTACCAATAAACAGAGAGTTACAAGGAAGGGAGTAGGATTGGTTAAAGTCTTCCTATTAAAACAGGCTAAGCAAAGTGGGAATTGCCCTAAATACATTCAGTTGTGATTAGCTGAAGACTTACTTTGGCATTATCCTGGATGTCTTTCCTTCGAGCCCAAACAACTATGAGCACATATATCAGAAAGAGGCATCCTACAGTTGTCACCACCACAGGATTGTCCACGAATGTACCAAATAGCTGTGCAGTTTTGCTAACATCTATGGCATTGGGTATGACGAAGAAGGAGCTCCCAAAAAAGGTCAGGTGGTTGCAGAGACACTGTGTGCTTCTGGGGGTTGTTTTTGGTCCTACCTGAAAACCAGAAAAAAAATCCTGATAAAATGTTTAGCTTCAGTTTTAGATAACTTACCAAGCACAGGAAAAGACAGTGCTGAGAATGCTAAGTTAGGCTGGAGAACTGCTAGACACAAAAGAATCATTCAAGGTCTAGGGAGGAATAATTAGTTCTAACGTCTAGCCAGTTTTTAAAATACCTCAGGATGATCTTGGATTGCAGTGTGAGTTAAGTGCTATCATATTACCACAAGGTGGTGGTTGTAAGGGCTGGCTTTGAAGTGCATAATATCAACCATGTTTTGTTTCACTCTACTTACATGACATCCATAGCTGTTCCAGTTCCCCTGGCTCTCATCCCAAAACACACAGAGGGATGCAAAACAAGTGACAGCTATAGTTAGCCTCTCATAAACTGTGGAATCCATTCCCATGTCTTGTAAAACCGTGAAATAGTAGGTTCCTTCTCCGAAAATGAGTTCTTCTGGGCTAAGAATCCAAGTGTTTGTCTCACCTTGAAGGGAAATATTTTCATTTCAATGAATATATATAAATGCTAATTGAGAAGCATGGAGCTGTATTGCATATAATCAAACAAACAAACTGAAGAAGGAGGTATGAAATAATTCTTAGCAACACCAGCACCAGACCAAGAGGACACAGTCTCAAGCTGTGCCAGGGGAAGTTTAGGCTGGTGGTGGGGAGAAAGTTCTTCACTGAGAGAGTCATTCGTCATTGGAATGTGCTGCCCAGGGAGGTGGTGGAGTCACCATTCCTGGAGGTGTTCAAGAGGAGATTGGACGTGGCACTTGGTGCCATGGTTTAGTCATGAGGTCTGTGGTGACAGGTTGGACTTGATGATCTTTGAGGTATCTTCCAACCTTTGTGACTCTGTGATTATTCAAAGTATCCCACTCTTTACTCCTCTATACTAGAGATTGGTACCTTGAAGCATGACAGATTGAAAATCCTTTGAGAGGTTTCTGTCTACTTAGATGTCCAAACTCCTGGTTAAAGCTCATTCTGCAGATGTATGCTTGTGCTGTAAAGTTGTGCATGAGCAGTGCCCGTGCTGCCTGCACTTAACTCGCTGTTGGTGGTGAAAGTCTTGTGGTTATGTAAGCCCAGAATGCACAAGTCCATGGGTCACTAACACGTTGTCTTACCTGCACTGGTTTTCTTACAGAACAGGTGATTTTTCATGTCATAGTTGGTTTCATTTGGGTGATAACCGTACCCTAAGTAGAGTATTAGTGGAATGTCATGTTCAGATTCCAGATGGATCACTACAGATGTGTTGTCTGAAGTCACATTGACTTGGAAGGTGCTGAAATTGCCCAGATCCAACAGAATCTTATCTTCCTGAGTTGCTGAAAGCCTTGGTAACATTATCTGTTTTTAAGCAGAAAGGCAGAGCTTTAAATACAGCAAAGCATCTTGCTTTTACTATCTATAAGCACAACATAGAAACATGCTAGATAATCTTATCTCATAACATAGGGAAAGCATGGCCAGCAAAAATATTATCTCCAAAGCAATTTTCTTAATACTGTCAGATAACCTCTGAAAAGTTTGTTTGAAACCTATGCAGATTTATCACAGTTTATGACTGTATGTCCATTTCTGAACTGAGAGCTGGGAATATGACTGAAACACTGCCTACATGAAGTGCATGTATGAGTGATTTAGATGTTAGCTTCTACATCAGCTGGGAAGCCCAAACACTGGTGATACGTCATAAGGAGTTGTGTTTGTTTTCCTCATGTCTACCTCAGCATTGTTTGTCCCGAGGTGCTTTCACACCACTGTCCCAGGAAAATAGCTGCATATCCACAAGACCTCAAGCTCTGCAATTATAGCAGCTGATAACCAGACAAGGCCAAAGGTTCCACGTTCAAGAGTGTTATAACACAAGCTGAGGCTCACTGTGATGGTTTTATGGGCCTTGTGATGGAGAGGACCCTCGGAAATGATTAACACAGCAGTTTAGAGACAAAAGGGTGTGCAACTTACTGTGGGACTGGAACTGACACGTAACTAACCATGGGACCAGGGCTGACACCAGTTGAACGTGCTATAACCATGGCAACTGAGGAAGGAGCTGTGACCAAATCTGAGATTGGAAAAGGTATAAAACCTTGAAGGCAACAGGGAAGTTTGGAGCTCCCCCACTGATTGAAGCCTTCAGGATTGGCAAGATGTTGCTTGATCTTCAGTGATAACTGTCTCTGCTCTTGCTATCTCTTGCTTTTTAGCTCCTTTTCTATATTCCTAACTTACCCCCCTGCACATGTAAACAAAATACAATTCAAGTGCTTTTCCCAACCAACTGCTGGGTTTCTTCTTGGTTTCATTCAGGGATCCATCAAAGAATCATCTTCTCTGCAGAAGCAGATTGAGACATGTATATGCTGTAGTACTAATCCAGTTGTTGGGTGAGGAAATCAGACATTACATTGGTTTGGGATGACTATCATCTGGAGTCTGTTTCCACAGCCATTAACATTCTCATAGCCATTTAAATGAAGAATAAGATGCCTTCTCTTGAGGAAATAGAGAAATATTTGTTATCTCGTGTGTCACATCACACAAATCTCTCCACTACAAATGCAGACATCACCATTCTGTTATATAATGTCATGAACACTACCACCATTTGCAGTCACCTCACAGAAGATGGTAACAGAAATGACTGTTCAGTAACAGAGAAAGGGGAAAATGGGAAAGAAGGAGAGGGATACAAAATAGTGAGTTTACCTCAATGTTCTCTTTGAGATTGCTGACTGGTATAATCAAGCCATCCAGACCAGTAAGACTTAGACCTCCCACTGTTCCACTGATGTCAAAACTGGTGTTACTGGAGAAAAAGGGATTCATGGCAAAACTCACCATCTAGAAGCAAAATATTAACAATCAGACAGCTGAGCTACTGGCAGTATTTCATTATATTCACACTCTGAATTGCTGAATAGCAAAAGCCTGTGCTCAAACCCAAACAGCACCTGACTTAGCAGCCTGCATGCAGATTTGAACAAGAAGCTGCTTCATCTCTAAGGCAGGTCCAACACTGACGTTGAAAGTGATTTTGATTCTGAAAAGTGAGATGTGAAAAGCAATGTTTATTGGTTTCTGAGAATCAGACCAACCAGGGAGATCTTCAGAAAATCTATTATAAAAATTAGACATAAATGCAATCTGTTGTTTGGAGGGAAGAAACACCATATCCTAATTCAGAGGAGGGGCATTTGTGGGCCTTTTGGCTCCTGCAGGATCTGAGTGCCTCAAACTGATCTATTTCTGGCTGGGGTGAAACAGGACTGCTGCAGATTAGCTTTAATGGTTATATGGACTCTGAGCTGTTGCATCCTGCTCAGAGCATAAGACATAAACAAACAGCAAATAGATTTACAGGTATTGATTCATTTCATTGCCTTCTCTAGCCATGCAAGTATGAATCAGAAATGTATGTGAGGGGCTGATGGGATGTGGAATTTCATCTTTCAGTCCCACTTAGCTTGCTGAACACACTTCATGCAATTAAGATAAATGAAAGCATATTTGACAAAAAGTGTTTCATTTTGATGGCATGACAGGAGGGATGACTTGTGTGCTTGTGTATTCATTCTAAAAGGGGGGAAAAAAAGGATTATAAAGCCACTAGATCAGGAATGTAAGTTGTATATCAGACTGAGTCAGATAAAAGCTCTTTACTTGCCCTTATATCCACTGTTTCATCAAGCCCTGAAACGCTGAGAGAGGAAGTAGATGGGAGAGTAAAGCTGGCAGAGCCGGAGCTGGAGATGTTAATGGATGTGCCATCCATGTTTTCTGTTTGTAATCTGTCCAGTTAAGGTTAAACAGAAGCAAAGCAGAATAAAAGAGAAATGGAAAAAATCAAAACAAAGAGGTAAAACAAACCAAAACCAAATCAGGGGAAAAACAAACCAAACATCTCTAGCAGGGACTTCCTATTCAGAGAAAAAGCTTTCTCATTTCACAACTATAACTTAGTTGCAAAACTAAGTCTTTGCAGGTGAATCTGTCCCTGACATATTACTCCACATAATGCTACCAGAGAATCATCAAACCCAGGGTGGAATTGGCATATCAGGATAGAAAGTTGTGCCCAACTGGATGTACTTAGGTGAAAGTTGTTTCTATCTGAGCATGTTCTCGAATTGAATGCACAGTTAAATGTGGATGAAAACCAGGCTCTTGGACAATAATTTAGGGATGATTATAGGTAACAGAGAAAGCTCATCAGGATCCTCATGATTGTATTTGCTTCTGCCAAGCTGGTTACAATTCTATGTGACATGGCATTATTGGCAGTTTGGAAAAGAAAAGCCAATAAAAACCTTAACTGACATAACCTGAGTTTCCCACAGGATTTCAAAGGTAAGCAGCTACTGCCTCAGGAAACAGCAGTAAGTTCTCTGCTGGTCAAAGAAGACACAGCATGAGAATTTCTAAGGTGGCATTATTGGAGCTAATTGGAGGAGTCCAGGCTGTTCTTACCATCAGTAATGACTGTGGATGTTGTCATTATGCTACAATATTTAGTTGGCAGCTCCCTTTAAGGACAAGGTAATCAGTGTTTGAGGCAACTTGGATTAACTCTCAGGGGAGTAGGTGGGAGACACTGCAGCTGTTACCTGTGTATGTACATGGTGGCAGAAGGAGTGGTAAGGACTGTTGGCTCATCATTGGGTTCTTTCCCAAAGAGAAGGGCACTCTGTAGATTGTCAACTGTATTCAGGAGCTGATGTGACACTGAGCTCTGGAAAGGGATCAGAGAAGGAAACTTGCAAAAATGCTCCTCAGAATCATCAGGTTGCACAGTATTTGCCTTTACTTCCTTTTAGGAACCAATGCTAATTTTCAGTGTCTTACAAAGCTGGCAAACTTGGTGATGAGCTTCTAATCTCAGAGAAGGTTATCCTAATCAGCAGTTCAATTTCTGTGATTCTCATGAAAACATTGCAGACAGCCAAAAAAGATCTCACAGCTTTTACTTTTATATTCTATTATTTATAACATACAGATGGAAATGTGAGGCACTGCAAATACAGTATCAGTTTAATGTGATATGTTCTGTATGTCAGTGCTCTTTAGCTGCACACTTTAGTATTGCATTACTTGCAAAAGCAAGACCTAATTATGTATTAGTTGTGTGTTACGAGTGTGTTATCCTAGGGCAGTTTGAACACTTCAGAACCTTTTCTCTCAAGTTAGATTTATTTCATGCCCTGCTCCCTTGCAGTGATGGAAGTTAAAGTATGTTCAGCCCATATAGATAGGAAGGGATGGGACAAAAAATCAGAGTGGGCTTTCTGAAAAAGTGTAAGCAGCAAAGAGAGCTGATTGCAGCTTTGAATTAGTGGAGCCAATCCTGAACACTGAGCATCTGTGGCTTCCTTGAATGTTGAGGCAAAAGATGGGATAGAATCAAATCTGACAACACTCTTTGTGCCAGTGTCACCCATGTAGAGGGTGTGCACTGATGCTGTGTTCTCAGCGCTCTGTCTTGTGCAGCTTTAAATGTAGCAGATCTCGAGAGTCTTCTATTTGTTAGCAAACTGTTCTATCTAACAGGTCTACCTGGGGAGAAGTTTCCTTTGATATTCGAGTCCAGCATGGTGTCATAATGAGCCCTACCCACTGCCAATTTACAAGTATGAAAGGCAGCAGAATCATTCAAAGCCTTCCAATGCGAGTTCACACACAGTCCACTACAAACTGTATCAAACCAAAATTACCTGTGCTGCCTCTGGCACTGAAGTGTTCACACCTCTGGTTTCTACAGAAGCTTTAAGAACATTGCTCACTGCATGAAATAGATAGTTGACTGCATCCTTTAGCTTCTGATCATCTCTGCTCTTCTCTGTGCTTACAGTGAGCAAGGAAGCACTGACATCTTTTAGAGTGTTGCTTGCTCCCACCTGCATGGGAGACAAGGGAGAAACTTTAAACGTGCTGGGACTACAGATGACAGAAGAGACACTTGTGACACTTGCTGAATATTGCAACCTAACTAATCTCATGGGACTGTTTGAGGCTAATGCTGTTTGTCCCACGATGATTTGTGCTAGGGCAATACCTCAAGCACCAATAAAGATGATGTACTGCATGGTATACTAGCATGTAATACAGACCTGGAAAATGCAGCCTGCTTCTACAGATTCAATCCAGAAAAAAGATAAATGACATCTGAAGGAAGCTTGTCTGTCAAACACTGGGCAAGAAGAGAGATTAAGTATACAGTAAGGAGTAAATTAGGTTGTACTTCCGGGTGCTGTGTTCAAAATACACCACCACATTCTTCAATGTGTGTGCATTTCAATCTTAAGTCACCCCAAACCCTGCTGGATCAGTGCCATGTAGTACCCTTGGCCATGGGCTGCGCTAAGTGCCAAAGCAGAATGAGTTTTACAGTTTGTTTTGTGCCAAAGTGAGGCAGAGACTGCTTTGTGGCTGTGAAAGCACTGGCCAGCTTTTAGCCCAGGGTGCTGAGAGAGCCAAGCAAACTCGTTGCAAGCTTGGACAATCCATTCCCACAGTCTGCAAACACTCGGCAGCCCTACTGTGGAGTGAATACTGGATCTGAGCTATGGGTTTTGTCTTGCCAAAGCAAACCATATACTGCTGGAAGCCTCCAAGCTATTGCCTGGATGCAACTGAATAATAGATCAGAAATGAAGATGGTTCTTTTTCCTGTCAGTGTATTTGGGAAACATCCCCAGTGAGTTTGTTCTGTCCTCCCGTGTGCTCACTCCTTGTGCATAAATACCATCATCTATTAATACTGTCATGTTCACAGAAACATAGATACATAAAATGCACTGGGTTGGATTCATAAAATGCACTTCTAGAGGTCATATCTGGTCCAACACTCCTTCACTAATCAGGGATATCCCCGATTAGATCAGGTTGCAGAGTGCCCCACCAAGCCTGACCCTGAATGTTTCTAGGGATGGAGTTTCCACCACCTCCCTGGGCAATCTGTTCCAGTGTTCCACCACCCTCATAGTAAAGAACTTCTTCCTAATGTTCAGTCTAAATCTACCCTTTGTATCTGTTGCCAGATAAGAATTAAGAAACACTTTTGTGAGGCCAATCTGAACATTTATCCCCAGTTCCTCTGAGTGCTGCCATGTTCCTGCCTCACTGACAACCACTAGAGTGTGTTTTGTTACACTGGATGGATCAGGGACCAATGCATCTGGACAATTCTAGAAAAACCCTGCCTGGGCCACTTTTGCTGAGGATCCTAAGAGTACTTGACAAGATAAAGCATACATCCTAACATGCCTCTGACTAAATGTTAAGGCATCTGTCTTAAAAAAGCATCATAAACTATAACTGGCCAGATAGTCACAGCCTGGATTGTAGAGGTTGCTGAGACAGTATCTGTGGCTTCAAAATCTCTTGCTTTAAATAGAAAAATGGATTCCCTTGTGGTTCAAATGAACATGCTGGTACAGCAGTAAAAATGGGTAAGAACAGATAATGGCAAGGCACTGAGACTCTTCCAAGGTCAGTGGCTGCAACAGTCAGTAGAAGATGAATTACTTCTTACCTGTGCTGAGACAGACAGCTCCTCACTCCTGTAAGTGATTTCTTTCAATACTTCTGACATCTTAAGAGCAGTCTGCATTGATGTTACATTAACAGCAGAGAGAGTTGTCAGCATCAGCCCTCGGAGCTTGGGATGAAAAGGGATAATTAAGCAGAGGAATAATATGTTAATTAGAACCATACAAGGAGTGCTGAATATTGAGAGCCAGGCTGGCTGTAAGTCACAGTGGTAGAGTGAGACTCCACAGCAAGAACCATTTGAACTGAACTGCTGCTTTGAACTACCTACTGACAAGATGTCACTTGCCTTAGTAACTATCTATTCACAAATTTCCTGTTACCACCCAGCAGAGAGAATCTGTACACTCAACATCCATCCACAGCAAGGAGAGTTACTTGGGAGAATTTGTCCTCATCTGTATGGATGGCTGCATAACTGGTGCTGCCAGGGAAAGCAGAGCCACGTGTGATTGATGTTACACAAATAATGAATCATAATTGGAGGAGAAATTGCATTTCTCTAGGTCTTTTCATCTGAGGCACTCGAAGCACTGTACAAATAGAAGATTGTAACTGAAACATAAGCTGAGAGCTGAAATGAACAAACTAAAATCACCTGCCAGCTAGTACTTTTTTGTTTGGGAAGATTGGATAGGATATTTCTCCCCCAGTGAGACCACTTTATTAATGTTTACATTGTTTGTGGAAGACCAGGTTGACTTTAAGTTTTAAAATGCCATCCAAATTAGTAGTAGTGCAATAACAATTGAGATTTAATTCTTTTACTGATGGATGATAAACCAAATTATTTATATGGGCAAATGGTGAAAAATAGCTGAAACCTGTGCCAAACAGTGAGAGAGATCCTAGAAACCTGAACCCTCCGTTGATTCCAGGTGGTGATACGTGAGGTTTCTATTACTTTAGATCTGCCACAGCATATGAAGAGTCCATTATATTGTGTTATACTGCAAGAAAACAAGTGTCTGACTGACCTCCTTTCGTGTGTTTGTCTGTAAAGATATGTTGAAGCTTTCCTCTTGGGTCTCCTGATTAAGGACAGATGTCACTGACTTGTACAGCTGGAAAAGACTCATGCTGTCGTTCCCCTCTTTTAGGATGGTGTTTGCTTTCTCAGATACAATGGCCTGAAGGGTCGTGTTACCATCTCTCATGTCTGTATGTCCAACCTGATGGAGAAATCAGATATGCTCTTAACATGCTGTTATAATCATCTTCAAACAGCTTCCACAATCATCTTATTGATAGCCTAGTTAGAGTGGAACAGAAAGCTTTGTGTTCCCAGTTTTTAATGTTTTATTTTTAGTGTCCTGATATGGATCTCCTTACTGGAGCAGAAGCAGGATTTTTCAGGGGCCTACACAGAGTAATGCCAGACTCACTAAACACAGTGTATGCTGCCTGATGTGCAGATAGATCTTTTAAGCCTTTATCCAAGAAAAAGGACAGTGGAAGATTCTTTTGACTACCTTGAGGCCACAGAGAATAGTCCCTGTTAGACAGGAAAGTGGTGATTATGACACATTCAGAAAGAAGTAATACATATGAAATGGAAAGACGCTCCAGAGTGCATCATGGCTCAGGCATCAACTTGAGAGATCTTGAAATGAAGTGATTCTACTGTGTACCTTCACTGAAGCATTAGTTTGAACTGTGTCACCAAAGCTGTTGCTGACAGTAATTGTCATATGTAAAATGAAATTATTTTCCTCTTCTCCAAGTGGAAGATAAACTGGGAAGAATTCAGGGTCTGGGCCACAGTGCAGGAGAGAATCTGAAACAGGAAAGAGGGTGTTACCTACCAGAGACCACAGAGAACACCTCCTGTTCCCTAAGCCTGCTCTGAGCAAGCCTGGCTGACTCAGTACTAGTCCCCCTGGGGAGCAGAAGCAGTCTGTGCCTTTGCTTTGGTTAGTACCAGTAATCCACAGGGTAGCAGTTAGCCAAACAGTTCAGCTCAGGACTTACTTGATTTCAGATAGAGGCAGTATGTGAGCCTGTTGTGACTGGATTGGCATGGATGTGCCAAGCAAGGAGTGCTGCAGGAGACTCTGAACACGGTGAGCACTGATCCCTGCTTGGGAGACACGGCACAGCTGGGGACCTCGGGTGGAGGCACGGTGCTGACAAGGTAAGTTTGCTCCCCATAGCCACGCTGAGTCACACCTGGGTGTGGAGGAAGCAGAATGTCAGCAATAATCGTGCCCCAGCAGCACTGATTTCAGACATTCATCTTGCCTGCTCTAGCAATGGTGCTGTTTGTTCAGGCACCAAAACCACCAGTCTAGGCCTAATCAGAAATGAAATCCTGCTACTGAGCAAGCCACAAGAAGAAAAGAGTGATTAAAAACATGGTCATGTTTGCATTTTAAAGTAAAGCTGCATTATTTGATCAAGCATTTAGCATAACTTATTTCCAGATGAGCCTTAACAAAGTTCTTAACAGCTTGGCATAAGAAAACTGGACTTGCTGTGCAGCAGTCCAGAACAAACTTAGCTCTTAATTATTGTAAAGAACTTGCATATAAAGTAACAGCTCTCAACTTGTGAACTAATTTAACTTCATTTGTCAGAAAAGCTATGAGTGTGTAATGTCAGTATTACATCACAGTGGCAGAGACTATCTCAAAAGAGTCTGGAACATCCTACTTGTCCATACCTGTTACTTTAATCTGAAAAGCTTCTCCCTGTGTCTGCAAGAAGGAGCTGTTCATTTTCAACACGGATGAGTTGCTTTGAAGCAAATGCAAAGAGTTCTGCTGGAAACCAGTCAGGCCACAGGCTAGAGGGAGGACTGCAGACTGGAAAATCAGACAGAAAAGAGAACATGGCAGTGGAGGCTCTTTGCTGTGAGTTTTTGTTGTGATTGATGAGCAGCAGAGTGACGTTTTGGTGGCCTTCGTTATTACCCCTCCCAAACCAGACACTCCTTGTTTCAGTCTTTACTGTTATTTAGAAATCATCCATTTCACCAAATTTTGCCCTGAGCCCACCTGACTTTCCCTCAGGTGGATGTCTATTTTTGCTTGTGCAGTATTTCTGATGAATCTGATGTTCTTACCTTGGTTTGGAATGTCTTATCTAAATACCAGTTATAATACAGGGCCTGGGAGTCCTCCTGTCCAGACACACTCAGAACAACTTCTTCACTAGCATTCACTGGCTGGCAGTTTGCCTCACACCTGTAAGGAAGTAAGGTTACAGTTACAGGCAGTAACTGTATGAGATGTCCTAGTCCTTGATGTTTAGTGGGTTATTCACTTTTGGTGAAAATCTGCAAAGGCCTACAGTATGAGACAGGTTAAATAATCTTAAAGTAAGAGATTTAGAAACTTTTGTCTCCATTTACAACATGACTGAGGCCCCAAAGCCCCAAACCATTTATGCTGCAAAACTGATTCAGGCTCTCAGATACAGCCTGCCTCTATTTAAGCTCCTGAAATGATTATGCTTACAGATCATTGAAATGCCACTGCTCTTTCATGAGGCACTAGGCTCTTCAAGGATATATATATTTTTAGGGCAGGAATGTGTATCTAAATATCTAGTAGAACTTTCAGCCATCTCTTAATGGAGTTTATTCCCATTGCTTCAATGAGGTTTGTACATGAAAATCTCCAGCATTGAAAGGATGTAGTGGGGTAAAACTCATAAATCATTTTGGGGAGAATATTAACCAGTTTATGAAAGGATTATATTCAGAAATGTGGACTGGAAAATGCTTCAGGACTCACTTTGCCTGTAATTCCTATGATGGTAAGGTATGAATAGATTTATAACAATTAGTGGTAACTGTGGCCTTACACTATGTTTACATTGCAGTAAGTAAGTACTAGGGTTTAAAACCAGACCTGATTTCCAGCTGCAGTTCTTTTTTTGCAGTCACATAGAGGCACTGTTCATCCTGCCTCTCTTCATTGCCATGGTTTCGGACTGTAACCCTGACGGTCACTGCTGACTTTGGAGGAGGAAGGCAGGACGGTGGGATTTGCACCTCCGGTTGGTTGGTTAGGATTATCTGTTGCTGCACACATTGGCTCCACTCAGGCCAGCAAGCTCCTGCACAAACATTTCCTTTGTAGTTAAAATAGTGATAACATCCCATGTCTTTGTATAAATGACTCTCCTGCCCTAGGTTTCAAAGAACTTTAGAGAGCAAACAAGTCTCCTCAACCCAAATTAAAGTGTGGGCAGAGTTCAGAGTACTGCCTGATTTGTTCCAATGTATGAGGTCAGGGATAAATATAGGGACAGAATACAGATATCCTGAATCTAAACTCAGTTTTCAGCCAAGAAAGTTTTGTCATCATGTTTGATGCTGATTATTGCTGGCTTATTGAGACACATGCACCTTGCAAATACCTAACCCTGTAAGTCACTTGGGACTAGTTCTTACTAGAAGAGTGAGGGCTTAGGATGGGAAGATCTTGAAAACTGGAAACCTAGGAGTAACCACCTTTGGGAAAAGACAAAACTGAGTACTGTGCCACTACTGGTTGTAGCCAGGTGAGTGTTGGTCTCTTCTCCCAGGCAACCACCAACAGAACAAGAAGACACAGTCTCAAGATGCACCAGGGGAGGCTTAGGCTGGATGTTAGGAAGAAGTTCTTCACAGAAGGACTGATTTGCCATTGGAATGGGCTGCCCAGGGAGGTGGTGGAGTTACCATCACTGGAGGTGTTTAAGAAGAGACTGGATGAGGAACTTGGTGCCATAGTTTAGTTGATTAGATGGTGTTGATTGATGGGTTGGACTTGATGATCTCAAAGTTCTTTTCCAACCTGGTTCAGTTCAGTTCAGTTCTATTCTATTCTATTCTATTCTATTCTATTCTATTCTATTCTATTCTATTCTATTCTATTCTATTCTATTCTATTCTATTCTATTCTATTCTGTTGCATCCCATCACTTGTTCAGTGTTAAAGCCAGGACAAGGCACAAAGATATTCTTCATGTACACTGAGTGGCAAACTTTAAAGCCATACTTTAGTCAGATTTATACCACTTGATCTGGGATGACAGTGAATTTGTACTCATCAAACAGAAGCTGGTGGATATATTCAGGAAATGCACATACCGCAGGACCAGAGAAAACTGGCACTGTTGTTGTTGCCTGGCCAGCCAAGCGTAACGGTTGTGAAAGGATCCACATGGCGGCGCGGTTTAATATGTATTTTGTATTTCCTTTTGTGATCCTAAGTGATAAGTAAATGCATCAGTTAGGACAGGAGCACGTTGGATACATTGCACCTATAGATACAAGACAAGGAAGGTAGCTGAATTTGTCTTTCTGTGAAACAAATCATGAGAAATTTAGTTTTGAGTTATATTTCTGTTCCTCTCATGGAATATATCCTTGCATGCAGTTTGTAAAGCATGATGCCTTCTTGGGAAGCAGCACATCTCCTGTAACAGGCATCTCTCTGCTATAGTTAGAAACTACACCTTTAAGATGATAACAAAATATTAGATCTGGCAATTTGTGCAGCTGCTAGCAACTGGTGTATGGTTAGTTTCTCTGTTTGCCATAAACTGGAGAGTTCTTCCTTGCAGTGTAACTTAAACATTCCACTATGGAAGCAGGAAACACTTAGAAGCAATATAAAAATATATTAAACTCTGCCTGAAGGGTAGTCCCTGAAAGAGAGGTTTCCATTAGTCAAGTAGATAATTTAAAAGTTCATTTAAGCTCATTTCAACTCCCAAACATGAATCATTGTGAAAAGCTCATTTTCTCTAATCTTGCAATTGTTGCTTCCAGGCTTTTATGAACTGTAGATTGAGTGCCTGTAAACACACTTGTCTCAAAGGCTTTGGGTGTAGATATTATGTTAAACCATATGGGACAAAGAAAATCTAGCCCATAATCAGTCACATAGAGACACTGTTCATCCTGCCTCTCTTCATTGCCTTGCTTTTGGACTGTAACCCTGACAGTCACTGCTGACTTTGGAGGAGGAAGGCAGGAAGGTGGGATTTGCACCTCCGGTTGGTTGGTTAGGATTATCTGTTGCTGCACACATTTGCTCCACTCAGGCCAGCAAGCTCCTGCACAAACATTTCCTTTGCAATTAAAATAGTGATAACATCCATGATGCTGGTAGGATAAAATTCTAAGCATTTCCATTCTAAAGAAAGAGTCTTAAATAATACTTACATTTGTCTTTTGGGCATTTGTTTTGGAGCTGCCTTCTTCCTTAGCTGAATCTGTTTAATATGAAAAGGAGCAGAATATTTTAGTGTTACTTGTAAAACTTTCAGAAATCCTCAGTGCATATGACTTAAATACACAGAATTTGACTGCTGCCAGTGTGAAAGATACAGCTGTGAGAATCAGACTCCAGAGCTGTGACACAGTCTCAAGCTGCACCAGGGGAAGTTTAGGCTCGAGGTGAGGAGAAAGTTCTTCACGGAGAGAGTCATTCGTCATTGGAATGTGCTGCCCAGGGAGGTGGTGGAGTCACCATCCCTGGAGGTGTTCAAGAGGGGATTGGACATGGCACTTGGTGCCATGGTCTAGTCATGAGGTCTGTGGTGACAGGTTGGACTCGATGATCCTTGAGGTCTCTTCCAACCTTAGTGATACAGTGATACTGTGATACTGTGATACTGTGAAATGGGCTAGCCAGTCACACACTATGAAGAAGAGCATCCTGATTCTTCAACCTTTATGGTCTACAGCAATATCAGTTCACAGAAGGTGATGAAGTTTCATTGGTGTACAAATTGAGGGAAAGCACTGGAAAAGCTGCAATAGGATAAGTGCTAAAGCAACTTTTTTCCTGGTATTATCTGCTTTTGTAATTGTAATGATGAGCCATCTAGAAGCATTTACTGACAGCAATTTTTGAGACTGCTGTGATGCAAATGTTTCCTGGCTTCAGAGCTATGTCTCAAGCCATCAACCTCACTAATTAGGACAAACAGCAAATGTGCAACGTGTAGCATACACAGAGTGATGCTAATTTGTGACTGCTTCAAAGCCAGGCACTCTGCTTTCATCAGGAATAAGCCTTCACAGAAGTTTTCAGCACTGTTGCTGGGAGGAAAGTAATTACTAGATGCAAACCGTAAATACGCCATGAAATGCTCTGGCTGCAGAAAGCCAGATTGGTGGTAAAAGCAGGACTGTTAGATTAATGCAATTACCTTCTATCTGAGAACTGTTTGCCAACACAGTGATGAACCCAAGATCCAGACTCGTATTTGACAAGGCGTTCATGGCCACCACTCTCACTAGGAAAGTACCTGGAGAAGACAAATGGCCAGTTAAGAATAGCAGTGAAATCCTATTCATAAAGAAAGTCCTATTCTTTTCTGTTAAGACTTTTGTGGTTTCTCTGATGAGTTTCCACTGATGAAGGACTTTTTAAGGAACGTTCCTCTCCTTTATCTCAGCTTTTTAATAACTCATCTGCCCTTGTCCTAGCGCTTACAATGCTGTTCTTCATCAGCTGGTTATGATATTACCACACAGGAAACTAGATGTGTGCAAACACTGCAGTCCACATGAGTTTGGGCATCCTGAGAAAGCAGCTGTCTTGTTTGAAAATTCCTGCCTGAAGGGAAAGGATGTGCAAATGGGCATAGGGAGACCAAGTAAAACTTTGAATATTGAATCACTTTAAAACACAAAATGAAATCATAATTAGCTTCCAGTGTTCCAGCTTTGGCATGGGATTTGAACAGTTCATTAGAGGACAAAACTTCTTTATCTTTTCTCACCGAATTAACTCTTAAGGACAATCTCTCTAATCCCACATTTTAAAGGCTTTGGTTTCTTAATAACGGGAATAAACCATTACAACAAGGAAAATGTCATCATTTGTACTTGAATCAGATCACATCATGAAAAAAATGAAATCTGGATCTTACTAAGTGCAAAACCCAGGCAAAGCCTTGCTCTCAGTCCCCATATGGAGACACATTTGCCAGTTCAAGCTTTTTCCCTCACAAGTCAATAAGACTGTTTCATTCATACTGTTCTGCAAACCAGGTCTGAGCAATTGTCCCCTGTCACAGGATGCTGTGACTCTTTATGTGAGCACCTCTACTGGGCTGTGAGCGTTTTGGAGATAGAGAAGATGTCTGCATGCTGTACCTTCAGAGGGCACAGGAATGATGAACATTTGAGGTTCCCCATGAGGGCAATCTTCTTCGTGAGAGTGAGTTTCATTAGATCCAATCACCTCAAACTTCAGCTTATCTGGGGCACCGTGAGACACAGAGACATTAATCTCCAAATTCTCCCTCAGCTGCAGAGTGTGAGAAGGTAATGTAGCCTGAAGGCCAGACACCGGCTCGATTAAGTGAACAGCAATGCGCCCAGAGATCCCCGGTGCGGTTGTGTTGCTGGATGCTCGGATTTCCAGCTGATGTACCCCTGGGCCTAGCAGCTGCTGAGCAGTGCTGTCGAGTGTCAGATTGTGAGGCACAATTCCTTCCTTTTCACTGGATTCAGTGAGTGTCATGTTGTCTGCTAATAGAATGTAGGTCACTCCGTTGCCTGCAAAAAGAGAGTTCAAAATTTCTCACAGCTTGCATAACGGAACATCCGACTCTAGCTGCTTTCTGCAGCATTCAGGTGTTTCTAAAGCAGACCTAAGAACACTACAGCAATGCAGCCATCCTTAATGAAGTCTCTGAGGGTATTTTTATGCCCTTTAGATTCTCTGTGCTTTCTGCTGGGCAGTCAAGAGAATTCAAACCTACACTACTGTCTTTTAGTTTGTAAGCGCTGATGTGGATTTCAGGAAATTGAAGTGAGAATTAAATATACACCAGCAAATGTGACCAGCTCAGTGTGGAATCCTCTTACCCTCGATCACAGAAGCATTTCTGTGAGTTCCTAACTTCAAATATGGAAATCTTTGCTGGTTTCATGTGGATTCACATGACTGATGTTTTGCTCAGGCTCTGCCAGCTTTTTGTAGAGGGAAAATATACATGTATTTGAGGTGTGTAACAGCTCTGAGAAAGACACCCCCTCCCAATGGAGCTGACATTCTTCAGCTGCAATAATTAGAGGGAAAGCATTCACTGAAAAGAAATATTGGTTAGAATACTGAAAACCCTGTTTCTGTCCCACGAGCAACAAATTCTTTAGCCTGCCATTTACATCATGCAGGGTAAATGTCCTCACCTCCATTGAGTTCAACTTGAATCCACAGCAGCTCCCCATACAGTGTACGGCAGAGAGAGCTGTTGCCAGATTGATGCTGGCTGTAGCACCCAGTAATGCTTAGCTGATCCATCTTAGGGTGAACTCTGACCCTCTTCTGTGCCATCACGTGCCACTCACTGCTGGTGCATTCCACAAAGACTGTGAACTCTCCAGGAGATGAATATCTGTGTGTGATGTTGCTGACCAGTCTAAGAATAACAAGAGAACAGCTGCTTGTTGTGGAAGACTGTCCAGGGAAGTCCTTAGCCTGACAGTGGTCACAGTTCCTGGATCTCTGTCCTGACTCAGCTCTCCTGCAATCACTGTAATGCCTCATTTATTTACATAGAATTTCAAGAATTGAAGATTGTTCCTTTGTTCTAGCTCCAGTGTCATGAAGGTTGTATATCAGGGGTAGTTATTCTTGAAGCATATCTACAAGGAGGGATATATTTTGCTATAGAGTAGGTTAATTGCAGTTCAATAACATGTGGCAGTAAGTCTGGTTTGTGATTTGTGCCTCTGAGCACAGACATGTGACTACGCACACTGGAACATGTAATGGTGGCCTTAATTCTCTATTTCATTCCTGGTGTACCATCTCTTAGGTATAGCAGTGGAAGCTGAGGCTGCTCAGCATTTTGTCAGAGCACTCCCTTGCTCTTGTGGTTTTACTATGTGCAGATGTGTCTATACTTGCCCATGCTAGCAAAAATGTCTCTTCACTCCTTGGTCTGGTGCAGCTCCAGTCATGATGGCAATAGAGGTTTGGGGTACTTGCTGTTACTACTAACAAGCACTGGAAGGTGGTGAAAAGAATCTAAGAACATCCTTTGTGAATGACATATACCATGGAAGGCAAATAAGCAATATCCCTGACACCATTCTCTCTGAACTCTTAGTATTTTTACCAATGGTCCCACCTAGCAAATGCAAACAAAGATCAGGACATAGCAGCCTTGATACTGCATATTTTTCATTAGCTGTTTTACTGATGAAAAAGCTTCATTCTAACTGGAATTCAAAAATATGCCAATGACAAGATCAGACCAGAAAAGGCAATTCCTGTGAGAGTGGATATCAAACTGGACAGAGAAAACAGATGAGTGTGACCGTGAGTGATGCAGTAGGTGAAGTGAAAGGGCTTCCCACCAAGCCAGCAAGCCTCTGCTTACAGCTAGCAAATGAATTTTACTTAAAGGCTCACTATCAAGGATTATCTTTTCTAAGTTCTCTACAGCTACAGTCCTCTGTAGCTCTGAAAAACTTTTTACTCTTTCTAGTATGTTACTACTATTTGGTTTTCACTCTTCCACTCTTGCTTCTCTAGTTGACTGAAGTTGGATTCTATTAGTAGACAAAGAGGTTTCTGGAACCATTCTCTCTTATTCCTAGCACTAGAACAAACTCTGATTCTCAAATTCAGCAGCAAAGTGTTTGATCATTTCAAAGCAGTATTTTTAAGCAACCACAACAAAAGAAAAACTCTAGAATTCCATTGGATTCTTTTAAATGTTACCCAAAAAATCCTCTTTACACTTAACAAAATAATGCTGGCCTGTTTGTTCAGCAACTGCTGGCATGGTTTCAGTAACATTGTGGTTTAGGATCTGGAATAAATTCTCTTAGTAAGAAATAGGAATCACTTGTCATAATAAGCAGAAGAAAGATTGTGGTTGGCAGCCTGACATAAAATGTTGTATTAATTTCCAAACAAGTTTCTGCAGAATCCAAGTGTCTTGTATGCACAGCCTATTATTAATCTGCTCGATTTTTAACAGCTCATTTAAGAGGCTTGGAGCAGTCAATAAAGTGCAAGCAGTGAAATTTACTGGCTGGCTGATGATAGATGAAGGCTGTATCTTACGTTAGGGGGTAGTAAGGATCGATAGTGTGGCCATCCCCGGTGCTAATGATGCAGGAAAGGTTGCCAGAGTATGGAGAGAGCAGCCAGCTCAAGCTGACCGTGATGTTTTCAAAGACAAAGGACTCATCTGGTACAGCCAGCTGCAGACCTGCGGAGCACAATGACAGAATTCAGCATCATTCTTGCCCTGCATTTCTTACATAATTCAGTTAATTTTTGTGTATTGGGAGCAGGCCTTCTCCAAATCAGAGTTGATAGTGCTGCTAATTTGAGTGCATTAGTGGTGTGACAGGGAGCTGGTTCTTTTCCATACCAACCGGTCAAGATTCTTGTTGGAATATAATTTCATTAATGTCTGAGTTCTCTGACTTTGTGTCCTAACAACCCCTCTCAGTTAGGACAGGGAAGCTACATTTTTGTGCTTATTTTTAGTGGTCAACACTCTTCCAAGTTCTTCCTTGATTTAAAGATAAATATCAATAGCCACAGTGTTACAGCAAAGAGCAATCAGGCTTTTGGTGCTGGTGGCCCTCTCTCACTTACCTTCCTTGCACTGGTATTGAATAGACAAATAGCTTCCAGAAGCTGGACAAGGATCTCCAAAGAAAGTGCCATCTGCTGTCACCTGGCAGGCCTGAAGACCATGACACTGGCCTGGAAAGGACAATTTTAAATGAACTAGTGCATTTTGTCTTTAGCTTTCATAACAGCTCAGATGAGAGAATGCAGAAGCAAAACCAGGCAGGGAGAGCAATACCATGCCACTGGTTTCTAGACAAACCCCCACATGACTGACTTTAGCAAGTTGCTTATTGCTTAGTATTTCTTACCACCATTCCACTTTATTGGAATAAAGCTGAGTTGGAGAGGGTAAAGAAAAAACAAGTAATGTGTTTTGGTTGTTTTGGGCTGAAGCCCAAAGAGCCACCCTAGGTTCAGGCCACAGTCACTGTTTATCCTGGCAAGTAGCAGTGCCTGCAATTTCAGCAGGCAGTGTACTTGACACATGGCAGGCAGCAGCAGATCCCTCATGCCCTCGCATTGCCATGCTGCCAGACTTTTCAATCCTTCTGGTCTGGAGTTTGTATGGATATGTTCTGTTCCATCTCTGTCAGACCTAGGCTGTCTTCCCGAGTTTGTCAGCGAATCTCTGTACCCATGTATTTTCTTCACGCAGTGAGAGGAACTAGGTATGCATTCACTCCCACTCTCGTCCTCCTCTGAATTTTTGCTCCTCCAAAAGTCCCTCCTTTCCATCCTGTGGAAACTTCCTCCATATTAGAAGTTCTCTTTGATTACCTTCATTTTAGGAATAAGCCCCTTTCCCACTTGCTAGCTACTGAAATGCAGGATAAACTATTTAGGGACCAGGAACTTTGGTACATGTTTTTGGCAAGCAATGCTGGAAGATACTACCTGCTACTTCATCTTTGACACTGATCCAGCTGCAGTCTCCATCTGGATCATGCTGGAGAGGAGGCTCTGACACACAGTAGTGAGGAGTCTTCCGCCCATAGAAGCTCTCTTCTATTTGAATGACTTCTCCTGACCCACACTGTGCAGTGGCATTGTAATTATCACAGGCAATGCTCTGACCAGATTCTAGTAGGAGAAAAAAAAATCACATGTGACTTTTTGAATTTCTGAAAAATCCTGCTACAATTCTCCTGCATATCCTCTTTCCCCTCCCCTTTCCCCTCCCCATCTTTTCTTCCTTTTTCTCCCCTTTAAGCTAAAACATCTGAAAAAGAGAGAAGAATAAAATGTTTTTCCTTTTTTCATAGTATCATAGTAGCAGTCAGGGTTGGAAGGGACCACAAGGATCATCTAGTGCCAACCCCCCTGCCATGGGCAGGGACACCCCACACTAGAGCAGGCTGGCCAGAGCCTCATCCAGCCTGGTCTTAAACACCTCCAGGGACAGGGCCTCAACCACCTCCCTGGACAACCCATTCCAGGGCTTCACTACCCTTATGGTGAAGAGCCTCCTCCTCACATCCAGCCTGAATCTCTCTACCTCCAGCTTCATTCCATTCCCCCTAGTCCTATCACTACCTGAGAGCCTGAGAAGTCCCTCCCCAGCCTTCCTGTAGGCCTCCTCCAGATACTGGAAAGCCACCCTGTTTACTGCCTAAAACATAAATTTAAGTACTTTTTAATGCACCAAAGCATTTCAATTAACAAACAAACAGACAAACCCCCCACAAACAAACAAACAAATGAACCCCCCCATATTTTTGTGGAAAACCCTTAGCACTTGTTTGACCTGCAGTACTGGAAAGTTTAAAATTACTCCTTAGTTACGAAGGAGCCTTGTGGCAGTGTGTGATTTGCATGATACTCAGGTAATTGCTCTGGAGAATAGCTTGCATATTAAATATGGGACCTGATCCCATTTCTGCTACAGAGAGACCTTTGTTCCTGTGTGATATTCGACTGACTTCATTCAGCAGGACTGCTCAGATGAGTAAGGTCATATCTCTAAATACATACACCTCATTCTTTGATTAATCTGGGACAGTTAATTATCTTTCAGAATTCTTAGTAGCCTGTAGTAATCAGGGTACATAATACCCTGAAGAGGAGGATGCGAAAGACTGCTCTCACATGGGAGTGTTGCAAAAGAGTGCTTTTGTTTCAGCTCTCTCAGGTTTGAATACGTTGTCCTGCGGTTGCTGTTTCGATCATTCCCTTTAAGTACCTTGATCACCGGTGCCAAAGCCTGCACACTGGAGTAATTGTGTGCTATTGTTATTTAAAGGTTAAATCTAAGCCTGGCTGTAACTATAGCAACATGATCAGTTTACAGATTAGCGCTCTCTAAATAAGCTTGCAAAATAATTTAGCGGTAAAGTCTAATACGGGCTATCATCTCGCGCAGTTTTAGTTCTCTGCTTGGTATAGAGAGTTCCCATAGTACTAGCTGTCTCAGCAACTTCTGAGACATGGAAAAATGTACAGAACCTGGTTTGTCTGCCTATATGTACACACCCTGGTTCAGTATTTTTCTACAACAAATTCCTAGCCAGCAGAACACCAAATGGAAGAATAAGAGTAATAGCAAACAACGATAAGGAAAGTTTTTGCTTGCACTGAGAAACACAAATGATGCTAAAATAGGTGGCCACAGAAAGGATAAAGGCAGAACACTGTCTGGTTGCCTGTTTGTGCACATATACCTAGCTCAGATCATTGAGATGGCAAACTTTCAGGACTCAGAGAAATTAAAACCCAGCTGCGGTACCATTTGGAGCTACTGATACATTTCATTTGAAGCCTCAGTTAATGTGAACCAAACCTGAAGGTGAAGGTCTTGAGCATCTCTATGTCCGTTTTACAGAGGCACACCTACCTGAAAGGTGGTTGTAGCTGGGAAGGGGTTGGTCTCTTCTCCCAGGCAACCAGCACCAGAACAAGGGGACACAGTCTCAAGCTGCGCCAAGGAAGGTTTAGACTCAAGGTGAGGAGAAAGTTCTTCACCAAGTGAGTCATTCGTCATTGGGATGTGCTGCCCAGGGAGGTGGTGGAGTCCCCATCCCTGGAGGCGTTCAAGAGGAGATTGGACGTGGCACTTGGTGCCATGGTCTAGTCATGAGGTCTGTGTTGATAGGTTATAGATTGGACTCAATGATCCCCGAGGTCTCTTCCAACTTTAGTTATACTGTGATACTGTGAAACAGAAGCTCTGTGGAGTTGTGGGAACTTGCAAACATTCAACACCCAGAGAAACTGGTGAGCATACTGCTGCTGTTTCTCTGGGGTATTGTATGTAATTCCTTGCACGCAAAGCTGGTGAAAGAGGAGTCTACTTTGCTATTGCAAGTTGTGTGTGTATTAATGGACATGGGCTGTAGAAACTGAAAACAAGGCTGTAATTTGCTCAATCTGTCCTTGGTTTCCTGGGTAGTGGATAATGGATGCAGGGTAGGACATTGTTGCTCACTAATGCAAGCACTCTTTGAATATAACGGGCTTCTAGTCAGATCCTGCTATAACAGATGATAATTTCCTTACAAACAGACAGTTGTCTACCATCGTTGTAATGGAAAAAGGATTTTAGTCTGTTTTTGCAAGGAAAATAAGCTGAAGGGATTGTGCTGTCTGTCAATTAACTCTCCTTCAATCATCTTTAATATTAGTTGACTTCAACCAAATTTGATGTATAGCTACAAACCTGAAAATACCATAGCATGTCATGAAAATCAATAGCTAGGTAGAAGAGAAGGGGCTACATCAGTGCCTCTGTTAGGAGTGGAGATTGTAACCTGTTTGTCTGTTGCATCATGTGGGATTCAACCAGGCAGCACATACAGCTGGAGCTCTGGAGCAGCTGCAGAATTGCAGGGGAGACAGCTGAGGGAGTGAAAAGTATTTGCAGGGGTGGAACACGCTGGGGATATGGAAGTGAACTGGGAGTGCTGAGGAGGAGGGCAGGGAGGGGATGTGGAACAGAAAATCAGGACAGGAAACAAAACTTTATTGGTTTTGCTGATTGTGGAACGACTTGCTAATTAAGTCAGAAGTAGTACAGTACTGGACCAGAGCAGCAGTGGTTCTAGGGCTTGTGGAAACCTGTAATTGCATCCTGGATTCAAAGAGTGTTCATGTTAGTGAGCCTACAGCCAGACTGTCCTTCCAGCGCTTATGACCGTAGTTCTAGTTACAGTTTAAAATGCTTGGCTTATGTGCAAAGTGCACACACAAATTCCCCTCCTATCTGTGTGTTCAATGGGACAGAATGCCAGCATTCCTTTCCAGGACTGTTTGTTCCAAGTCACAATTTATGGAGCACAATGTCTGTAGATCTATCTGAGCACTCAAATGCCACCAGGTAGTAAAGGTTTCTGTCTGCTTCCTTATCCTGGGGAAACCCTTAAACTTCACCTGATGGAAGGGCCTCGCTTACTCCAGGTTACCCCAGGATGCTAGGAGTGTTTTCTGGAAGACTGGCTGTATTTTTGCTTCAGTTACAAATGAAAATTAGTTTGGCACATATTTATGTTTAGGTCTTCTTATAGGGCAGTCATACAGGTCCCACCTAGCTCAGGTACTGTGGTGCTGCGGGAGTCTGTTCTTGCAGCCATGCTCTTATGTACTGCTCAACTTAGCTTTAAACTAGCAAGCTTATGGCCACTGTGAAAAGGAACTGCTACATATTTAGATTCACCCTCAGATTCACTTCTGTTTTACTAGCCCTCTATTGGAAACCTCCATCTTAATGGCTGTGGCCAAGCATCTACATCTCAAAGACATATCAGGATTCTTCCTTTCTTTGAATCAGATCTTACACTGGAAAAAGGATTCCTGCTGAGGTTATTTGGCTTTTTGCTTGTTCACTTTTAATAAGCTTGGTGAAGTTATTGCACAAACACTTTGGAAGCAATAAGGCAATTTATGCAGAGCTGTGAAAATGGTATGCTTGCTTTTCAGTTCCTGCTGCTGTGTATCTTACCAAACTCGCAAATGAAGTCAAATTCCTGGCTGCAGTTCTCAGTCACACCCCACTGATACTTGGCATTCTTCAGGATGTACCCACATGTGGCAGAGACAGGAGATGGCTGATCCTTGTACCAGTTACTGTAGCTTATATTTGAAGTGTCCAGCCAAATCATTGACCCTGTGAACAAAGTAATTGTGTCCCAAGTGTTATTTTCTACAGTAATGCAATTACAGAGTCAGAGCCTGCAAGCAGGACTGTAGCCCTGCTCCCACTGAAGCAGAGGTGGGTTAGTCTGTATAGGATCTTCAATTACATTTTACATTTAACCTGATATAATAATTAAAAGAGACACTGCCACTTCTCCCTGTGCTCCCAGTCTCGAGATTTCACCCTTTCCCTATCAGATCTTGCAGCACTTCCTAGTGTGATGAATTGTCTCAGTTTGCTCTTCCACTGGAGACCTAACCCAGCACGTTTGTTTCACTGGTCAGCAAGCTGATCTAATTCACCATATGCTCACACAGCCTCAAGATTCAATGGAAGGAGTGAAAGCATGCAACTGGGAAGGAAGCAGGCAATTAAAACATCGTAATATCAATCTGAAGGTACAACAAATAAAGACAGTGGCTTTGCAGCAGATGCCTACAGAGGGACTAATTGCATTTGTTACCATGTCAAGTAAGCCTCATGGGCTGGTACAGTTTGAAAGAAGAAGTTTCAAAAGCACCTACCTTGAGTTGTTTCATTCAGCAAGGAGTTTGAGATCAATCCTATCCACCATTCCTGATCCTCAGCAATATGTTTTTGCAAGAACTCTTGAGTTTCCTCATTTTCAATAAAGACAAGGTGCCCTCCTCCTCTCTCACACCAGCTCTGGGCACTTGTGAAGGTATGCTGGAGTCTAACAAACTCATAGCATGACTGGTTGAAAGCTACCTGGTACTTTGAGCAAGGGATTCCTTCATCAATGGTTGCTTCCTTTACAGCCAAACATGCAGCAAGAGAAATTAGAACTGTGATCCCAAGCCACATTCTCAGCTCAGTGCCCTGTGTGGCACTGGTCTTGCTTATCACATCACCACTCTTTTTGCTACCCTCTTCAAAAGCTTAAGATGTCATCTGTGTCATGTCATCAGCATTTTTCCTTCCTCTGTGCTGCTTGCAGCAAGAGCAGCAATAGGGTATGGAACAGATTGCTCCCCATATATAATGGTGATTGTGTCTGAAGATACGTACAGCAAGTGTTGCTGCTAAGTCACTGCAGTGGCCATTGTGAGGGTTATTGTATAAAAGTGTCATTCCATGTGAGGTCAGACTGAGGAGAAGACATTAGAGTATTGATTTTCTCATGGGCAGAGAAGATAAAGTTGATATATGCTGCTGCTGGCCACATGGGAAAGTGAGATAAAGCTCCTACACCAAAGGCATCATTGTGTGAACCTTGAAGCTGGAGGCCTTTACGACAACAACAGAGAGACACAATAGTACAAATGAAAGGAGAATGGGGAAAATGAGAACCACAAGGAGTTATGGGATGGGGAAGCACATAGTGCTCCTCTAGATACATTTATTGATTTAATAATTATTGAGGTGCCTCTTTTGGATGCTAATGCAATGTTTGTGCTTATTGTATCACATCCATCCTGCCCACCTGTTTACCCATTCATGTCAATCTCAGCTGTCCCAAGTAAGCTGCATTTTGCAGTGGGGTGTGTGTTTAGAACTCCACACCCTTAAAAGCTAAGCTGCTTAACTGTATAGAACTACATCTTTTATACATTCTAGGAGGCAAAAAGGAATGCCAGAAGTTAAAATAGTGATTTAGACAAGATGAAAGCACTGCCTTAATCATCAGAACTACTTGGGAGCCTGTGTGCACATTCCAGAGGCTGCTGATGGACTTTGGGAAGCCAGCCCAGCACCATCTCTAATAGCTTCTGAACTTCCCTACAAGAGATACCCATCAGGTTTACAAGGGCACTGGATTAGCAGAACTGCAGTGCAAAGAAAGCTGTGTAACTATGGTGATCTTCCTGTCCTTGGCACTAACTCCATTCAATTTGATGCAATTATTATTAATTTATACCACTGTAACCTGACACGGAAAGAACATGCACTTATATTTAGATATGGGTTGGTGAGCCAGCTACTGCATCACAGAGATGCAGGAAGCAGTGAGGTTTAGTTGAGTTCCTGCACTGCAGAAATGCCACCTGCATTGCACTGTTGAGCTGAAGGCAATGCCCATCCAGCACGGCATGCCAGTCCAGCTCTCACCCTAAAACTTTCTTGCAAAGTATGTGTACAGCTTCCAGTAAGCATTTATGAGTGACCTTCAATCCCAAGACCTTTTTGGATCTCCAGTTCAAAGTCACCTTGCTTAGCTGGATAAAGCAGGACTATGATCAGGGTTCTCAAGATAAAGTTCATGGCAAAGTGTTTAATGGTTGGGACAGTTGTAGGGGAGGAGAAGAAATGGTAAGAAAGTGCACAGTGATAGAGGAACAGACACTATGCTGGATGTCTCCTTTCTCACCACACCTGAAAATCAGGATTTATCTCAGCTATGGAACCCTTGGTGCAGATCCCACATTAATTTCTGAGCAATTAACAGGAAGGTATTTGTAGCACCTGAGATGTGAATATTCAGTCTGAGTTTCCCAGCTCTGGAGAAGGCCTGGCTATATTCTAATTATCTGATGGATCTGACCCAGTAAGTGCCCAGAAACCCATCACCTTCCTGGAAGGGGCCATGTAACTATGATTAGTTTTGTTTCTGTTGGCTATGTCAGCAAATTAGAAGCCCCATTTGGGCTGCATACAACATTTCATGGGCTTCAGTTTAGGAACACCCAACTGTTTTGTCTTCAAGCTATTGTGAAAGTCAGTGCAGAGGGCAGCTGACATTCAGTCAATTGGCCACTCTACATGTTCATGACATTTCCTTCAGAGTCCTTGCTTCTTCCTGGGCTTTGCTGACTTGCCAGGCTTTGCAGAAGCTGGCAGGCAGCCCTCCCAGTTTGTCCTTTTCGATATGAGAAACAGACTGCTTCTGAAAATAGAGGTGTGATGGAGGAGACTGCACTGAATTGTATCTGATACAGGCTATGCATTTCCAATAGGTGCCATTGACTCACACTGGTGATGAATGGATTCTGTAGCATTGTCCAGGTCTCTCCTTGCAACTGGAAATTTGACTGCATGAACATACTGCTAAAACTGCCAGAGCTGGAGGTGCCACAGGCTATCCTTTGTGAACCTGCTCCAAAGCCATTGAAGTTAATGGAAGTCTTGTCTCTGGCCTTGAAGGATTTTGAAACAGGCCCTGAAAAAGAACAAATAATACTTGGAACTGTCTACAATTCAAACTGGGCCCTCCAAGTGGGTCTACTGTTGGCAATTCCTACAGCAGTGTGAATTTTTTTCCTGATTTACGGTTGCTATAAGTAACTCTTCAGCTGCCTGCAGCAGATGGGGAATAGAAGAAAGACAATTTCCCTCTTCTGCAGTTTGTTGCCTTCTTTCATTTTAGTGCCAGCAAAGCAGTCTGCCAGCTTATTCTGTTTACCACAAGGAAGAGAAAAGCTTTTACCGAATAGAAAATGCTGCTTTAAAGCATCAAAATTAGCCACTGGGGTCCGCAGGGAGAGAGAAAATTCCTGAAAGCCCTTTTCACTCATAACTGAAAGGCAGCTTCATTTCAGATAAACAGTGCTCCTTCTCTTTACCATTTTGCAGGAAACAAGTGCCTTTTGCATTCTTCCTCAACAGAAAGATTTTTTCTTCTTCAGAATGGTTTTCTCATGCCATAAGTCCACATGGAAGCTTCTCAGGATCGTGGTGGCTTTGGCTTTATTCTGCTGCTTCTCTTTGTATGGCTTGCTGAATGTAAATTATTTAAGAAGCTACTTAAACAGATTAGGATAGGATAGGATAGGATAGGATAGGATAGGATAGGATAGGATAGGATAGGATAGGATAGGATAGGATAGGATAGGATAGGATAGGATAGGATAGGATAAACCAGGTTGGAAGAGACCTTCAAGATCGTGTCTAACCTAGCATCCAACACCACCTAAACAACTAACCCGTGGCACCAAGCACCCTATCAAGTCTCCTCCTGAACACCTCCAGTGATGGTGACTCCACCACCTTCCTGGGCAGCCCATTCCAATGGGCAATCACTCTCTTCCTGTAGAACTTCCTCCTAACCTCCAGCCTACACCTCCTCTGGTGCAGCCTGAGACTGTGTCCTCTTGTTCTGGTGCTGGTTGCCTGGGAAAAGAGACCAACATCTGCCTGTCTACAACCTCCTTTAAGGTGGTTGTAGAAAGCAATAAGGTCACCCCTGAGTCTCCTCTTCTCCAGGCTAAGCAACCTCAGCTCCCTCAGCCTCTCCTCACAGGGCTTGTGTTCCAAGCCCCTCACCAACTTTGTTGCCCTTCTCTGGACATGCTCCAGCAAGTCAACCTCCTTCCTAAACTGAGGGGCCCAGGACTGGACACAGTACTCGAGGTGTGGCCTAACCAGTGCAGTGTACAGGGGCAGTTGTATATGCTAGTGTGCAAGGGGCAAAATGGTGCCACTTCTGCATAGCCTCATCTCACATGTTCCAAAAGGCAGTCATGGAAGAGCTTAATCAAAGCTCTCTCATTATCTCAACTATGCCAATTAGACAGTAAGTTCTCCCCTTGTGGTTTCCCATGGGAATGTAACTGACCCCTAACAGGTATTGTAAAGCCACTCCAGTAACTTCAGGGAAGGGCCAAGCACAATATCATCCATAGAGATTTTGGATCCACCAAAACCATTCACTTGCTGGTTTTTGTTTGACTTTCTCATACTTCTGCACAACTGGAGCAGATCACAAAGGAAGAGCCTGTATCTAAGCATTGTTTTTAAGGAGCGATGAACCCTTTGCAGGACTTGTTAATCCTTGCTCACTTATAGCTGCCTGCCTGAAAGGCTGATGTAGCAACCACCCTAACAGCATGATTATGTACCAGTGACTTCAACTCAAACATATTCAGTAGCTAAAATAAGGCTTGCAAAGCCATTGTTTTGCAAGCTTTGACTAGAAATTAGTGGCAAAGCTTTCTCAATATTTTCACACCCTCACTCCAAGCTGCAATAAAGCTATGAATAACTCCTTTGTTAGTGAACTCTCTTGTGTCTGGTGGAATAAGACCTTCACTTTCCTCAGAAATGTTTTAGGGGGCCCTGCAGATCTCTTGCAGAGTCCTAACTTGCCCTTAGGAGTTAGACCAGATGGTGCTCATCAAGAGAAGGTTCCTTCAGCAAAGCATTGTGCTATATAAAAGATCACAAATGACAATGATGAATGACTTATTCCTGGTTTTCAAATAGATCCTCCAAGGTTTGGGTGTTGGAAGTAGAAGCAGTGGAAGTGAAAGAAATCTGAAGCAAATTTTCTTTATGATGCTGCAGAATTTCATAGGTATTAAAAAAATAATAATGGTGAGATTGAGAAAAACTGAGATTCTGTAAGGTAGCCTTCTACGTTATGTTCCCCACTCCTAAGAAGTGTACCTTGTAAAGCCAGCTCAGATTTGGTACACAGAGTTAAGGTAGAGAAGGGCTGCCAATGGGAAGGAATAAATCACACCCCTCTTCATTTTGGCTTTTGCTCATTTGCCTTGAGGAAGAGCAAGTAAATTTTCCTTCTATAGGAGGATATTATCATCTTTGCATTCCTGAATATTACTGAATGTATAGATTTTATCAGGAATAGAAATAAATCTCTCTTCTATGAATTGAACAGTCATACAAACAGCAAATGCATTTAGATTGCTTTTACTTTCAGGTCTCATTAACTTCAGATAAGATTGAGAATGGTTCATTTTAGTGTGTCACAAACACTTCTTGGAAAGATCTGTTTCACTATTACCCAATGGGTACTGAATCCTGATCAGACTGTCCAGAAAGGGGTGGAAAAGAGCCCATAGGCACACCTACATCTTCCATCTCTCCAGCTGGCTTTTAAAAAGCCCATCTGCCAGTTAGTTTAAGAAGGTGAATCACAATCACACTTCCTTCCTTGCTGCTCTTGTGGGCTGCTTGTCCTCACAGCAAGATCCAGTTATTTGCTCACTGAAAAGGGTTTTGTTTTGCTGTTGCTCTACTGTCTAATTTTCCATGTGGCAACACAGTGAACTTACCAGTAAGCCCTGCCAAGTTGCAATTTTGATGTTATCTTGTTTAGAAAAATAGGGAAAACAATTCTTATCTTTACAGGGTGCAATAATTAAATTAGACATTTGTGCCTGGCATGATGAGGTCAGGATAAAGATAAGTAGGACTACTTTCAAGAGTTGCTGGGTTGGACATCAGTTCTATTTGTAGGATATATATGGTTACCTTCTGGAGCAAATGTTGCCTGGTTAAGTGTCTAAGGATCTTCTCCTAGGAACTGTCCCTTTGGAAGCATCCAGTATTGTCCTTGGGCTTGTAGCTTGACTTTCCTCACCTGCCATACAGTTCATGCCTCAATACCCCCCTTCTTCCCAGCTAGTTCCTGTGTTTTATTGTCTTGCACAGCAGAACTTCAGCTGTTGGGAAGAAGAGGTTAAGTGTGCCCCATGAGAACATGAACTGAGTTAGTGTTATTGATGGCTAAGGTTAGCCTTGAATTGACATGTAGAGAGTAACAGAACTATCGGAATTATCTGCTGACACCTCAAGTGTTCTTGTAATCATGACTGACTAAGTGGCACAATTTAGATGTGCCATTACCTTACTATCTTAATAAGAGAACTGTTCTAAGGATTAAAGGTTCCCTCTTTGGGTAAAACATTAACTGGCAGATAACAATTGACTCAAGTCTTGCTAGAAAAAACTTGCTTGAATCTAAGTGTACAGCCATTACAACTCACTGTGTTTCTGCAAGTCACTCCACATTGCCATAAGCATGAGACTGGCCAGATTTCTAAGGCACTCCAGCTTCCACCTCTGGTTTAATTTCATTACCTGTTTTCCTTCTACTTGTTATGAGCTATTTCTGAGCTTACAGGACACCAAAACAGAACAACAAACCCCCCCTGTGTTACAAGATTTTTTTTATTCATAATGCATCCCATCAGTAGTTAACCAACTTGCAGAGGAGATCAGCTTCACAATCCCCATAAAGAGAAGACTGAAGGTCCAGCCACCTCTCTGTTCAGGAGCACTGCTTTTGTGTTAATCACTCTACACTCATAAACCATCTCACTAAAACCCAAGAACAGTTTTTCTTTGTGTCCTCCCAAACATGTGCAGTAGGCTAAAAGGTAGGACAAGGTGTAGCAACATGAACTTCTGTCACTGTAAATGTCTGCAGCACCATTTGCACACCTTCAGTCACAGAGGTAAACGCCAACCTTCGTGTTGACATTCTGCCTGCTTGAAAACACACTACTGAACTGTGTAACACATTGAATATTGAAACATGCAAATTGTCTTGGGCTGCTGAAAGGTTAAAAAAGCCTTAGGGTGAGGAATTATGATACTATTGTGGCCTTCCAGTATCTGAAGGGGGCCTACAGGAGTGCTGGGGAGGGACTTCTCAGGATCTCAGGTAGTGATAGGACTAGGGGGAATGGAATGAAGCTGGAGGTGGGGAGATTCAGGCTGGATGTGAGGAGGAGGTTCTTCACCATGAGAGTGGTGAAGCCCTGGAATGGGTTGTCCAGGGAGGTGGTTGAGGCCCTGTCCCTGGAGGTGTTTAAGCCCAGGCTGGACGAGGCTCTGGCCAGCCTGATCTAGTGTGGGGTGTCCCTGTCCATGGCAGGGGGGTTGGAACTAGATGATCCTTGTGGTCCCTTCCAACCCTGACTGATACTATGATACTATGATACTATGATTTTAGGTGGGAACTGTGGCCATTCAGTTATTTGAATAGCTAGTGCTTAAATGTTCAGGCACTTAAATGCTTGGGCACTAGGATCACTGGGTAGGCTCAGTCTGGTTGGATACTAGCACAGATGGGCTAGCAGTTCTGTGCCTCAGTGCTTGGAGACTTTTCATACTGACTTACATTATTTTTATTTAAACTAAGATAAAAACCAGTATTTCTGGTGATGCACATTAAAATATGGCTCTATGAAAGAAAAGTCCTTTTGTTTATCATGAAAGAAAATAAGGAAATGCCACCAAGAAGATTAAAACCTCACAAAAAAATAGTTACTTAGATCCAAATAATACTGACCAAGGGTATGGTCAAAACTCTTTTGATCCAAATAAAACCTGGTCAGAATACGGTATGGAAATGATTGTTTATTCAGTTTGAAGACTCTGTATTAGTAGTTTATAGTTTGCAGTTACATTTGGACAGTGCAAGAGAGGTATTCCTAGATAGTGTCATGGTTTTTAAAGGAGAATATGTCAATAAGCCAGTGTTTGTTAACAAAGGTAAGAGGTGATATGTCTGTGGTACAGTGAGACAGCAGTCAGTGTGACTTCAGCAAGAATGGCTCTTAAATTAGTATCAGTTTTCCTACTGGAATCTTTATTTGGCAATAGCAGATAACAGTTGATAGTTGAAAGTTTGCAGCACAGCTTAAAGTCATATACATGTAATTGGATTTTCTAAATGGGCTTTAATTAGCACTCAGATTTTATTAGAGAAAGGTTGAGATTAAATTAAATAGAGATAAGGAATAATAATGGTCCCAGTCTGATTTAAATGGCAGTGATTTGCTTCTTGTGTAAGTGAACCAAAAGTACAAAGGTTGATACACGGCAGCAACCTTATTGTTACACTGGAAATTTACTTATCCAGCTCCTCTGCCTTGGACAATTTTGTTCTGATTGGCCACAGGAATGACATCTTAAATGTCATCCCCAGACTTGCATGGCCAGAGGGTACAACCAGTGCTGGGCAGGGTAATGCTGTGCTCCAAAGATGTCTTCATAGCCTTTTGTTAAGTTTGGGAGAGAAGTTCAAGGCACTCTGAGGCTGGAGGAAAGGGGAAGCTACAAAGAAGCCAGAAAGGGAAAGCTACAAAGAAGGCAGAAGGAAACAGCTTGTAGTCTTTACCACAATTGCTTAAAGCAGGAAAAAAAAACACAGTGAAAAATACCTGCCTGTGGTGGGGAGCTGGTAACTGCAAAAAATGTCATCATAAGGGGTGAAGAGAGAGGAAATTGTGAGAAGAAATGCTGGATTTGGTTGTGGGAGGATCTGTGTCTGAAGGAGTCTGCAAGTGGACAGTTGGTAAATAAGGTCAGGCATCAGGAGAGGGGACTCAAAGCGTGGGGCTGGATCATTTCATTAAGGGTTATGCTTTCAGCACAGCAGTTTATAATGTTTTGGTAAATATTACCTATATGAGTTATGATGTGTCTGGGAAATCTGAGACCCAAGAGCTGCTCCTAATCTTTCCAGAGAGGGGGTTATTTCCTCTATGTTCTCTTGCACATGGACTTCTATAACCTTCCCTGTTCTCTCCCATCAAACGTGTTTTTACAAAGGAAGATGAAACACTGTAAAATAACAAGGTGTACAAAATACAGAACAAAGCTTTCAGGCAGACACACCTGAAATTAGCTGTCAAAACACATTTAGGCTGGTTTCAAAAGTTATTGGATATCTAATCTACTTGTTAACAAGATTTCCAGTTATCTCGTCTTGGCTGAACCTTAAACTACAGGAACAGTTGTGCTGGGGAAGGGGAGAAGTGGTTTGAATTAATCTTTTTATTGTTTGCTTGCTCTGTGGATATATTCCTATAGATTAGACTGCTCACAGGTCAGAGAATTGAAACTGCAGCATTAAGGCTACAGCTGTGTAAATGGATGAGGATACACTGAAGAGAACACAGTAAAGCAAAACAGAATGTCATGGACAGAGAAACTGACCCCTTGGCTTAGTGGCAATGGAGCTAGATGGCTTTGCTTTCTTGCCAGTTCCTTTTCAGTCTCTAAGGTGGCTGAAAAATCCCTCAGTGTATACAAATACACCTCAATACACACAGGCTCTCTCTCACACACATATGTGCATATAAATTAGATTTAAATTAGACATTAGGAGGAAATTCTTCACCATGAGGGTGGTGAGACCCTGCAACAAGTTGCCCAGAGAAGTTACAAAGGATCCAGTACTAGAAGTGTTCAAAGCCAGGCTGGATGGGGCTTTGAGCAAGAGACGTCTCTGCCCATGGCAGGAGGTTTGAACTAGATGATCTTTAAGGTCCCTTCCAACCCAACCTATTCTGTGATACAGTGTATGTATGTTCATATATATATATATATATATATATATATATATATATATATATATATATATATATAATGCATGTATGTATATACATACATGTGTATATATACATGTATGTGTGTATATATATATATATCATACAGGCTGGGGTCAGAGTGGCTGGAGAGTGGCCAGGCAGAGAGGGACCTGGGGGTACTGGTCAATGGTAGGCTGAACATGAGCCTGCAGTGTGCCCAGGCGGCCAAGAGGGCCAATGGCATCCTGGCCTGCATCAGGAACAGTGTGGCCAGCAGGAGCAGGGAGGTCATTCTGCCCCTGTACACTGTACTGGTTAGGCCACACCTTGAGTCCTGTGTCCAGTTCTGGGCCCCTCAGTTTTAGAAGGAGGTTGACTTGCTGGATTGTGTCCAGAGAAGGGCAACGAAGTTGGTGAGGGATTTGGAACACAAGCCCTGTAAGGAGAGACTGAAGGAGCTGGGGTTGCTTAGCCTGGAGAAGAGGAGGCTCAGGGGAGACCTTATTGCTCTTCTACAACCACCTTAAGGGAGGTTGTAGCCAGGTGGGGGCTGGTCTTTTCTCCCAGGCAACCAGCACCAGAACAAGAGGACACAGTCTCAAGCTGCACCAGGGGATGTTCAGAATGGATGTTAGGAAGAAATTCTTCACAGAGAGAGTGATTGCCCATTGGAATGGGCTGCCCAGGGAGGTGATGGAGTCACCATCATTGGAGGTGTTCAGGAGGAGACTTGATTAGGTTCTTGGTTGCATGGTCTAGTTGATTAGGTGGTGTTGGATGCTAGGTTGGACACGATGATCTTGAAGGTCTCTTCCAACCTGGTCTATTCTATTCTATTCTATTCTATTCTATTCTATTCTATTCTATTCTATTCTATTCTATTCTATTCTATTCTATTCTATTCTATTCTATATGTGTTATGTCTCTAATACCCTTTATAGCCTTCTGGTTCGTTCCTGCTGTTTATTACTGCCACTAAATCCAACAAAGCCCTTTTATTGTTTGTTTGTTTGTTTATTTAACCTGGCTTCATATTTTGTTATCACCTGCTTCAGTCCGTACTTTCCAACAGTGACAAAGTCTAACAGTGACAAAGTCATGCTGTCATGAGGATCTCCCAAAGTCAAGACAAGGCAAAGGTTAGGAAGAGAGGAGCAACGTGTAACGAGTGTGTCAGAGCAGTCTGCAGCACAAACTGTGCTTTAAATCAAATAAAAATGTATGTTTATAAAAGATCAGTCAGCCAGAGGAAGTGATGCTAAAACATTTGGGGAACAACTGTGATTTAGCTGGGGGGAAAAAAATATCAGCTTTTAGGGTAACCTCATGTGAAATTGCATAACATAGAATTGTGCAGAGTGTTCTTATCCTTCATGGTCAGTGGAGCCTATGATTTGCTTTACAATCACATGCTTTATGGTGAAATAATTCTTTTCCCAGAGGATTTTAAAATTAACAACATTGAACTCAGTTAAGTCTCTTACCTAGAAGCAAAAGCATGAAGTTAAAAATCCTCCTTATTTTTTAATGGTTCTTGCCATACTTTCACAGAGCAGATCCAGGTCACATATGGGAGAATATGTTACAGTGATTGCTTGTGAAAAGATGCTTGATTCCAAGATGTGACACTCAGTTCACTCTGGAACAGCTTGTATATAAAGAAATGCAGCACATGACTCTTGGGTGATGCTAGGTTGTTGTTTAGCAGAACAGCCCAGATTATGCCTCACAGAATGGAAAGAGAAGGATGACATCTTGCTCTGAACTCTTTCTCACTCCCAAAGAGCCAAATCCTGAACACTGGGTAGAGATTTCCTTGCTTTTTCCCTCCCTACCTGCCAAATGGGGTAAGCACCCCTATGCAGTATCTAAGTTTTCATGTGAAATGCTGAAGGGAATGTTACAGAGCGATTCTCCCAGGTTCCTTGGGTGTGCCTGGTGCTTCAGGTGGTTTCACAAGGAGCAAACAGACCACTCCTTTGTTTCAGTGAAAGAGTTAATTTTAATGGGAATGGTCAAGAATTATAGTGTATGTGGTAGGGATTAAAGATCAGCTATTATAAATTGTCAGTCTATAAGCCACCAGCCGCTAGCTCGCACTGCACTTTGACCTTATCCTTATATGTAACAGGAAAGAGCTGTTCTCAGCCCAGACAGGAGGGGACCGCTACCGCTGCGGGAGCCGCTGGGCACGGAACACAGGAACTGTTACTGCACTTGGAGATGGAGACGGACAACCTGTTTGGTAAAAATAAAGAAGAACACCCAGAGCCCCTAAAAGCTGAGGTGCAAGGTAAGTGAAAGAAAATGTAACACGTGCGGTTACTGTGGTATGTTCAGATTTGTCAACACTGCAGTCCTCGTTCACCCGAGACAACACTGGAAAGGGAAACAGAAAGTGAGCCGTGGCTTGGGGTTTGTTTAAAGGACCGATCTCGGACAATATTTGTGCTCCACCTCTGAGACTTTTTCTCACGTTGTGGGCATTGCTGTGTACGTTTCCAAAAAGCCTGTTGGAAAAGGATTCACCGAACTTGGTGGTCAAGGAGAAAGTCTCAAGATTTCATCTGGTGACACCCCCTCCCCCATAGCTCTGCTCGGGCTTTCGGTTTCTCCTCTCTGTAACCCTTCCCTACCCTCTCTCTGTCCTCACACTCTTCCTTGCCTCCTGGAGAGCGTCTTTAAAACTGGGGCTTTTCAACAAGAGACTTTTTCTAAATAGGGAAGCAGCAGTAATGGATTCCACCCTAGGCCGTTAAAAAGAGGGCTCCGAAATGAATCCAGCAAAACCTATCTCACTTCATCAAGATAGTTTAAAGTGGCCTCCTAGGCATGCAAGCTGGATCAATTCGGTTTTGTAGTACTTTTTTACTTTACAGATGAGGTTTTTTTTGCTATAGCTACAGGAGAGGTTTGTTGCTGAGAAAAGCTGTGCAGTTTATGCTCCATTGTTTGGCATATGTAAGCTAAATTGTAATTTGTTAGATGTTTCTTAGCTTACATTTTACAGCACCTTTAAAGTCACTTCCCAAGCACAGGACTTAAGAAGATGACAAAACTTTCATGACTTTGTTGTTGCTCAGTTATGTGGCTGAATTGGAAACTATCAGGCTGGACTCGATGATCCTCGAGGTCTCTTCCAACCTCAGCGATACTGTGATACTGTGTGATACTGTTTTGCTTCAAGTTAGCCAAATGCTTTGTTATTATTTGTGGTGGGTTTATGCCTTTGAACTATTATTTTTTTTTTCTCCTCAAGGTAAAAACTTAGCATTGAAACACTCTGAGGTTGTTTGCAAGCTAACCATTTATGTAATCAGTATTTGCCAATTGTGAAAACTACAGAGAACACAGACTTAAAATATTCTGCTACCCATGAGCTCTGCCAGTATTTTGTCTCCTATTTATGTCCTCCTTATATCTCCTCTGTTACTCCATATCTGCACAGATTTTTAAAGTTCTTGAAACACTTTAGGATGCTGACTGGGACCTGGTGTGGTTTACAGAAGTTCTTAACTCCCACTGAGATGAATTTTCATCTGAAAACCTCACTAGATGACTTTTTGTTCCACATTTGTCATACTTGAATTATGCCAGAAATTACACTGAGTTACTCCGTAAGTTCAAGCTGCTGCATCAAGACCACAGTGCCTTAAGAAGATTCCCTTTTTCACCCTTTTTATCCCTTCCAGCAAGATTATTTCATTGGCCTGTCCCAGAGCTTTCTGAGCATCATTATTTTGATGTAGAGGAATAATATCTAAACAAAGTGTTTAGCCCCAGAGGCTGCAAGATATTCAGTGAATTGCAGAAATATTTGCTTTTCTTGCCTGATGATGATCTCACACAGCAGAGGTATGACATTTCCACCACGGGGAAAGAATGGCTGGTTGCAGCAAGATCACATGCAGTCAGCTCAGCTCAGTGTTAGCAAAAGGTTTGTTGGGGCATGACCATCAGCTCATGCTCATTGCATAGATGTACAACCAGAAGTGGCATTGGGGGGGGGAGTGGGAACACAACAGATTGAACTCACTGCACTGCTTTTACCCCTAGCACTGCACAAACAGCCAAGCCTGCAATCTTCTATTGCCAAGTAACAGAAGACTGTAGAAAGTGGCAAGAAGATAAATACTTGCATTTTAGGCATATAAGGGAAATGAACTTGTTCAGCAATTAATGTTCAGTAGTCAGCAAAACAAAAATGATGTGTCTGTTTTGAATATAAATTTTCTTAAGGTCATAATCTTGTTCCTGCTGAAGGAATCTTTTCTTCTGCTAACTTGTGATTTCCTCCCTGTCTTCTCAACAACTATTTTTGGTTACTCAGATTTTGTGCAACTATCTGTCTTAAATGGTAAACTTTGTTCATCTTACACAAAAACTAAGTACTATAATTATTGCATTGGAGCTTCTTGTATTGGAAAGGCAAGTAAGGTTTGGTTTTCAAGGTTCTGTACTAGTAGTAGTAATTCCATCCATTGTGGCAACAATTTTTTGTCTTGCCCATGTATTCCAGAATAATAACCCTAATGAAATGGTGTGAGTATGACAGCATGCAATATTAGCTGGTTAGAAGGTATTTTAGGTGAAGCTGACATCTACTCTTTATCTTTCCTTTGCATTTGAATGTCCTTCCATTGTGTTCTTAATGTCATTTGTTTGAAGAAATGGCAAACGTCCTTCTCTCCTTCACCTACAAAGGGCAACATTCCAGAAATGTTCTCTTAGAAAGTTGCCCAAGACCCTTTGAGGGTGTCAGAAAGTCATACAGAGCAAAACAATTGTTGCCCCTCTGCAACAGCTTTGACAAAACTGAGTACTTTCACGGGGGGGGGGGGGGGCGGGGATTTCTATCTGTTGTCAGGGAGTTTTAATAAGAAAGTCTGTAAACATATTCATCATGAGGTCACAGATTAAATGATAAGAGAATTAAAAGGTCTGAATAGCTTTTTATGCAGAGACAACAGTGCAGAAATGGTCTTGGGAAAGTACTATGGGATCTTAAATACTCCCTCAGGAGGCCTGTGCTCAAAGAAGGCAGTGAAGCTTTTAATTTAATATCTGATGTGCTTCTGTTCAGCTCCTTAACCCCAATGATATTCTTTAACTGTTGTTATTCTGTGTATCAAATAGTATGTAATGTGGGGTTTTTTTTGCAAGGATTTGATGAGAAACATTCCATATGCAAACCTCCACAGTATTCATATATTTTCAGTGCGATACTCCTACCCTTTATTGTGTTTAAAACACCAACATTCTGAGTAAGGTCAGTAAAGCACCCCCACGGTGACACTACATTATGCTGTGTAATTTAATTAATGGCATTATTACTGGAATTCATTTCATCCTGAGATTTAAATTGATGTACTGAAGGCCAGTGCAAGTCATATAAAATATGTTTGTTTCTGATAAGCTCTAGCTTTTCCTGGCAGGAGCAAAAGGGTTTAAATGTATCACCTTAAAATCTGAGTGCAGGAAAGAAAGGTCCAACTTGAATTCAGTTCCTCACAGTTAGCAAATTACTTTCCAGCAATCTCATCTTCCTAGAGTAATCTTCAGTATCAGTATCAGTATCACTAAGGTTGGAAGAGACCTCAAAGATCATCAAGTCCAACCTGTCACCACAGACACTACTGCCCACTGCATATTCATACAGAATATTCCTAGTGCCACAGTTTTGATCAGGTTGTCCTTTTGTTAACCCAAACTCCAACATAATTATGTGCTATTACACATGATTTCTTTATGTGCTATTACACTTGATTTTTACCCGTAGTCTGTCTGCCTGTAGGAAGCCCTAAGGAACACTAGCCCTGCAACAGGGCCCTCACCTAATGGAATGGACACTGCTATTTCCTTTTTGTTCACAGGTCAGTTGCCCACTTGGTTGCAAGGGATCCTTCTCCGAAACGGCCCAGGGATGCACACGATAGGAGACACCACATACAACCACTGGTTTGATGGCTTGGCTCTGCTGCACAGTTTTACATTTAAAAATGGTAAATTGTTGCACATCAGATTTTGACTAGGATTAGAATGTTGCAGATTTCCTGTGTGGTGTGGTGAGACTCAGAGAAAGTCTCTCCAAACGTACACTGACACCTCACTCCCCACAGCAGACGGAGTCTCTCTGCAGGGCTGTTTGCAGAGACAGGCTATGCTGTCATCTTTTCTGGAGTGCCCAAGTCTAGCATTGTCTGCACTGCAGGACAGCCTGCAACCAGCTCTGAGCAGGTACTACAGGGCAGCCTTTGACTTCCACCCAAAGCAAGAAAATCTCTGTTGTTTCAAAGTGGCTCAATCAAAAGTACTGCAGTATCCAGAGGTTTTTCTGTTGTACATGAACAACCTAGTTTCAGGGAAGACTAACATTCCCCCATCTAGGATTTAGCTGCAGCTCTAACAGCTGCCAGGAGAGAAACTGGGCCACTGTGTCACTTCACATACCAAACCTCACTTATGTATGCTTGACACTCCTACAAGCAGTCCTCCTACTTGTCATCCTCACGGAGGGAAGAGAGGCAACACTTCTGTCCAAAACAATTTCATGTTTTGTTTTCAGATGAAGCATCTTTCTTTGTTTTTTAAATCAGTTCAGCTGGTTTACAGTGTGAGGCAGAATGTTTTGCACCTAGATCCTTGCTGCAAAAAATATGTCTGTGTAAAAGAACTGGGGCTTACCACTGTCATGCCCCATCCCTAGTGTTTTTAGTTTCTCTCTGTGACCAGTGGCATTTAATGCAGCTGCAGAATCTCCTGGCCTGTCCTCACTGTCTCTGATTTATGAAGAAATGACCAGTGGTTTTAAATTGCCAGTATGTTTCACTTACCTGAAGCAAGCAGAGCTCAGTTAGTTCAAGTACAGTGGTCCATAAAATTGTTTCTGATTGGCACTGGTTCCTTCAAGCAATCTGCTACTCTCTCATAACTAAATTTTGCCAGCACAGGAGATTTATCACCACCCACACTTTGATGTACTATTAAACATTTGTACACAGATTGGTTTAGTTTACTGGAAGAGTTTTTCTAACTCCCTCCTTTCTTCTCCTCAGTCCCTCAGTACTGTCTGAATGCACTGGGAGACAAGCTGACAAGTTATTACTAATCTCAGCAGGCACAAGAACAATCCTGGGTCCCTTAGAGAGCTGAAAAAGCCCTCCACCCTGGGGATTTAGGGGCACTGTTGGGTTTGTTGCACACTTTTCTTAGCTGAAGGGCAGCTGCTTGAGAAAATGCTTTTCTGAAGAACTCAGCATGAAATGTGATTGCAACCTGTTTGGCCTTTGCCAGGTGAAGTTTACTACAGAAGTAAGTATCTCCGGAGTGACACCTACAACTGCAATGTAGAAGCAAACCGAATCGTGGTGTCTGAGTTTGGAACTATGGCTTATCCAGACCCATGCAAAAACATATTTGCCAAGTAAGCAATGCTTTTCCCACAAGATTCTTCTCTCTACTTCTCTCTCCTGCACAGATGTCTTTCTGTTTACCCTTGACACGTATTTGCAAACACAAAACTACTTTTGTGCATCTACAATTGCTCTTCATTGAAAAGGCCAAGAGATCCATCCAGCACTGTAGTCTCTATGGGTTATTGTCAGGCTAATGTTGTAAGTTAATTTTATTAGCAGTATTGGCTGTGTTACTCACTACTGCAAGTAGATTTTGTTGTCATTTTGAAAATCCAGATATCTTCTTTTTCACGTACTTGTGATACAGGATAACACCAGGAACAAAAGTGTTCCGTCAGGAGGATATGAATCCATCTATTTTATGAAAACATACCCAGAAAAACCTACCAGCCTCTGGGGGGGAGGCTGTTAGGCCAAAATCTCAGGAAGTGTGCACGGGAGAGCATTATTGACCCATCCTGCTCAACCAGTGCCTATGTTACAGCTGACAGCAGGACTGGACCTGCATGCCCTTTGTGTGTGGAAAAGGTGTTGCGTGCATGTCCTTAGGCCAAGGGTGTTGAAGAAGTCCATCTCCTCCACTTTTCCACCCTTTCCACTGAGCCATCGTGGAGCTGCCAGAAGAGGGCACAGTAGGGGAGGGACAGACCCAGCTCCCTGACCCTGCTGCTGTGCATAGCCTGCACTGCTGGGATGGCTTCTGCTGCTGGGAGGGCTTCTGCTGCTCAGGTGAACCCATATGGACTTCCTCTCTGTACAGGGCATTCACCTATTTGTCTCACACCATTCCTGAGTTCACAGACAACTGCCTGATCAACATTATGAGAACTGGGGATGATTTTTACGCCACCAGTGAGACTAACTTCATCAGGAAAATCGATCCAAAGACTCTGGAGACATTAGAGAAGGTATAAACAACTGTCACCCTGGTTCCTTACCTGCTAATGAGCACAGTTTCAGGCTGACTCATAAGGATCCTTTAACATGTGGGACACAAAACTGGAAAGATACTTTTCTTCCCTTAGTTTTGAAATCATGGCAAATGAAATTGTGAAGATACCAGGTTTTTTTAAGAACTCATGAGCTCAAAGCTAAATCCCAGGCAGTTTAGGAAAAGCTTAGCTTTGGCCAATTTCTCTTGTACATAACCAAGCCGGGATGCAGGAATAATACCACATATCATGCTGATGACGTGCTTGTTTTGGACTATTTCCCTTATTCTGCATCTGCTGTTATCAAATGATTTACATAATTGGACAATTGAGTAGGTCAGTTATATGACTACCTTTCAAGTACCTTATGTAAGCTATTATTTAATTATTAAAATGCAATCTTGACACATTGGAATATACAATGAGGTTTTTCCTAGCATGTGCAGTTTTCCCAGCACAGCCTGGGCATTTTAAATCAACCAAGCTTTAGATCAAGTCGAAATCTTTCTGCTCCAGGATATTTCTAGACTCACAGCCCTATTAAACCAACTGCTTTCAGGATGAAGTGGGCATTTGCAGAGTACGTTCTTTAGCCAAACCTCCTGCCCTGTCGCAAGAGGATTGTTGCGGCTGCAAGGGAGAGGTGACTGTAATTGGGATCCTTGTTTTACCCTTGGTTTAGGGAATCATGTGAGTACCTGCATAAGTCAGTTGGCTTAATTGTTTAAATGGAAAGGCCTTTTGAAAACAGGGTAGCGATAAGAGGCTGCCAGTGCTAAAAAGCTGGCGGATTTGTGCTGTTAACTGAGATCAGTTTTAATTCTCTTACACACCTCTAAAATGTCCCATTGTGTAATTTTCCAGGTTGACTACAGCAAATACACAGCTGTGAATATGGCAACTTCTCACCCACACTATGACAGTGCTGGAAATACTTTCAACATGGGCACTTCGATAGTCGATAAAGGGAAGACAAAGTATGTTCTGTTTAAGATTCCTCCCTCCGTGCCAGGTAAGATGTCTTTGCTAATCAGTATTTTCTAGACACTTGTTAGCAATGTCTTTTCTTCTGAGGTGAAATGGTGGTGCTACAGCTCTTCTAGAAACTGCTTGTGTTAATTTTGTTAGTTTTAACTTATGGTGAACTTAACATTTAACTGCTTAGCCTGTACTATTATAAAGGTCCATCTTAAGTACTGTGAGGACATTTCAGTCTGAAGAACCTAGAGGAACCTGTTCTTTACGACTTCATACATGGGAGAAATCCAAGAACAAGACTGGATTGGGATTTATTGTAAATATAATTTGGGGTTTTGTCATTTCTGTTCAGAAAAAGAAAAGAATAAATCATCTTTTAACCACGTGGAAGTGGTGTGCTCCATCCCTTCTCGCTCTCTGCTGCACCCAAGCTACTACCACAGCTTTGGAATGACAGAAAATTACATTGTCTTCATTGAGCAGCCATTCAGACTGGATATCATCAAACTGGCAACTGCTTACATGCGACATGTGAACTGGGCTTCCTGCCTTTCCTATAATAAGGAAGATAAGGTATTCTTCCTAATGCTGAAAGATAGAGTCAGACAGGCCAGTCACCACTTCCACACTGTTCTCTTTTTCATCTGGTTCATGAAGTTCAGTAATCCCTCTTCTTTTTCTTTTCTTCCCCCCCCCCCAATCCTTGACTTTTGTGGTGCACTTTGTTTTCTTTTGAAGTTGTGGTGTTTGGACACTAGCAGCCATCACTAGAAATGTTACTGTCTGATGCCGAAAGGCTTGAGAAAGGAGATAATTTGGCCTTGATGCTGAAGGGCTTGAGAAAGGAGATAGTTTGGCCTTGCTAGAAAGGTTGTGTGCTAACAGAGAAATTCAAAACCACACTAGCATCCCAGACACACACAGTTGCTCCTGCTCTAAACAAAATATTCTAATTGTTGATGAGAGCTGTTGTAGATCCATCAGATAAAAGAGCTAGACTGGTGGAAAAGCCTGCATGCAAGAAAAGGACAGTCTTTCATTGTGGAAATTGAGGGAAAATCCTGTTTTGTGGGGACCTTATTTCCACATGCTGTGGCCATTGATAAGTGAGGCATGCTGGGATAGAGGGCACCAGCACAAGGCACTACAGAGACTCTGGACTAAGCAGATTCTTTTCATTTAAAAATAGAGCAGTGGATTTTCCTGGTATCATGGTATCACAGTATCATAGTATCAGTCAGGTTTCTGGTTTTACCAGAAAACTTCAATCCTCAGCCTAGCCCAAACAGTAATTTACCACAGTAAAATGAGTTTAAAGCACTTCCACAGTCATTTAACTCCTGAATATTTTGGTCTTCAGGTTAGAACCACTCATCTCCTAGCAGCAAATCCTGAGCTCTAAACAGGCTTCAGTAGGAACAGGCAATACCTTACAATGCTGATGGCTATCACGTATATTTGCTGAGCGTTACTGACCTTCAATAACGTTTCCTCTTTCAGACGTGGTTTCATTTTGTCGACAGGAAGACTAAAAAGGAAGTATCCACCAAGTTCTGTACCGATGCTATGGTGCTTTTTCACCATGTCAATGCTTATGAAGAGGATGGCCACATTGTTGTTGATCTTATTGCCTATGCAGACAACAGCTTGTATGATATGTTCTATTTAAAGAACCTAAACAAATTCCTTGAAGAGCATGACGAGCTTTCCAGCGTACCAACCTGCAAACGATTTGTTGTTCCTCTGCAGTACAACAAGGTAAAAAGAAAATGGCTTTTTAATCTGCTCTTTGATCAGTAATTGAAAATACAGCAGTGTGAGTAATGGGTGAATTATTAGTTGCCAGCCCCTACGTGCAGGTTTCTGATGCTTTGTAAATAACATGTGCACAAAACGTGCAGGGCTTCTGGTTTGTGTGTGTGTGGTGAGAAATGGCAATGAGCAGCTGGACCATTACAGGGACCTAGATTCTGATACCATCCATTGTGGAGGACAGGGCTATTGAGCACACATCATTTCCTTACCATTCAGATGATTTGTAAAATGCTGTCAAGTACAAGTAGATCTATCAACCTGGCTGTTGACTGGAAGGGCCTGCATGAGGTTTTGCACAATCTCTTTCTCCCACCTTACTGGAAGCCTATATATAATACAAGCACCCTCCCAGCTGTTGCAATGGTTTTATTGAACTTAGATTTAATTTAAGGGTGAGATTTATCAGGAACAGGAAAGATTTTATCTTACAGTTTAATTTAAAACATCATTCTAAATAATTGTTTGCTGAGAAGATTTTATACTGCCCAACAGCTTGGGCAAGTTTCTGCCTGATACACCTGGAATGGATAATGCTTTTTCTTTCAACATCCTAGGATCTTGCTCCCTTGTTCATGTCTCAAAAACAGTTATGCAGCAGTGACAAAGGGTGTGTTAGATCACTCCAGCTATCCAAAGTGTCCTGCATTCTGAAGAATTCTGCAGCCAGGAGTGCATTGCACCTACTTTTGCACTTGATTTATAGCAGATGCAAAAAACCCTAATCCTGGTGACCTTTAGTGGGATAACCAATTCACAAACTATGTCACCCATTCATTGTGCTGTGTCTGCCTAAACCCTTCTGAAGGCTCAGGGTGATTGAACATTGTGGTTCTATGGTACAGAATCACAGAATGGTTGAGGTTGGAAGGGACCTTAAAGACCATCTAATTGCAACCCCACTGCCATGAGCAGGGTCACCTTCCACTAAACCAGGTTGCCCAAGGCCCCATCCATCCTTGCCTTGAACAATTCCAGTGATGGGGCAACCACAGCTCCTCTGGACAACATTCCACTGTCTCACCCAATTCAATGTAAAGAACTTCTTCCTTACATCTAATCTAAATCTCCCCTCTTTCAGTTTAAACCCATCAGCTCTCATCCTGTGTGCCTTTACATGCACTCATAAAAAGTCCCTCACCACCTTTTCTTGAAGGCTCCCTTTAGGTACTTACAGGCTGAAATGAGGTCTTCTTGGAGCCTTATCTTCTCCAGGCTGAACAGCCCCAACTCTTTCACCCCATCTTCATAACAGAGGTGCTCCAGCCCTGTGATGGTGTTTGTGGCCTTCATCTAGACTCAATCCAACAGGTCCCTGTTCTTATGCTGGGTCCCCAGAGCTCCATGCGGAGTTTCATGAGAGTGGGGAGAATGAGCTCCCTTGGCCCCCTGGCCAGTCCTCTGAGTATAACAAGATTTCCAATGAAAAGATAAGTGCCACAAGAAGGAACTTCTTGAAGATGGATTGTTTTATTCCAGAGTTGCCTATATTAATATCAGACTTGATGAAAGCTCTAAATTAGAAGCATACTCTTAGAGACTTTTTCAGCATATGTCTCTTTCAGGATGCCGAAGTAGGTTCTAATTTAGTCACGCTTCCATCAACTGCAACTGCTGTCAAAGAGAAAGATGGCAGCATCTACTGCCAACCTGAAATACTATGTGAAGGTGAGACATACCCATTACACAAATCTCAAATATCTTCTCTTGCACACACATTCTAATAATGCCTAATAGCTGTTCTTACTAGCTGTTCATTTATGTAAGATCTTCATAATGCTAAGAGAAATGAAACTTTTAATTATCAGTGTAGATATTGATAGTCTTTCCCTTCTTTACTTCCCTCCTCTGTGTCTATCCAGTAATATATGACCCTGAACCTCTCAGATACATGTTTGCCAAGAATGAAAGCCTGTGTCTGAAGTTACATCAGTTTTATATTAATACAGGATCCCAAGTCTGATCTGACAGCTATTAATGTACAGCTTGCAAATCTACCTGTTGTAAGCATAATTTTACTTAAATAGGCCTATTACAAATGGTGACTTCAGTTATTGCTCTATTTTGTAAAGATTGCCTTTGAAAAAGGATTTGTACACATTTTTTTAGGGGATAATAACAGCCATATGTAAGTGGTATAAATTTACCCCAGTGAAAGGAATTTCTTAGAATGGAAGCCTCCAGTTCTCTCTCACATGTTTACATCTTATTTATGAAGAAAGGGGGGAAAAAAGAAACAAAGCAGAAAAAGCCCTCCTAAGTTCCAATATAATGAATAACTAAGAATGAAAAACTACCAGTTTGGGATTAACAACCCTGAGTTAATTATGTTCTTTTAATACCCATCTTCAGCTGTTTAGAAATTCAGACATAGAAAAGATGTGCAACTATCATAGTATCATAGTATCAGTCAGGGTTGGAAGGGACCACAAGGATCAGCTAGTTCCAACCCCACTGCCATGGGCAGGGACACCCCACAATAGATCAGGCTGGACAGAGCCTCATCCAGCCTGGTCTTAAACACCTCCAGGGACAGGGCCTCAACCACCTCCCTGGATAACCCATTCCAGGGCTTCACCACTCTCATGGTGAAGAACCTCCTCCTCACATCCAGCCTGAATCTCCCCACCTCCAGCTTCATTCCATTCCCCCTGGTCCTATCACTACCTGAGATCCTGAGAAGTCCCTCCCCAGCCTTCCTGTGGGCCCCCTTCAGATACTGGAAGCCCCCTTCAGATACTGGAAACTGTTTTAAATATTGTCAAGGTTTTTCACAGGGCAAAACTTCCTGAAGGCTGGCATTTGTAAAGCTACCTTTGAGTTATTTCTCTTCTCTGGTTCCTAAGCCTTGCACTTTATTTTACCCAGGGATAGAACTGCCTCGTATCAACTACGACTACAATGGCAAAAACTACAAGTATGTCTTTGCAACAAAAGTCCAGTGGAGTCCAGTTCCTGCAAAGGTAACATTAACATTTACAAAAGCAGAAACTCTGTCTATAAAACACAAATCAGATTGAAGCAGTGGTAGGTAGACCATGCTTTACTAGTTTGGCTCAAAATGCAACCTAATCTGCATTCATATGTGTGAATTCAAAGTGTGTGGTCCTCAAAACAGAAACACAACTCTTTTTTCAGCATCAAGGTAAAGCTTCTAAATGATGACTCTGCAGCTGGGTATGATGTTCATAACTTCAGCACCTGAAGGCAGGGAGATGAAAAGTTGGACATATATGGTCTCTTACTTCTATGATTACCAAACTATGGCAACACTAGATCTCCCTTTCGCTAGTTGAAAGTGTGGAACATTATCATCAGCTGTTAAAAGCATGTAGCTCCATAGGCAGCAGAACAAATGCTTTCATACAGATGTGACTTCAGATGGGCTTCTCAAGTATTCAACAGTGCTTGTGTTTCTGTCAAAACTTTGCCCATTGGTGGGTCATGCACAGAATCATAGAATAACTGTTTGAGGCTGGAAGAGACTTTGAGATCAAATATACATTCATTCACATGCAAAGAAGCATGAAATGCTTAAATCTTTATAAAGGTGAGCTCATGTTGTACCATTTCCCTCAAAATGTGTTAATAAACTCAGGCTACTTTATCCAGCTTTATATTACCACCAACTCTTGAACACAATAGTTACTGAGACCCTCACTTTTCTGCTAAATTGGGCTGACCTTCTCTAATGTGTCAAGAGCTACAAAGGAGAGAGTAGGAAAAATAAGTGCCAGGCAGACGTACATCCGAAATATTTTTGCCCTTTAGGAAAGTTAATCAAAAACCCAAGTTATTGCAACAGCATCTAATAATTTACAAATATTACACCAATATCTGATTTTTCAGGAAGATTTGTCTTTTGCTAGTTAATTGTGTATTCAAGGGAGACAAATGCTTCAGTTGTGTATGCACGGTGCCGGCTTTTCAGGAGACAGCCAGGAGTACAAAGAGAGTAAGATAGAAAGTATTAGGAGTTGAAGGTAAGAGTATTGTACAGACATATACCCTCTTGATTACTCCTGTTCTGGGCCTACAATGCAGCACAAATGGAGTTCACTGCTGGCTCTCCTGTATAATTACCACAATTGATTACAAAATAAAGCTGGAGTTCTGCATGATGCAAGAAAATTTATTGCAGCACATCTGACAGTAGCACAAACAAATCTGCAAGTTTGTGATTTCCAGTGTAGATAGTCCTTGCTTGACTTAAATGTAATAAGACATGCTGTTAAAAGTTGGGGTATTTTTCACACCAGTGCTCTCTAATGAATGCAAGCACAACAACTGTGCATAATCCTTAGGTAAAGTCTGTCAGCAAAATTGCTGTTATCTTGGGTAGAAGGGAGAATTGTTGCAAAGTCTTCCTCCAGTAATTTGAATAGTTTCTTCCTTTTGTAAACACATTTTCTGAGTAATGGCTAAATGAGGAAAGAAGATAACAGCATATGGAAAGGTAGAGGAAAAGGCCTTAATGGAACTGAACTGCAAATGCTATGCATCCCCACTGGCAATTGCTTTGGTCAGACACTTGAGCCATTAATGAGATGAAAATGTGTATGTTGTTCCTCCAGTAAATACCAGTGTCTGTGAGGAATTCTTGCCCCATTGGTTTAAGCTTTGCACATTACTATTAGCAGCATTTGTTTGGGCATATGTCTACCCTGCTTAACATTAGAAGGCCTTGAGAAGTATTAAGGTCACAATAAAAGGAAAATAATTCACAGGATTAGAAAATGCAATGTTTAAATCCTGTTTCCTGCTTTACTACAGAACTGCAGTGATTTGGACCGAGTCACTCAGATGTTCTGGCCTTGGCCTCTTCCCCTGCATAGTGAGGGCATTACTTACAGAGAAGGTTCTCTTATGACCTGATAGGATCTGTAAAATACTTACAGCCCATAAATGAAAGATGCAATTGAAATCTGATAAAATGAAATGAAAAGAACATTGTGTCTTCTGTGACTCCAAAGTTTAACACACTCCAGGTGTTCCCTTCCTGTAATGACGCATGCTTTGTTGTTCCTTAGCTCTTATTAGCCCCCCATGCCAGCAGCCTGTTCATGTTGTCCCTTTGGAACAAACCACTGTCTGGGTCACTGACATTTTTCTTTCCTGGTCTCAACAATTTAGATTGTAAAATTCAATGTGCAGACAAAGGAAATGCTCCAGTGGGGAGAGGACCACTGCTGGCCATCTGAGCCCGTTTTTGTTCCCAGCCCTGATGCGAGAGAAGAGGATGATGGTAAAATAATGATAACATTCTGAACGCTGGGAATGCATGAGTTTTGCATTAAATCATTTCATTATTTCCAGTCAAGAAAGCTGGGTTGATGCTTCCACTGTGAGTTTAAAATTAGCACCAGCCATTTTACTTCTCCAGATCAAAACACCCACAAAGCAACAACAGCCCAAAATTAGCTTGTGTAATTTCCCAAGGTAGCCATAAACAATAAACCAAATGCTTAGGCCTTTCCAGACAGCCATTTGGAGCTGGATTTGTCAATGGTCTGGAGCAGCTGGAGCTGTAGGAAGTCACTGTTGTTACAGATGCAGATATAGAACATGAAGTGGCACTGCAAGTGTCCCTGCAATCTTGATGCAGTTCTGTTCTCAGAACAGACTATGACTCCTTGCAAAGGCAAATGGCACACAGCTGAAAGGATGGGTCTCGAAACTGCCAGGCACACAATTCGCTGTTGGTTGGTCTTTTCTCTTCCCGAGGAACTGACCACAAACAAGCAAAGAAGAGAAGCATTCATTAGTTCTGTTAGCACTCTCAGTAGACCTCTTGATCTAGTAAGCATTTTCAGTTTGTGTCCTCAAATTCTTAAGAAACAAGAGTTTACTAAGGAAACACTTAGGGGGGAAAAGCGCTACCTTTTCTGCTTGCTTCAACTAGTATGTGTTTCTGATTCTTCATTTGTATGTCACAGGTGTTGTTCTAACCTGTGTTGTGATGAGTGATCCAAAGAAAGCTCCCTTCCTACTCGTCTTGGATGCCAAAACATTCAAGGAATTGGGCCGAGCCATAGTAAATGTAGACATGCATGTGGACCTGCATGGAGTGTTTATACCAGAGGAAAATTTGAAGAGTGAGACTGAGTAAAATGCTGCTCATCCTATTACACAGACTGAGATAACCTTCTACTGAACCTGGGATAATATCATTCAGGAACAACCCTACTTTATGGCAAGACATGACTAAATAGAATCTCTTTGGTGACTATATAGAAGCTTTTGTAAGAGGTAGCAATAATTGTTATTAAAAACAATGATTTGCACAACTGGTACACAACTTCCAGAAGGAGAGCGATCGGTATTAAGTGCTAATGCTGTATACAGCTCAGGGGGCAGGGAACAGGAGAGCAAGGTAACAAGAAGTGATTTAATTGAATAGAAATAGCTTTCTGAGCAAATGAAGTACTGTATTTATAGGGTGGTGCATGGTATGAGTCACATGTGTCTGCAGGTCATGGACTGTTTCAAGGCTGCAGCTCATGGTGCAAGTTGCCTGCTGCCAGAAAAGCACACAGTAATCTGCTGTGATCATAATAATTCATGGCAATGCATTTTCGTGGTGCTTAGTTTTTTGAAGTCCACCATAACCAAAGTATTACATGGAGGTGCTACAACTTTCTGATTTAGAACCTAAAGAAACCTGCTTTGCTCCTAATTTTGTGGTGCAATTTTTCCTTTCTAACAAAACCAAGTAACTTGAAATGGAATATAGAGCTTGGTGTAGCATTCGATTATACTTTAGTGCTGTTCGGTCTTGAGCACTCTGTATTTAAACTGATTTTCCTTGAGGAGAATAGCTGACAGTTTATGTAAGAAGATGACTACATTGGGTAAAAGATAAGCAGAAATGTAGTGGTTTATTACTAATGCCACTAGTCTCTGTTAATAAGAGTAGGTAAGTGAATGAGAGCAGTATATTTCTAGCAGAACTCACATGTTCAACAGCTGTTTAGGTGAAACAATGAAAGGCCTAATTTAGGCCTCATCTGAACAAGACAAGCTGAAACTTCAAGCTCTTGTTGCTAGAGCTGAGCATCTGCTTTACTGTGTACTTAGGAGAATCCATGTTGTGACATGGGTTTATCATTGCCCATAACAGTTGCTTCCCGATAAAAGAACACAGCTCTCATGGAAAGTCACAATTCAAGAGCACATTTCAAGCTAGAGTGCAAATGCCAACTATACTGTGACTGGGTTTGTTACAGGAATGCCATTTCCTGATCCCCTGATTCTCTTTTCTGGTTTGGGGCCCTGATTTTCTTTAAATGAGAGGGTGTTTGCTTTGTTTTGGGTGTTTTTTGTCTTTGAATTGGATTTTCCTGTTGTAGCTCCCTTTACTCTTGGGAGTGTCTTTACTAGTGAAAAAAACTCCACCTCCATCTATTTTAGGTGTTCATCTGGTCTGTAAATACCACCACACCACTCAGGTATTGCTCACCCTTTTATATACACACTCTCTTGGTGTCTCTGCTGCTCACTGTGCTTCACAGGTAGGAAACAGAATGAAATCATTGTCATTTACTATCTCCCCATCACAGGAGAATCAGGGCTTTGGTGACTGGTTCACAATTACATAAGATGTTTACAGCAGAGCAGGAATTGAACCAACATCATCCACAGCTCTGTTTGCTCCATGACATCTCTAGCTCCCTTTCTGTGCTTAAGCCTTCACAGTTTGTAAGCATAAAGAATATACAGGCTAGTTTTAATGTAAAGTGCTCAGATCTAGAGTTAAGATGTGCAAATTTGGACATTCAAATGTTTATATATCCCCTGTAATAGAAAGAAGCACTTCAGTAAGGTGTGTCTGCAGAAACAGTCATTTTTAGTGCTTTCAAGGCACTACTGTTTAAGAGAACTTTATCTTCTAAAGAATAGGAAACCAGGACTGGAATGGAAGGCTACCTTCTGATGTTGCCAAAGGATCCCAGCTGTGAGGTAGTTTCTTTTAATCTGAAAAAGGTTGGATTTAACAATGTCCCACAAATATTCCTGGAATTTGAAGGCAGCAATGAATCAAAAGTCTAACCCTTGTTATAGATCTCCTTTTCAGAGCTTGTCTCCAGAATTTCTTAGTGGTTTTGCGTGATCATGAGTTTGGAGGCAGGAGCTACTTGACTTCTGAGGAGCTAATTGGTACTGGCAGAGATGACATGATAGGGGAATAATCATAAAACCAAATCAGATTTGTTATCTACAGTCCAAGAAAACAAATGTGTTATTTATGTTCATGTATACTGCAGAAAATAAATGGCACAAACCTGTCTTGGGGATGATTTTTTTGTAAACAAAGCCTGCTGTATTGCCATGGTCAGTAAGTATTACACAGGACTTGATTGGCATCAAGTCTGTAGTCAGCCTGAGGAGAAAAACAGTGATGTAAGTCTGGATTTGCCACTCCCAGTGTCCTCCCGTGGCAGAGACAATACGGATAAACCCATATGGCTAATCATGAATTTGTTCAAGGATGCTTTTAGCAGTTGCAATAGTAATCTGATGAAACATTTACCCTGACTATGGTAATACCCTGTCTCATTTCTGGGCTGACAATAACAAGGGGGAATGCTCATGTGCTTTGCCAAGTGGCTGCAAGGCTTGTGGGTTTTTTGTTGTGGTAACATGGCACACGGTAATGAATCTGTCATTTGCTTTGCTTCTCTGACTTCCTTCACTATGCAGGAAATCCTGAGGGACAGAAAGGTTTGATTCTTCTTCTGCAACAGTTTAAGTCACAAATTAACCCAGTAAAACTACAGGAGTTACTGTAGTGGCATATAAATGAATCTTGATTTCGTGACTGCCAATAAAAATAGTAGGGAGATAGATCTGTGAAAGGAAAAAAACAGAGTTGAGCAAGAGAACTAGGCCACAGGCATGCATACATATAATTACTCCAAAGATGTTACAAATGGCTCTCTGGCTGGTAGAGTCATTTGGTTTGTTGGTTGGTTGGTTTTGGTTTAGGTGGGTTTTTTTGTTTTGTTTTTAATCAACAGGTTTCATTAAATGGAGCAAATGACACAGTATAATAATTAATCTCTTCCCTGGAAGTGGGTATTACCTGTTGCACCTTGTCCCATTGCCCCACATATGCAGCAGGAGTAAGCAGAAATGCTGTTTACTGCAATGAGTTAAAAGCCAGAAGTACAACTATATTTTCCTATGTAACAATCTGTGCAGGATGCAGAGAAACAAACCAGTACTTTTAAATAACCAGGGCACTCAATGACAGCTTGTGCAATAATTTACACCACCGTTCCCTCGGGTGTGCAATTAGCTAAGTATTAATAACAAGCAAAATACATCCATCAGCCGCAGTCAAGATGCGGAGTGCTCTCTGCTTTCATTAGCCTCAAAGAGAGCTGGGGACGTGTCCTCTGCATCTGCTGTGCTCTTCCTCATTCTGCTCTTGGCATCCTGGATAATTATATCCAAGCCAGAAGAAGTGGCCTTCTAATATTTTTAAATGGGTATGCTGTAACAGTGGAGCGATGCAAGGTTGCTGGTGCTTCGTGCAGATCAGCATGTTTTGAGGCCTTCCATCTTACCAGGATGTGAAGTGGAGC